>NW_023425405.1:48299024-48980690 GCF_014108245.1 Pipistrellus kuhlii | reverse complement strand
AGAGTCACTGACTGGCTGCCTCCTGCATGCCTCTCACTAGAGATCAAGCCCGCAACCCAGGAATGTGCCCTGACAGAAAATTGAACTGCAACCTCCTGGTTCATAGATTGACACTCCACCATTGGTCCATGCTGGCCAGGCTTTTGTCCTATTTTTTGAACATCTGTTTGTCTTAAGGTTCTCTGACTAAGGATGATTTATATTTAAGATTAAAGCATATGTAATTTATTTCATTTAAATCAGTTTTTTTTTTAAATATATTTTATTGATTTTTTACAGAGAGGAGGAGAGAGGGATAGAGAGCTAGAAACATTGATGAGAGAGAAACACCGACCAGCTGCCTCTTGCACACCCCCTACCGGGGATGTGCCCGCAACCAATGTACATGCCCTTGGCTGGAATCGAACCTGGGACCTTTCAGTCCGAAGACCGACGCTCTACCACTGAGCCAAACCGGTTTCGGCTTTAAATCAGTTTTTACATAGGGTGTACCAGTATTCTAAATTTTTTGGTTACATCTGCACTGAAAGGTTTTTTATGGAGTACATCTGGACTGCACATTGATTCAACTGTAGAGTGTGAAAATTTTCTCATACCTGGGTTCCACCTAAAGAGATTGTGATTTAATTGTGATTTCAATTTAATAGTTTTCAAATTCATATAGGGTTTTTAATGTTCCTAGATGCATCCACGTTTGAGATCCACTTTGATAAGTGCTAATCAAAGTGGATCTCAAACGTGGATGCATCTAGGAACATTAAAAACCCTACATGAATTCGATGCATCTAGGTGTGGTTTAATATTTCTTCTAATCTTTCTCTTCACATTTGTTTTGTAACAGTATTGAAGGTGTTAAAAAAAAAAGACAATGTATTATTTTTTTGTAAAATGGTTTATAGATGGATAACAAGTTAGTAAGTAGCCTCAAGATCCTTTTACTATGTGATGTCCGTGATGGGTGAGGTGCTGAACCTAAAAGTCTGACTTTTAGAGGGAATGTGGTGGTGGTAAGGGGTGGAAATTTGTTCCCTCTGTGAGTACTAACATTTTAAAAGGCTAGGCCTGCAGGTTGCTGTACTGCCTGTTTACAGGAAGGAGCCAAGTGAGCTTGGGAAAGGGGGCTTAGCGCCTACTTTTCCTAGCCAGCCACTGGCAGCTGCTACAGCCCTGTAATCTATAGACTGATGATAACCTGATGTTAAAACACCATTTCATTGTTTGCTCGCCCATTCCTATCCATCCTTGTCCTCTATTGCACCTGTGTTGTTCTACACACCACTCCTAATTTCCCAGCTCCATCTCTTTAGTCTTAGAGGACCTAAGAGAGGAAGATTTAGGGGTTAGTAAAAACTGGTTGTTTTTAATAAATTTGTTTGTTGAACTTCTATACCAAATTTTTAATTGAATTTTCTTTTAATGTTTCAGATGGTCAAATAAAAAAAATGTCCCTAAACTTGGTGATATGAATTCATCATTTGAAGATGTAGATGCATTTTATTCTTTCTGGTAAGTGAATACACTGACTTTATGATGCTGTCATTTTTTTTTTTTAAGGCTAAGTATTCAGTAAATACTTGATTGACTATTCATAAATTAATCGAGCGATCAAAAGCACTGTGTTCAGAAATTAATAAACACTCTATTAGCTCCTGTATGATAGTTAGGCTTGTATGATTATTTTTTCAATGTTTTCTATTAATCAGATTTCTAGATACCATGCACACTCTAATGGTAAAACATTAAAACTGAGTAATCATTTGAATTGAATAAAAATAAATACACCTTCACTAGCTATCTTGCTACTAAAAGTACTTGAGTATGTGTGGATGAAATAGTACTATTTGTCTCTTTAACTAATTTCTTAATTTTTAATAAGCATAATATTCAGTGGCCACTTTATGTGTGTTGTATTTTCTCATTGATATCTGATAAATTAAAACATAAAATCGCATAAAACAAAAATGACAAAATTTAGCTCTATCAGTTATAGTTAATAAAAATAACCAACCACTACTATGGTTACTTTAAGAGTTGACACAATAGCAATGATGAAGGCAAGGAAAACTTAACAAGTTCCCAGTGAAAGAGAAACCTAATAGAAAACCTAACAAGGAGGTTTGATTTTTATTGGAGGGGAATGATAAGTATATTTTAGATTTTTCATACTAAATACAGTGTCATTAAAAAAGAAAGAAAAGACTTGAACATAGTGTTAATTCAGTACCAGTACGGTGTGGGGGGGATTTATTTAAAAAAACAAACAAACAAAAAAAACCACCTCATTCACTTGCCATTAATATTGGGATTTTTGTTTGTTTTGTTAATCCTCACCCAAGAATATTTTCCCCATTGATTTTTAGAGAGAGTGAAAGGGAGGGGAGAGGGAAGAGGGAGAGAAACATTAATGTGAGAGAGACACATTGATTGATTACCTCTCACACACACCCTGACTGAGCAGGGGATTGAACCTGTAAACCAAGTATGTGTCCCTGATCAGGAATCAAACCCGAGACCTTTTAGTGTACAGGCTGATGCTTTAACTAATGAACAATATCAGCCAGGCTGCCATTAATGTTTTTTAAAATTATATACCTCTTAAGTTAATTTTAAGGAGTTTATTTGTTTTTATTTTACTTATTTTTGTCTACAGGTATAATTTTGATTCTTGGAGAGAATTTTCTTATCTAGATGAAGAAGAAAAAGAAAAAGCAGAGTGGTATGTATATCAATCATTAATAAAGGAAGATTTTTTAAAATTATATTTTTATTGATTTCAGAGAGAAAGTGGGGGAGAGAAAGAGAAAGAGAGGAACATTAATGATGAAAGAGAATCATTGATCAGCTGCCTCCTGCAAGCCCCGTACTGGGGATTGAGCCCGAAACCCAGGTATATCCCCCTACTGGGAACAAAATATGACCACCTCCTGGTTCACAGGTCAACGCTCATCCACTGAGCCACAATGTCTGGGCAAGGAAAATATTTATTTGGCTTTTTGATATTTGTAATGATGTAAAAATATACTCTATATAAATTAGTTTTTGATATTTTGAGAGCCCTCCTCTCATATGTTAAGCTAGATGAGGCCAGATCAGTGGTTGGTTAAGATATACTAATGCCATAGAATATAGAATTGTCCAAAAAACTCAATTCAGAAAATTATTTTTCTTCTGGTTGCTTAACCTATGTTCTATTTTAGTTTTCCCTTAGAAATTGTTTGACATAAATGTTCCAAAAATATTAATCCAAATTAATTCTAAGTAAAATCACTATTAATATTAGTAGCATTATAACATAGCATTATGACCTTCTCAGACATTACTTACATATAATACTATGTTACATTTTCAGTCATATCTATGAGCAATATTTTGTTTCCAATATTATCTATTTTATAGTCGTGATGAAAGGAGATGGATTGAAAAGCAGAATAGAGCAACTAGAGCACAAAGAAAAAAAGAGGAAATGAACAGAATAAGAACATTAGTTGGTAAGTGTAATTAATTTTTTAAGTTCTTTAATTAAATGTTAGAAATTCAAAAGATTGACTTTCTTTCTGGTAGACAATGCATATAGCTGTGATCCAAGAATAAAAAAATTTAAGGAAGAAGAAAAAGCCAAGAAAGAAGCAGAAAAGAAAGCAAAAGCAGAAGCAAAACGGAAGGAGCAAGAAGCTAAAGAAAAAGTAAGATGACATTTGATGAAGTTGGACTTTAATATTCATAAAATCTTTTATTTTCAGATCTAGTTTAGAAACTATTATCTGGATGCAGAGAATTAGCTGCTACTATGAATGAATCATTACAAGTTGGTACAATTGATAGATAGTTAGAGTGATCTTTACCAGCAAATTTTCTAGCAAAAACTTGTGACATAAATTTCTTTAATATCATGTTTATTTCTAATATGTCTGTTTTGCATTCCTAAGTGTGTTTGTAAAACTTTACCAGCTGCTTTTCCCAGTCCAACCTTCAGTCTTCAATGCATTGATGTATCATCATTTTTTTAATTTATTAAAAGATTGAATTTTTGAATAATATAGAACATTTAGGAATTCTAATTTTCTTATTAAAATTATTTTATTCCCCATTTTAAAGCAAAGACAAGCTGAATTAGAAGCTGCTCGATTAGCTAAAGAGAAAGAAGAAGAGGAAGTTAGACAACAAGCATTACTGGCAAAGAAGGAAAAAGATATCCAGAAAAAAGCCATCAAAAAGGAAAGGCAAAAACTTCGAAACTCATGCAAGGTATGTCAGTCAGACTGACCAAGCAAAGTTGCTGATTCCACTTTAAAATATTTTTTTTCTTATGCTATGCAAATATAAATAATTTTTTTTAATTTAACCGCCATGCCATTTTCAAAGTTTAAAACATCCCACTTATTTAATATCCTAATATTTGGTCTATATCTTGTTTCCTTTATTATCTCAACTATGTCTTTTTATAGTTGATTTATTCAAATTAGAATCTAAATATCATTTAAAGGCTTCAATTATATGTCTCCTAATTTGGTCTGTAACAGGCTTCCCGTCATCACCATCTTTTTCCCTGCCCACATGGCCATTAATTTGTTGGAGAAAACAGATCATTTGTTCTGATGATACACCACAATTTGGTTTTCGCTGATTGCTTCCTTAATGGTATAAAATTCTTAAATTAGAAAATGTTCTTTTAGAAGTTAAACAAGTTTTTAAGGATTTAAAAGCTTTTATTTTTATCTAAGTAACGTGATATCATTTGGGTGAATACTGGTAGTTTACATTCAAGTACAGTTTTCATTAATAAATAGTGATGAATAATACTAAAAGTTTTCAAGTGCAGTTTTGTCCAAGAGATGTTCTTACATTTTAAACTGGTAGAGTCAAAGACTAGTAATATTATTCCTTAACAGGAAATATTAAGTATTTTCCTTAGATTTTACCTAGAAAATTATTTTGAGAAGGATGCAGTGTATTTTAGTAATAAAGATCATTGGCTCGGGGCAAGCTGCTTGGGTTTTAAGTCATTCTCTACTTACTACCTGTGGCCTCAGGAGGTTACTTCAAACCCTTTTGTTCCTCAGTTTCCTCACCTATATAATAACTGAAATAATACCTACTAATAGAGTTACTGTGAAGGTTAAATGAGATAATTTACATATAGAGCTTGGCACATTTGGCATATAATGTAAAGTCAATACAAAAATTTAAAAGGCTAATCTATATACTGTATGTAAAAGGCTGTGTCTGTCCTACTGGTAGCTGTGACACGCATTGACCACCAGAGGGCAGACGCTCAATGTAGGAGCTGCGGTGACACGCACCAGCCGTTTAAAAATAAACAGCACCATGGACTTGGCACCAACAAGCCAACACCCGGCTTCCCCCAAGTGGGACACAGGCCCCGCCACCGCCACCAAATTGCAGCCAACGCTGCCAAGACTCCATGGCACAAAATGTAGCCCACAGCCCAACCCAGCCTGGAAATGGTCAGTGTGTGTGCTGTGGGTGCTGAGTAATGATGTCACATAGCAATGCCCAACTTCCTCTCCCTAGCAACTAGCCTCCTTGGAGTTTCTTCAGCCCAGGAACCTGATTTGCTTTATAGCCAGGTATAAACATTTTACAGTTTAACCAAATGTTTGTGAAGCATTTTCCCATGTCTCATCTCATTTGATCCTCACATAAGGCCTGGAGTAGGAAGATAGGAGGCTCAACAGAATCCGATTTTCTTTGCATTAGCAAGATGTGAATAGCGATATTAAAATGTTTCTTCCAATTAATTTCCTTTCAATGTGCATGAATCTGTGCACCGGGACACTAGTTAGAAAATAAAAAGCTTAAATAGTTCTTAAAGATGATGTTTAAATGAGGTTAAAAGTTCTCTGACATTCGGTAACTTTGTTTTACTGCTCCATTCCAGCATGAGTTCATTTATTTATTTATCTAATATCTGATGAGCATTTACTATGTGCCAAGCAGTTATAATTGATGTGAATATGATGATGAAACAGTCCTTGCCTTAAAGGAATCCACTGGTATATGATGGAGAATGACAAACAGCTATTTCTAACACT
The DNA here is from genome assembly GCF_014108245.1 of Pipistrellus kuhlii. NCBI lineage: Eukaryota > Metazoa > Chordata > Mammalia > Chiroptera > Vespertilionidae > Pipistrellus > Pipistrellus kuhlii. Next base: position 48,974,637 of record NW_023425405.1, on the reverse strand, counting down.
TTGAGTACTAGGATAAGAAAGTACTGAAAAGGGAGTCAGGGAAGGCTTTCTGGATCTAGTAGGATTTAGCCAGGTGAAACAGAATATGTATGGGATTAGCAATGAGAGGTCAAGGAGCATTAAAGAATGCAGAGTTCCAGAGGAGTAGTTTAATGAGCCGGAGGCAGCTCAAGAGGTGAGGAGGAGCCAAGTCTGGAAGGACATTATATGTCTTTTTAGTGTAAATCTGATCCTGAGTTGGTTTTGGTCAGGATGCTGAGAGAAGACTAGAGTTAGAGAAACCATTTAGGAGTCTTTTGCCATAATCCAAGTGAGAGAGTATTGTGGCATGAACTAAGGTGAAGATGATAGGAATAGAAAAAGGTAGATGAAATGAACCAACATTTAGGAGGCAGAATAAGCTGTTGCCTATTGGGTATCAATTATGTGTTGGAGATAGTAGAGGAATGTATGTCCTCATTTCTTGTATTGAATACTGGATGGGTGATGGTATAATTCAATAAAATAGAAAACAGAGTAGGAAAAAGCTGGGAGGAATGATAATTTTAGTTTCGGGCATTTTGAGTGCAGACACTCAAATGAAAATAGGTGCTAGTGTGTATAAGTCTGAAGTTAAAGAATGGAATCATCCAGTCCAGCTGGTATGGGTATGGTTCAGTGGATTGAGCATTGTGCCATGCACCAAGAGGAGACCAATTCGATTCCTAGTCACTGCATATACCTGGGTTGTGGGCTCAATCCCCAGTAGGGGGTGTGCAGGAGGTAGCTGATTGACTCTCATCGATGTTTCTATCTCCCTCTTCCTCTCTCTCTAAAAAATAAAAACATCAATGATGTTCTGGCTGGTTTGGCTCAGTGGCTAATGTCAGCCTGTGGACTGAAGGGTCCCGGGTTCAATTCTGGTCAAGGGCACATGCCCAGGTTGCAGGCTCAATCCCCAGAAGGAGGCATGCAGGAGGCAGCCAGTCAATAATTCTCTCGTCATTGATGTTTCTATCTGTCTCTTCCCTCTCCTTTCCTCCCTGAAATCTATAAAAATGTTTTTAAAAAAATCTCAGTGGCACTAGGAACCTTGTGAGTAGATGAGATCACCCAGGGAAAGGGGAGAGTGAGGAAGGTGGAGGTGAAACCCTGGCAGACACCAGTAGTAAAGGTACTATTAGAGGAAGAAGAGCCTGAGAAAGAGTGATTCAGACAGGTAGGAAGATATTCAGTAGTGCTTTTAGAAGCCTCGGGAAGTATCAGCAGTAAGGCCCAATGGAACTTTAGTGAAAGCCAAGCTGCCTGGCTTTAAGGAAGCAAAGAAAAGTGAGGAATGCGAGGCGTAAGTGTCAGCAATATTGGAAGTACTTTCCAATTGTACATCAGGTACATCATGGTGTTTTATTGTAAGCATAATTTTTCTAATACCTCCTATTCCCTTAACACATCTTTTTCTTTAATTTCAGTAAATTTTAAAATTTCCATGAAATTTTCCAGTTCGGCACACAATAGATTTTAATTTGAGTCATCATACAGAATTTGATTAGATGATTCTCAGAGAACTCATTCTGATTTTTATAACATCCAAAAGTCTTCTGCACCATTACCATTTTGTTTTGCTCTCCTACTCACTTAGGAATACCTTTTTATTGCTAGCAGTCAGGGAGAGCACTGGGAGTACCCTCAAATATGGTTGTTAGGGTCAGAAGGCCATATGTTCATCTCAAGAACCTCTTGAGAACATCATGCTTTGTAATTGTGTTTATGAATATATTTTGCAGTGTCACTAGATATAAGATGAAAATGTTTATGTTTGTGCTTTTAGACCTGGAATCACTTTTCTGACAACGAGGCAGAGCGTGTTAAAATGATGGAAGAAGTGGAAAAACTTTGTGATCGCCTTGAATTAGCAAGGTATAACTACAGAACTAACATTGAAGTCTTCAGCCCTGGTCAGGTAGCTGTTTGGAGCATTCTGCCAATATGCCAGTGTTGCGGGTTTGATGCACTGTCAGGGCACATAAAAGAATCAATTGATGAATATGTAAATAAGCGGAACAACAAATCAGTGTTTCTCTCTCTCTCTTCCTTCCTCTCAAATCAATAAAAATTAAAATAAAAAATCTATTGAAATCGTTTCCTGGGCTTAGGATAAAGTTTCATCCTTTCCCCCCCTTAGTTTACAGTGCTTGAATGAAACACTCGCATCATCTACAAAAGAAGTAGGAAAGGCTGCTCTGGAAAAACAGGTAATAGAGGAAAACATCACTTCTATTTGTATTTAACATTTAATTCTGCTTATAGTGTTGCTTTCACCTCAGTGTTTCCCCACCTAACATAAGGCAAGAGAGCATTTCTCTTTGGGTCCCCCACTCTGCTTTGTTGATCTGAAGTGGTATTGTTGATTTAAAATTTATTCAGTGATATGGTTATATAATGTTTGATTTGTGGTGTCCTAGCACATTAATCATAGGTTTTTATTTTGTTTTTTAATCATTCTCAGGAAAAAAAATTGTTTTTCCTATTCCTTGAGCATTTTTGTAGGATAATATTTAGAACCAAAAGATACATTTGTTTTGTCTAGTCTCTACGCCTTTTAGTTTAGAGATGAGAAAACAGGTCCAGAAATTAAATTCAATGCAACAAGCATTAGTACCTACTATATTATAGTACTACACACCCACATGATTCATAGAAATGCCTAATGTTATTGCTGCACAAAGGAGTTCAGGAACAATTATGCTGAAGGGAAAAGGCTTAAGGACCAAAAGATGGAAGGCCCACAGTAAATGCTATAGGTTAGACAGAGAATGCCAACCCCAAGGCAGAGTGGTCAGGGAAGGTTTAGTGAAGGGTTTGAGCCACCCTAAAAGGAAAGACTGTGAAAATGAAGGTCAGAGTAACAGCATGAACTATAAAATACGGTTGCTGTAGAAAGTAAGGGGAAGATGTAGTTAAGAAAAGTAGTGCTGCCGAAACTGGTTTGGCTCAATGGATAGAGCATCGGGCTGTGGACTGAAAGGTCCCAGGTTCGATTCTGGTCAAGGGCATGTACCTTGGTTGTGGGCACATCCCCAGTAGGGGGTGTGCAGGAGGCAGCTGATGTTTCTCATCGATGTTTCTAACTCTCTATCTCTCTCCCTTCCTCTCTGTAAAAAATCAATAAAATATATATATTTTTTAAAAAGTAGTGCTAAATTAAGTATGTTTTTAATGTCATTAGTTTCCATTACTGCAGATCTTTGAGTAGGAAAGGATTAACTATTAATCTGGCATTGGTGGTCAGGATGTATTAGATAAGTGCAAGTGACTATTTTTAAGAATGGAAGGGCTTGCACTGGAGAGTGATGATGGGAATCATTGGGATTTTGGTGATTGGTTTTGAGAGATTGAGGTAAGAAAATGAGTCCAAGATGACTCCAAGATAGCATCCACAGAAGCAACAAAATCAAGAAAAGGTTTTCTTTTTTTCATTTGTGCATGTTGGAGGAAAGATTTTATGTAACAATGTAAAGGGTAGAACTTCAAGATAAAGCAGAGACCACTTTGCTGTGCTCTTATCTTTTTGTTGAAAAATATCTGCTGAAAGAGTTGGTATAAGCTTATTAAACAGAGGTTTGAAGTGGCCTTGTTTGGGCGAATAACCCAGTGATCATAGACTTTAGTGTCAAAGGCACATAGAAATCACATGATAGAAATACAGGGTAGGTCAGACAGAGGGTGGTTCCAGAGCTCTGCAGCTGGAAGCCAGAGTAAAAAGCTGATGTCAGTTTTGGTGTTGGCCTGGGTCATTGTCAGGGTAATACTGAGAGTTGAAAACCACAAACCCCAGCCAGAAAGGGATTGCAGAGTAGCAAGATGCATTAAGTCCTTGGCTTACCTATTATATTTTGTAGATAGAAGAAATAAATGAGCAAATTAGAAAAGAGAAAGAGGAAGCTGAGGCTCGTATGCGACAAGCATCTAAGAATGCAGAGAAGTCAGCTGGTGGAGGTGGAAATGGCAGTAAAAACTGGTCAGAAGATGATCTGCAATTACTAATTAAAGCTGTGAACCTCTTCCCTGCTGGAACTAATTCAAGGTACTGATTTTAATTAAATTTCTCTTCAACCCGGAGTGTGGGGATAATCCAGGGGTCTTCAAACTTCTCTCATTATGAGAATCACCTGGTGGAGGTGTTAAAACACAGATTCCTGATAGCACTTCTTATAGTTGGGATCCGGGAATCTGTGGTTTAACAACTCCACCAGGTGATTCTCATAATGAGAGAAGTTTGAAGACCCCTGATCTAGACAAAGCACTCAAGTAACAGCATTGGTTATAGCAGGAACTTCCAGAGAGATGCTTGTCTAGACTGCCCTATTCTAAATTCTGTGTCAGAGGGAAGTGTGAAAAGCAGAGTCCAATTTGAACCTTCTAGTCTTTTTTTTTAAATTGATTTCAGAGAGGAAGGGAGAGGGAGAGATAGAAACATCACTGGTGAATTATTGATCAGCTGCTTCCTGCGTGCCCCACACTGGGGATGGAGCCCACAACCGTGTGCCCTGACTGGGAATCCAACCATGACTTCCTGGTTCCTATGCTCAACCACTGAACCACATTGGCCGGGCTAAACCTAATAGTCTAATCAGCTTACACCAATACACACACACGTATACATACAGCAACAGTATGTTTCATCCATTTCTCAGAAATTAAGAATCATAAGAAAAACCTTGACTGTTATGTTGGCTTATTCCATCGTGGCTTATATTGGGGACTAGAGTCTGTATTCATAGTCTTAATTCATTGTTGCTTCTGACTTCAAACCCAAGTTTATTGCAGTTTTGAGTTTAGAACTCAAAGAAGCTTTAGAGATCCAGATTCTCTCATTCTTTACATCAGGAAACTAAAGCTGTTTTCAGAATTATTTATCTCCTTACGTGTGTGTCCAAATGGTGGGATACAACAAAGAATGGTTTTTATTTCCATTGATTTGTACACAGAATCTATAAAGTTTTATACAGACTTGAAATCGATATTATATGATAGTTGATTTAAACATATGAAAAGAAAAACTATAGTCCAGGCAATAGTGATGATTAGACCACCAATTTAGAGCCAATTCTGTAGATACTGTAACTAACCCTTCTGCATTAAAAATGTTAGTCATGCCTGACCAGCATGGCTCAGTGGTTGAGCATCAACTTATGAACCAGGAGGTAATGGTTCGATTTCCACTCAGGGCACATGCCTGGGTTGTGGCTTGGTCCCGTGTGAACATGCAGGAGGCAGCCAATCAATGATCCTCTCTCTTCATTGGTGTTTCTCTCTTCCTCCCTTCCTCTCTGAAATCAATAATATATATATTATTATGTTAGTCATTCTGGTTTTTGTTTTAGAGTTTTTTGCCTTAAATATCCTATTGATTGTTCTAGATGGGAAGTTATTGCTAATTACATGAACATACATTCTTCTTCTGGAATCAAGAGAACCGCCAAAGATGTTATCAGCAAAGCAAAAAGTCTTCAAAAACTTGGTGAGTTAATTTTGCCAAATCAGTTTTTTTGTTACCTTGATTATTTTAAAATAATCTATGCAACTTAATGAAAGACTAAATGAGATGATCTGTAATATATTTAAATTTTTTCATTCCTCAGATCCTCATCAAAAAGATGATATAAACAAAAAGGCTTTTGATAAATTTAAAAAAGAACATGGAGTAGTGCCTCAAGCAGACAATGCAACACCTTCAGAACGATTTGAAGGTAATTTTTTCTATAAGAAGATGCTAGCCATATATCCACAGTGTTAGGATATACAAGACCTAAAGTCTGTGTTCTGAATGATTGGGAAATAAAGTGGTTAGACTGGAAGATGTAAAGCATACATTTTCAGGACAGTGATAGATTTACTTAACACCACTGAGAATCACAGTTCTTCCATTTCATATGTCATTAGGGGAGAGGCAGTGTTTGCTTTCCTCACCAGATTTTACAAATCAGTGCTAAAGGATATTGGGACAATTGAAATTTGAGGTCTATAAACTAGATAATAGTATTTTATCAAGGTCAATTTCCTAACTGAAAAATCCTATATAATAAAAGGCTAATATGCAAATTATCCTCTCAACTGGGAGTTCAACCAGGAGCTCTACCAGGGGGCAGGCCCTCCCTGATCAGTCCCCGCCCAAATCAAGGGTGTGCCCAGCCTGCCCCTACCTGTGCATGAATTTGTGCACCAGGCCTCTAGTACACTATAAATGTGTGAGAAAATGTCCTTATTTTTAAGGAAAAATATATGAAAGTATTTAGGAATAAAGGGGAAGCCTGTCTGTAATTTACATGGTTCAGATCAAATGTGTATATAAAGAGGAAGAGGAAGCAAGCATGGTAAAATGTTCTTATGAGGCCGAAACCCATTTGGCTCAATGGATAGTGCGTCGGCTTGGGGACTGAAGGGTCCCGGGTTCGATTCCAGTCAAGGGCATGTACCTTGGTTGCGGGCATATCCCCAGTGGGGGATGTGCAAGAGGCAGCTGATTGATGTATCTCTCTCTCTCTCTCCCTTCCTCTCTGTACAAAATCAATAAAATATATTTTAAAAAAATAAAATGTTCTTATGTGGGGAGTTGGGATAGATACATCAGGATTCTTCTTATTCTTCTGAAATTATTTCAGAATGAAAAGTTATAAACTGTTAGGGTGCTGAAAAGATTGTGTTGGGTATTCTAGTCAATTTTATTGCTCTGGACCAATTTACATGTTTAACTGTAAATCATGACCCAGCCTCCCCAAGCCTCCTTCATAAGTAGGTCATGAATAGAAAATGTCATAGAGCGTTATAACTATTTTATGAATATTACTTATGAAATTTTTGTTCATGTATATATGTGTGTTTTGGGATGTGCTATTATTGAGTTGCTGACAAAGTTTGGAAAAGTTCTCTTTCACTTCACACATTTGTGAGCCACCAGTCCTTTCTCCCTTAAACAGACTAATCTTGGATATGCTTTTCAGGTCATAGTACCAAATGTGTTTTGGGATTAACAAACAGCCTTGACTACTACATGTTAATATGTCTCTGACCTTTAATAATCCCACTTTTCCTGTATTCTTAAGATTGGTTTGATTTATTATCTCAAAATTTTAGTCTGAAAATATTAAGAACTTATGTTCTGTATTGTCTCAATAAGCCAAGGTTGCAGGTACATATAAGAATCAACCAATGACCCAGCTGGTGTAGCTCAGTGGTTGAGTGTCAACCAATGCACCAAGAGGTCGCAGGTTCCATTCCTGGTCAGAGCACATGGCCATGTTGTGGGCTCAATCTCCAATAGGGGGCAGGAGGCAGCCAAACCATGTTACTCTCTCATTGATGTTTCTATCTCCCTCACTCTTCCTCTTTCTCTAAAAATCAATAAAAATACTATATTTTTTAAAGAGAACGCATAAATAAGTGGAACAACAAATCTTTCCCTTTCTCCAAAATCAATAAAAATATTAATTTTTTAAAAAGCCTTTTGAGATATTTTTCTGACATGTGAGCTATTTCAAGTTTTTTCTCCCTCTCATTAATATTTAGAGATGTGTCTGATGTCTAAAAATTTGTTTAAAATTACACATCACAGATTTGAATGGGCATTTACCAAGATACCTGTGCACCAGAAGACTCACTGGAAAGGTGTTCCAAGCATTTTTCTATAACTGGGGTTTTCAAATAAAAATTTTTCTTAAGCAGGTCCATGCACAGATTTCACCCCTTGGACAACAGAAGAACAGAAACTTTTGGAACAAGCCTTGAAAACATACCCAGTAAATACACCTGAAAGATGGGAAAAAATAGCAGAAGCAGTGCCTGGCAGGACAAAGAAGGACTGCATGAAACGATATAAGGTTGTAGATGTTTTGTGTTTATAGATTTTGCTTACTTCAATACCACAGTAGTCATGGGCCATCTTAGAAGCTTTCAGAGCTCTGGGAGTTAGTAAAATCAACCTTTTAGTAGTATCTTTAATCATAGATTTATCTAATTTGAATGTTTTACACATTTATACCAAACACTAGAAATGTCTGCCAATTCTAAATAACACCTTTCTCCTTTCCTAGGAACTTGTGGAGATGGTAAAAGCAAAGAAAGCTGCTCAAGAGCAAGTATTAAATGCAAGTAGAGCCAAGAAATGACTTAAGACAATCTTTGTTGTGTGTGCATTTTTATAATAAAACTGAAAATACTTTACAAGTTTTCAATCTTGTAATTATACTATGGAGACAATTTAAAAGTACGCTGTTCCAACATAATTTCTTAAGAGATCTACCATTCACTGTGGTAGCATTATCTGTTGAAAGTTTGACGCAGTATTTCATTCAAATTTCCAAGTACATATGTTCATTTTTGTTTTCCTTTGGGGACTAATAGCTTAAAACTTGCCAGTCTCTATTAATTTTAAAAATATATATGTTCAAAATATTTTGCTTAGGAGCATTTTAATTGCGAAGCCAGCACATGTTACTGCGAATCTGGTTAAAATCTGGTAGTTGCTCAATGGGACCTAAGGATTAAAAGAAAAGAAAGTTAAAACTGAATAAAAGGAAGGTACTTAGCCAACTTTCTATAATACATAGGAGAAAAGTGACCAGGCTTACCAACAGCAGCAATAGCTGGACTCTTGTCATAAATATATTTAGAACATACTTCTCGAATTGTCTCAGCATTCACAGCCTAAAATAGAGAAGACACTAGCATTCAGAGCTTTTTACAGTAAAAACAAATTCTATACCTGGAATGATACATATTTTTAGTTTTTGTAATAATATTTTTACACAAGACCCAATAGTAAGTATGTAAGAACTACTTACATCTACTCTTGCTTCAAGCTCAGGGATGGGAATTCTTCTATTATAGCATAACATTTGCCTACCAATATCTTCACAAATTGGAGTAGAACCTGTTTAAAGAGAGAAAAAAAAGCTAAGCATTGGACTATAGATCAGTCATGAAAATAGAACTTAGATCTTTATTCTTACCATCGAGTTGCAACAACATGTTTGTTTTCAGAAGGTTTTTGGCTCGTGCAACCTCACTTTCAGTGACACTCGTACAGAGTCGCATCCTAAAAACCAATTGGAAAAATCAAAATGTCAAGTAGTTGGAGTAATGATCTAAAGAAAGACATGTATTATATCACAACTTGATTTCAACTTATAAAAAAACTTGAAATTACTAATGATCCCAATAGCTAAGCAAAAGCTAATCTATTACTGATTAATTTCTGAAAATGATATGGCTAGCAATCAGAAGATCAATAAAATATAAAAATAGGCTAGCCTGGCTGGTAGGGCTCAGTGGTTAAACATCAACCTATCAACTTGAAGGTCATGGTTGGATTCGCGGTCAGGGCACATGCCCAGGTTGTGGATTTGGTCATCAATGTGGGATATGCAGGAGGCAGCCAATCATTGATGTTTCATCTATTTCTCCCTCTCCCTTCCTCTCTGAAATCAATAAAAATACTTTTTTAAATAATCTAACCATATTTTGAGAAATGCTATAACCATTTTGAGACTTCACAAATCCCCATCTGCTAGGCTTGATATGCTAGATAATAGGTTGGTAGGCAACTAGTTTCTCAAAAGAATCCAATTGAATTGAACTTAAACCTAATCCTTAATAATTATATCCCAGTCAACTAGATTTAGAGAGATGTAAGCCATTAAAAAATGGTGGAAGAAATTTTCTAAGAAGCTGTGGGTCTTTCTGCCTCTGTCTCATGGTACTAGTTTTGACTACAAAACACTACATTTTTCTTTTAGCAATGGCAACTTCAGATTCATTTTCATAACACTGCCTTTCCAGCTAACTTTTAGAGATGTTTTCCAAACTTCTAGTTGGCATTTATTTAAATACAAGAGGCTTGGTGCATGAATTTGTGGACCAGTGGGGTCCTTGGCCGGCCTGTAGGATCAAGCTGAAACCGGCTCTCTGACATCCACCAAGGGATCCCAGATTGCAAGAGGGCACAGGCCAGGCCGAGGGACCCCACCTGTGCATGATCAGGGCCAGGGAGGGACTGTGGGAGGGTTCCAGGGCATGTTCAGCCGGTTTCGCTCAGTCCCCATCTGCCTGACCCCAGCAGCAAGCTAACCTACTGATTGGAGCGTCTTCCCCCTAGTGGTCCATGCATGTCATAGCAAGTGGTTGAGCAGCTTTAGCATATCATTAGCATGTCACACTTTGCATATTAGGTTTTATTATATAGGATTTTAAACTAGGATCTCCTTTCTAAAGTATTCTTCTTAAAGAATTTTCTATAGTTGAAATCAGTGCAGCTTCACATGAGACTTGGAGGAAACATCTGTGATCTATAAAAATATGGCTGCTGGTCTTGTTCTTTTGATTACATACTTATAACATCAATAGAAAATAATCAACATGAACAGTGTATAGAGGAAATTAGGTGTGAATTCTGGGCAAAATTTATTTGCTTACCATTCTTTCTGAACAACATGTAACATCTCTGCAACAGTGGCTGGTTCACAAACCATATAGATTCCCCATAATCCAGTATCTGTGTAGCAAGTGTTGAAAGACTGGAAGCTATGGCAGAGGTTGCCATGACAGGTTAGCTGAGCCAACTTACTAGATAAGTTCTGTAAGGAAAATAAAACTGTCCAAGAGAACTATAGATACACATACATGTCCAATTTACCAGAAAGAATAAGGAGATATGAGATAAATCGTGAATGACCTAAGAGCCTGAGTTTCTCAGTTTTATCTATCAACATCTGTCCAATAATAAATTTAAAATTTACGAGACTAAGAATTATACTTATCTCACTAGCCCAATGCACCCCCAGAAAAACTCATAATGTAAAAACAATGAATCCTTATAATTAACATAGTTACACTCACTTCTAAAATAATGCCTTATCGACCCAATCTGTAGTGCTCTTGACTATGTACGCTTAAAGATTTTAAATTATGGGGCTTGCGAAATCTAAGAAATAAGATGTATTTTGTTGAAATCTTCGAGTACAAATTTACACTTTGTATTCTGATATAATCTCAGACTTACAGGAAAGTTACAAAAATAGTGAAAAGAATTTCCTTTATTCAAATTACCTAACAATTCTTATATTACCATGCTTTATATTACTATCCAGTCACTGAAAGTCCTAGAAAGCCCCATCATTCTCTTTAACATATTTTTTCAGCTATTTGAGAATACTTTGCAGATGTGATGCTTTTTACTCCTAAATATTTTTTAGTGTGCACTTATGAAATACAAGGAAATTAAAATTAACTTCACAACAACTCAAAATTAGGATTTAACTTCGACTGTTAACAAATTCTACCCTTATTCAAATCTTGCCAATTATCCCACTAATAAACTTTAAGGCAAAAAGAAAAGAAAATTTCTGGCTCAGAATTTTAAGTCAAAATTCTTAGTACAGAGTTCTTTCTTGCAATTATTATGAAAAAACTTCATTTCTATTTTTATTTTTGTTAATCTTAACCCGAGGATATTTTTTTCCATTGATTTTCAGATAGAGTGAAAGGAACAGGGAGAGACAAAAGAGAAACACCGATTGGTTGCCTCCCACACATGCCCAGACTGGGCATGGAGCTGTGCCCTTAAGGTATGTGCCCTTGATCAGAATCAAACCCGCGACCCTTTGTGGGCTGATACTCTAACCATTGAGAAAAAGTGGCTAAGGCTGAAAAAAATTTTAAATCACTTACCATTCCTCCTCCAAAAGAGCGATCCCAGTTGCCAATTAGTGTGTTTGCAACCATGAGACAGATTGTATCCGGATGTGCCCAACCAACAGCTTCAACAGCTACTGCAAGATGAGCTAAAGGCATGTTGTCATCTCTGATTCGAATCTAGTTAAGATAAAGAAAACAAAACACTACATAACATGCTTAACAAGAAAGAAACAAATTCACCATGCCCATCAATTGCAAAGTTAAAATGCTCACCATGACTTATTTTGGTTTAAACTATTAAGCTTCATTACATTGTACAATCTAATCTAGAAGAATTTCATGAGTTAGGGACTTTCATCAAAAGGTCTCCAACTGAAATACTAGACACAGCCACTAGATGGTTACCTGGTAAAAAAGGATTGCATTATTTTACTGACAGAAATCAATCTTTTGTGTTTATTGATCTGAATTTTTAAATCAAAATTTATTTTTGTACTGCCAATGCTATGTTCTATTTAACTGCCAACATCAGGCCTCCTTCCAGACACTACTATGAGCATGATTCCAAATGTGGCAGACTAAGCCTCTACTAAGGCTTAAAACAAGAGCTGATAAGCGGCAGATTTCCTGCAAGTTCTGGCTCTACTGGGCAGAAGAAAGAACTTAGCCAGAGTAAACTTAATGTGAAAGTCAAAATTTGGGGTGTTTTTAAAATAAAAGTTAACTTTTATACCTTACAATATATACATGGGCATAGTGCCAAAGAAAAGCACAAAAAGATTAAATTTGCTGCCCTTAAAACCTTGCTTCCTTAGGAGAAATAGGTGGTTAAATAATATGAAATTGGAATGAATATAAGCAAATGAGTCCATCCTCTTCCTTTTTTCGGGTTAAGCTTTTGGTTTCTTCCATTTTACTCCTGTTGGAAACATGCACATTTTGTATATTCATTCATAAATACAACACAAGAAACTCAAAAGGGTTAACTACTAGCTTGGGAGGCTTGCACTACCTCACTTCCTGTGAATTTGCAGGGAGGCAGAGCTGGTATTTCTCCTTTGTATGTGGACAAAGAGTCACCAAAATGAAACTTTGCCAACTCAAGCAGTTCATCATGGGAAACTCCTAAATTAAAGGAAAATATTTTACATATATAAGAGCAGTACAATCAAAGCAGAGAACTAAATACTTAAGTTTACAATAACTCAAGATGATATAATATGATATAAGTTACACGTAACTATTTGCATTCACTAAACCATTTAAGAGTAAGCTCACACAGCACACCTTTCCCTTGGTGTTATAGACTTTTGGTTGCCCAGCTTTGTCATTCTGTAGAGCAACCAACAGTTATTAACATACCAGTGGATTCACAGGAAAAGATAATAAGGCAACTTGAAAATATCATATTCCATATGAAATCATGTTATATCAAGTCACTGAAAGTCCTAGAATGCAAACTAGCAAAAAAAAAAAAGTAATATTTAAAAAAATTTTAAGTGAAAAAGTGAGCTCTAAGCCTTTACTTTAAGAAAGCTGGATATACAGATATGCTTTTCTCTGAGCTCTGCTATCAAACTTAGGAACAAAATAATTTCATCTAAATTTCCGAATAAATCACTAGCTATGCAAATACTTACTTGCTATCCAAAACTTAAGAAATACTTAAGATTCTATACCCCTTACTATCCAAACTCGAGACCCAAACAGATTTAATCTCAGTGAAGGATTTTTAAACACAAATATAAACTTACAGAACAAATTTAGGCATGTATAAATGATTTTAAAAATATTGCCACAGAATCTCTTTAAATAAAACATTCTAGCCCAGCTGGTATGGCTCATGGTTGGTTGAGCGTCAACCTATGAATCATGAGATCACAGTTCAATTCCCATTCAGGGCAAACTTTTAGTTAACTCATCCCTTGGCCGGGCCAGACCAAAAGATTAAGTGGGCCTAATACTGCCTGCGGGCTATTCCCCACCGCTGATCTACATATTTAAATCGAAGCGTCACTGCTCATAAACTATGTTCAGCAAATGATTAGTACAGGATCACACCACATAGCACATGGTAATTGGTTGTTTCTGCAGCAGTTTTAACATGTGCCAGCCAATGTTCCGAAGTGTGCTAAGCCACACCCCAGACGTGTGCATGTTTATTCAAGGTGACTGCTGAATGTGTGCATGTACTAGACCTATTCAGTATATATTTAAAATTACAGTAGTACATACAGAAAACTTTTCTGTGAAACTAAACTTTCATACTTAATTTTATTTTTTATTTTTTTTATTTTTTATTTTTAAATATATTTTATTGATTTTGTACAGAGAGGAAGGGAGAGAGATAGAGAGTTAGAAACATCGATGAGAGAGAGTCATCGATCAGTTGTCTCTTGCACACCCCCTACTGGGGATATGTCCGCAACCAAGGTACATGCCCTTGACCGGAATCGAACCCGGGTCCCTTCAGTCCCCAAGCTGACGCTTTATCCATTGAGCTAAACCGGTCTCGGCCATACTTAATTTTAATTACACAAACGTGTCTACTTAAGTAAAAACAGGTAAACTAATTTGTCAATTTTTTAACATATGCATGTAGCAAACCTACTTTATTATATATAACGGACTTTTCGGCTTATTAGCCCAAATTAGCCATTATACTGTAGTTTTACTGTAATAGATATTTAAATCAACTAACCTCCAGCAGCAGCAAGTACTATCCTTGGTCCCTTATAATGTGTAGTTATATAATCCACTAAGTCTTTACGATTTATAGATCTGCGAAGTGGAGTAAGAAAAATAATTAAACAGAAATGAAAAAGCACAGAACTTCACATTAACATACCTGAAATTAAATTAGACCTTAAAGGAAATCTAAATTAAACACAGTTAGAAAGACTGGCTGGTGTGGCCCAGTGGTGGAATGTCAGCCTATGAACCAGGAAGTCATTGTTCTATTCCCAATCAGGGCAAATGCCGGGGTTGCGGGCTCCATCCCCAGTGGGGAGAAGGAGGGGATGCAGGAGGCAGCTGATCAATGATTCTCTCTCATCACTGATGTTTCTCTCTCCTCCCTTTCTCTGAAATCAATAAAAAATATATAATCCGAAAAAATATATTGGCATCAAATATCAAAATATTCCCTTTTTATATCAAGAAAGAAGCCAGATGTGATACCATCACTTGTTTTTTCCACAAGTAGTTAGGAGCCCAGACACCAGGGAGTTAAGTGTGGCTAAAGTATAGCTAACTACAATTTCATTCAGATTATCATGGGTTGCGAGGCTGGGCGAGGGGAGGAATTACTTTTTTAAACACATTTTTCGAATGTTTGTGAATGTTAATTTTCACAACTCATAAGTTTTTCTAAAAAAAAAATCTGCAAATTATACTTACTTGATATTTTCAGTTGGCCCCAAAATTGTCCGTCCAAGTGCAGTATTTTGATAAGCTGTGGCATGAAGATAATCGAAAACTACTTCCTGTAAGTTGGTTTCAACTTCCTGCATCTCTCTAAGGATTACTCCTCGTTCACGTTCAATCTCTGCTTCTCCCAATGTGCTATTTTGTATTATATCAGCAAGAATTTCTACAGCTAATTGAAAATAAAGCATAGGAAATACTAAGAATCTTAATATTCACTATTAAAATCTAAATTAACTAGCACCAGAAACCATGATACTGACCATCACTCAATATTTACTAAATAATTAAACTTAGAAGAAACACATTTTTCTATACATTCAATAGATCTAAAAGGAAAAAAAAAAATTTTCAATTTTTTTTATTGATTTCAAAGAAGGGAGAGGATGAGAGG
This sequence comes from Pipistrellus kuhlii, assembly GCF_014108245.1. Taxonomy (NCBI): domain Eukaryota; kingdom Metazoa; phylum Chordata; class Mammalia; order Chiroptera; family Vespertilionidae; genus Pipistrellus; species Pipistrellus kuhlii. The sequence goes on along the minus strand of NW_023425405.1, from coordinate 48,959,147 downwards.
GACAGAAACATCAATACAGAGAATCACTGATCAGTTAACCTCCTGCAACCCCTAGGAGGGACCAAGCCCTCAACCCAGGCATGTGTCCTGACTGGGAATTGAACCTCGACTTCCTGGTGCATAGGTCGAAGTTCAACCACAGAGCCACTGTGGGGGGCTTAAAATTTTTTAAATGTAAATCTGCCAAAGGACCCACAACACTTAATGACTACCTACAACCACTTCAAAACTGTCATGGAGCCAAAACCGGTTTGGCTCAGTGGATGGAGTACTGGCCTGTGAACCAAAGGGTTCACAGTCAAGGGCAGGCTCCTTGGTTGCAGGCTCCTCCCAGGTCCAATCGATATGTTTCTCTCACATCAATGTTTTTCTCTGTTTTTCACTCTCTCCCATTCTCTCTAAAAAAAAACCAAAAAGATCAATGGACATTGGGTGAGGTTTAACAACAACAACAAAAAACAACCCTCATGGTCCTAGGTGGTTTGGCTCAGTGGATGGAGAGTCAGCCCACAGACTGAGGGGTCCCAGGTTCAATTCATCAAGGGCACATGCCCAGGTTGCAAGCTCAATCCCCAGTGCAGGCATGCAAGAGGCGGCCAATCAATGATTCTCTCTCATCATTGATGTTTCTCTCTCTCCCTCTCCCTTCCTCTCTGAAATCAATAAAAATATGTATTTTCTTAAAGTCATGGACACCTGCATATGTATAAATTATATGAAAATTACAAAGCAGAAAATTAGCCATATTAGAACATCTAAGAATGGGTAAACTGTTTTGTTGTTTTTAGTTTAAATAAAATAACTAAAAAATAAATTAATGGAAAGGAAGGTCAAAAAGAAGCGCACTCTAGCCGGGACCGGTTTGGCTCAGTGGATAGAGCTTTGGCCTGCGGACTGAAGGGTCCCGGGTTCGATTCTGGTCAAGGGCATGTACGTTGGTTGCAGGCACATCCTCAGTGGGGGTTGTGCAAGAGGCAGCTGGTCGATGTTTCTCTCTCATCGACGTTTTTAACTCTGTCCCTCTCAATTCCTGTGTAAAATCAATAAAATATATTATAAAAAAAAAAAAAGAAAAAAAAAAGAAGCAGCGCACTCTAGGATAAGGCTCTAGAGTAGGGGTGTCAAACTCAATCAGAGAAGGGGCCAAAATCTAAAATCCAGCCTAAATCGCGGGCCGAATGGTTTACTGAACAGTCATAAACTGTCATTGTGATGGAAACGCAGCGGAGTGCAGTGATGACAGCGCGGTGCGGGCCACATTGCAAGGCCTGGCGGGACGGATTTGGCCCGCGGGCCTTGTGTTTGACACATGTGCTCTAGAGTGTTAGAATGTGCAAATGCAATAAAGAAGTAACCAAGTTTTGCCCTGGCCGGGTGGCACGGTTGAAATGTCACTCAATGCACCAAAAGGCTGCAGGTTCAGTTCCCAGACAGAACCTATCTAGGTTGTGGCTTTGATCCCCAGTTGGGGCACATATGGGAGGCAAAGATCAATGTTTCTGTTTCTCTCTTTTTCTAAAAACCAAAAACATATCCTCAGGTGAGGATTAAAAAAAAAAAAAAAAAAAGAGCAAGCAAGTTTTATTCAAAAAACAAAGCTCAGTAGTCAGTAAATATAAAACGTGTTGTTTATAGAAATAAAAAGTTCAGATTACAGTATAAAGAGGGAGGAAAATACAGTCAGCATAAATAAATAAATAAATACAAACAATTAAAAATGTTTAATTACACAGATATAGCTCTGGAGGAAGTATTTTTAATTCAAGCATTAAGGTCTAGTTTACACAAGTCTTGCAGCCTATAAATATACGTATGTTGGGTTTTTTTGTTAATTCTCACCCAAGGATTTTTTTCCATTGGTTTTTTTAATAAGAGTGGATGGGAGGGGGTGGGTGGGAGGGGGAGACAAGGAGAGAGAAATGCCAATGTGAGAATTATCAAACATCAACTGGGGTCGCACAAGCCCCAACCTGGGCTGGGGATCAAGCAATTAAGGTACACCCTTGACCAGAACTGAACCTGGGATCCTTTAGTCAAGAGATTGATGCTCTATCCACTGAGCCAAATCAGCTAAGGTGCCTATAAATATTTTCCATCATTTGTCACATTGGGAGAAAAAACAGAATTTTTTCTTTTTACACTTCTGGGGATTACCCTTTCACAACAGGCAGAATAAAAACAGTACTACATTTTCTTAATTCTTATGAAATATCTGCCGTATAAATAACAATACCTCTTGGCAAGTCTTTAGAAAATGCTTTGGCATAATACACAGTCTGCTCTCTGGAAGTATAGGCATTGAGATGAGCGCCCATGTTTTCAATTTCAAGTTCCAGATCTAACTGGGATCTCTTCTTGGTGCCCTGAAATAAAAGAGGGAGGGATTATGATACCTGCCTTTATCCCCGATGTGTTCTAAATACTTTAGACTATGAGTATGAGGACATATGTCAGTTTCAAGCAAGGAGCAAATTTGGTTTCTAAAGTACATTAGGCTTCAGAAATCATGGTATATTTTCAGATAACTCTTACATCCCAAGAGAAAATTCTGTTTCAATATTACAGATCAATTATAAGTAATTACTTCAGATAATTATTCTGGAAAAAAGAAAAGATTTTCCAAATAAAACATGCCACACTGTTGAAGTTTTTCATGCCTTAGAATAAAATTTTGTGTTCCCTTAAAACAATGAGTTCTTATAAAATACTAGAGGCCCAGGGCACAAAATTCATGCACTGTGGGGTGGAGGGGATTGTCCATCAGCCCTTCCTGCCTGTCTCACAGTCTGGGATCCCTCAGGGGATACGGATTGCTTAGGCCTGCTGGGAGTAGGCCTAAGCATTCAGTCAGACATCCTTAGCACTGCTGCAGAGGCAGGAGAGGCTCCCGCCACCACTGCTGTCAGCCAGGCTCAGGGCTTCTGGCTGAGCAGGGCTCTCCCTGTGGGAGTGTACTGACCACCAGGGGGCAGCTCCTGTGTTGAGCGTCGTCTTCACCTCTGGTCAGTGTGTGTCATCAGTGTGTGTCATAGAGAACGTTGTTCCACCATTCAGTTGATTTGAATATTAGCCTTTTATTATATAGGATGTCAGACAACTTGCCTTGAAAGCCATATGCTCCAGAAAGTGAGCTGTTCCATTATTCTTCTCATTTTCATACCGACTTCCAGCATCAATCCAGAGTCCAACCTTAATGTAACCAAGGCACAATTAAGTAAAGCACCATTTACTTTCTTTGGGGAAAATGGCAGTGGGAACCAGGGAGAAGGCACCTTCCTTTTTCTGACAAATGCATTCTAGTCTTAACACTAAGGTTTTCCTGACTTGAGTGGATTGGTAGTGAATTGCTATGAACTATGAGATTTATATATTCTGCTGGATGCTTCCCCGAAGACCCAGATTCTTAGCCCCACTTGTACTATAGCCATGAACAACTACAACATAAAGAATATCAGCTACTATCAAATATAAGTTCAAATCCTGGTTCTGGGATATATTAGCTGTGTGACCTTGGACAAAACCACTCAATGTCTCCCAACTTGTTCCCCTCCTGTAAATAGGATGATGCCTAAATACAAAAACTGTTTTAAAGATCAAATGAGAAAATACAGTATGTAAAAGCAGCTGGCACAGAGTAGCCCAGCAAATATAACGTTCATTACTAACAACAAATAATATAATAATCAAAAACCAGTTGTAGACCCTGAAACTGGGGCACATGCCCCCAGGATGGCAGTCTCGCTGGAGCAAGCCTCCTTTCCAAGCACCAGCCAACGAAGCAGCTCAGGCCGAGGAGCCACTCACCGTGCACGTGGCCAGCCCTGAGTCCTCGGAGGCCACCCGCAGGCCGTTGGGCAGATGTGTCACTCGTGTCTCGGGAACATTGAGAACCACCTGTGCGGCCGCCTGGGTGCTTCTCGGTCTGCTTCCTCCAACATGCAACAGCTGTGGCGGGGGTGGAACCAAAACATGGCGTCATTCCCACAGTCAGTGTCATTCCCACAGTCAGTGTCACTCCCACACTCAGTGTCACTCCCACAGTCAGTGTCACTCCCACAGTCAGTGTCACTCCCATAGTCAGTGTCATTCCCACAGTCAGTGTCACTCCCACAGTCAGTGTCACTCCCACAGTCAGTGTCACTCCCACAGTCAGTGTCAGTGTCATTCCCACAGGCAGTGTCATTCCCACAGTCAGTGTCACTCCCACAGTCAGTGTCACTCCCACAGTCAGTGTCACTCCCACAGTCAGTGTCAGTGTCATTCCCACAGGCAGTGTCATTCCCACAGTCAGTGTCACTCCCACAGTCAGTGTCACTCCCACAGTCAGTGTCACTCCCACAGCTTCCTCACGTGTTACTCCCATAGTCAGTGTCACTCCCACAGTCAGTGTCATTCCCACAGTCAGTGTCACTCCCACAGTCAGTGTCAGTGTCATTCCCACAGGCAGTGTCATTCCCACAGTCAGTGTCACTCCCACAGTCAGTGTCAGTGTCATTCCCACAGTCAGTGTCATTCCCATAGTCAGTGTCACTCCCACAGTCAGTGTCACTCCCACAGGCAGTGTCATTCCCACAGTCAGTGTCACTCCCACAGTCAGTGTCACTCCCACAGGCAGTGTCACTCCCACAGGCAGTGTCACTCCCACAGTCAGTGTTACTCCCACAGTCAGTGTCACTCCCACAGTCAGTGTCATTCCCACAGTCAGTGTCACTCCCACAGTCAGTGTCATTCCCACAGTCAGTGTCACTCCCACAGTCAGTGTCAGTGTCATTCCCACAGTCAGTGTCACTCCCACAGTCAGTGTCACTCCCACAGTCAGTGTCACTCCCACAGTCAGTGTCACTCCCACAGTCAGTGTCACTCCCACAGTCAGTGTCATTCCCATAGTCAGTGTCATTCCCACAGTCAGTGTCACTCCCACAGTGTCACTCCCACAGTCAGTGTTACTCCCACAGTCAGTGTCATTCCCAGTCAGTGTCATTCCCACAGTCAGTGTCACTCCCACAGTCAGTGTCACTCCCACAGTCAGTGTCATTCCCACAGTCAGTGTCATTCCCACAGTCAGTGTCACTCCCACAGTCAGTGTCATTCCCAGTCAGTGTCATTCCCACAGTCAGTGTCACTCCCACAGTCAGTGTCATTCCCAGTCAGTGTCATTCCCACAGTCAGTGTCACTCCCACAGTCAGTGTCATTCCCATACTCCGGCTCAGAGGGGCGCTCTCCGGGCAGCGCGCTCCGCTCCGCGGCTCCTGTTCTCTGGGGCCCCCCAGTACCCCCTCCCTGTGCCCGGCGCGGGACTGTCCTCCCGCCACCCCCCTCTCCTAAGCCGGACAGCGGCCCACGTGCCCTCCCCTCAGGGACAGGCCGTGACTGCCCAGCAGGAGGGGAGGCCGCGGAAGGGAGGGAAACACAAAGGTGCGTCCACAACGCGGGCCGGGCAGAAACCCCTCCATCCCCCGCGGGCAATCACTGGTCTGAGCAACCCCGGTGCCCTCTATGTGACTCCTGAGAACCAGGCCCAGGCCGCGACCAGGTCATCCCGCCGCCCGGCAGGCCACGCGCAGCGGGTGACCAAGGCCAGTGTCTCCCCCCATCCCCACCACCACCCCTACCCCCACCTCCCACCCCCCAACCCCCACCCCCACACCCCACCCCACCTCCACCTCCCCCACCCCACCTCCATCTCCCCAACTCCCACCCCCCATCCCCACCCCAACCCCACCCCACCCCTCCCACACCCCCACCCCACCTCCAACTCCCCCACTCCCACCCCCCATCCCACCCTCACCCCCACCCCCACCACCCTTCACCTCCCCCACCCCCACCACCCACCCCATCCCCATCTCCCACCCCCACCCCACCTCCATCTCCCCCACTTCCACCCCCATCCCCACCCTCCCCCCACCCCCCACCCCCCACCCCACCTCCCTACCCCACCCTCACCTCCCCCCACCCCCCACACCCACCCCTCCCACCCTTCACCTCCCCCCCCCACCTCCACCCCCACCCCACCCCACCCCACCCACCCCCGGCGCCCTCCGCGGAGCCGGGCCGGGCCCTGCCGGCCGTCGCGGTGAGCGGCCGGGAAGGGCGCCTGCGCCGCGGGCCCGCAGGGGAGGCGCCCGGGGCGGCACCCGATGGGGAAGACCGCTCACCCGTCCGGCAGCGCCTCCGACCAGGAACCTCCGGGCGAAACCCCAGAGCTGCGGCCGCGCCGCGGGTAAGATCAGCGCCCGGGCCGCCGCGGCCGCCATCGCTGTGAGGCTCCGGGTGGATGAAGTGCTTCCGAGGTCGCGGCGGGGGCGGGGTGAGGGGGCGGGTCCCAGAGGAGGGCGAGGGCACCACCTAGTGGCCGTGATGGGAATGACACCGCTCCCAGTGGTCCTGGGCCTGGTGCTGAGCGGCCTAGGCGATAGGGAGTCTGTAGAAGCCCCCGCATCATCAGTTACCCCAGACGCCTGAGCGGTAGGCTAAGGGTCCAAGGCACAGATGTGGAGGAGGTAACGGTAGCCTGGTGCGCCCTGGCCCGTGTGTCTCAGTTGGTTGAACACCATCTTATGCCCTTTTAAGGTCCCTGATTGGATTCCCAGGTCTGGACACATGCCCTGATTGTGGGCACCATCCAAAGGTAGGGGGCGTGTATGAGGCAGCTAATCTTAAGTTTTGCTCTCACATTGATGTTTCTCTATCTCCCTCTCCCTTCCTCTCTCCATAAAAAATCAGCAACAAGATATAGATAGATGATAGATAAATAGATAGATGCATAGATAGATAAATAGATAAAGATATATAGATATATCCTATATAATAAAAAGGTAATATGCAAATTGACCCTAACAGCTGAACGACCAGGAACAGCCGGGCTCTGTGATGTGCACTGACCACGGGGGGACAGATGTTCAATGCAAATGCAGTAGTGGTGGCGGGAGCCTTTCCTGTCTCCTCAGCAGTGCTAAGGATGTCCGACTATAGCTTAGGCCCATTCCCCTGGCTTAGGCACGATCCCCTGGGGAGTGGGTCTAAGCTGGCAGGTGGACATCCCCCGAGACATATGCACCGGGCCTCTAGTTTCTAAATAAGAAGTTGAATTAAAAGAAAAGTGATGGGAGAGTGTGGAAGGAGTACACTATCTATTGATCAGCATGTTTCACAGTCACATAATCATGCATTCAAACTTGTGAGTACACACACACACACACACACACACACACACATCACAGCACAGAGGTTCTTATACAAGTTGAAATAGGACGAGAAATTCGGAATTGTTTATCTGGCCATAACTAATAAGTTCATACAGGGAACTGCAAGTGAATTGGAGCAAAAACTCTCTGCATGTTTCATACAGCTTTCCTGATTCAACTTTTTCCACAACAGGTCCCTGGTGAGGAGGGAGCGTTTTATGCACAATGTGACAGTGTAAGGAGCTCCCTGTGTCTGGCTGTGATGCTGGCAGCCTTGAGCCCTGTCTGGACACATTGAAGTGCTTCAGCTTTGTTTCTTTTTGTCTCTTGCCTCTTAATGGAGGTTATACTGAATAGGAAGTAGGCCCTGAACTGAATGTATAATCAGCATAATCACCATGGGAACTGGGACCACAATAAAATGCCTTCTTTTAACCCTGCCCTTCTGGCCACACATTTCCCTTCCACAGAAACAGCAGTAACTTCTTCTCATGACTCCTCTGAAAGGGTGACCAGTATACACCAGCAGGCATGTATGTACACGTAGATCTTATTCTTCTTTCTTCCTTTCGCTCTCCCTCCCTTCCTTTCTCTTTTATACAAATGTTAGCATGTTGTAGACATGCAGCCTCTGCTTTTTTTAAAAAAAAATAGTATATCGCAGCAAGCACACTATAGTATGACATAAAGATCTTCATTTTAAACATGCAGTGACATAGCATTCCACTGAATTGATGTCTCATTATTCATTTAACCAATCCCCAACTGATGGATAATTAGCTTACTTTGAATTTCCTGCTATTACAATGCTCAGTGGGTGACTGCACACACACGCATTGGTTAGTACAAGCTGTGTTACATTGAAATGATCTCCTTACTAGTCTGTCCTGGCTTAGGCTGTAGGTTCCTCAGAGACAGGAAATGATGCATCCTGCATCTCTGAATTCACCTGCTAGGCCTCGTGCGTGGTAGGGGTGCAGTTAAACCGGTTGGATTGAAGGAGTAAGCTGACCTCCACGTGCTCTGCCGTCTGCACAGGTCTGAGAACCGCCAGATCTGCGGGCCTTTCAGGGTCTGTTTGCCCTCTTCCATCCCGACTAGTCTCTGTCCCTCTGCCTGGTCTGGGTACTCAGGAGGGAGCGGAGCCTTACTGACAGAGCATCTGGGCACCCCTCCTCCAGCTTCTTTTGGGGTTTAGTCAATGGAAAGCTCTGCCAGGGGTGGACAGTGGGGCAAGCGAGAGATGGAGGTCCTTCTTGCCTGCATCCCCAGTTAGCCTCCGGCAGTGGTTGGACGATAACTCCCTCCATAGCTCCAGCTCTCCCAGTGCTCAGCACCATCTTCGGCCCTTGCCTTTCAGACCTCAGGTAGTAACAGCCCCACTGATAGTCCTGGGTGCTCCCTCGCCCTTTGTGGGTCCGTTAACTCTGTCCACATCCCTGTAAACCCACATTGCCAATAAACTATCTTCAGTTAAACATTTTGCATAATGATAGGTCCTCCCTTTCTCCAGGTGATGGACAGACGTAAACTCCACCTGCGGCCAGACATTCCTAAGCTCTGAACCACCAATCAGCATCTGCCAAATACCCTAAGCCCCCCCCCCCCCATTCCCAAATCCCTAGGTCCCTAATCACCAATCAACGTGTGCCGAGTGCCCTAAGCCCCGCCCCCTATCCTTAAAGGTACTTGTACCCCGGCCCTAGCTCTCTTCCGCCCCTCTCTCTGGAAGCAGCAGGCGAGGCTACTCTTCCCTCCAATAAAGCCTGTGTCCTGCCATCCCGATCTCTGCACTTCTCTATTTAATCTGTATCACATAGAACTCTGTTTTCCGCCAGGACCCTCACTGACATAGGGTCCCTTCTGAACCTGAGATCCTACCATTCTAAGCCTTGAAAGTGAGTTTCCCAGCCACTTTTTTAAATATAAAGAAATGCAACAAAAGCTGGCTACACAAGCAATCAAGCTATACCTGCTCCCCAAAGCTTTATAACAACAGTAATAAAAAAGTATTGAGCCAAGACCGGTTTGGCTCAATGGATAGAGCGTCGGCTTGGGGACTGAAGGGCCCGGGTTCGATTCCGGTCAAGGGCATGTACCTTGGTTGCGGGCATATCCCCAGTAGGGGGTGTGCAAGAGGCAGCTGATCGATGACTCTCTCTCATCGATGTTTCTAACTCTCTATCTCTCTCCCTTCCTCTCTGTACAAAATCAATAAAATATATTTAAAAAAAAAAAAAAAAGTATTGAAAAGATGAAGCACCTAACCCCCCCCCCACCACCACCACCACCCCTCTGTATTCTGCTGTGACTACCTTGCCAGCATCGGCGTTGGCGATTCAGCCTGAAATGTTGAGTGTTTTGGCACTTTCATCTAGAAGTTCTTTCTATTCATTGAAGCAGCAGATAGGAACTGAAATAATAGAGCAAGCAAATAAGACGAGAAAGATTTTATGGAAATTAAGCACTATTTCACTTTATACATTCCTTATCATGTATATATAAAGTGTTTTCAATGTGAGCATTTATTGAATAAGCTGCTCATTAGTGGGCTGTGAAATACTTCTTTATATCTACAGCTTTCCCTCCAACCAATTAAGGTGAAAATAGTCCCTCTCCTCCCCTCCCCCCACTACCCCTCTGGGTTAATCACTGAGCAATAAACTGAAGTCTTCAGAGCATGGAGACTGAGTCTTTGTACTTTTGAGTTGTAAGGGACCCTGCTTTAAAGAAAACACAATGGCTGCAGATTGCAGTGTTGCTCATTAGCAAAGTTCATGCTTTTGAAATTGGTGGTGAAGATTTTCCTTTAGGGAGAATCAGGCTGCAGTGCCTACATACACAGTTTTCGCATCTAGACGTTAGCTACCAAGAATTTTAAAAGACACACAAAAAGTAGGCCTGTCACTTTGTCTCAAATCAGGCTGCTCCTAAGACAGCAGGAACTTTCTCAGGCATAAAAAGATAGTTTGAATGGTTCAAGGGGAAGAAATCCTTTCCCTACCTTGAAAATAATGTGATGAGGGAATGACAGACAAAACGATTCATTTATTTGCAACAAATTAATGGAAATCCCTTTGGGGAAATATATTCTATATATAAGCACATGTGCATATGCACATATAAAAATATACACTTTCCTTTAAAGCCAATATTTATATCGGACTAAATTTGATGATATGCTTATTTTATTTGCTCTTAGACAATCACTGGTACGTATCTTGCATCAAATCTTATATATGCATGTTTTTCTTAAAAATATTTTCATTTAGCCTGGCCAGTGTGGCTCAGTGGTTGAGTGTTGACCTATGAACCAGTAGGAAATGGTTCAGTTTCTGAGCAGGGCACATGCCTAGGCTGTGGGCTTCATCCCCAGTGTGGTGCGTGCAGGAGGCAGCAGGTTGATAATTCTCTCTCATCACTGATGATTCTCTCTCTCTATTCCTCTCTGAAATAAATAAAAATATTTATTATTTTTTAAAATATATTTTATTGATTTTTTACAGAGAGGAAGGGAGAGGGATAGAGAGCTAGAAACATTGATGAGAGAGAAACATTAACCAGCTGCCTCCTGTACACCCCCTACCGGGGATGTGCCTGCAACCAAGGTATATGCCCTTGACCAGAATCGAGCCTGGGACCCTTCAGTCCGCAGACTGACGCTCTATCCACTGAGCCAAACCGGTTTCGGCTAAACAAAAATATTTTTTAAAATAGTTTCATTTAGAATAACATTGATGTATCAGTAATAGAAGACAATACCTTTAATTTTAATCAGGTGGGGACATTGCATTCATGCATTATACTAATGTTCCCCTTTCTAGTTGACTGATGTTATCTTAAAATATGCCAAGGTTATGGTTTTAAAATTCATAATGGCCATATTTTACATTTGTGTTTTCGATCCCATAACACCTAGTGTGTTGAGATTAATCAGGTGCCTGTGATCAACTTTCTTACTGCCAATCAGTGCAAGTAATATGGTTGTGTTTCTACGGAGAACTAGTCCCATCTATTGTCAAAGATTTAAAAAAGTGATAATATGTACAACTACTAACTACTCAGTTTATATGGTAGTTTACAGTTTCCCATGAGACCTTTCTCTTTTAGTCCTGACAATTACCTAGCAATCAGTTAATATCGGGTCTAGTAATAATTAATGTCGTTTTTTAACATTCGTTTAAAATCTTGCTTGGCGTTGACTTGTATTGACATAACCTTCAAACACTTGGTATCTACAGAACGTGTGAAGTGCAATTAATAAGTTTTGCTTGAAAAAGTTTGTGTTTGGTTTGGTTTTTGTTGCAAAACTAGGGCTAAGAAGATGGCGGATGAAGAGCATATTCGGCACTGCATGCTTTACGAGTTCCAATTAGGAAGAAAAGCAAGTGAGGCTGCAAAAAACATCTGTAGTGCTCTTGGTCAAGATGCAGTTAGTGCCAGAAAATGCCAGCGTTGGTTTGAGAAATTTCGCGAGGGAAATTTTTCGTTAGATGACAAGAGTGGTCGAGGCCGTGTATCCAATTTTGATCAAGAAGCTCTTCAAGCTCTTTTGGTGCAAAATCCTCAAATTACGCAACAAGATCTTGCGACAACTTTAAATTGTTCACAAAAAACAATTTCCAATCAATTGCGTGCACTTGGCAAAGTCCAAAAGTTTGGAAAATGGGTTCCTCATGAGTTGACCGACAACAACCGTAATCAAAGAGTCACAATTTGCAGTTCGCTCCTCTCTCGTCAAAACCGTTTGCCGTTTTTAGAGCAAATTGTTACCGGAGATGAACAATGGGTGCTGTATGTTAATTTGAAAAGGCGGCCTCAATGGTTGGACAAAAATGAGGCTCCGCAGCCCACGCCAAAACCTGACTTGCATGCGAAAAAAGTGATGTTGTGTGTTTGGTGGAATTTTAAAGGAATTCTTCATTATGAACTTTTACCATCTACCCAAACCATTACAAGTGCAGTGTATAGTGCCCAATTAGAAAGGTTAGCCCAAGCTTTAAGAGAAAAAGAACCCGCGCTGATTAATCGGAAGGGCGTAATTCTTCACCACGATAACGCACGACCGCATACTGCAAGAATCACTGCTCAAAAACGGCGCCAGTTGGAATGGGAAGTTCTCCCTCAACCTGCATATTCTCCTGATATTGCCCCTTCCGATTACCATTTGTTTCGTTCTTTGCAAAACTTTCTTCTTGGAAAAAAATTTAATAATGAAGAATGCCTCAAAAATGCATTGACCGAATTTTTTGCATCAAAATCACAAGAATTTTACAACAGAGGGATTAAACTGCTTCCTGAGCATTGGGCACAAGTAGTAGAAAACAACGGCAACTATATTGTTGATTAAATTTTGTTGTATTGTTTAAATAAATTCGATTTTAAAAAAGTATTAGAAAACGACATTAATTATTACTAGATCACTGCCATCTCCCAGATGAGGAAACTGAGGGTCTGAGAAGTTAGGATCACATAGGTTGTAAGAACTCGAGGTGAGTTGCTAAAAAGAACCTAAAGCTCTGACCAAATCCTATGATTCATGGACTCCATTATTCTGAGGCTTTATCTTCACAAGATATCTGCAGAAGGAATTTCCCAGAACAACCTTGGCCTTGAATTTTATGATAGTAAGGGCATGAATTCACTTAATTTAACCAAAAAAAACTTGTTCTGGGAGATTTTCCGTAAGATATCTTTCCTGTTCTGCTTTAGAGGATCAGTGTAGAAATGGGAATAGTCTTGCCATTTGCTGGTTTGGCTCAGTGGATAAAGCGTCGGCTTGCAGACTGAAGGGTCCTGGACTTGATTCCAGTCAGAGGCATGTGCCCAGGTCTCCTGTAAGGGGTGTGCAGGGGGCGGCTGAGCTGTGATTCTCTCTCATTATTGAAGTTTCTATCTCTCACTCCCTCTCCCTTCCTCTCTGAAATCAATAAAAATACATTTTAAAAAAGACAGAGCCGAAACCGGTTTGGCTGTGGTGGAGCGTCGGTCTGCGGACTGAAAGGTCCCAGGTTCGATTCCGGTCAAGGGCATGTACATTGGTTGCGGGCACATCCCCAGTAGGGGGTGTGCAAGAGGCAGCTGGCCGATGTTTCTCTTTCATCGACGTTTCTAGCTCTCTATCTCTCTCCCTTCCTCTCTGTAAAAAAATCAAGAAAATATATATATTTTTAAAAAGACAGGAAAAAAATGGGAATAGTCTTTACTATCACAGCACAACTTAATAGGACCTGGCAAATTGGTCCTCACACAAATAAACAAACAAATTTATCACTGGAATCAATAACACCAGTTTCAGTAACATCTAAGTGGCCTTTAAGTATACTACCGTGTTTCCTCAAAAATAAGACATCCTCCGAAAATAAGACCTAGCGCATGGAAAGATAAGACATCCCCTGAAAATAAGACCTAGCACAACTTTGGGAGAAAAAATTAATATAAGACACTGTCTTATTTTCAGGGAAACAGGGTATATACTTACTATCACCCTTCCCTGAATTGTCTTAAAAACCCACATAAGAATCCTTTGAGGGAGATATCATTTTACAGATGAGTGCAACAAGATGCAAGAAAAGACAGCTTTTGTGGGGTGAGTCCTCAATGTGAGAATATGCACGACTCGGAGCTTCAGAGGGCAAGAGAAATTTCAAAACAGCAAGCAGTCAGGACTCCAGAAGGAAAAAATGGCAACCATTTTTCTCAAAACACTGGTTAAAACCAATAGAAAACACCCTGCTGGTGAAATGGTCACTGTTTGCTAATAGTGACTCAATTGCACCATTTTGATTCAACCAATTGTGAAGCCTGTTAGACTATGGATCGTTTGTGGATTTGGAGTTAAAACTGTGTGTAACCTCCATTCCTCGAGACCCCACCAAACAGCTGATCACCTGCCTCTCTTTGGATTATTTCTCTGTTCCCTGTTGGACAGTAAAACCAGCTTATATACTCACTCTGTCTACGAGACTGTGTTTTTCCTCAGTGTTGTTATTTTGTTGTTGCTAATCCTCACCTTAGGATATTTTCCATTGATTTTTAGGAGAGTGGAAGGCAGTGGGTGAACGAGGGTGGGGGGAGGGGAAGGGAATAGGATCATTGATGTGAGAGAGATACATATTGTTGGTTGCCTCCCGCACGTGTCCTGACCAGGCCCAGGGATCGAGCATGCAACTGAGGTACCTGCCCTTAACCAGAATGGAACCTGGGCCAACGCTCTGTCCACTGAACCAAACCGGCTAGGGCGCAATGTTGTTGTTATTAATGTTATATCGATTACATAGTAATTCAAATCGCAACTTATTTAAAAAATAGCAGCTAGTAAACTTTCCAGTAAATATTTCTTTAATCATTCATTCACTCTGTGGATGACTCCTCTGTGCCAGGAGCCATAGTAGACCTTGGGGATCCAGAGGTGGCATGGAGCCTGTTTGGGATTCAAACACCAAATAAATGGTCAAACCCACGAATATAAAACCAGGATTGTGAGCTGTACTAATAGGGAGAGGTATACAGCACCTCAAGTTCTCACTGGATGGGAGTTTGACCTCTTGAGGGTGGATGGGGGTTTGTCCTCTTCGGGGTGGATGGGGTTTGTCCTCTTCGAGGTGGATGGGGGTTTGGCCTCTTCAGGGTAGATGGGGGTTTGGCCTCTTCGGGGTGGATGGGGGTTTGGCCTCTTCGAGGTGGATGGGGTTTGGCCTCTTCGGGGTGGATGGGGTTTGGCCTCTTCGGGGTGGATGGGGGTTTGGCCTCTTCGAGGTGGATGGGGTTTGTCCTCTTCGGGGTGGATGGGGTTTGTCCTCTTCGGGGTGGATGGGGGTTTGGCCTCTTTGGGGTGGATGGGGTTTGTCCTCTTCGGGGTGGATGCGGGTTTGTCCTCTTCGGGGGGGATGGGGGTTTGGCCTCTTCGAGGTGGATGGGGTTTGGTCTCTTCGGGGCCGATGGGGGTTTGGCCTCTTCAGGGTGGATGGGGGTTTGGTCTCTTCGGGGTGGATGGGGGTTTGGCCTCTTCGGGTTGGATGAGAAAGGTTTTTCGGAGGAAATGTCCCTCCAGCTGAGAAAGGAGAAGCAGCATAATGGATAGAGAAGCTGGCAGAGGGCACAGCAAAGGCTGTTGGGAGGGAGGGGTAAAGGAGGATAAGGCTCCCATGAGCCAGTGCATGCAGCCGGAAGTGAGGGTCACAGGACCTGCTTTACATACAACACGGATCATCGCACGCTAGAGTGGGTGCTGGGAGGCCAGTGAGGTAACCAGTATCCATGGAAGACTGATTAGTCCCTGAGAGGCTAATTTTAACCGTGACATCAAAAGGATTGTCTCAGAGGTGTCCTCCACCCAGCTTGTTCAGGCACTGTCTATTTCCTGTCTATTTCCCTTTTCGTCCATATTTTCTCCCTTAGTCACTGGTGCTGGGTATAATAGATTGAACGCATTAAGGAACAAATACATGGGCAAATCTTAGTTATTGTGCCATCAGTCTGCCTGTGAGGATGTTAAACTTAGAATAGCACCATCTGCAAAGAACAAATGTTACTGACATTGAAACGCTGTGTACAGATTCCTTCGATCACAAGATAAGATATTTTCTGGTGAATCTTGAAATTAGTTTCTTGAAATGTAACATGTTACAAGTGCTCTTCTACGTCAAAGGACGGGGCTAGCCTGTTTCCTTTCTGTTGTGTGCTGGGTAAGAGCAGGCGTTCCAGGTGGCCTGCCTGGTTTGAATCAGCGTCTGTTGACCTCACAGGGCTGTTGGGAGAATTAAATAGCTGAATACATATGAAGGCGCTTAGTTATGAAGCCGGCACATAGTAAGTGCACATTGTTTCCAAATGAGCACATGGGATAGTCAGTTATTTTTATGGAGGAATGGACAGCGTTTAGGAGCCCGTGCTTGTCTCTAGATGCTGGTATGAATGGTGATTTCATCTCTTTCTTTACGCCTCATTATATTTTGCTAAGTTTCTAAAGTAGACATTCATTATTCTGTGCTATAAAATTTTTCTTTTCAATTGTCTGTTTAAAACTGAGATGACTGCCAAGGCCAGGAGAAGAATTAGAAAAGCAATTCTCCAGATGCCTCACCAGGTAGAAAGGGTGACCAAGCCCAGCGACGTGCTGGGTGTGGGCCCAGGAACAGTGTTGATAAAACAGTACCAGCTGTGGCTGCTCCTTCTTACTTTTTTAGCTCTCAAATATAGTCAATAACCAACTGACAGCCGAGTTTAAGAATTCAAAATATTACAACACTAACCTACCATCTAAACTGAAACTCCATCTTCAGCGAACCATGAATGCCAAGAGCAGCTAACGTCTCCAGCCTCCAGCTCTTTAATATGTAAACACTTCAGCCGAGACCGGTTTGGCTCAATGGATAGAGCGGCGGCTTGGGGACTGAAAGGTCCCGGGTTTGATTTCGGTCAAGGGCATGTACCTTGGTTGCGGGCATATCCCCAGTAGGGGGTGTGCAAGAGGTGGCTGATCAATGATTCTCTCTCATCGATGTTTCTAGCTCTCTATCTCTCTCCCTTCCTCTCTGTACAAAATCAATAAAATATATTTTAAAAAATAATAATAATATGTAAACACTTCGGATTAATTCAAAGCTCCCTAGAAGGAAGCACTCTCCTGCAGCCCCAGGGTACTTTAACCTTGATATTTTCAGGCTTCATTCTAATTTAGAAGGTCAGAAGGTCAAAGGCTTGCCCTGCTTTTACACACATCAGTGTGACCGTCACTGAAAGCCTTCAGTGGACCAGTTTTACGATCCCAGTGGTCGGCAAACTCAACAGAGCCAAATATCAAAAGTACAACGATTGACATTTCTTTTGAGAGCCAAAATTTTTTAAACTTAAACCTCTTCTGACGCTACTTCTTCAAAACAGACTCGCCTGGGCCGTGGTATTTTGTGGAAGAGCCACACTCAAGGGGCCAAAGAGCCTCGGTTTGCCGACCGCTGTTCTAACCAACTGAGCTACCTGGCTGGGGCCACTTAGGCTGCTCTTATAAAACTACACAGTTCTACCCTGAAGAAGAGATCTTCCCTCTCCATTCTACACCTCCGACTCTCACACTTGGTGAGAAATTTTATAGGAGCCCTCAGGCTGAATCTATTATATGTGAATCCACCACTGGAATCCAGATGGCATAGGTGTGTCTGGCCGGTTGATGGACAAATGAGCCTCTCAGGATAGATTAGAACCAAAAGGGAGAGTCAGGTGGCTAATCTTGGCCTGGTTACAAAGCCTTAAGTGTTGAAGGAAGAACTGGTCTGGGCATAAGTTTTGTTTGTTTGAATCTTTCTCTTGATTCAGGCGATCTCTTCCCCTCAAATGAATAACTGATTTCTGTGGAAAGGAGATGGGAGTAAAATAATTAAACAGGGGTCTCACTAAACCTCTTCAAAACTTTGGGAGTACAAAGATGTACTTCCACAAGCACATCTTTGTACTTGTGGAAGATAATCAACCACATGGGAGTAGGAGCATTCTTCCCACTGTGTCATGGAACTATGACCTTGGTTGGGCTCAGGTGCATCAGTTGTGGTGCCCATAGTGAGCGGCCTCTGGCACAAGCAGCAGAGCGAGCTGCACCGGGAAGGGCAGCTCAGAGAAATAACCGGAATACCCCAAGGGAGGCTGGAGTTGTGATCTGTGTGTGATATATGAGAAATATGAGAAAGGGTCTGGAAACAGTGACAAATGAGTAATAATTTAAAAAAATTTTAGCTTGAGAAAGAGACATGGAGGAATCTGATAGACGTCTTTCACTGTTTGGGAGCAACTGGGAAGTGAAAAAAAAAAAAAAAAGGAACATTATTTGAGAAGTAAGTGCCTACTTTTCATGTCTTCAAAATAATGTCAAATGCTTCCACATTTCATTTCATTCTCTCAAAAGAAATATCTCATTTGATTTCCACAGTTGTCATTTCTTCCATTTTTACAAATGAAAAAAACTAAGGCTTGGAGAATTTAAAGAATGTACCTGAGGTAATGTAGCCAATTGTTGGTTGGGTCCGGATCATGCCATAAATCCAGTGGCAAGCTGGAAAACATTTAACCACCAGCTTTCTAGGGGAAAAGAAGCCCTCATTTGTCGTGTCTGCTGATTTCTGTGGTGTCAAACTCCCATCAAGGTGGTCTTTAAGCTACCAACAACCATCATCAAACACGGGGATTCACACAAATACTCTTCCAAGCCACATGAGACAACCCAGTATACCACCTTACTTACTCCCAAGTCAAGTTTCTTCCCAGGATCATATTTAGTCTCCATGGAACAGAGGATGCAATAGCTAATAACTAGAAACTTAAAAAACAAAATAGGCTGTCCTGAGGTGCTTGGTTCCCAACTCTTATTCAGAGACAACCAGGTATGAGGTTGTAAGAGAGGATTCATACATCAGTTGACAGTTGTCAGGGTTTCCATGCTTTGCTGTATATCAGAGTCATCTGCAAAATTTGTTAACATGCAAATTAGGGGAACCATAGCACAGAAGTTAAAAGTGCAGACTCTGGCCCTAGCCAGTTTGGCTCAGTGGATAGAGCTTCGGCCTGCAGACTGAAGGGTCCCAGGTTCGATTCCGGTCAAGGGCATGTATCTTGGTTGTGGGCATATCCCCAGTAGGAAGTGTGCAGGAGGCAACTGACAGATGTTTACCTCTCTCATCGATGTTTCTAACTCTCTATCCCTCTCCCTTCCCCTCTGTAAAAAAATACAAAATATTTTTTAAAAAGTGCAGACTCTGAAGCCAGGCATCTTATGTTAAAATCTGGCTCAATCTCTGGCTGGGTGACCTTGGGCAAGTTCCTTAACCTCCTTGTGCCTCAGTTTCATCCCTGAGTGTTGGTGATGATAATAGCAATATTTACCTCACAAGGTTGTTGAGCAGGTAAAATGAGTAAACCTAATGTGCTCAGAACAGTGCCTAGAGCATAGTAAACACTATATAGATGTTCGTTATTAGTACTGAGTCTTCTCCTGGGTGAAGCCCATCTGTCTGTTAAACATACTTTTCAGTGACTTTTATGCAATCATCCGGGAAACCACTGAAGTCTGATTCTTGCCCTTTGGGAATTGAGTATCTTCTTAGAGGAACCAAGACCAACCCAAGAGTAAATCTCAGGCTGTTTTTGCAAATCTGGGTCATTCTGTAAACCCTAAATTCACTATGATTACATTGAAACTCACACACATTCTTATCTTTCCATAGAAGACTGAGGTTACAGGATACTGTATAAATCTTCTTGTCATTTTAAAAAGGAATAAGTAAAACCTAATAATCAAAATTTCATATGACTAATGGTACAGAACATTACAGAGGTTGTAGGTTAATCTGAATTTCTACAAAACATTGTAATTTCCACTAATATACATTGACATATATATATATATATATGTGATAAAGCTATATTTCATGTTTGGCCATATATAATGTACATTGACATATATATGATAAAACTATATTTTATGTTTGGCCTATATTCTATGTAGGGAGTCCTTAGGGCTATAGCTTTGCTCTCCCTAAATTTAAGAATTGGAATAAAGAATAGTTTGTTTCATAAGAGGATCAGCCATTAGTCCTTGATGCTGGCTAAACTCTGAGCACAGTAATACACAGCTTTACCCACCTAGCGGTAAATATATGTTACCTTATGGGATACTTAATATAAATTGTGAAAATTTTGATTCTGGAAATAAGGATTACATTCCCCTCCACAAGCTATTTTTAATTGCTGAGTGGCATTTCTTAAGCAATATAATGTCACATTAGCATTATAAAAAGCAAGTAAGAAGCTCATTTAATTATTGAATCTCTCCATCTAATAGACATGGGATTGAGCCTTGCCTCTGTATCTCACTAGCCTTGCGCCCTCAGGAAAGTTAATTAGCTTCTCTAAATCTCAGCTTCCTCCTCTATAAAAAGAGCATA
The DNA here is from genome assembly GCF_014108245.1 of Pipistrellus kuhlii. Lineage (NCBI taxonomy): Eukaryota > Metazoa > Chordata > Mammalia > Chiroptera > Vespertilionidae > Pipistrellus > Pipistrellus kuhlii. The sequence goes on along the minus strand of NW_023425405.1, from coordinate 48,939,030 downwards.
ATAATGCTTAGTGTCTGCATTTGTTATGGGAATTGTAAAGCATTTAGCATAGTGTCTGATACATGGAAAATGTACAATAAGCGGTACCTTAAAAAAGTAACCTGAATCTCAAATGTAAAATTCTAAACTGATATAAGTATTTATATACACTAAGTGACCAGATTATTATGCGTTCAGAGATCATAATAATCTGGCCACTCAGTGTATATAAAGAGCCAGGTTCATAACATCCAAAATGACCGAAGGCATGACTGAATGCCAGGCTGCGTGTGCAGCAGGCGAGCAGACTGAACTGCTGACCTCTCGGAGAGAGAAAGGCAGGGCTGATCAGCAGTGGCAGTGGCTGCTGGTGAGGCTGCTGGTGATCAGACCCTGCTTCTCTGTCTGGACCCTGCTAGCAGCCAAGCCTCTCTCTCTCTCCCAGAGGTCAGCAGTTCAGCCCACTTTCCAGCAGCCTGGGGTGGCTGCTGATCAGCCACACATCTATGATCAGGCCTGGAGATAGGCCAGAAATGTTGATTGGCATATAAACCAACCATTCAGAACCAAATCTGGGTGAACTGTGAGGAGCCAATGGCTGCCTAGAAAGTAGAGCTTTTGACCAGCATAGAAACAGACCAACCAGAATCTACTCTGGGTGAACTGTGAAGGCAGAATCTAAGGTGGGGCGGGGGGGGGGGGGGAGGGTGTTAAGGGCAACAGTTTGGTATAAGGTGTAAGAAAGAGGTTCAATTTTTTAGTGACCAGTTTGGCAGTATAGTGCATATGGCTGTTTATTAGTCCAGATACAGGGATTATGTGTTTTTGTCTGTCGAGAGCATCTCCTCCTGCTGAAAAAGGCTCCCTACCCCACACATTTAAGCAATCCTATCCTATATAATCTATCTATACTAATAAAAGGGTAATACTATGCTAATTAGACTGGGTTGATCAGCCATCCTCCATATGTCTGACTTCCTTCTGGACAAAGCCATGGTGGTAAGGAGGCTGTGGCAGAGGCAGTTAGGGGCGATTAGGCTGGCAGGGAAGGGCAGTTGGGGGCAAGATCAGTCTGGCAGGGGGAGGTAGTTGGAGGTGAGATCAGGCCAGCAGGGGGGCAAGGTAGGAGCGATCAGGTCAGCAGGCAGAGGGGTTAGGGGTGATCAGGCAGGCAGGGAGGCGAGTGGTTAGGAGCCAGTTGTCCTGGATTGCAAGAGGGATGTCTCAGATTGGAGAGGGTGGAGGCAGGCCTGAGGAACTCCCCTCTGTGTACGAATTTTGTGCACCAAGCCTCTAGTATAGGGGTGTCGAACTCAATCAGAGAAGGGGCCAAAATCTAAAATCCAGCCTAAATCGCGGGCCGAATGGTTTACTGAACAGTCATAAACTGTCATTGTGATGGAAACGCAGCGGAGTGCAGTGATGACAGCGCAGTGCGGGCCACATTGCAAGGCCTGGCGGGACAGATTTGGCCCGCGGGCCTTGTGTTTGACACATGTGCTCTAGTATAATATAAAACAGCAAAGGAACACACAGAGATGACTACATCATAAAAATTATGCATGATCAAAGAAACACTGCAAATTAACATCAGTCTATATATTGTGAAAGTGTGATTTAGCAGGTTTTCTAGGTGTGTGGAAATGATAGCTGCAATTTCACTCAAAGGAGGTTTTCCCAGTTGGTTTGTCCTTTGTATTTTGTATCAAGAAAATGGAAGATATATCTGGAGCACTCAAGGAGTGAGGGTGGGTGAGTAATTTTTATGCCTAAGAAGAAAAACTGAAGGAAGATAGTTTCATAAGTTGCTACTCAAAATGGTCTATGAGAACAGAGTTGTTAATTAGCTACCATAAAGTCCTAAAGTTGTAGCCTCTGCCTGGAGGCATGCAAGGATGCAGGGCTGACAAATTGTGTGTGGCTGCCTGCCATCTGCCTCAGTTAAGAGCTTCTAATCAGCAGATTACTGTGCAAGATAGCTCATACTGTTACAGTTTCCTCTTAGAAACTGTCTTTGAAGCAAGGTCAAGAGAGATGCTAAATCACTATACTATAAGTATCTGTAGACAGCCTTGAGTTAAATTATCACATAAATCTGCCTCAACTTTTTCTCCAGGACTCTGGACATCTTGCTGAAACATGAATTTCTTGTATTCTTGCACACCACTTCCATCCTTTCTCGTTCCCAACCTCTCCCCCACAACCTCAACTAGGTTCTCAGAGTTCAGGGATTAATTATTCATCTGTTTATTCAGTCTACAAACATAATATGTTTGTCTGCTATGTGCCGAACACAGAAGTAAGGATATAAACATGAATCTAAAAGAATATTGCTTATGAGTAGCCCAAATTCTGATTTTGGGAAACAGAAATGGGAAAGAATATTCAACTATAATTTGATACTGCTTTAGTTCTCCAAAAGCACCAAGGCAATGCCAAAATCGGTTTGGCTCAGCGGATAGAGCGTCAGCCTGTGGACTGAAGGGTCCCGGGTTCGATTCCGGTCAAGGACATGTACCTTGGTTGTGGGCACATCCCCAGGAAGGGGTGTGTAAGAGGCAGCTGATGGATGTTGTTTCTCATCAATGTTTCTAACTCTATCCTCTTCCTTCCTCTCTGTAAAAAAAAATCAATAAATTAAAAAAACAAAACAACAACAGCCAAAAAAAAAAAAAAAAAAAAGCACCAAGGCAAGATGATTTATCTGCTTTGGGAAGATGAGAGAGCTTCTCAAAGTTTGTGATTTGTGGTTTGAGTGTTGAGGATGAGTCTGAGTGCTCAGGGGAGGAAGGCAGGGGAGACATTTACAAGCTAGAAGAAACAAGCTCCATGTGCTTGTGGTGGATATGGGCCGGTGTACTTTGCGGTGGAGCGGGAGGCTGGCTAGATAGGCTGGAGAGAGATTGTAATCGCTGTAACATGTGAATGTGGAGTTGAAAGGTAAGGTATGTTTTGCAACAGCTCAGAATCTTAGAATCGGAAGGGCCCTTAGTGATCAGGTAGATCAACTTCACAGAGGCTAGGGCAGTTAATGCCTTGTTCATGACAGGACCAGAAGTAATCTCTGTCAACACTAGGTCTTCTGCTCCTTCCTCAGAAGCCTCTAATTGCTACTGCTAATACCAATCAGGAAAACGGGTCCTATAACTCCTGAAAATTTGGTCTCTCAGAGCTCAGCCTAGAAGTCTAGTATGGAGTCTAGATCTACAGTCCTGTGTCCATTCATTAATGTTATGCTAACTTGACAAACACACACACACACACACACACACACACACACACACACACATTTACTTACATATATATCCTATATAATTAAAACCTAATACACTAATAAACCTAATGGCAGAACAACTGGCCGCTATGATGTGCACTGACCACCAGAGGGCAGATGCTCAATGCAGGATCTGCCCTCTGATGGTCAGTGTGCTCCCACAGGGGGAGCACCGTTTAGCCAGAAGCTGGGCTCACCAGCAGGCTCACAACTAGCAGCACGGTGGTCATGGTGGCAGCCTCTCCTGCCTCTGCAACAGCGCTAAGGAGCAGCAAGCCGAGTGGTAAGGAGTAGCGAGCAGGCAGGTGGTAAGGAGTGAGGGCTTCTGGACTGAGAGAGGGCACAGGACGGGCTTCTGGACTTCCCCATCCCTCCTCGCCATGCACAATTGTGTGCCCCGGGCCTCTCGTACATATATATTGTCATCAGACTTCAAAGACTGCCGAAAGAAGAGTTTATTTGTTCTCTACTGTTGCTGTAACAAATTACCATGAACTTGGTTGGTTAATACAACACATATTTGCTTTCTTATAGTTTTGGAGGCCTTAAGTGGAAATCAGTTTTACTGGACTGAAGTCAAGGTGTGGGCAGGACTGGTTCCTTCTACAGGCTCCAGGGGAGAATCCATTCCTTGCCTGGTCTAGCTTCCACACGTGGTCTGCATTCCTTGGCTGTGGTTGCATCACTTTAATCTCTGCTGCTGTTACCATATTGCCTTTTTTCTTTGACTTTCTTGCCTCCCTCTTATAAAGACTATTATGATTACGTTTAGAGCCCACTTGGATAATCCAGACTAATCTCCCACCTAAAGGTCCTAATTTAATCATATCTGCAAAGTCTCTTTTGCCAGATAAGGTAACATTTATAGATTCTGGGGATTAGCAGGTAGATACCATATTTCCCCGAAAATAAGACATCCTCTGAAAATAAGACCTACTTACAGGATTCCTTCTGAGTGAAATATAAGGCATCCCCCCAAAATAAGGCCCCCCTAGGCTAAAGATTTGGTCCACTGATTCTGAAAGAAATGGAGTCACAAGAAATTTACCAGGAAATTCAGAAATTGGGTTGTTATGATGATATTCCAGAAGATGATGACATGATTGTCATTGAATAAATGAGTAAATTCTTGATACTGTAGGTTCACAGTTTGTCTGGTTTGTGTTGACAACTACCGTACTACCGTACCATATACAGGTAATACATTTCCTTTATTTTCATTTAACAATAAATGTGTACCATATTCTTCTTCATGGAAAAATAAGACATCCCCTGAAAATAAGACCTAGCGCATCTTTGGGAGCAAAAATTAATATAAGACACTGTCTTATTTTCAGGGAAACAGGGTAGCTTAGGGGGAAGAGAGGATTCTTCAGTTTACCACAGAGAGCAGTATTCTTTGTCCCCAAATTGGAAGTATGTAGACTACACATACCTGTTTGTAGCTGAGGACATGGGAACTCTAGGGTAGATGGGAAGGGCTAGGAGAAGTAATCCTCCTTAGTTACTCAGTCTATGGAGAAACAGATACTTGAGAATATTCAAGGTGGAATAGATATTAACAAAGGCAGATTCATCTTAATCCCTCCACGTTTGAAGTTCTCCCCTGCATTTTTGCACCTATTAGTCCACTTGGAAAATACAAAGTCTAAGAAGTTAGAATTCTAGTCCAGCTGGTATGGCTCAGTAGTTGAATGTCAAGCTATGAACCAGGAGGTCACAGTTTGATTACCAGTTACAGCACATACACAGATTGAGGGTTTGATCCCCAGTTGGGGCACATGTGGAAGACAACTAATCAATGTTTCTCTCTCTCTCATCCCCCCCCCCCCTCTTTCATTCCCTCCTTATCTCTCTCTAAGCATTTCCCTACCAGACTTGAAACCAGAGGAGCAGCAGGCAGTGGCAGCTCATCGCAGGCTAACTCTCTGAATCTGTCTGCACGTAAGACCCCCTTTTATTTTACTTTCTAGTGAGCTAACAACAGTCCCACCTTGTCTCACTTCTGTCACTGTGACTCTTACTTCTGAGTTCACTCAGCCCTGCTCGGCTCACTTCTTTCCTCTACCACTCTAAGAAGCCAAAGCAGCCCCTCCTACACTCTCCTGTTTCTTCTTCTACCTTAAGATCTTCCTTTGTTTCACTGTTTTCAGCTTTAATAAACATACTCTCAGAATCACACGGACTCTTGTGAGATCTTTCCTGCACAAAGTCAGGATCCCACATGCTACCAGCCAGCTGAAGGCAGATCTGCTCTGGGCCCAGTCCCCAGTTCAATAACATAATCAGCACCCTCACTTCACATATTTTCCCCTCAAAACTTTTATTTTTCCCCTCTATTGATTGAGGTATTACATGTGTCCTTATCCTCTCATTGCTCTCCCACCCTCTTTCCCTCAAAACTTTTTTCATAAAGCCTCCAAATGTTACAGTTGCAAGTAGCCATAGAAACCCAGTGTCACTTGGAGGATCTGAATGGGGGAACTAGGAGGTGAAAGGGTATCTCCCAAGGTCAAAGAGAACCTATAATAGTAGAGAATGGTAGGGCACAGAAATGGTCAGAAAAATAATGTTTGATTAAATAGGAGGTGAACACAGTATTTAAGTGACTTCCACAGCTGCTGCCATATAAATACAAATTGAATGAAAGCCCTCTAGTAACAAATCACGTGGTCCTTTCGACCTCTGTCCCTTTAGGCCTGGAGCTAGGAGAACAGTACTGATTACAGAGCTCTCTTTAAAGATGAGAACTACTGTGTTAAAACTGTTTTCTGTTTTAACTGTGGTTCTCCAGAAGAGCTTAACTAGCACCTAATATTTTGTGAAGTATGAAAATAATCTTATTTAGCCGAAACCGGTTTGGCTCAGTGGGTAGAGCGTCGGTCTGCAGACTGAAAGGTCTTGGGTTCGATTCCGATCAAGGGCATGTACCTTGATTGTGGGCACATCCCCAGTAGTGGGTGTGCAAGAGGCAGCTGATCGATGATTTTCTCTCATCGATGTTTCTAACTCTCTATCCCTCTCTCTTCCTCTCTGTAAAAAATCAATAAAATATATTTAAAAAAAAAAGAAAAGAAAATAATCTTATTTAATTCTAATCTCCAAAAAATAGTTACATTAACCACCAGTCACTCTTAAGGAATTGGGTAAATTTGCACCTTTTTTTTTTTTTTTTTTTTTTTTTTTTTTACAGCATTAACTAACATTTAAACATTAAATAACTTGGAAATAGTTACCATTATCTGCTGAGTTCCTGACTTCCACCTAGAGGGTGCATAAAAAGGGAAGGACAAATAAAACCCAATTCAGCAGGTCAGGATCTAAAATTAAACCATGAGTAAAACGCAGAGGGTGCAATGTTCGTTTCGTTCTGTACTGTGAAGAAGGGAAAGCTAGACGTTTTGTCTGGAGTGATATAAATTATTACATGGAACAGCTTCTTTTCATTGTCTAGGGGAAAAAAACAGTCACTAAACTTTAGAAGTCAGGTTGAGTAGAGATTCCAACATAATCAAGTTTATGTATTCCAGAAGTATAAACATTACTATTTAATACAGCTTCAATTATAGTCTCAATGTGGTTTTAAAAGCTACTCTTTCCTCCTAGATTTTCCTGGTATGCGGAGATGTGCTTATCTAAAGCACCTGCTCTTAATGAAGAACACCCTCTGAACATCTGTCTATTCAGAATACCCGTGAGTATGATGTGTAAAGAAAACAGTTATTGCCCTCGCCGGTGTAGTTCAGTTGGTTCAGCATCATCAGGTGCACCAAAAGGTTGCTGGTTCAATTGCTGGTCAGGGCACAATGCCCAGGTTGCCAGTTTGATCCCGTTACAGTCATGTGGGAGGCAACCGATTGATGTTTCTCTCTTCTTCCCTTCCTCTCTCTAAAAATCAATGAAAACATTAAAAAAAGTTATTTTGTGAACATTTCTAATTGTTTCTTCAGCATCATAAAAAATGCAATATACGGTCATAGATAGTATCCTAGTTAAAAAACAAAAAACATATATAAAAAAGCCCAACTCCTAGCTATAAAAGATATTCGTGGGCCAATCATAGAATCTTGAATGTGTACTGAACATTAAATGATACCAGGAAATTGTTTTCTTAGGTGTGATAATATTATTGTGATTCTGAACAAATGTCTTTATTCTTAGAGAGGCAGGATGAAATATTTAGAGGTGAAGTATTTTGATGCCTATAACTTATTCAAAAGGTATACAAAAAAGCATATTATATATATACATATATCTATATCTAGTCTTGCATATCTATTTTTTATTTTTTAAATATATTTTATTGATTTTTTTACAGAGAGGAAAGGAGGGATAGAGAGAGAAACATCTATGAGAATCATCGATCAGCTGCCTCTTGCACACCCCTACTGGGGATATGCCCGCAACCAAGGTAGATGCCCTTGACCGGAATAGAACCTGGGACCTTTCAGTCAGCAGGCCAACGCTCTATTCACTGAGCCACACCGGTTTCGGCTATTTTCTATATTTTTGACAATTTACATAATAAAGAATTGTGGTGAGGGGAACAAAGGGCATCTTTTTAAAGTTCCTTAGCCAAATACATTCCCTTTGGGTTTGCAGCGATGTTTTGTTTTGATTGCTGTTGCACCGCAGGTACCATGGAGCCAGAGCAGTCTCTGCTCCACGCAGGCGCCAGCAGCTCCTAATCCCACTTAAATCCCCGGATTCAGCATCACCTGCTCGCTGGCCTGAGGGTGAAAGGCTCACACCAAGCACAGTCTTTTTTCTTTTTCTACAGCCTGCTGACACACACGTGCACTTAAAAAATACAAATTAGTTTGCTTTGCCTTTTCTAGCAGTCAGAGCTGCATCTTGGGACCTGCATTGCTTTTCTTTTTTGCCAATGAGCCCCGAGCTCCGGACAGAGGTAATTTCTTTCTTTCTTTCTCTCTCTCTTTTTTAAAATTTAAATTAACATTTTATTCAGAGGGTATTTCTTTCTGGCCAGTGGCCACACTCTGGATGACTTTATAGAGGACGCTTTTTTTTTTTTAATATATTTTTTTATTGATTTTTTTTTTTTAACAGAGAGAAGGATAGAGAGCTAGAGACGTCCATGAGAAACATCGATCAGCTGCCTCTTGCACACCCCCTACCAGGGATGTGCCCGCAACCAATGTACATGCCCTTGACTGGAATTGAACCTGGGACCTTTCAGTCCGCAGACCAAGGCTCTACCACTGAGCCAAACCGGTTTCGGCTTTTTTTTTTTTTTTTTTAATAAACCTTTATTGTTCATATTATTACAAAAGTTCCTCATTTTTTCCACCCTCCACCAGGTTCCTACCCCACCCCTGCCCTTTCACTCTTTTTTTTTTTTTCCCAGCCATCCATTGCTGAATTTGTATTTCGGTTTGTTTGGACTTAAGTTATTTCTTGCAACAGCTCATCTCATCATCCTGCAGTGAGGAAAAGAAAATCCTGGGAGGAACTCAGAATCACAACTTTATGCTCTTATCCTTTTTAAAAAAGTGAGCGCTATTTAAAAGGTTAATGAGCACACGGACAAGGCCGTGCTGCCGTTCATATGCAGCACCTGCTGTGAACCTCCCCTCCCGGGCCAGTTTCTCCGCGCCCCGCCTCGCGGCCCCCGGCTCAGCCGGCGGCCCCCATCGTTCAGCAATGACGGCAGGTGCCCAGAAAGGCATTCCCGGGGAAGACAGTCAGCTTCGGGCTTAGGGCTGGGAAACCCATATGGACTTCGGGCTCCCGCAGGGCGCGCCCGGGGCGCGGGCGGGCGGGCGGGGTCGGCAGCGGGCCCCGCGCTCGCGCCTCCTGACCCAGGATGGTCCCGGCGGGGTCCGCCATCTTGGTAAAGGCCCAACCGCGGACACTGGCGGGGCTCCCGGAGCCCAAGGTCACAAAGAGCGAGTGATCGGGCCACGTGGAGCGACGCCGGCTGGGGCCCGTGCCCGGCGCGGCTCCGGGGCGCCGCGGGCCCGGCCGAGGCTCGCTCCGAGGATGGCGAGGCAGCGGGCGCTGAGGCGCTGCCTGCAGCTGCTGGCGCCCGCGCAGGAGCCGGCGCGACGGAGCCCGGGGCGGAGGCACCCGGGCACCTGCCGCCGCGGCCACTCCCTCGGCGCCGGGGCGCTGTGGCTGCGGCCGGAGGAGCCGCCGGGGCCGCGTCCCGCAGGCCCTCCCGGCGCTCGGTGAGCCCGCGGCCGCTCCGCGCCTGCGCCTGCGCCCCCCGGGGTCTCGCGCGGTGACTTCCGCTCCGCTGCGTCCCCGGCTTCCGGGTGGGACCGGCCTGGGGCGCGGGCGGGGGGGGGGGGGGCCGGGGCGGAGGGGAGGGCGGGGTTGGGTCCGAGCCCTGCCTCCTAGCGGGGATGCCGCACTTCTGAGCCGCCGGCTCGCCGTGCATTTCCGCATCTCGCGACCTGCGGAGCCCGCGTCCCGAGCTGCCTAGGTGAAGAGCCGCATTGATAGTTATTATTTTTATTTTTATTATTATTTTCTCCCCCGGGAAAGACGCCGTCTCTGGGATGCGATCCCATCTCCTCTGCAAATCATAGGTTGCATCCTCCACCGGACCGAACGCTCGTGGGCGAATCGTCTCGTGGTTGTACGTAAATGAATGGGTTTCTCGGAGAGCTGCTTGATTCTGCTTCCTCGGAAGCATTTATCTTGTGAAAATCCGTCCCGACGGGTTTCTCCCCTTCCACCCTGGAAGGGAGCCGAGGAGTGGAAAGGAAGGGCCGGGGAATGGGGCGCGGTGGGAGCCGGCGCTGGCCTGAGGGCTGTGCGCCTGGGACAGTCACAGAGTCTTGAGTGTGTGCTGAACACGAAGGGATGTGTTTGTGGGTTACATTTGGGCGTTTTGGCAGGCTTTCCAGGACAGGTGTGCAGGTGGGTGTCCCTCTCCCGTCCCCCATCCCCCCCTGGCATAGAGCTCGCTAGGGTTCTGGTCCTTGAGATCAATTCGCGTCTATAAGCTCCGGAGTCTGGTGCATCGCCCCTCAGTTGAACCTGGGAAATATGTATCAAGGGAATGAGATAAGTTTTAAAACCCCATTTAGTTCATGTACTTGCCTCTGCTGCAGGTTCTGTATATGTTATAATAGGACTCACCTGGCTTACTTTAGCTTAACGTGAAGCGTTTGCTATTTGATTCATTTATTGAGAAAGTGATTCCTGACATAATAGCGCTCTGAAAAGTAAGAATAATATATATATTTGTTATTGTTAAAAATGGATAGCTAGCAGTTCCATTTCCGTTGCAGTCGCCTCTGTTTTGATTGCGCCTCGGACATCGACGTCTTTTAGAAAGAAGTTATATAATCTTTAAAAAAAGAAAAGATTACCCGTATCCCACAGTCGTCTGGTTTTGTTGCAAGAAAATATTATGTCTATTTGAGAAAAGATAGGGCAGGTGTACTTGTTTACAGTCAGAATTTAATAGAGAGATTGACTTCAGTTAAAACTGTTTTAAACAAATTAAAATATAGTCACAGTTTTCAAAGATTTTATTTTCCATTACATTTGCAGGCATTCCTGCTGCAGGAATTTTGGTAAGTCTCCAAGAGACAAAAATATTTAGTGTATTTCTCATATCCTTGTTTCTCTGACAATTCCAAATTATATTGTACAGATACTGTACTGCACAATTTAATTTTAAAATTGGTCCAGTAATAAATGGGTGAAGGATATTTTAATATAAGCATTCCATCAAAGGGTTTGGGTCGTGCTTTATTTGACGCAGTCATCCTCCTGCTCGAAGAGTATTTTTGTTGCTTTTAGGCATCTGTGAGTTTAGGAAACTGAGGGGATTTTTAAGAACTTTTTTTCCCCTGTGTTCGGGAAAAGTACTATTTGCATTTAATTTTGTTGTTTCATTCTGCTTTTTCTTTGTGGTGGTAGATAGCTGTGGATAATGGTGTGTGTGTGTGTGTGTGTGTGTGTGTGTGTGTGTTTTCATTTCACTTCACTCTTTTTAGGTCAGTTAGAATAGATGGCTGTAGCTGGAGGGCTGTGTTGCTCTGGGCATTTTAGGAGGAAATGCGTCCAAGTAAAAAGTGTTTTCATTGACGTGTGCACTTGCACCTAGTTAATGGTTAACAAGCCTTTGTCCTGGAGGGATGTAAGGGTCTGTATAAAGTTGGCATTAAAAGAATCACCTATGGGATTTCCAGCTTGAGGCTCTAGTAGTACACTATTGTAACTGCTATAATCCTAAAGCATCCTACCTATCTATAATTTATAGTGCTTTGCATGAGTTCTCTTTTTTAATGTAATAACTATTGGGGATTATAAGTATTTTTATTAAGAGTTTTTGTGACATTATATATGGGGAATCGATTTGTTATATCAGAGATACAATATGTAAGATTGTTAACCCCATTCCACAGATGAAGAAAACAGGAAACTGAGGGCCTGGGAGATTTCAGTATTTTATTCAAGGTCCCTTAGCACAGCAGTCCTGGCCTTTGACAGAATATACTGTATATACTTCTTAGAAAGGGGTACTTGTTTAGTCAAGATAGCGTGGTATGGATCAGCAAGCCTTGGTCTGCAATGGTCAGTACCATTGGTGATGGAGGCACACAGTACCATTGGTTATGCTGGCATATAGATGGATGAGCATAAATTCAAAAGCATGATTGAAAAACAACTGTTTGTACCTGCTACTTAGAATAATCTATCTTTTCCCTTGAAGGCAGCAATTTTTTGTTTATCTAATTTGGAGTCTCTCTCAGATTAAGGAACACTAACATATTGTACAATAAATACCTTTAGACACCTTTTTGTAATCTCTTTTATTGATAGGGATAAAGTAGTCAAAATAAACACCAAGCTTTGTCATTGGCCTTCCTTAAACTATGGATTTGTTTTTCTTTCTTTTTTTTTTTTTTTAATATATTTTATTGATTTTGTACAGAGAGGAAGGGAGAGAGATAGAGTTAGAAACATCGATGAGAAAGAGTCATCGATCAGCTGCCTCTTGCACACCCCCTACTGGAGATATGCCCGCAACCAAGGTACATGCCCTTGACCGGAATCGAACCCGGGACCCTTCAGTCCCCAAGCTCTATCCATTGAGCCAAACCGGTCTCGGCTGGATTTGTTTTTCTTACAAGACCCAATGCTGGGACAACTAGACAACAGCAATAATTTGTTATGAAACTTGTTTTCTGAATTTTGAAAGTCCTTCAAACTCCAAAGATGTATGTCCTCTTTTTAAGTTATTGTGATCATTTCTTTGGCTTGTTTAGAGAGTTCATGAAAACAAATACCCTGTTTCCCCGAAAATAAGACAGCGTCTTATATTAATTTTTGCTCCCAAAGATGCGCTAGGTCTTATTTTCAGGGGATGTCTTATTTTTCCATGAAGAAGAATACGGTACACATTTATTGTTAAATGAAAATAAAGGAAATTTATTACCTGTATACGGTACGGTAGTACGGTAGTTGTCAACACAAACCAGACAAACTGTGAACCTACAGTATCAAGAATTTACTCATTTATTCAATGACAATCATGTCATCATCTTCTGGAACATCATCATAACAATCCAATTCCTGAATTTCTTGTGACTCCATTTCTTTCAGAATTAGTGGACCAAATCTCTCATGTTTAGCAATAGCATTCTGAGACAGAGCCGGGGGGGGGGGGGGGGGGGGGGCGGGGGACGGGGACGGGACTTATTTTCGGGGGATGCCTTATATTTCACTCAGAAGGAAACCTGTAAATAGGTCTTATTTTCAGAGGATGTCTTATTTTCGGGGGAACACGGTACTATATATATTCAGAATATTGTGCAATTTTATAGTTGAAGTACCTAATGACAGCTTAAAGAATTTGTAGATTCCTTTTTAAAAATATATATATATATATTTATTGATTTCAGAGAGGAAGGGAGAAGGAGAGAGAAGTAGAAACATCAATGATGAGAAAGAATCATGAATGGGCTGCCTCTTGCATGCCCCTAACTGGGGATGGAGCCCACAACCCCAGCATGTGCATTGACCGGGAATCGAGCCGTGACCTACTGGTTCAAAGGTCAACAACGCTCAACCACTGAGCCACACCAGCAGGACTCAAAGTCATTTTTTAAAACTCGAGGCCTGTTTATCTGTTTATGATATAAACTAAGTAAAATTCCACACGTGAGGTGCCACGTGTCATTTCTCTTTCCTTGCTGACCATATACTCCTTTAGTTTTGAGTGTTTGTCAGTATACTTAAGATGAGAACATGGCTACTAAACAGCCCAGGCTCCATCGCCAGCCAGAACCGGACCCCTGGAATGGAGTGACTTTGACTTGACTTCATCTGTGAAGGGGTCATACAGTCTTGGAATGTTCAAGTTGGAAAGGACCTTTAAGAGTATGTGCCAGTTCAAGCTCTTTAAACTTACAGATTTCCTGTTTCTACTTGTACGAGAGTTTTTAACCTGTCATGATGTCACAATACTGAAACATCAACATTGGACTTTTCCACCATTTCACAGAGATGAGATACTTTAAAATTCTTGGATGAAATTTGATTCTTTTCTCATTCTTTCCTTCTGTGGTGTCTCAATGTTATATGTAGATGAAATATCCAGTGTGTGTAAATGTGTGTGTGCTGTGTGGGACCTCCCCCCACCCCCTTTTTTGAAACTGGCTGCGAATACTGAATATCATCACAATGAAGGATTTGACAAACTTTAAAAAAATGTTTTATTTTTAATTTTATTTTCATTGAAATATTACAGATGTCCCTCCTCTCCCCCATTGCCACCCTCCTCCCCCCTCCTCCCTCCTTCTCTCCACCCCAGGCCTTCACCACACTATTGGAATTTGACAAGCTTTTGATATTCTCAGCAACACTCTCTTGGTTAAGTATGATTATATAGAGCTGTATGATTTCTTTTTGCTAGCTGCTCAGATATCTTACTTTATAAACCATACTTTATAATGTGCTCACCTCCAATTTTTAATACACTACCCACATTTTAATACGTTTTGTTGAAGACATGACTATGCATTTATGGGGTACCCTGAGGTCCAGGTTTTCCTGGGACTAAGGAGGTTCCCAGGATGCAGGACTCTCAGTGCTGAAACTGGGCAAGCCCTGGGCATATTAGATGTGCTGGCCCACCTACCTGAAGGTGTCACTTTGTGGGACTTTGTTTAATAAGTTTTCCCTTTTGGGAGGATAAAATGCCAGGTGGTTATATGCTGGATGAACGTAGACATCTTTTCAAGGCAGGGAAAATATCTTCAATGCCCCATTTATTTTTTCTGTTTATTTGACTGAAATATATTATAGAACTAATTTTTTAAAAATCCTCACCTGAGAATACGTTCATTGTTTCTAGAGAGAATATGTTCATTGTTTCTAGAGAGGGGGAGAGAAACATTAATGTGAGAAACATGCATTGATCTGTTGGCCTGTATGTGCCCCGACAGGGATTGAACCAGCAACCTTTTGGTGTATGGGAGGACACTCCGGTCAGGGCTAGAATTGATTTTTTTGATTTGTTATTGGTACTTTTCTGTGTAACTAATTGAGAACAATTTACAATTAAATAGAATACAGCTTGTCCCAAAAAAAGTATATGCACTTTGAATGATTATAAAGTCAGTGTTTATTAAATACAGTTCATTTTCAAAATTTAAAAGAATCTACAGAAATGAATAATTTTTTTTTTATTGATGCCTCTTTTCAAACTGATGACCATTCTGGTCCAGGCACTACAGATAACGTGAAATAACGGGATCACAAACATCAAGAATCATTTCGTTCGGTATTTTTGTGCCCTCAATTTGTCGACTGTTGATGGTTTTGTACTGTAAACTTTATCTTTTATGTATCCCCATAAAAGTCTGGTGGCACTTTAGGATTCATTTTCTTTGTTCCCAGCTTAGTCTGGCTTCACCCATTATTTCAAATCAGTTAAACCTGACATTAAGTTATCAGCTGTTAAAGTGTATATACATTTTTTGGGGACACCGTATAGTTATATCACCGCAATCAACATGGCCATTTCTAGCTGGAAAGCTGGGAAGTGTCGTTTAGCAGGTGCATAGCCACCCTAAGTAAAACAGTTGTTACTAAGGAGAAAAGGGAAACTAGATTTTATGGTAGGATCTTCTAGTCTTTACAACAGTGTCACCACTCTACCAGCATAGAGTTCAACTAAAGTATTTCTCAAGATTTTTCTCTTTTTATGTTTTAGAACATAAATCTTTATTGTTCAAATTATTACAGTTGTTCCTCCCCCCCCCCCAGTAGATCCCCTCCACCCAATTTCCAACTCACCCTCTGCCCTTACCTCCCATCCCCCCACCCCACTGTCCTCATCTATAGGTGTACGATTTTTGTCCAGTCTCTCCCCACACCCCCTCACACCCTTTTCCTCCGAGGATTGTCAGTCCTTTGCTGAGTTTTATCTCACTGCCCTTTGGTTACTTTTGCTTCTGTTATAATTCAGTTCCCAAGAGAGCTTTTCAAAAACAGTTGCTTCATCCCAATAGAAAGTAATGAAGAGTTTCCATGGCTCCTATTTGTTATTTATTCACCCAATGAATATTTATTGAGTACTCATGTACAGGCTGCTATGGGTTAGTATAGGCAATGTGAACCATCACTGATTGTGTTTCCTTTTTTTTGGTTTGGCTTCCTGCGCACACAGAGTTGAATTTGTGACTCAGCCGGACTGTGTACAAGTCTGTGACTTATCAAACTTTGTCCTTCACAGTGTCATCTTCCCAATCCCAGATCTGTGAAACCGTCTGGGTTATGCTGCCTCTGTAACTTGTAGCATGGGACAGGAAGGAAGAATAGGTTTTATGATTGGCAGGTACCAGGCTGGCATACATTTGGGGTTACCAGGAAGTCCCATTGGTCCTTCCTAAATACCTGTCCTACCTTCGTGCCAATAACTAGTAATAGTTCTTAACCTTGCCTAGATAATCAGAATCACCCACAGAACTTTTAAAAACTACTTGGGAGCTCCCACCTGACATTTTGATTTATATCCTCAGATGTAGTTTAAAAAACTCCACAGTCCCCAATTTATAATGGTTCATTGAGCTTATGATTTTTTTTTAACTTTACATTGGTGCAAAAGCAATACACATTCAGTAGAAACTGTACTTCGAATTTTGAACTTTTCTCAGACTAGCAATATGCGGTAGGATGCTCTTTTTTGATGCTGGGCAGCAAACGTATCTCCCAACCAGCCACCCAATCATGAGGGTAAACAACTGAGACTCTGTAGTGAACTGTGTTGTCAGCATTGTTGTTTGTTTAGTTCAGTGCCTCAGACATTCTTTAGGGCCAGTGTGCTTTCAGCTGTGTACATTAATGGTGAGTACTCAACCAACCATTCTGTTTTTCACTTTCAGTAGAGTATCCAATAAATTACGTAAGGTATTCAACACTTTATTATAAAATAGGCTTTGTGTTAGATGATTTTGCCCAACTGTAGGGAAATGTGTCTGAGCACGTTTTAAGGTAGCCCAGGTTTTATGAAGACCTCCTGGTGAATCCAAGGGAATTGGTGAGGCTGCAAGGACCTGTGGGGTTGTATAGGTTCCTGTGGGGAATTGTGGTTTCCTTTTTGTTGTAAGAGTTGTGTGAGTTCTAGTAAGACCAGGGCTTCTCTTACTCAAATATAAGAACACATTCCAGAGTTTATTCCATTTCAGTTTGTTCATGCTATTGCTCTTAACGTAGAAATTTCAAAATGGAATATGCATCCCACTAACCTTACTAAACAGTGTTTAGAACATAATAAAACAGTGGCTTGCAGTCATTGAGGCTGTGTGTGCGCCACATACTGGGCTAAAGATTATGTACATTTTGCCCAGTAATCCAGGAATGGGCAACAGACAAGAGACAAAGACTTAAAAAGGATGACAGGGGTGTCAAGTTGAGAAGTACTTATTTTCAAATGTTTTAAATTCTTTGTGCTTCTTTTCTTGGTATTGAGATTTTAATTATATCCATTTTTTATGTATGTGCTTTTATGATTTACTACATCTTGGCATTCTCCCTCCCACTAGTTTTATGGAGAAATAATGAACATCACTGCATAAGTTTAAGATGGACAGCATGACGGTTTGATTTACCTGTATTGTGAAGTAATTACCTCAGTACGTTCAGCTAACATTTATCTTATGGATATATTGGCAATGGCGAGAACAGCACCAAGTGACTGACTGGTGGGGTCTGACCGGAACTGTGTTCAGCAACGTTGGTACTTGAGTTCTGGATAAAAAAGAATTTAGAGTCAAGACTCAAAACTTAGGAGAATACTCATTTAGAAAATCACAGAGGTAGAAGTAGTAATTTGTAGAAGAAATGGGCTTAGGAAACAACGTTATAGAGGCAAAGGAAGGGCCCTGGGAACTTAGAAGTGAGGAAGACAACGGCGAGGCGCTTTGGAAGATGGGGAGAGGGAGGAGAAGGGAAGGCGTGGGTGTGCTCCCAGGAGGGAGCACGCTGGGTCCACACCTTAGGGTTTATGGGTGGGTTCTTAGGGGTGGTCCCAGGGAGAAGATTGCAATAGAGTATTCAGCAGCTTTCCAGGTGTGTCCTTCCAGGGTCCTGATCGCCACTGATGGGTGCCAGGGCAGGGGTCAGTAGTCAGTGCACCTGGTCCGGAGGTCAGCCATGGCGTCACCTGTCTGTTTTTGCTGCTTTTCTGGGCCTGGAGCTGACACTGAGGCCTAGATGTTATCTCTAGGGAGGAAAAGTCCATGGGTTGAAACCAAATGACTAGCAAATGAGCAGCGATATGAAGTCAGGGGCTCCAAACCACATGACTAGTGATGCCTGTGCTAGGGGAGGAAAGGTCACCCTGGGGATGAGGTCTCACACTACAGTTGTCTGCTGCTAGTCACTCAGGGCTTTCTTCCCTGGTGACCGTTAGTATCTAGCTCATGGTCCTTGCTCTGCCTACTGCATACAGTAAAAATAAGAGTTCCCAGGCTGGTGTGGCTCAGTGCACTGCAGCAGCATCCAAAAGTTGCAGATTCAATCCCTGGTCAGTGTGTATGGGAGGCGACCTATCAATGTTTCTCTTTCTCGCCCCCTCCCTCTCTTTCTCTCTCTTTCTCTCTCTCTCTCTTCCCCTCCCTCCATCCCTTCCCTCTAAACACATGCCTTCAGTTTTTCTCCATTGCCTACAGTGTAGCCAAGCCTCTTAATGTCTCAGTCCAGGCCCCCAATCTAGTCCCACTGTCTAATGATCCTTCACACCTTTACCATCTCGACTCTCACAAGCCTTTCATGTTTATTAAAATACATTTCATTTTGAAAGTTGAGCTGTCAGTTGTTAAAGTGTGTGGACGTTTTTTGGAGGCATCCTGTATATGAATACCTGTGTATATATGCAGACTTATGCACACATCTCACAGACTGCTCTCCCATCTTTTAGACATATTACCTTGGGAATTAATTACTCAGTCTCTAAACTTGTGTGTTACCTCTGTTAATGAAGTGGGGTTCAAATGGATGGTGGTCTTTGTTTCTGCCTTTTGGAAAGGCCTGGCCTGAACTTAATAATCCGGGTGGAGAAATTATGTGAGAAGAATGGGCATAACTCAGCCAGACCCTTTGTTTCCTAATAGAATTTAAAGAATTTAAATGAGTGGCCAGTTAGCTGGGAAAGGGGGAAAAAAAATTAACATCTGGTCATATAATCATCTAAAACCCCTATGAGGTAAGTAGGGATTTAACAGGTGAGAAAATTGAGGGCTAGAAAGGTTGAGTTATTTGCACAAGATATAAAGCTTATTAGACTCTCTTAGCTTCAGGTTCTCCCACAATCAGAGAAAGCTGAGCAGCAGCGAGTGTTTTTGTCAGCTCTGGTTTCTTTCCTGAACACTGATTATTTTCTAGACTGTAGACTATTTACTCCTAACAGTTTGAGGAAAGAAAAAAAAAAGTTTGGTGCAGTGAATGTTTTCATCCTAGGGTTTGTTCTTTTCCTTTCTCTCCTGGATAATATTTCTATTTGAACACTACTGAAGTCATAAAAATAACATTTGGCTTTCTGTTATTGTGCTTATTTCCTTAGGATTATAGTGTATTAAGTGTATGCATTGTATTTAAACTAGAAAGAAAGCAAATATTTGTTCGGGAAATAGGAAAGAAATGTAATTCATGGCGGATGAATGCATATTCTTAGTACATTATTTATCATTTTGTGTTTGGAGTATATAATTCAAAATCAAGGATTTCAGTGCCTTGCATTAAGATGTGGTGGTGACAGCAGTAATAACAAGGTCAGCAACAGCAGTTGTTATCATGTGCATACATGTGTGTTACATTTGTTGTACTGTATACACATTTCTAAGTATTTTACGTGCATTAGCTTTTCAAATCCTCTCAATACACCCCTCAGGTAGGAAGTGTTATTATCTCCATTTTATACACGAGAGATTAGGAAATGTACCTAGACTACACACAGACTTTGCAGTTCTAAATCTGAGTTAATTCAAATTTGTACTGTTCACTTCTTAACTACTTTAATAAGATGCCTCTGAATATGTTGTTTTTCTCCTTTCTTGTGTTTTGGACTCATTGTACTTTTCAAGGGGCATGGAAACAGATGATCTTCAAAGTAAAAACGTCTAGGCCTAGTGGGTCTTATGTAAATCACTTGAATTACTGAGGTATCCTCAAGGAACTAAGGTATTCCTTTCTAAGTTCTTAACAATAATATTTTTAAAGTTCAGGTATGAAAATATTACAGATTCATTAATTTATTCTACAAGGTCATCGAAATGGAAAATTTCATGTTTGAATGCTGGCTGGTGGACTAGATTGTTTTTTATTACTGCTGATAAGGATTTTTAAAAGGTTTGGCAGAAATTGGTAAACATCTTTTCTATTTAGTATGCAGTAATACTGGATTCTAAACTTGCATTTTACAAGAAGAAAATTTTGAGTTAATAGGACATGATATTTTTATAAGTTCGAGGAAATTTTTATTGGCTAAGAAATACACTGTGTAATATGTTTTAATGCCTTTATATTAAACTCAGTATTTTTCCTCCTCTTTTTTAGTTCTCCAAAGGACATGGATGAAAATGAAAGCAGCCAGTCCCTGATGACAGGCAGCCAATATCCTAAAGAAGTAGTAAGAAAACGCCAAAATTCTGCACGGGATTCTGGAGGAAGTACTTCTTCTAGGTTTTCCAGGAAGAGTTTCAAACTGGATTACAGACTAGAGGAAGATGTAACGAAATCAGAGAGAGGGAAGGATGGGAGATTTGTTAATCCTTGGCCAACATGGAAAAGTATCTCTATCCCAAGTATTCTCAGATGGCTGATAATGGAAAAGGATCACAGCAGCATTCCGAATTCCAAAGAGGTAGTGTTCGGCCCTTTTGAGTGCCGTGTATTTACTCCCTATACACGCCCACGTATACATAACGTAGCTTTGCTGTGAATTGTATTATGACACATAGTTGAGCCCCTATTATGTGATAGAGCAGAGGGCTGGGTTCTGGGGAGTTAAAGTAAAAAAGGTGCCCTCCAATTCATGGTTTAACAGTTGAGTACCTATATGAATAACTAGCTTAGCACTGATCTAGTGACAACTAGAGGTAGGGGAGCAGAGTACTTTAGGGGTACAAGAAAGGAAACAATTCTCACTGGTGGGGTGGGAAATGGCTTCACGGAGGAAGTGATACTTGACATGGGCCTAGAGAGAGAAAAAGTATTTTGGCAGTGGTTTTCTAGGTGGCATGGAGAAGGTCACAGAGGTGAGGAAGTGCATGATGTGCTCCAGAAAGGAATAACCTGACGTGTGTTGGGAATGTGTCTTAGGAGGGTTAGGGGGTGTCCCGAGAACTCTTGGCTTCTCATCCTAGGGTAAAGCTGCTGAAGCTATCAAAGAAATCTTCAGATAACCTTTTCAGATCTTTAAAAATTGGCAATAAATGAAAGGCCTTTACATATGCTGGTGTTCCTTAGACTTAAAACTTACTAACATTTGGCATAAGGTTTATTAGCTGAGTCAGATTATATACTTTGGCAGGGGTGGGTGGCTCCCAATTACAGTAGCACCTTTTTCTCTTTTCTCCTTTCTTAGATTCCTTTCCCTCTCCTAAGTCCTATCTCCCCTGGCCACTCTTCCATCAGCCTCAGGCTTTATGAGGAGTTGAGAGATAAAGAACATGATGTTAGGAGTGGGGGATGGGCTGAAAGAGGAGGGAGCCTGAAGGCCTGATCTGTAGTGGGGAGAGGCAGGAGGGGCAGTGGGAGGAGGAGGGTGTGGTGGTGGTAAGTATTTTATCTGGCTATGTGTATCTACTTTTCTTTAAAGCACATGTGTCAAACACAAGGCCCGCAGGCCAAATCCATCCCGCCAGGCCTTGCAATGTGGCCTGCACCGTGCTGTCATCACTGCACTCCGCTGCGTTTCCATCACAATGACAGTTTATGACTGTTCAGTAAACCATTCGGCCTGCGATTTAGGCTGGATTTTAGATTTTGGCCCCTTCTCTGATGGAGTTCGACACCCCTACTTTAAAGGATATGGGGTAAAAAAACTGACCTTGTCATCTTGATGCTAAGGTTCACAGTATTAATCCTAGTAGACAGAATTGATTAACGTGAATATCTTACGTTAAGATATTCACTTTTTAAGAATGAATTAGGACATTAATATATAAAACCTTCTTCTGTGTTTCAACTTTGAGGATGGGAGGAACAAGAAAGATCTTTTTCTGGAGAACCCCATATGAAGAGAAATAAGAAGCATGGAGTTGAGCTGTGAAGGGTTAGGGCAGGAGGTCAAGTTGGGTAGGCTGCGTATTGGGGTAAATTTTTCCTGTTTTTGAGCCATAACTTGCAAACATACAGAAATAGCAATGATGTATTTAGTTTGATTTCATTTCAGAGAGAAAGGGAGTGGCCCCTTGAAGACAGATGGACATCCCTGCAGTCTAATAATTTGGAGACTCTAGAAACTGTATCGAATCTGAGAACTCGCCAGGCCAGTGGTCCTTAGCCTTTTTGTGGCGTGTGTGTGTGTGTGTGTGTGTGTGTGTGTGTAAGTTTTCCCAAACAACTTGATTTTTGGAGAGCAGTTGAAAGATATAAAAAACAACAATACTGCTCATGTGTTCTCTGAAGCAAATTAAATTACTTTATAGCTTCGTGGTCAGTTCACTCAATGGTTCTGGGGAGAAGGAAATGTCTGAAATCACCCCTTGGATTCTCCCTGCTGCTCCAGGCACGCCAATGCAGTGTTCTGTCCGGGGCTTTTCTTGTGGTCTCAGACGGCTGCCTCTTGGCCCCTCCCTCCACAACACTGGCCTGTGATGACACGGTGCTGACACAGCTGTGGCCTTTTACCAGCGATGGCTTTGCACAGGGCTATTAGACCTTTGCCCATAATTCAAGGGAAGCTTTCTTCTCCCTTTTATGTAAGAATATGTGAGAAAATGCCCAATTCCTTAACTTTCCCCCGGAAAGGAGACCGGAGGAGGGAGGAATGGCCACTCCTCGTCTTCTCAGGTCATTCATCATTTTCTCTCCTCACTAGCTCCGGTGTCCAGGCTCCCTCCTTCCAGTAATGAGAGGGAATAGCTCTTCTCTCATTAACCCCGCCGTATTACGTTACGAGAGTGTAAGCCAAGAAGAGCTCACATTCTCTGATTGGTACCGGAATATCCTGGCTATATTCCATGAGAACAGTGTCCCATATAATTGATCCCCATAGAAGACAAATTTAGTTTCCTAACATACCTAATCAGTCTCCTTGTCAATCTCCACATGGCCCTCAGGGTTTCTTCGAGTCTCACTCTTGCTTTCAAGCACATCAGCTCCACCAGAAAGCACCACTGTCATTTAGAAGTATTGTATCTACTTAGCCAAGCAGGCGGCCGTATATATATATATATACTCTGAGTGCTTCTGGCTGGGACACCTATCCAGATACTGGCCCCTTTTGAAAATCTGATGAAAGCTGTGGACCCTCTTCTTAGAGAAATATACACATCCACATAATCACATTGCCTTTTACTATAACTTTAGGGAGTTTCTGGATCCTTTCAAGTCAGACCATTAACTCATTTACTCATTCATTCATTTAGTGAGTATGTATTGAGCCAGTGTTCAATAACGAAAGAAATCTCTAGGTTCGAGAAGTAGAGCAATGAACAAAGCAGAAACACACCCTTGGCTGCTTTGGACCTGAGGTTTAGTGGACGAGAGAGACAGTAGACAAGTGAGTAAATTCTGTGGAATATTAAAAGTGATTAGATTCTGAGGAATAATAAAGCAGAGAAGGAAGGGTGATGGAGGTGGGAATTACATTTTAAAAATATTTTTATTGATTTCAGAGAGGAAGGAAGAGGGCTAGAGAGATAGAAACATCAATGATGAGAGAGAATCATCGATTGGCTGCCTCCGGCACATCCCAAACTGGGGGTCAAGCCCGAATATGTCCCACCTGGGAATCAAACTGTGACCTCCTGGTTCATAGGTCGACGCTCAACCACTGAGCCATGCCGGCCAGGGGAGAGTTACATTCTTTAAGGAAGTGTAAGTTTTTGTTTGTTTTTAAGTCAGAAGATTTTCTTTTTAAAGAAAATGTGAAAGTAGGTCTCAATCTGTACCACTTAAATATGCATCGTGTAAAAGGAGAAAGAAGACACTTTTGCCCTATTCCAATTTATATTTTATTTCTTATCTCTTACCTGTATTTTGTTCCAATAAAAGCCTAGAACCAGGTGAAATGCATGTTGTTATTTTCATAGATAACTGTAACTAATTCCATATTTAATCCCTTTAAATTGCCAAAATTATTAATTTTTACCAACTCCTAAATCTGATAGAGTCAGACATTTTCTGGAAAAACAAAACAAAACATATTAAGATCCATGTAAAGGACACCTGCTTCAGATTATTAGGTCAGTTTAGAATTTAATCTCATCTCTGGGAGTTTTTGTTAGGCATTGGGAGGCTAGAGTTTAATAAAATACAACTTCAAATTATTGTTTTTATTAAAATAGACTCTTAGATGCAGAGAACAAACTGATGGTTGCCAGATGGAAGGACTGGGTGAAAAAGGTGAAGCGATTAAGGAGTACATATTGGTAGTTAAAAATAGTCACGGGTTTGTAAAGTACAGCCTGTAATCATTCAGTAATATTGTATTATCTGCGTATGACGCCAGATGGTTGCTTGAATTTTCAGGGTGATTTTATGATCTGTGCCAGGTTATAATTACTATATATTATGCAATAGATATATAAATATGAAAGTGTTTGGGAAGAAATATGATTAAAGTATAAAATAACTAATAGAACAGGTCTAAATACAAAGAAAAGGGGTCACTAGCAGAGTTGCACAATTTAGTTGCAATCTCAGAGAACAGCGTGTGTTTTTTTAACTTTGAAGATCAGATCTATTTGGAGAAGGAAGGACCCCCATACCTCAAAAAATGGGATTCACATGTCACGGCATCTCCCAGTTATTAAGTCTACAGATTATAAATCATTTTCAAAGACAATAGTTTTGTATAAGTTTTACATGTTGAATGGGACATACATTATTTTCTTTTTTAAAAAAAATCAAAAGTATTTTATCAGAATCATTTTTTTCTGTGAAATCTGAATACATATTTTTTTTATTTAGTTTTTTTTTTAATTGTTTAAAGTTTTACATATGTCTCCTTTTGTGTCTGTTTTAATAAGTTTCTGTCCTTGGACAGTTCCTGACATTTGACTTTTCGGAATCTTTAGAGCATTGTGCAGGGCACAGGCCTGGCATTGTTCAGACGCTGTCACTGCTGGGAGCGGTTGCCGGTGGCTCAGAGACTTGCCCGATTGTTCTGGTCACCCGCAGTCAGGGGGAAAGAGACCGTCAGAGGACCTCAGAGAGGGAGACAGGCACTGCCTGAGGTTCGTGAGGCGCAGGAGGCCGTCCTCACCCGTTACGGCCATGGCAGCGAGCGGGGGACTGTCCGTCGGAGCGCGAGAGGCACAGAACCGAGGCTGCACCGCAGGGCGGGTTGGAAAGTGGGACACCAGGGTTGGATTGCGGAAACCAGACTCCAGCCCAAGGTTTATCCGGTGTGGGACCTTGTTTCTGTCAGTCCCTCAAGGAGCTCCTTTTCTTATTTTGTCTATAAAGTTGGATAAGACCGTGTAGGTCACTGCGGTTGTTCTTTGTTCACCTGACACATGGAAGTACTTTGAAAATATAATGTTTGGCTGTTATGATAATGAAGAATAGGGTGCCCGTTGGGAAAATTAAACATACCAGTTATTTTCTATTTATCCCATAATATGTAAACAGGTGCTTTTTATTTTTATGAAGAGAATAAATACATGGATTCAGTTTCTAAAAAGTTGTAGTACTGAAAGGCTTATTAGACAAATACCAGTCTCCTAACCAGTCCCTGCTTCTCCATCACTATCCCCAGAGTCAACAACTGTCAACCCTTTCCTCTGGAGTTTGCCTTTAGATTTATTTTAATTTTGTTGTGGTAAGAACACTTGACATGAGGTCTAGCTTGAGTTTTTAAGTGTCCCTTGCAGTTGACTGTAGGCACAGTTCTGTACAGTTGTCTCTGGAGCTTCATTTTGCTTAACTGAGACTTCGTGCCCATTGATAGCAGCCCCACTTCCCTCTCCCTCCAGGCCCTGGCAACCATCACTCTGGTTCCATGAATCTGACTGTTTTTGATATCTCTAATATGTGGAAATGTGCAGTATTTTTCGTTCTGTGGTCCTTCACATTTTCTATTGTGCTTAACTCTCTCTCCTTCCCCATCTCTTTTCCATGGTTATATTTGAACTATACCTTTACTGTTTATATTGCTGTGATTATGTCGCCCTGGCTGGTGTTGTTCAGTGGTTATAGCATTGGTCTGCACACTAAAGGTTCATGGGTTCAATTCCTAGTTAAGGGCACATCCCTGGGTTGCAGGTTCAATCCTGGCCCAGGTCAGGGCATGTGGGGGAGGCAGCCAATCGATGTGTCTCTCTCACATAGATGATCCTCCCCACCTCTTTCTCTTTCTTTCTCTTTCTCTTTCTCTTTCTCTTTCTCTTTCTCTTTCTCTTTCTCTTTCTCCTCTTTTTGATTTCTCTTTCTATTCTCTCTTTCTCTCTTTCTCTCCTCCTCTTTCCCGTCTCTCCCTCTGCTCTTCTCTCTCTCCTCCTCCTCCTTCTTCTCCTCCTCCTCCTCCTCCTCCTCCTCCTCCTCCTCCTCCTCCTCCTCCTCTTTCTCTTTCTCTCTGCCCCTCTCTCTCTCCCTCCCCTTCCTTTTCACTCTAAAATAATCAGTAGAAAAAATTGAGTGAGGATTAACAACAGCAGCAAATACATATATGTTGTTGTGAATATGTCAGTATTTTTCAGGGATGAACTAACTGAATAGTGTACTATGGCCATGTACACTTCCCTGCCCTGGGTTTCATTATACTTTTTTTTTCATCTGCTTAACTTTCTGACTGATCATTTCCCTTCTTCTCAATGCGGTTTTCTTGAGGGAGCCCCTCGGGCAGTCTCTCAGCACGGGGCTGTATCTCCAGGCTCCCTGCCAGCTGCGTTCTGGGGTCTGCCTTCACCATCATCTTGGCTCCTCAGCCGCTTCAGCGTTGGCTGTTTCCTGCATCCCACTTGTTCCTCTTTCTGGGATGTGTTCTCATTTTTGTGGAGTACATTCTTACTGAGAAAAAGGTACTTGGGAAGTCAATTTTTGATGTGTTGTTTGTCTTAAATGTCTTTATTTTTACTCTTTTTAAAATCCTCACCTGAGCTGAAACCGGTTTGGCTCAGTGGATAGAGCGTCGGTCTGCGGACAGAAGGGTCCCAGGTTCGATTCCGGTCAGGGGCATGTACGTTGGTTGCAGGCACATCCCCGGTGGGGGGTGTGCAAGAGGCAGCTGGCCGATGTTTCTCTCTCATCGACGTTTCTAGCTCTCTCTCTCTCCCCCTTCCTTTCTGTAAAAAATCAATAAAATATATATTTAAAAAAATAATTAAAAAATAAAATCCTCACCTGAGTATATGTTGCTTTAAAAAAAAATTGATTTGAAAAAGGGGGCAGGGTAGGGAGGGAGAGACAGAGAGAGGCAGAGAAAGACAGAGAAAAGCATCAATGTGAGAGAGAAACATTGATTGGTTGCCTCCTATCTGTGCCCCAACAGGGGTTGAACCCATAACCTAGGTATGTGTCCTGAATGGGAGTCTAACCCGAAACCTTTTGGTGTACGGGATGCCGCTCCAACCAGCTGAGCCACCTGGCCATGGTTATTCTCAGTCTTAACTGATAGTGTGGGTATAGAAATTTTATTTGGAAGCAGTTTTCTCTCAGAGTTTGAAAGCATTACCTCTGTGACCTTGTTTTTAGGATTGCTGTGGAGAAACCTTTATTTCTGTAGAAATAACTTGAGAAAGATAATTTCTTTGGCACCAGTGTTCTGAAGTTTTACCATGATATGTGGTTATTTATTCATCGTTCTTGATGGCTGGTGGGCCCTTTAGGTGTAAAAGTCTGTTTCCTTAACTTCTAGGGAATTTTCTTCTATATTCCTTTGAAAATTCCTTCTCATCTTTCCATTCAAAATCAACTACTAATTATTCTATGGATCTCCAGGATCGATCCTCCGTAGTTTTCTTTTTATTTCTCCTGTATATCCTCTTTTTTTGTTTTATATCAGACAGATTTCCTCAAATTTTTATTAATTTCATTTTAAAATACAAGATCTGTATTTAACAGATCTTGATCAAATCTATATCATTCTTGCACAGAAACACATACTCTTAAAATAATGTTGTCAAGAGTATGGATTTCATTGTTTTAAAGTTAATATCATTTATGCCATTATGCCATGGAAAGAATTATGGTTTAATGAAAAGAGGTCTTTAGAGTCAGGAACACCTTGATTCCACTCCTGATTGGCACTTGTTATTTTCCGTTGATGAGTTTCTTAGTGACTGGCCCTCCACTTGGCTTTGGTCTTGTTATCTGTATAATGCCAGTGACATCTGCTTCGCATGGCTAGATGACATAATGCACTAAAGCACTGGCAATGGTTAGTGGCTGAATGAATGTTAGGATTTTTCCCTTTCCCCAAGAAAAGTGAAATATTAACTGGTACACTGTTTACATATGAGCCTAGGAATTTTCCCATTTGCAGCTTAAAAAAAAGAAAACTAGCAAGAAAAATCTCTATCCAGTAAAGAGAATGCCAAGTGAGTTCTTGGTCTCTCAAGGATTTCCCAACCCTCATTCTGCGTGCTTTTTCAAAGTCTGATGATTAGGTGAAAAACAAAAAAAAAAGATTTTTTTTTTTTTGAATCGAATTGAGACTATTTCTTTGAGTCCTATTTGTAGGATAGTAGCTAGAGATCAACTTCTTTAAAAGAAGCTGCTCATTTGTTATGGTCTTAGCATGGAGAAAGGAACATGAGAAAAGTGTGGTTGCTCAATTCAGATGCCAGTACTTTGACTTTTTTTTAAAAAAACCCAGCTTTGTTGAGATACAATTCACCTTCTACAACACTGACCTGCTTAAAGAGTAGAATCAGTGGTTTCCAGTACACTCAGAGTTGTGCAGCCACTGCCACGATCTAATACATCTTCATTACCCTAGAAAGAAGCCCCATGTCCTTAGTCACCACCCTCCAGTTCCCCTGCCCTCCTCCAGCCTGGAAATTGCTAGTCTGTTTTCTGTCTCTATGGATTTGCCTATTTCTAATGTTCCATAAAAATAAGGATCATATATTGGGACACAGTGTAGACTTGAATGAAATAGCTGGAAAATGGGGAGGGAGAGTCCAAAGAGGCTTGCTGGGTGAGGAGGTGAGGCGTGTGCTGTCAAGCAGTGGAGAGCCAGTGAAGATTTATTCCGCAGGGGAAAGAGTTCTGCCATAAGTAGATAGCTTCTGAGGTGGCTGTTAATGGATTGAGTTGATAGGAAGACAACTAAGCAATTAGGACTTTTAAGTGTTAGGATGTTACCTAGGTAGGTTAGTAACTATGAGAACGGAAACAGGTACACTGTAAGAGATCCGTAGGGTTGGTGCCGATTGGTTGTCAGGGGTGGGGCTTTCTTTTGGAAACCTTGAGGAGTGCTTACAGTGTGCCAGCCACCATAAGCCGGTCCCCACAGCCGTGAAGTGTTGTTGTTAAACCTCTTTTACTGGTGAGGAAACCAAGACCTAGGGTGGCTAAGAGAAGTGTTTGTTGTCCTCCAGCTGTGCGGCTCCTCTCTGTCCAGGACCTTTTCCAGACAGACCCTCTCAGTGACTTCACTTTGCCTTCACCAGCTTCTTCTCCATCTGCCCTCTCGTCCCTGCTCATTGCTGTCTCCTTTGTTCAGGTTTTCATCACCCATGGCAGCTACTGTGACACGATCCACGGTCTCCATTTTCACTCCGACAGTGTTTTCTCGAAACAGAAATTGGGTCATGTCTTTTTCTATTTTTAAGATGCTTTCTCTGCCCTAGCCAGTTTGACTCTGTGGATAGAGTGTCAGCCTGCGGACTGAAGGGTCCCAGGTTCGGTTCCGGTCAAGGGCACTTGCCCCATTGCAGACTCGACCCCAAGTGGGAGGTGTGCAGGAGGCAGCCAATCGGTGATCCTCTCTCATCATTGATGCTTCTGTCTCTCTTCCATCTCCCTTCCTCTCTGAAATCAATTAAAAAATAAACATAAAAAAAAGGAAAAAAAAAAGATGCTTTCTCGTTGTCTTTGGGTAGAGTATGGCATTGAGGGCTCTTAGTATATTCTGATCCTTTATAGATTTAATTTGTCCCCTTCCCCCAAAACGCCAGCTTCTGTTGGGCTCAGCCTTGGCTTAGGCACTTTCTTTCTTTCTTTCTTTTCTTTTCTTTTCTTTTCTTTTCTTTTCTTTTCTTTTTCTTTAAGGTTTTTTTTTTTTTTTTTTTTTTTTTTTTTAATATTCTGTACTGACCACATGTTCCTGCCACAGCAGCGGTTTGGGGAGCAGCCACTAATTTGGCCAGTTTTATTTGTTTGTTTGTTTATTTATTTACTTTTCCTAGTTAAGCCTAAGCCTAAGCCTAGTTAAGTCTAAGCCTAGTTAAGCCTAAGCCTAGGCCTAAGCCTAGTTAAGCCTAAGCCTAAGCCTAGTTAAGCCTAAGCCTAAGCTTAGTTAAGCCTAAGCCTAGTTAAGCCTAAGTCTAAGCCTAGTTAAGCCTAAGTCTAAGCCTAGTTAAGCCTAAGCCTAAGCCTAAGCCTAGTTAAGCCTAAACCTAAGCCTAAGCCTAGTTAAGCCTAAGGCTAGTTAAGCCTAAGCCTAGTTAAGCCTAAGCATAGTTAATCCTAAGCCTAAGCCTAGTTAAGCCTGAGCCTAAGCCTAAGCCTAGTTAATCCTAAGCCTAGGCCTAGTTAAGCCTAAGCCTAGGCCTAGTTAAGCCTAAGCCTAGTTAAGCCCAAGCCTAGTTAAGCCTGAGCCTAAGCCTAGTTAAGCTTGAGCCTAAGCCTAGTTAAGCCTAAGCCTAAGTCTAGTTAAGCGTAAGCCTAAGCCTAGTTAAGCCTAAGCCTAAGTCTAGTTAAGCGTAAGCCTAAGCCTAGTTAAGCCTAAGCCTAGTTAAGCCTAAGCCTAGGCCTAAGCCTAGTTAAGCCTAAGCCTAAGCCTAGTTAAGCCTAAGCCTAAGCTTAGTTGAGCCTAAGCCTAGTTAAGCCTAAGTCTAAGCCTAGTTAAGCCTAAGTCTAAGCCTAGTTAAGCCTAAGCCTAAGCCTAAGCCTAGTTAAGCCTAAGCCTAAGCCTAAGCCTAGTTAAGCCTAAGGCTAGTTAAGCCTCAGCCTAGTTAAGCCTAAGGCTAGTTAAGCCTAAGCCTAGTTAAGCCTAAGCCTAAGCCTAGTTAATCCTAAGCCTAGGCCCAGTTAAGCCTAAGCCTAAGCCTAGTTAAGCCCAAGCCTTGTTAAGCCTAAGCCTAAGCCTAGTTAAGCCTAAGCCTAAGCATAGTTAAGCCTGAGCCTAAGCCTAAGCCTAAGCCTAGTTAAGCCTAGGCCTAAGCTTAGTTAAGCCTAAGCCTAGCCTAGTTAAGCCTAGCCTAACTAAGCCTAGCCTAGCTAAGCCTAGCCTAGCTCAGCCAAGCCTAGTTAAGCCTAGCCTAGTTAAGCCTAGCCTAGTTAAGCCTAGCCTAGCTAAGCCAAGCCTAGTTAAGCCTAGCCTAGTTAAGCCTAGCCTAGCTAAGCCTAGCCAAGCTAAGCCAAGTCTAGTTAAGCCTAGCCTAGTTAAGCCTAGAAGCCTTGTTAAGCCTAAGCCTAAGCCTAGTTAAGCCTAAGCCTAAGCCTAGTTAAGCCTAAGCCTAAGCCTAGTTAAGCCCAAGCCTAAGCCTATTTAAGCCTAAGCCTAGTTAAGCCTGAGCCTGAGCCTAAGCCTAAGCCTAGTTAAGCCTAGGCCTAAACCTAGTTAAGCCTAAGCCTAGCCTAGTTAAGCCTAGCCTAACTAAGCCTAGCCTAGCTAAGCCTAGCCTAGCTAAGCCAAGTCTAGTTAAGCCTAGCCTAGCTAAGCCTAGCCTAGCTAAGCCAAGCCTAGCTAAGCCAAGCCTAGCTAAGCCTAGCCTAGCTAAGCCAAGCCTAGCTAAGCCAAGCCTAGCTAAGCCTAGCCTAGCTAAGCCTAGCCTAGCTAAGCCTTGCCTAGCTAAGCCTAGCTTAGCTAAGCCTAAACCTAAGCCTAGTTAAGCCTAAGCCTAGTTAAGCCTAAGCCTAGGCCTAGTTAAGCCTGAGCATAGCTAAGCCTAAACCTAAGCCTAGTTAAGCCTAAGCCTAGTTAAGCCTGAGCCTAAGCCTAGTTAAGCCTGAGCCTAGCTAAGCCTAGCCTAGCTAAGCCAAGCCTAGCTAAGCCTAGCCTAGCTAAGCCTAGCCTAGCTAAGCCTGGCCTAGCTAAGCCTAGCCTAGCTAAGCCAAGCCTAGCTAAGCCAAGCCTAGCTAAGCCTAGCCTAGCTAAGCCAAGCCTAGCTAAGCCTAGCCTAGCTAAGCCTAGCCTAGCTAAGCCAAGCCTAGCTAAGCCTAGCCTAGCTAAGCCAAGCCTAGCTAAGCCTAGCCTAGCTAAGCCAAGCCTAGCTAAGCCAAGCCTAGCTAAGCCTAGCCTAGTTAAGCCTAGCCTAGTTAAGCCTTGCCTAGCTAAGCCTAGCCTAGCTAAGCCTAAACCTAAGCCTAGTTAAGCCTAAGCCTAGTTAAGCCTAAGCCTAGGCCTAGTTAAGCCTGAGCCTAAGCCTAGTTAAGCTTGAGCCTAAGCCTAGTTAAGCCTGAGCCTAGCTAAGCCTAGCCTAGCTAAGCCTAGCCTAGCTAAGCCAAGCCTAGCTAAGCCTAGCCTAGCTAAGCCTAGCCTAGTTAAGCCAAGCCTAGCTAAGCCAAGCCTAGCTAAGCCTAGCCTAGCAGCCTACCCTAGCTAAGCCAAGCCTAGCTAAGCCAAGCCTAGCTAAGCCTAGCCTAGCTAAGCCAAGCCTAGCTAAGCCTAGCCTAGTTAAGCCTTGCATAGCTAAGCCTTGCCTCGCTAAGCCTAAACCTAAGCCTAGTTAAGCCTAAGCCTAGGTCTAGTTAAGCCTGAGCCTAGGCCTAGTTAAGCCTGAGCCTAAGAATAGTTAAGCCTAGCCTAGTTAAGCCTAGCCTAGCTAAGCCAAGCCTAGCTAAGCCTTGCCTAGCTAAGCCTAGCCTAGCTAAGCCAAGTCTAGTTAAGCCTAAGCCTAGTTAAGCCTAGCCTAGTTAAGCCTAAGCATAGTTAAGCCTAAGCCTATGCCTAGTTAAGCCTAAGCCTAAGCCTAAGCCTAGTTAAGCCTGAGCCTAAGCCTAAGCCTAGTTAAGCCTGAGTCTAAGCCTAAGCCTAGTTAAGCCTAAGCCTAAGCCTAGTTAAGCCAAGCCTAGTTAAGCCTAAGCCTAGTTAAGCCTACGTCTAAGTCTACTTAAGCCTAAGCCTAAGCCTAGTTTAGCCTAAGCCTATTTAAGCCTAAGCTTAAGCCTAAGCCTAGTTAAGCCTAAGCCTAGTTAAGCCTAAGCCTAAGCCTAGTTAAGCCTAAGCCTAGTTAAGCCTAAGCCTAAGCCTAGTTAAGCCTAAGCCTAGTTAAGCCTAAGCCTAAGCCTAGTTAAGCCTAAGCCTAGTTAAGCCTAAGCCTAGTTAAGCCTAGGTCTAAGCCTAGTTAAGCCTAAGCCTAGTTAAGCCTAAGTCTAAGTCTACTTAAGCTTAAGCCTAAGCCTAGTTTAGCCTAAGCCTATTTAAGCCTAAGCTTAAGCCTAAGCCTAGTTAAGCCTAAGCCTAGTTAAGCCTAAGCCTAGTTAAGCCTAAGCCTAAGCCTAGTTAAGCCTAAGCCTAGTTAAGCCTAAGCCTAGTTAAGCCTAGCCTAGTTAAGCCTAGAGTAGCTAAGCCTAGCCTAGCTAGGCCTAGCCTAGCTAAGCCAAGTCTAGTTAAGCCTAAGCCTAGTTAAGCCTAGCCTAGTTAAGCCTAAGCATAGTTAAGCCTAAGCCTATGCCTAGTTAAGCCTAAGCATAGTTAAGCCTAAGCCTAAGCTTAAGCCTAAGCCTAAGCCTAGTTAAGCCTGAGCCTAAGCCTAAGCCTAGTTAAGCCTAAGCCTAAGCCTAGTTAAGCCTAGGCCTAAGCCTAGTTAAGCCTAAGGCTAAGCCTAGTTAAGCCTAGTTAAGCCTAGCCTAGCTAAGCCAAGCCTAGCTAAGCCAAGTCTAGTTAAGCCAAGTCTAGTTAAGCCAAGCCTAGTTAAGCCTAAGCATAAGGCTAGTTAAGCCTAAGCATAGTTAAGCCTAAGACTAAGCCTAGTTAAGCCTAAGCCTAAGGCTAGTTTTGCCTAAGGCTAGTTAAGCGTAAGGCTAGTTAAGTGTAAGGCTAGTTAAGCCTAAGCATAGTTAAGCCTAAGCCTAGTTAAGCCTAAGCCTAAGGCTAGTTAAGCCTAGCCTAGTTAAGCCTAGCCTAGCTAAGCCTAGCCTAGCTAAGCCAAGCCTAGCTAAGCCTAGCCTAGTTAAGCCTAGCCTAGTTAAGCCTAAGCATAGTTAAGCCTAAGCCTAAGCCTAGTTAAGCCTGAGCCTAAGCCTAAGTCTCGGTAAGCCTAAGCCTAAGCCTAGTTAAGCCTAGGCCTAAGCCTAGTTAAGCCTAAGCCTAGTTAAGCCTAGCCTAGTTAAGCCTAGAGTAGCTAAGCCTAGCCAAGCTAGGCCTAGCCTAGCTAATCCAAGTCTAGTTAAGCCTAAGCCTAGTTAAGCCTAGCCTAGTTAAGCCTAGCCTAGTTAAGCCTAAGCATAGTTAAGCCTAAGCCTATGCCTAGTTAAGCCTAAGCATAGTTAAGCCTAAGCCTAAGCCTAAGCCTAAGCCTAGTTAAGCCTGAGCCTAAGCCTAATTAAGCCTGAGTCTAAGCCTAAGCCTAGTTAAGCCTAAGCCTAAGCCTAGTTAAGCCTAAGCCTAAGGCTAGTTCAGCCTAAGGCTAGTTAAGCCTAAGCATAGTTAAGCCTAAGCCTAAGTCTAGTTAAGCCTAAGCATAGTTAAGCCTAAGCCTAAGCCTAGTTAAGCCTGAGCCTAAGCCTAAGCCTAGTTAAGCCTAAGCCTAAGGCTAGTTTTGCCTAAGACTAGTTAAGCGTAAGGCTAGTTAAGCCTAAGCATAGTTAAGCCTAAGCATAGTTAAGCCTAAGTCTAGTTAAGCCTAAGTATAGTTAAGCCTAAGCCTAGGTCTAGTTAAGCCTAAGCCTAAGCCTAAACCTAGTTAAGCCTAAGCCTAAGCCTAGTTAAGCCTAAGCCTAGTTAAGCCTAAGCCTAGTTAAGCTTAAGCCTAAGCCTAGTTAAGCCTAGCCTAGTTAAACCTAGAGTAGCTAAGCCTAGCCTAGCTAGGCCTAGCCTAGCTAAGCCAAGTCTAGTTAAGCCTAAGTCTAGGTCTAAGTCTACTTAAGCCTAAGCCTAAGCCTAGTTAAGCCTAAGCCTAGTTAAGCCTAATTTAAGCCTAAGCCTAGTTAAGCCTAAACCCAGTTAAGCCTGAGCCTAAGCCTAGTTAAGCCTAAGGCTAAGCCTAGTTAAGCCTAGGCCTAAGCCTAGTTAAGCCTAAGGCTAAGCCTAGTTAAGCCTAGCCTAGTTAAGCCTAGAGTAGCTAAGCCTAGCCTAGCTAGGCCTAGCCTAGCTAAGCCAAGTCTAGTTAAGCCTAAGTCTAGGTCTAAGTCTACTTAAGCCTAAGCCTAAGCCTAGTTAAGCCTAAGCCTAGTTAAGCCTAATTTAAGCCTAAGCCTAGTTAAGCTTAAGCCTAGTTAAGCCTGAGCCTAAGCCTAAGCCTAGTTAAGCCTAAGCCTAAGCCTAGTTAAGCCTAGGCCTAAGCCTAGTTAAGCCTAAGGCTAAGCCTAGTTAAGCCTAGCCTAGCTAAGCCAAGCCTAGCTAAGCCAAGTCTAGTTAAGCCTAGCCTAGTTAAGCCTAAGCCTAAGCCTAGTTAAGCCTAAGCATAGTTAAGCCTAAGCCTAAGCTTAAGCCTAAGCCTAAGCCTAGTTAAGCCTAAGCCTAGTTAAGCCTAAGCCTAAGCCTAGTTAAGCCTAAGCCTAGTTAAGCCTAAGCCTAGTTAAGCCTAGGTCTAAGTCTACTTAAGCCTAAGCCTAAGCCTAGTTAAGCCTAAGCCTAGTTAAGCCTAAGCCTAAGCCTAGTTAAGCCTAAGCCTAGTTAAGCCTAAACTTAAGCCTAAGCCTAGTTAAGCCTAAGCCTAGTTAAGCCTAAGCCTAAGCCTAGTTAAGCCTAAGCCTAAGCCTAGTTAAGCCTAAGCCTAGTTAAGCCTAAGCCTAGTTAAGCCTAAGCCTAAGCCTAGTTAAGCCTAAGCCTAGTTAAGCCTAAGCCTAAGCCTAGTGAAGCCTAAGCCTAAGCCTAAGGGCTTAGGCACTTTCTCCACCTGAAACGCCCTTCCTCCTTTTCTCTGCATCATGAACTTCTCATCAGTCTTCAGGTCTCACACAGGCTGTGGTGTTTGTGATACCTGTGACATCAGGGTCTTCATTCCTTCCTATCAGGCTATATAGCATGTCTTGTCGTTAATTATCCAGTGCCGTACCCTTTTCAAAATTGATTTGCAGCAGCTTATAAAAATACATGCTGCAGTAAAAGTACATGCTCTTATGGATGAACATATGAGCAAGTGGACTATGAGGATAGGAACATAAAGTCAAGAATTAAGTTAGGATAGAAGTTCCACCACGGCCCGCACGATGCGGGAGCAGCTTTGGCGTGTACTCCGAGCTTCCTCATCAAAGTGAACCGGGAAGCAGGGACTCGGAGTGTTCCCAGCATAAAGCCAGTTGCTCCAGAGAAAAGCTTTTCCTGTTGCTGAGAACTGAGAGGTGTTTCTGGGCTGAGTGGAAGGTAGGGGTGAAGTGGTTACAGGAGGCGCTAAAACACAGCTGTTTCTTGGTCTAGCTTAACCCGATGACAAAATGCAGAACCCAAGGATTAACATCATATCCTGTTGTAGTTATTGTTTTACATCTACTCCCCTTCTTCCCCCCCAAATGATCAGCTTCTCTCAGGCAGGGACCGTGTTTTCCTTTGCTTTGATCAATGATAGGAAACCTTAAGAGGAAGAACGAGGAGAACGGTCTATTGATTGTGATCTGCCCGGGAATCATCATAATGCTCTGATTAGAATTCTACTCAGAAAGTCAGATTCATGTCTGAGATCCAAGATCTGTAAATCAGTGGTTGTAAGTTTTCTTCACTGTTTCAGGGACTAACCTGTGTCTAAGGCGGTTTTCACACAGTAAATGCACTGGCCACCCGACGTGGCAGAAGCGACTGCAGCTGGGCTAGTCTGCCACTAGTGCTGACGTAAGAGAGCCTTGAAAGCACTTAGCCCAGTCAGCAGTGCTCAGTTTTAAATTTAATTTTCCCTTTGTTTACTGCATTTGGGGTTAAGTGTCTTACATTACTACATTGTCATGATTCGTGAGGCAGAAAGCAAAAACAGCAGATGTATTGAATGACTTCAGTTCTCCCCAAATAGCTCTTCTTTCTATTATTTATGTCAACTATGTCCTCTGATGACATAAGACTTTTTACTTTTTATTTTTTTTCTAAGGCCTCCTTTCCTTTTTTGTACACTTAGGAACTTGATAAAGAACTCCCTGTGCTGAAGCCATACTTTGTCAATGACCCGGAAGCAGCGGGAGCCAGCGGGGCCGGCCTGAGAGTCACGTGGCTGGGACATGCCACGGTCATGGTGGAGATGGACGAGCTCACCTTTCTCACAGACCCCATGTTTAGCTCTCGTGCCTCACCGTCGCAGCACATGGGCCCAAAGCGTTTTCGGCACGCACCGTGCTCGGTCAGCGAACTGCCCCACATCGACGCCGTCCTCATCAGCCACAACCACTACGACCACCTGGACTACGGCTCCGTCCTCTCTCTGAATGAGCGATTCGGCAATGACTTGAGGTGGTTCGTGCCACTGGGTCTCCTCGACTGGATGCAGAAATGTGGCTGTGAGAACGTGATCGAGCTGGACTGGTGGGAGGAGAACTGTGTCCCCGGACATGACAAGGTCACCTTTGTCCTGACACCTTCCCAGCACTGGTGTAAGAGGACTCTGTTGGATGACAACAAGGCTCTGTGGGGCAGCTGGTCTGTGTTGGGCCCTTGGAATCGGTTCTTTTTCGCAGGAGACACTGGTTATTGCTCTGCTTTTGAAGAGATAGGAAGGAGATTTGGACCTTTCGACCTTGCCGCTATTCCCATCGGAGCATATGCACCAAGGTACATGTGCTTCCAAAACAACAGCAACATTCCCGCTATTGTTATTCCGGGATAAGCTAACTGAACGTCAAAGTAATATAGTCATGGTTTTGTGATACCATGTACAATAATTTGTGATTTTATTGGTGGCCTTTGTTATACATTGGTTGGGGGTTAGTAAAAATTCAGTTAAAATTTTTAAATAGTCATATTCATTACATAACTATTTGAAACCAGAAATTATATTACCAACAAGAACATTTCTGTACCCAGCCCAGAACTTCACACACCATTTTGGCTGAAGTTAAGCTGATCAGCCAGGATCAGACCTAACCCTTGTTCTCCCTGCCACTAGGAGGATACTCTCCTCCTGTAACCATTCTGCTGCATGGCGGGAGTGCACCCTGGCTCCAAAGCGTTTTGGAGCGCTCCTGTGTGAACCAGAGGAAGTCCAGGAGTGGGCCATAGCAGGACTCGCTTGTGTTGGCCTCATTTCAGTCAGCACTGAGTTCAGTCTGGTAATGACATTGTTGCATGGCTCACCCCTTGCCTTCCAACCTACCTACTCATCACCTGTCTTTGGAGTGGATGAAGGCCACACAAACTTTTGGGAACTAGGAGACCCACTGCCTGTGTTTTCCTTAATCCTGTCTATTTAAGGAAAAGAGGAGTTATTTCAAATAATTAAATTAGATTGCAGTCAACTCCGGTTATTATGCACAAGTTAAGAGAAAATAAAAACTAACAGTAACAAAGTCAACACATAACACAGTGCATTGAGCAAGCCTGATCATTGGTTCCCATCTGATTTTGTTTTACTTATTTAACTTTCTAAGTTCACTAAAACTGTTTTTATTAACGCTCATGTCTCCCATTTATGTTTCTTTCTAGTTTCTTCAAGTGCCTAGATATTTTTACCTTATTTAAAAATTTTATTTTAAATTATTAATAGGGCTTGAATTTCACTTTTCCACTTAATTCTTCTTTTTTTCTTTTTTTTTACATTGTAAAGCAGTTTATTTTAGTTTTATGTGTCCCTCCCAGAATAGAGGTCCCTGAATCCCGTTTACAAAATATGTCTAGTGCCACATGGCCTCAGGGTGGGCCAAGGGCTGTTCCTTGGAGCTCTCAGCCAGGATGGGCATTGCGAGGTGACCACCTCAGTAACTTAGTGACGGGGGACAAATTCCTCTCCTGTGTCCCCATCTCCTGTGAAATGGTACCACTGGGCCCCTAGATGAGGAAGCCCAGGGCTTTATGTCAAAGGCACTGGTGTACTGGCCGCAGTGGCCTATGGGCCAGGAGGTAGCCATCGGACAGGTTGTAAGGTAACAGGAAGCTGTCCCTCTCCTGGACACCCCCTTACTCCCCACGTGCCATCACCCCCATGTGCCAGAGTCCCCGGGTCCCACGGGCCTACAAAACCTCCTTGGCAGTCAAGGTCGGAGGCCGGGAGCCCAGAGCAGCTGGGAGAGCCTGGAGAGCTTCAGGAAGCCACCACCACAGCCTCCAGGGTGCCCAGGCCGGCCCATCCCAAGTGGCTGAGTGGGGGCGTCATACCTCTGATTCTATTATATTCAACAGTTAATATTGTTCATCAGATTTTTTTTTAATTTCCTTGGTTTTTAGATTCACTTGTTGATAGTTACATATTTGTTGTTCATAATTTTTATCTTTATTTACTTTCTCTTCTGAAAGAACCCCCTTCAGCAGTTCATATAATTCTGGTTTGGTGTTAATGAACTCCTTTAGCTTTTTTTTAATTAGTGAAGCTCTTTATCTGGCCTTCGATTCTGAGTGATAGCTTTGCTGGATAGATTATCTTTGGCTGTAGGTTCTTACTATTCATCACCTTGAATATTTCTTGCCATTCCCATCTGGCCTGCATGGTTTCTGTTGAGAAATCAGCTGACAATCGGATAGGTGCTCCTTTATAGGTAACTATTGTACCTTCTTTGCTCTTGTTGCTTTTAATATTCTTTGTCTTTTGCTCTTGGAATTTTAATTATGATTTGTCTTGGTGTGGTCCTCTTTGGATTCCTTTTGTTTGGGGTTCTGTGCGCTTCCTGGACTTGTAAGTCTAATTCTTTCACCAGGTGGGGGAAGTTTTCTGTCACTATTTCTTTCAGTATGTTTTCGATATCTTGCTCTCTCTCATCTTCTGGGACCCCCATAATTCTGATGTTGGTTCGCTTGAAGTTGTCCCAGAGGTTTCTTACATTACCTTTAATTTTCTGGATTCTCTTGCCTTCTAGCTTCTGCGGAGGAGTGTCTTCTGGCTCTTTATGTTCCAAATCTTTGACTTGATTCTTGCAATCTTCCATTCTGTTTTTAGGACTCTGTATAATATTTTTTATTTGTCAATGTATTCTTTATTTCTTGTTGATCCCTTATCATTTCTTGTTGATTCCTTATTAATTCTAGTTGATCCCTTTTCATATCCTCATAGGTCTTATCCATCTTTTCTAGGAAATTCTTGAAAAACCTTTTAAGTGTAGATTTGAACTCTATATCCAGTCGCTTTTTGTCCTCCATTTCTTTCGTTTGTGATCTATTTCGTCTCGGCATTTTCGCAGCTTTTCTGAGTTGGTAACCTTAAAAGTCTCTGTGTTCTGCTTAGATGGGGTGGTCTCCACTTAATTCTTATTCTGAATTCTAATAAAACCTCTCAAAACACCATCCAAGGTGTTTACAAATCAACTTTGTATGATACTTTATTCAATATATGTCTTTCATATGTTAGAATATCTCATTTATAATTATGAAAATAAGTTTTCATATGTAGCAAAATGGAAACTTATCAGATACAGGGTGTCCCAAAAAAATGTATATACACTTAACAGCTAATGGCTCAATTGTTTCTTTTTTTCAGATTTAACCCGTTGGAATTAATAATTTTTCAAAGTGTGTATACATTTTTTTGGGGCCACCTTACACCAGTATATGCGACAATATAAATTCACTCATGTGATTCCCTCTTTCTGCTTGTATTGGAGCTGTCCTGTTACTGAGGTGGTAAAAGGACTGGGGGTGGGGGTGGGGCATCATTTGCTCTAAGAAAAGTAAACTGTGGAAGCTTTTACTGTGTAATCACTGCATAGTATCAACAGTTTTAAAATTAGGTTATCTATCAAAACTCTAGAGTACTCTATATATTTAAGGTGATTACACAAAAAGTGACTTTCCATAACAGACTTGGGATGTTATCCTTACTTTAGGAGTTTCTATCCAAGTCCGTTAGAAGTTTGAGTTTTTGTTTGACATTTGCACTGGAGTAAACCTTTATTTCGGATAGACAGGAAGGTAGAAAGGAGTATGCTTCTTTGATTTGCAGTAGGAATTTAAAAAAATGGACGGAGGCACCAGTAACGGTTCTTATCTCGCCCTGCGTCCTGAGTGTCAGGAGCAGTGCCTCTCTCCTCTGCCGGAGAACGGTGTCTTTGGCTCCCCGAGGGCTCGGCAGTTCCTACAGTAAATAACCACCTCTGGCTGTAAGCGATGGATGAGCTGCTCCATGATGTGTCCATAACGGGTAGAAGCACCTGTGCTGGTCCCTGTCCATCTGACCTCACCCCCGCAGTAGTGGGCAGTAGCAGACCGGGATATAAGTTATGTGCAGACAGTGTTTTTTCTCTTCTAAACTAATGGCTGGGAAAGCAAAGGATGTGCCTGTAGATAGTACACTTCCCTTTTTATTAGAAATAATTCTTTCTCCTGAAAGTGTTCCTTGCTCTTTCCAAGGCAGCCTTTCAGTGTTCCTACACCCTAATTATCCCCTCATGAACCCCGTCTTCTTGTCCAACCAAAACACCTCCCTGTTCAGTTGTATGCTGTTTAAAGAAAATCCTCAGGTAGTAATTGGGGTGTTTTGTTTTTGTTTTTGTGCTCCTGATCTTTAAATATTAAACATGAATTTTTGTTGGCTTTTCAATTTAGCAAGCTTTTTAAAAATTCTTTTTATTTTATCATTGAAATCTTTATTGTTGAAAGTATTAGATAAGTCCCCTTTTAAAAAATCTGTTTCAGCAAGTTTTTCATGTTCTTTTGCAAGTAGACTTTTAGCTTCTAATTCTTTCCCATTGTTTTGATTCATACCAGGATTGCGAACTATCTACTTTTTTTAAAGCAACAGTAAGACATTTTCAGAATAAACCATCAATAAAATCAAAATACACATAGCACCAAGTCTTACTATTCAAAGGAGAGTTTTGCTTGAGACTTATCTGTTGTACAGCAGTTTGTACATGGAACATTTTTGCTTTCGTTTTTTCTAGAAGTAGACTTAAAGGAGATGGTTTTGCCTACTGTGACTATTTTCCTGTGTAGAATCTTAAAGGTTGATTAGATGAAGCAGTCATTATATATTTCAAAGGCTTGAATTAATAAATTGCTGTGTTTCATCAGGTGGTTTATGAAATACCAGCATGTGGACCCAGAAGAAGCTGTAAGGATACACATTGATGTTCAAGCAAAGAAATCTGTGGCCATTCACTGGGGAACTTTTGCCTTAGCAAATGAGGTCAGTCTGTGATAAAAATAACTGGTGTGTTTGATCTATGTAAGATTCAGGCATTACCACTCCCTTTGGTGTCTTCAGAGATGAAACTAGAATCAGAAGCTGTGTGATTCATAGTCATCACAGGAAGTATTATAGTAACTCATGAATTAGTAAAACAGTATTTATATTGTGAAAAAACCCTCCTTGCATGCTGTTTTTTTACTTATTTCTGTAATGAAGCGAATGTTTATATAACAAAACATGAGTGTAGTCTTGGGAAACAGAAAAATGAACCACCATGTCTTCTCAGGGAGTCTTTCTTTCTAGATCATATAAGACGTATACATTATAACTCTAAAACAGATGTCAAAGGGGTAAGTGGCCTCAGAATCAGGGATAGTTACGATTGGAGGGATCAGGGAGAGCTTTATGGAAGAAGTGACATTTGAACTTGGCCATGAGAAGGCATTTCAAGAGGAAAGGGCATAGTGTAGGATCGGAAGCAGCACCAGGTAGTAGGAATTCTGTTCAGTCAGAGTATGGATGTCATATGGAGGGAAATGGAGGAAGTAAGGCTGGACAACTTAGAACTTTTTAGAAATGTTAAACATTGATTCAGTGTTGGCTCAATGCCAGGTGTTGGGAGAAATGGTACTTTTACTCATAGACTTAGAGAAGAGCTGATTTTTTAAAATTA
The DNA here is from genome assembly GCF_014108245.1 of Pipistrellus kuhlii. Lineage (NCBI taxonomy): Eukaryota > Metazoa > Chordata > Mammalia > Chiroptera > Vespertilionidae > Pipistrellus > Pipistrellus kuhlii. The sequence goes on along the minus strand of NW_023425405.1, from coordinate 48,895,922 downwards.
AAATTGATTTCAGAGAGGAAGAGAGGGAGAGTGAGATAGAAACATTAGAAATGAGAATCATCCATTGCCAGTCTTACACTGGGGATCGAGCCTGAAACCTGGGCATGTGTGTTGACTGAGAATTGAACCTAGACCTCCTGGCTCATATGTAGATGCTCAACCACTGAGCCAGGCAGGCTGGGAGAACTGACTTTTTGCTTAAGATAGCAGAACCCTAGAACCTAGCTACTAGCCAGTTCTGGAATCAAACAGGATAGAAGCAAGCTTTCTCGTCTTTCCTCGATCCAGGACCTGCCCTAAGCAAAATTTAGAAATGGCTGGTTGGCTTCTACTTTGCTTTATGTGACATCTTCCACATCCCAGGGCAGGAACTGTTTTCATGCTGTCAGCACTTCCTTTCCGCCCTGTTTTTGGCCTGCCCTTTCCCTAGGTTACAGCTTGTTCCAAAATTACCTAATACACTGCCTGCCCACTGCCTATTTCCCCACTCACAATCCCCTTATCGTGATGCAACAATCCTGAGCCACACTGTTGGAGATGGAATGGAATGAATGACCACAGGGATGGGGAGGATGAATGAGAATGTCTTTGTACCTGAAGAAGGGGAAGTTTGATGCTGGTTTCCATTGGTATACCACTATATTTGGTGGCATTTCCTATTCCATGTGTGTTCCATATAGAGATATATGCATATATATGCTCAACATGTAATTTAGAAATGTTAAAACTTAGTGACTTAGAATTATTTTATTAAACCTGTGCAGGGGAATCTGGGATGACATCTAGATTCTTCAGTGATTGTTGTGCTCTTTACTGAGGACAAGATAGAAAACCCCAGTCTTCATGAGTTATTATATTATTTAGCCTTCAAGAATTATTCCTGTTAAAAATCTTACTTCCATCTTTCTTAATGAAAGATGTAATAAAAACTCACTTAGCAATTAGGCATTTTGACATTTGTTGCATAAACCTGACAACTATGAATTTGTTAAATTATAAAATAGATAGCATTTTTGGGGAGGATGTTTTGCCTGATTTGTTAACACTTTAAAATGATTTGCATATAAGTAGATATATTAGCTGTTTATTATAAATAAGCAGATTAAGGACATTTCTTAACTCAGCAACACTGAAATCATACATGTAACAACATCGAATTTATCTAGGAAATGAGTGAATTTCCTAGATGATGTATTTAAGCACTAAAACTTAAAACTCAGTTCTGGGGAACACATAGTTCAAACATTACAAAACATGGTAACTTGTGAAATGACCAGGGTCTTTATCTCCTATTGGAGTAGATCATAAAACATAACCCTTAAGTGGGAATGTACGAGTTGTCTTGGGCAGTTCCTGGCCCTTATTGGCTTGAAGCTGGGAGCTTCTGCTCCCACCATTTACTCTTATTCTCCTCGCATGGAATGTCTTGCTTTATACAGTTGTTGGGCCCCAGGGCCGTGGGTATTTTTCTCTCTTGGAGGACTGAAGTGCTCCCACTATGAGACAGCTTCCAGTCACTAGGAAGCGCAGTTAGGCCCTTCTTCTGGGCCTATCTTGTGGATCAGGGGTGGGGAACATCCGACCCTGGGGCCGTATTAGGCCGGTGAAATCTTTTGGTCTGGCCCTGCCAGGGGATGAATTAAACGCATGACCAAATATAGAGGCTAATTTTTAAGTTGGTAATTTTGTATGGGCCATGATGTCATAAATATCCAAATGGCCCTTGGCAGAAAAGAGACTCCCCACCCCTCTTCCTCCAAGACTTATGAAGAAACTCATATTTTAGCATCAAAATCCATATCAAGTTACAGCTTACAACCAAAGTTATAGCTTAGCAGAGAAATTAGTGTAGGATGATTGTGTACTTATATTGTTGGCTAAGAGGTATAGGGAAAAGAATTGAACAAAACAAGGTTTTAAAAACATGTTTTTATTGATTTGAGAGAGAGAGGAAGGGAGAGGCATAGATAAATAGAAACACTGATGAGAGAGAAACAATCAGCTGCCTTCTGCATGCCCTTACTGGGGATTGAGCCCACAACCTGGGCAGGTGCCCTGACTGGGAACTGAACTGGTGACCTCTTGGTTCATGGGTTGATACTCAACCACTGAGCCACATTGATGGGGCTAAAACAAATTGTTTTTTTTAGTGGGAAAGAATTTCATCATTTTGAAATCTCATACGAAAATCATTTTTTCAAGGGCAATGTCTTGAAGGTGCTGACTTAAAGTTATATTTTATTGGTGATATGTTAAAACCCAAGTTATTCAGCACTTTGTGAAAAGGCATCTCTGACCCTCTAAACATAGCCATAAACCTGGAAGTGAGCAAGGGGGGAGAAAAAAACCTGTGTGTGGTGAATAACTGTTAACAAACCTATGCATTTTTAAAAAACTGATTCTTAGAAGGGAGAGGAAGAGAGAAGAACATCAATGTGAGGGTAAAACACCAATCAGGTGCCTCCTGCATGTCTCCTATCGGGGATTGAGCCCAAAATCTAGGCGTGTCCCCTGATTGGGAACTGGACCCATGGTCTCTTAGTTTCTGGGATGATGCCCAACTAACAAAGAGACACCCGCCAGGGCCAAACCTGTGCATTTTAAGACAGAAAACTTTCCTCATTTTTCTTGTACATCACTTGCTGTCCTTTCTTAGTCTCTGCTGCTAGTTCCTCGTTTATGCTTCCTCTAAGGCAGTGAGTACCTCAGGACTCAGCCAGGGACTTCTCTAGCTGGTCACTCCTATGGAGATTTCATCAACTTATGGCTTTAAATATTACTTATCAACTGTCTCTCTGATGCTCAGGTTTTTCCTGTAATCCACATTTATATTTCCAACTGCTTTCTTAACAATGGTACCAAAACCAAACTTTCTGAGCTTCCCTCAAATTTATTTCTCATCTCAGTAAGTGGCAAATCCTCCTTCCAGTTGCTCAGGCCAAAACCTTGACTTCTTTTTCTCTCATATCTTCCCTCCACCCAGTTTTCCCCCACATGCAATCAGCTCACCCTTCAAATTATATTAGGACTTTGCCATTTCTCATCGCCTTCACTGCTACATGCTGCCCTACAGTCTGTTCTCAACACTGCAGAGGATGGTGACCTTTACACACTGAATCAGACCATGACACTCCTCTGCTGAGCAGCTTCCCATCCTACTCGGCCAGAGCCACAGCCCTCACAATCGCCCGCAAAGCCCTGTGCATTGTCCCAGCAGGTCTTTGTTCAAATATCGCCTTCTCAGAGAGAACTTCTTGGACTGCTGTATTTAAAATGAAACCTCCACATTCCCACACTTTGTCCCCAGAATATATCAACCACTCAGATCAGATACTATTTTCTTACTCATTTCTTGTCTGTCTCTGTATTAGACTGCAAGCTCCAGGGTTCTGCTTGGTTCCCTGGCCTGATTACTGTACCGTGCGCAAAGGATGCTCCTTGTGTGAAGAAGGGTGGAGGCAGACCGCCCCCTGGTGATTAGATGAGACACTTTGATTTTTCCCACATTTTTCAAGCTTTTAAAATTGAAATTGGGGGAAATCCATTTGAAGTAAAAGGGAAAAATGACAATTATACAATGTAAATTGTATACCAAAAGAAAAACTGGTCAGGTGGTTTTTTAAAATCTTTTTAAAAACATTTTAAATTGTTAATATCTTTTAAATGAGTAGATAGAATAACCCACCAGGTGGTTTCAGTTTATTTGGAAAACATTTGATAGGTTAAAACATTCTGCAGCAGTATGCTGTCTTTAGTTTTTGTTTTTTTTTTAAATTGAAAAGGTGAACACACAAAGGGACATTCCACCTGTCATATTTCTGTCCCTCTTTCACCCTGTACACCAAAGTATCAATATGTGGCTAGGGATTTGAGGATAACAACCCTTCTTCAGCCAGAAAGATTTCTCTAGCATTTGCTTACACACACAACACTCCTACAATGTTTCTATATTAAAAATATCGGTAATATTTAATTCTCTAATATTATCTTAGGCATTGATTCCGCTTAGATTGAAATTTCATGCAGTGAAATAGTGACCAGATTTCATACAATTTAATGATGTTCAGTCTAAGTTGGAACCAAATTTGACATACATGGCGTTTGGATAGATTGATAAGTATGACCCTTCCATCAACTTAACATTAATGACTCTGTTGTATTAGAAAATGTGATTAACTCCTTTGCTAATGCTTCAAGGAAAAGGACATTATTTTAAGTAGACATGTTAGTCATTTTAGTTTGAATTCTTATTTGAAATATTCCCAAAACACATGCATGGTTAATCTTTTCCCACTTTTTCCTCTCTGTCCTTTGCCAGCATTACTTAGAGCCTCCTGTGAAACTGAATGAGGCTCTAGAAAGGTACGGACTTAAGAATGAAGACTTTTTTGTCTTGAAGCATGGGGAATCAAGATACCTACGTAACAACGAAGAAAGCATTGAATAAATATGAGCACACGAGCTGTTAATGGAATAAATTTGATATAAATTTGAAAGACTACAAAATTCATGATTTTGATTTTTCATATTTGGAAACTTCCTTTACATCTGCAAGTTTCTGTTTTATGTTTTATGTAATAACTGCACTAATAGGACGCCAGTTCATATAAACGAAGAGTTCAGGTATGGTTAAGTAATGAATTGGCTAAAACTGATTTTTTTAAAGACTCATTTCTGCTCTGTTCTTAAGGGTCTTCTGCAAGGTTAGTCCAGCCTGCTCACATAAACATATTTCTTACTTTCACACTAGAGTAATGATAAAGTTGACTCCTACATGCTTATAGCACTTCTTACTGAGTAGCTTACATGCCAAATATTAAGTGATATATTTTTTAAGCATAAAAACATAAAAGTTAGGCTAAGCTACATTTGTAAAGACAAATTTTTAAAAAGAAAGGAACAGTATATTTCTATTGCATGCCTACAGTCCCTAAATCAAAAACCCTGACAGAATAAGGGAGTATGGTTATGAGAATGTGACTTATGACATTTTCTATTTTTAATCTAAATGTCAGACCTGCTAAATACAAATATAGCTGCAAGGAAATATTTTACAAAGATTAAATGTAGATCTTAAGTGTTAATATACCATGCACTTTGAATTAAATTTTATTTTCTCTGTATACTCATATTTTTCTGGTTTCTTAGCTCTAACTCAATATATCAATAAGATTTATATTTTATGTTTGACATTACTCAGATGTCATATTTTTATATTAAATGATTCCCTCAGCATGATTCTACTTTTAGTAAACCATTGTAGAATACTAATATTTTGTGTGTGTGTGTGTGTGTGTGTGAGAGAGAGAGAGAGAAGAATCAGCTGACCTGAGTGAGCTGATTTGGAGGTTCATTCTGTCTTATTCATAGTCTCAGTGAAATGAGCTTTATTAATAATCATCAAAGTAGGTTTTTTACACCAAATGCTTTTTACACCAGGTGGTGCTGTAGCTCATCTATATGCATGCTAGTTAGCCACTTAATTTCACAAGGACTTTTCTGTTACTGAAACAAGTCACCTATGCTCACTGTGCCTCAGTTTCCTCATGTGTAACAAGAAGAGAATTTTGAGCTACCTCCAAAAACTATGAATAAATAATTGATTTTTTTTTTTAAATGCACTTTGAAAATATAAGGGAGAAAATGACTTTTTAGGATACCCTTACCTAATACATATAGGTAGATTGAAAGCTGAAAATAGGCTAATTTTTTTTATAATGTATTGTTCCTGTTAGAGTTCAGTATATCTATAAGGACACTAAACACTGAGGATTGACAACTTTATCTCATTCATTTTGTAAAATTTGGAGAGCCAAAACCAAATGTAAATGATCTTAATCATAATTTAGCATTTTTATCTACAAAGATGCAAACTGGTCAAAAGTAAGTATATATGTAATGTTTGTGTATATATTGCATGTAAATGTATGTGATTTGGGGGCACTAAAGCACAAAAAATTTTCCCATAAAATGGACCTTCAGGAAAAAAAACAAGCATAAACTTTTTCACTTCAAAGGAGCATTTAGCAAGCAGCTGCAAATCAGAATGTTAGTTTTGAGGTGTGTTACCCTAATACTAGCCAATGTTTTTATGATTACCTTCTTTGCTATTTCACACTGAATGGAAAATTCATCTCTTACCTCTGCTCTATGAAACAAGCTAAGTACCTCTTGTTGATTTCTTCTATGTCCAATGCCTTAACATTATTTTTGTATTCACATTTACCAACTGATGGTCTCTAAGCACTTTAAATTATGTGCTAGTTCCACTTAATTGGGCCTGCCTCATATTTCTAGGCTGCCTCACAAGCTTTAATTACCATTCACATTCTTCCTACTTTGATGTTTTATTACTAAGAAGTACATTAAGCTTCATCTCTCCTTATAGAATCTCACTGTTGAGTTAGTCCCATTTTATTTTTTTACTTATATCTACATTTTGAAGGATTTATCTGCAAAATGAAAAAGAAAAATTGTAAAGTATAAGACAAATATATTCTCTTCCCTTCAGTCTAATGTACTTCATAATACTTTTTAATCTCCTTCCTCTAAGTCAATTTCATTTTCCTCTTTGATTAGCTGGCATCATTACCAAGGTGAGACATTATTGAAGTTTCCCTTTTTCCTGTGGGAACTGAGGAACACTGACATTCCTCATTGCCAGAGAGATGGAACCACCAATTAAAAGTCTCACTTAATAAAAGCCAAGGTGTGCCACAATCTTCAGAGATAGAAATCTGCTTGGGCATTTCCATTATGTAATTCTCTCTGGGTGGTTACAATGACTCCTCTTTCTCCAGCATTTTGACATTTCAGGGTCAATGCTCTTATTTCCAGGATATGTGATTATTCAAACTAATTGAAGAAGAGGCAGTTTTAGCATTCAATGCTGCTAATGCACATTGAAACCAAAGCAGTTAATGTGTGCATTTTGAATACATATTTTCGGTAAATAACAAGGCAGGATAAAACATTACAAAGAAATGTATCTTTCAGGGAATTAATACTTATGTTTGCATCACTGATAAAGTATTATTTTTAGTCATCATATGTACATTAATTACTACTGTAGCCACTTAGGAATTTACATGTTTCATCTCAATGTTGAATCCTTTTTCTACTGTAAAAATATTTTTTCCAATTTTGAGTTCTGTATCAGGATAACTGTGAAAACACATCTTTCTGTTTGAGGATTCTGACTTCCTATGGAAATCCATGTATTTACCAAGGGAATTTAAAGTACTATTAAAGCTTTGCCTTAAATACTTGAGTAGGAAAGCTTCTGCTTGCATTTTTATTAATACTAAGCATGGTGGTGATGAACTTGAATACTATAAAACCTGGCTGAATTTCAATATATCGGTGAATTGTTACAGTAGCTTATGGAGCAAAAATATTATTAAAGATAATAGCTGAGAAATTTTCATATATTGTATGTAATTTTAGTCAAGTAAAATATGGATGAAAATTAATGAATAAAGTACTATCAATTAATAGGAGAAAACATAACCTTGTGAATTACTTTTCCTTTTTATTTAAAAAATTATGATAAAATTAATGCCATAGTAAAAATTTCAAACAGTAGAATGTGAACATAGAAAAATCATTTCCTCACCTCACAGTCCCATGCCCAGGAGTCTGAGTATCATTCTAGAAGTGGCTATCCATATATTAGCCTAAATCTCGTTCATTTAAAAACATTCATATTTCATGGGTGTCTTTCCACATTAGCATATTCAGACCTACTCAGCTCTTTAAGACTAGATGATGGACTTAACCAATTGCCTATAGGTGGGCACTTAGATGGATCTCAGTATTTTATAACAGCATCTTTACATGCTGGCACACTGAATGGGAATGAGTGAGCAGGAGGAAACATTTCTCCGAAAAGTTTACCATTTTCATTGACTGGAATAGATTTTAATAACTAGAATAGACTTTTGAAAGCAGTATGGCTAGGCTGGCAGGTGGACTCAAGAGCATAGGATCTCACTGCTACTAAAAGAAGGTCATTCCTACGGCAGTTCTAAACATAGAAAAGTCAATCACATACTAATGCTCTCTCAGGTGAGTACTAATCACAGCAAACAGCAGAAGAGGAGCTTACATATAAAAAGGTCACTGTCACTTCAAGTAGAAGAAATAATTAAAGTAGCTCAGCAAAGAGCAAAATAAAAGGAAATGTTTCAGAACAAGCTGTTATATTTGTTTGGTATAAATAAAATGGTCCAAAATACATCAGAAGACCATGGCAAGTTCTAGCTGTGGAAATGATGAAATCTGATATTTACTGTTTAAATTCAGCAGCTGGAAGAACCCCTTTGTAAAGAAGATGTTTACTTCCAGACTTCATTACTCTTTGGGAAGCATGACCTACCAGTTAGAATTTGGGTATTATTGTTACCTTTTCCTTCACGTCCGCATCAGGATGATTAACTAATGCTCTCATTTTCTGGGCACATTCTTCTCCATATAACAGGGAAAACAATGAACCTTGAGTGAAAGTAGGCTGAATAGTTAAGTGGCCTTCCTTTTTGAGGCAGTTATTTATATTCTGAAATAGCGTAAGAGCTCGAAGAAGAATCTCCTTTGCCACGTGGCCATCATAAAGGGAAAGGAATGATGAATCCACCTGAAAAAGGAAACAACAAGAATTATTTTAACATATGAAAACATTTTTCTTGTGTATTTTCACATTTTAAAAATCTTACCATTGAACATTATCCCTAAGATTGTATAATATAAATTTAAAATCTTATGTACCCCCACAGTGTATATTAATGGAAAAAAAGGTTTCATATTTTAGCTGAAAAATAAGATTTCCTTGGAATCCTAGAATATAATCATTTGGGAAAACTCCCACTTCCTGACCCATCATACAGTCTTCTTGGGACCTTACCAATTCACCCGTCAAACATTTACTGCACACTTGCCTGCGGGGCACAGTGAGCAGGGTAACAGAGCAGGGTCTCCACAGGAGCTGAGGTGGCTCTAACTGCACCACCTTGTTCCCTTCAGAATACTGAGTTTTTAATTGTCTTGTTCTCCTGTTACATATTTTTGTCTCCTCCCTACACTGTAAGCTCCATGAGGACAGCGCCATGTCATCCTGTACTCACTTGGAATATCGGGATTCAGCCCAGCAAGGGGCGCATACTGGGAACTCCTTTCATACCAGTGTTTCAGTGGGTAAGAGATACATGTGAGCACAACCAAGTCAAGTGTAAAAGATGTGACGATATAAGTAGCTTCCAAATTGGGTGGAGACAGAAAAATTACTATTTATTTTTACTAGGGAGACCTTTTGAAAAACAAATTTTAAAAGTAAAATATGCTCCTTACAAAAATTTTGAAAAGTTCATAGAGGCAAAAAGAACCAAAGAAAAAACATAATACAATATTGCTCCTCCGAGATGATCCCTGTTAGCATTATATCGATAAAAGGGATAAATTCATCCAGGTCCATCTGTCCACATCTACACATTTGCATGTTTACAAAACAAAAAAGTAAGCTATTTACTTGGGCACCAAGTAGTCCTTCCGTCATGGCTGGATTTTCAGACAAATTCAACAGCAGCTTTAAAACCTGAACCTGAAATAAGAGCAATATTTGTTTATTTGAGACTCCATTGGCATGAATTGTAAGTATCAGCATTCCTATCACTTATAACTGACAACTTAGCAATAAAAAAATTAAAATAGAATTCCAACTTTAAAAACAAAGGTCAAGTAAAACTGGACTTTCTATAAGATACTTGAAATGACAGAGTGAGAGCAGGGAGGGGGTTCTGAAGTCAGGAAATGGTGACAAATGTGCTCTCCACTAGACCGAAAAGGAACCGGATGTGTATTTTATAAAACTTGCTCTGATTACAAAGGCATTATGTGTTTACTAAAGAATATTAGCAAAGAAGACAGAAAAGCACAAAAAGGAAATTCACCCATATTTCCATGACCAGAAATGATCACTATTAAGTTTTGGTATTTTCTCCTTGGTCTTTATGTACCTGCTAGAGGCCTGGTTCCTCGGCCTGGCCTGCACCCTTTCACAATCCAGGACCCCTCAGAGGCTGTCGGACTGCAGGTTTCGGTCAGATCCCCACAGGCCAAACCGAGGGACCCCCACTGGTGCACAAATCCATGCACCAGGCCTCTAGTACCCTGTTTCCCCGAAAATAAGACAGTGTCTTATATTAATTTTTTCTCCCTAAGTTGCGCTAGGTCTTATTTTCAGGGGATGTCTTATCTTTCCATGCGTTAGGTCTTATTTTCGGAGGATGTCTTATTTTCGGGGGAACATGGTATGCATATAAGATCTTTGGTTAATCTCTTCCCACTCTTCCCCCCCTCCTCCCTTCCCTCTGAGATTCATCAGTCTGTTCCATGTTTCATGCCTGTGCATTGAGCGCCTGCCCCTGATGGTCAGTGTGTGTCATAGCTACCACCTGAACGATCAAATGGTTGCTTAGGCTTTATATATATATATATATATATATATATATATATATATATATATATATATATATATAGATCCTACATATTCATATATTCCTTTGAATATGTTGAACATACTAATTTGTTAATTGAGAATATATGGCTTTGCTTAATTTTAATTTTATTTTTTTAATCAACTATTAAAAATTATGCAGTGGAAAACTATATGAAATATTGATATTAAACTTTATTTTCCTTTAAATTTTTAAAAATAAAATTAATAAATGATCATGATAAATTTCAAACAGTGCAGAAGAGAACAAGGTAAAAACAAAAGCCACAATCCTATCTGCCTACTGCACTTGCACTGGAAACCATGGGTAAAATTTTCTTGTATATGTGGAGATCATGTTTTCCAAACAGACATCCTTTGTAAAATTACAGCCTTTTAAAGTGAAAGAGCAAAGACGACTTTCGACCTTTTTCTTTTGTGCACTTCCTGGAGTCACTGTCAGGTCTGGGGAGCCCAACTGGCTGCCAACAACACCTATAGAAAGTGTTGGGAATAAACACTAGTCTCCAACTTCACTGAAGTTTTAAGAAAACTGGGACAAGAGTTCTGAAATAGGATAGTCCCAAAACTATGAAATAAGCCTGGATGAAGTCAACAGAATCTAAAAGGCCCTCTAGTTGTCAATGAGGGCAGATTTACAACCAGGAGTAACAACTGCAGCAGCACACAGTATCCTGAACTAAAATTCCATGTTGCTTTGTTCTGTAGAAGACAGATGACATGGAAAACAAACACAAACCACACCAAAAAACATGTAGAGCATGTATTTCAGTTTGAAACCACACTGTCTCGGTCTCTTATCACATGTGCCATCTTGTAGGGGGCTGTGTCATTTCTTTTAAACCATTAAGTTTTCTTTGCTCTCACTGACAATGGAGCAGTTTATGTACATTAATCTTCCACTATTTGTATTTAGTTATGAATCAGTGTTATAGCCAAAAGGTTATTATTTTTAATAAGTGACCTCACTAGTACAGTGAGATCACTTATTAAAAATAAGATATAAAAAAAAGTCATTTTGGTGGTTACTAAGAAAATATCTAAAATGAATACAATTTCCCACTTAAAAATGGATTACTATCCAAAAGTTAGTTTGCAAGTTGAAACTTTTTTTAAGGAGAAAAACAATGTTATAATTGGTGGTTAGATTTCCAGACAGACCAAAAAAGCCAATTTTCTATTCCAGAAATATTGTACTAGGCAGAGTAATGGAAAAATAGAAATAGAACATACTATTGTGGTGGGTGTTACTTCTTCTTCTTCTTTTTTTTAAATAATCCTTACACAAAGACACGTTTTTCTGATTATTTAGAGAGAAACATGGATCAGTTGGTTCCCTCACAGATGCGCTCTGACCAGGGATAGAATCCGCAGCCTAGGTATGTGCCCCGACCAGGAATCAGATCCACAGTCTGGTTTGTGGGACAATGCTCCAACCACGTGAGCCACAGCACCCAGGGCGTGAGTCACCTTTTAAAAAGTCATAAAAATATATTAAAACACAGACCAAGTCTGAGACAGATTTTACAGCCTCAAGGTCAGACTCGCCTGACTCTGAACTCAAGTGCTCCCCTGGGGTTTTGGGTAAGGCAGCTGCACAGAGAGGCGGAGGGGGGGTTTCCTACAGCTGCCAGGCCCCAGGGTGAGGGAAGGGAGTCCCTACAGGGCCCCAGGGGCTGGAAGTCACCTTGGTCTCCTGGAGGGGAGACATGGTGATGGGTGCATGCATTTTGGAAATTGTGACTGGATGGAGCAATATTGTTAAGATATTATTAATATGATTATTACATTTAATTTTGAATGCCTTTAAAAGGATTATAATGAGGCTCTACTGTGATCACAATTTGATAACCTCAGAAATAACTTCAGTGACAACGAGTATTTGGAGTCTGGCTTCATATCCGGTTCTTCTAAGATGCTTGTGCATTTTGCCCAGCCGGTGTGGCTCAGTTGGTTGATCAATATCTGGTGCACCAAGACGGTTTCAGGCTTGATTCCTGGTCAGAGCACATACCTAGGCTTGATCCCCAGTAGGGGTAAGTAGGGAGGCAACCAATCAAAGTTTCTCTCGCACATGTATGTTTCTCTCTCTCTTCCTTCCTTTTTCTATAAAGTCAATGGAAATATCCTCCGGTGACAATTTAAAAACAAACAATCAAACAAATACTACAATGCTTGTGCATTTTTATATCAACTGTGCCAGAGAACAGAGACTAATTCAGTAAAACACTGATGGATCAACCCAACAAATCAGAAACTCTGATTAATCTGCCTCCTGTTTTTATGCTATTTCTTGAAAATGGCACTTGATAAGAATACTCACTAGTGTGAGGGGTTATTCAAGTAACTTTCATAGGGTGTCTCTTGAGATTCTACTGAATTCAGCTCAACCTACTGCCTCCTATGTCTACGTAACAGGTCAAAGTGAAGCACTGAAACACCCATTACTAAAACTTAACAGTAGTATCACAAAGACTTTTCAGCCAATAATGGCTGAATCAACATGTTTTGTTAACCCTAAGGTAAGCAAAAATTCAATTAACCAGCACTATACCTCCAAGACGCCATTGGGGTGGGGGCTGGGGGAAGCTAGATACCTTCAGTAGAAGATAAACTGATGTGCAGAAAACCAAATAAATACCAATCTACTGATGAAGCAAAATATATTATTTTCACAAGTTCATTTTAAAATTCAATATTACGGAATAAAAATAATTCACTTTCTTGGACCCATGTAAGGGTTTTTAATAAACTTTAACTTTCTCTTTTGAGGGACTTGAAAATTCAACTCCAATCTTATAACCTTGATGCGATAGCTCTTTGTACTTCAAGTAATCACTGTTCCTTCGTACCTTGGTGGTTCCATTTCCTGAAAGCAACACTTGGAACAGGTCTGTAATGTGACTGGTAAACATATGCTGATGGTCATTGGTGACTGTCATGTTTGTTAGCAACCTCAGTCCCGCCAACTGCACAGGGGAGTTCAGGGGGCCGGAGAAGACATCCTCACAGACTTGACTGACGTATACCTGGAGGAGGGGGGAAAAGTGAGCATCTGAGAATCTCCAGAGTTTTCCTATTGAACAATAACTTTCTGCACAGTGAGTCAACTGTTCTGAGCACAACAGAATTAAGAGGGAACACGTGTGAAGTCTCTTTGTACCATGGTTAAGCACCTTCGCAGTAGGGTCTAGGAGGTACATAAAGAAATAAAAAAGTAAAGAAGGTGGGGGAGAGTAAAATAGAATTCTGCATTATAGTTAGTCCTATCAAAAATAAGCAAAACTGATGGGAGAATCCAAGATGGCTGAACAGGTAAACACCTCGCCGCAGCCGCACACAACAATTTCAATAAAATACAACTAAAATATAAAATGACATTACCCAGAACTACAGAAAAGTCGAATGACTGGAAATTCTACAACGAGAAGCAAGGAGAAAACCAGAAGGAAGAGGAGCCGGAGAGGAAGGGCGGGGTGGCTAAGTGCCTGGCTGGAGTTCCCTAGTGGGAAGGAGACAAAAGCTCCGACTGTGCTGGGCCCCAGTTCCGACTGCTCTGAACCCCAGTTCCAGGCCAGACCCCGGGGACCCAGGCTCATCCATAGGGAGCTGGGCTGTAAGGCAGAACCCCAGGGGAGCGCTGAAAGGAGGTCCCGGAGGTGCGCACATTGTGTGCAGGGAAGGGAAGGTCGGCTGTGTCGCGGGATTGCCCAGGTGGGAAGGAGACCAAAGCTCCGGACTGCTCTGAACGCCACCTCCAATTCCACTTCCAACTGAACTGAACCCCAGTTCCGGGCTCACTGGGGGAGAGCCTAGACTGTTTGGTAGCAGGCGAAAATCGAGGGCACCTTTCTCTCAGAGGTGCTTGCAACGAGTACTGAAGGACCCTGGGGATTACTGAAACTCAGGAACTGCATAGGGTGGGGCTGACAGAAGCCAAGGCTAGGCTCCACTCTGAAACCCCGCCCCATCAGGGAAGCTGCAAAAATGCCGAGACATCAAAATAGATCACAAACGAAAGAAATGGAGGACAAAAAGCGACTGGATATAGAGTTCAAATCTACGCTTATAAGGTTTTTCAAGAATTTCCTAGAAAAGGTCGATAAGATCTATGAGGATATGAAAAGGGATCAACTAGAATTAATAAGGAATCAACAAGAAATGATAAGGGATCAACAAGAAATAAAGAATACATTGTCTGAAATAAAAAATATTATAGAGTCCTAAAAACAGAATGGAAGATCGCAAGAATCAAGTAAAAGATTTGGAACATAAAGAGCCAGAAGACACTCCTCCGCAGAAGCAAGAAGGCAAGAGAATCCAGAAAATTGAAAATAATGTAAGAAACCTCTGGAACAACTTCAAGCAAACCAACATCAGAATTATGGGGGTCCCAGAAGATGAGAGAGAGCAAGATATCGAAAACATACTGAAAGAAATAGTGACAGAAAACTTCCCCCACCTGGTGAAAGAATTAGACTTACAAGTCCAAGAAGCGCACAGAACTCCAAACAAAAGGAATCCAAAGAGGACCACACCAAGACAAATCATAATTAAAATTCCAAGAGCAAAAGACAAAGAGAAAATATTAAAAGAAGCAAGAGCAAAGCAGGTAGTTAGCTATAAAGGAGCACCTATCCGATTGTCAGCTGATTTCTCAACAGAAACCATGCAGGCCAGACGAGAATGGCAAGAAATATTCAAGGTGATGAATAGTAAGAACCTACAGCCAAAGATAATCTACCCAGCAAAGCTATCACTCAGAATCGAAGGCCAGATAAAGAGCTTCACTAATTAAAAAAAAGCTAAAGGAGTTCATCACCACTAAACCAGAATTATATGAATTGCTGAAGAGGGTTCTTTGGGAAGAGAAGTAAATAAAGATAAAAATTATGAACAACAAATATGTAACTATCAACAAGTGAATCTAAAAACCAAGGAAATTAAAAAAAAAATCTGATGAACAATATTAACTGTTGAATATAATAGGATCAGAGGTATGGAAGGGGAGTGAACTGACAATTCTTGGGGAAAAGGGGAGAGGGGGTTGTGGGAAGAGACTGAACTGTGCACCTATGGATGAGGACAATGGGGGGTGGGGAAAGGGCAGAGGGTGGGGTGGGAACCTGAGAGCAATAGGGTGGGGGGTGGGGGGGGGAGGAACATTTGTAATAATATGAACAATAAAAATTTATTTAAAAAATAAAATAAGCAAAACTATACATGGCCCAAGGTTTATATATGCCTAGGGGAACGTACATAAGCTATACCTTCATAATATTGTTAACCACAGCTGGCAAAAAAATAATGTAATGCCAGAAGACTCAAGTTTCACACATAATAATAGAACTAAACCCAGTATGATGGAAAGTGTTTTGAACTCTATTTTCTATGTCTGGCCATAGTCTTTGGAAAAATTCTCTCTCTCAGATAATTGGTGTTCACCCAACTAAATCTGAACTCCACCAAACACACTAACTGGTGGCAAAAATTCCCAATATAAATGCTAAGATAGTTAACATTTAAATAATACCCAGGTAGTATCCATGTTACCACAGAAACTAAAGCAATGGCAGTAAAGCAAAGAGAGATTAAATTTTTAATCTGGTTTCTAGATCTAAATGATGTTTATAAGTCAACTGACTCTTAGGTCACAATTTCATCACACATCATTCCTTTGGAAAAAAAAAACAAAAAACACCGCATTTCCTTAGGTCTTATAAATCCTATTTAGGTAAGATAGTGATGGCTCTCAAAGCATTTCCTAAAATGTGTTGGGCATTTACATCTCTATGATCTCTGAACCTTTTGCCATTTCAGTTCAGTAGTTGCAGCTCAGTTATTCCTGGACCTGTGCCCACCTTACCTCGTTCCTTTCTCCTGGAATCCCCTCCTCCCCAACTCTACTTGTAGAAAACTTGCTGCCTCTTGCACACCCCCCACTGGGGATGTGCCCGCAACCAAGGCACATGCCCTTGACAGGTACCAAACCCAGGACTTTTCAGTTCGCAGGCCGATGCTCTATCCACTGAGCCAAACCGGTTTTGGCCCTTCTAGTTTTCTTAAAAAAGATGTGAATCATGTTCATTTCTTAGCTCTGTACTACAGATCAGGAACTCAATAAATGCTGAATTAACATAATTTCCTAATTTGTTGTATCTATCATTTGATGTTATTTGACTCTGGCCTGGTTCCTTTACTACTTGGATTAAACTGAATCTCTAAATTCAAAAATTCATTGCACCTCTTACTGGCTGGTTTAGATCCCTCCTCTGCCTTATTCTACACATTAAAAAGTAGGCAGACATTATTCCAAAGGAGAGACACACATGGTCAATAAGTTCACGAAAAGATGCTCAACATCACTAATCATAAGGGAAATGCAAATCAAAACCACAAGGAGATGTCACCTCACTTTTGTCAGAATGGCTATCATTAACATAGCAATAGCCCTGGCCAGTGGTTCCAAGGACAGAGCACTGTCTGTGCACAGAAGGGTCTCTGGTTCGATCCACAGTTGGGTCATATGTGTGAGGCAACCAATCGACATTTCTCTGTTTCCCTTTCTCTTCCTCTCTCTTTAGATTTGATGAAAAGGCATATTCTCAGGTGAGGATTAAAATTTTATTTTTCTTTAAATCAATCAACCAACCAACAAACAAAAAAGTGGCAATAATGGAGAGAAAAATCATCCCTGTGCACTGCTGGTGGGAATGTAAACTGGTGCAGCCAGTACAGAAACAGTATGGAGGTTCCTCAAAAAATTAAAAACTAGAAAAAAAAAAAATTAAAACTAGAACTACCATATAATCCAGCAGTTCCACTTCTGAGTGCTTATCTGAAGGAAACGAAATCAATATTGCGAAGAGAAAGCTATAACCCCATGTACACTGGAGCATTATTCACAATAACCAGGAATAGAAACAAGCGAAGTGTCTGTTGGCAAATGGATAAAGAAGATGTGATATACACAAATGGAATATTATTCAGCCATTAAAGAGGGGGAAATACTGCCATTTGCCACATGGATGGAACCTGGGGACATTATATAAAGTGAAATAAGTCACAAAGAGAAAGACAAATACTGAATATATATACTTATATACAGAATCTAAAGAAGCCTAACTCATAGAAACAGAGTAGCAGGTGGTTGCCAGGGGCTGTGGGTGGGAGAAATGGGGAGATGTTGGTCAAAGGGTACAAACAGCTAGTTATAAGATGAATGAATTCTGGCGATCTAAGTACAGCAGGGTGGCTATAGTTAGTAACACTGTAGTGCAAGCAGTAGCCCATGTATACCTCAAGTTGCTAAAAGAAGAGATTCTAGATGTTCTTACCGCCGGAAAAAGAAGGTAACTATGTGAGATGATGGAGGTATTAGCTAACACTATGGTGGTCATCATTCTGCAATGTATACATGTATCCAATCATCACTCTCTACACCTTCAACTCGCACAATGTTACATGGCAATTACAGCTCAATAAAGCTGGGGGAAAGGGTAATTCTTGGCCATAACGTTATAAAGGATAGTCTACTAAATTTTTATTACTGACCTTTATATTATTTTTGCTTTCATTTATCGATAACCTTACACATTTGTGATTTTAGATAGCTTACCTTTATCTTGATTTGATTTTCAACATTCACACTCAGGTTACTTAGTGCATTTAAAGCCTTCTCTTTAATACTGAAGTTGGGGTCCTTGATTTTGCTTCCAACAATTGGAATACCACCCAATTCACGAATAATAACCTTAGAGGGGGAAAAACAGCACTGTAAATTCAATATGTAGTCCCCTACATTGACTTCTTTGCATCTACAAACACAAATAAAAAATTAATGACTTTTTGGAAATATCTTTCTTATATATAACCCATAATTCCTATTTAAAAAATTTACCACCCATAATATAATAGGTAAAGAAAATCAATTGAAAATAAAATTAAGATGTATTTAAACTATTGCATGGTGATATATAAAGATTTGCCCAGTTACTATAATGATCTCAAAGCAATTTACAAAAAAAAATTATTTCAGTTTGAAATTAGTTATATCATTTCTCTATATAGGCAAATTTACAAAACTATGATTTAGAATACTAAAGCAGTGTTTTGTTAAAATATGTTCTTTGGAATACCAATCCCTCGAGATGTTAATGGATGTTCCATTTTAAGAAGGGGAGGTGTTGTGGCTGAGCCAGTGTGAGCAGCTCTGGGTGTAATCACAGTCACAGTCACCATATTTCTTTGTTGTAATGTTTTAATGTTCATGTGCATTGGGAGGGTCCAAGAGGGGAGTACTGGATATAGTACAACTGAATTCTGAACAACACGGGCTTGAAATGCATAGGTCCACTTATACATGGCATTTTTCAGTAAGTTCTATAACTGTATTTTCTCTTCCTTTTATTAATGTATATATAGGGCACAATGTCACAGGAAGGACATGGTGTCCTGCCACCCATGAGGAGTAAGCCCAAGTTGCTGTTGGATGTGTTATACACAGAGGAGCCATTCTTCAGGCACTCTGCTCTCTCCACATCCAATTTTCCTTATTTTTTTTTAAAAAGATATATTTTATTGATTTTTTACAGAGAGGAAGAGAGAGAGATAGTTAGAAACATCGATGAGAGAGAGAGACATCGATCAGCTGCCTCTTGCACACCCCCTACTGGAGATGTGCCCGCAACCAAGATACATGCCCTTGAACGGAATCGAATTTGGGAACTTTCAGTCCGCAGGCCAACACTCTATTCACTGAGCCAAACAGGTCTCGGCAATCTTCCTTATTATTTTAATGACATTTTATTTTCTCTATATTGCCTTATTCTCAGAATATAGTATACAATACATATAACAAAATATGTGTTAATCGACTGTTTATGTTATCAGTAAGGCTTTGGGCCAACAGTAGGCTATTAGAAGTTAAGTCCTGGGGGTATCAAAAGTTATTTGCATATTTTCAACTGTATGGAGGTTGGTGCTAACACTCTTATTGTTTAAGAGCCGACTGTACTGGTATTTCTATGAACTGTGCACAAAGAGGGTCATTTCCCAGAGTGGTGGAGATGGGAGGGACATCTATTAACATCTTGCAGAACTGGAGTTCCACAGTTTGATAAATGGTTCCCAAATTTTCAGAGGAAAATTAACTCTGGAATTTCTCTCAAGCAATTGCAGCACTATGATACTATGTGCCTTTGGCGCTGAGGCTGAACTGTACAACTGCTCCAACTGTTACAAGAAACACAGGTTGAAAATGATTACTGGCGTGTTTACCAGCAGCCCAAGACCCTTATCCTGTTGTTAAGGGGGCATAGCATGGAGAGGAAAACAAGCCTTCCCTCTGCAGTTCCAGGTTCTTCCCAAACACTTGTAGTTACCGTTACTAAAAACAGCACTCGACCCCCACCCACCCCCACTGCTAAAGCAGATCAAGTCACTATAATTAACAATGAGGGGCACTAACTCTCATTACCCAAGAAAGTACTGATTGCCAGTGGCCACTGACACACTGGCGTACAGTTTATTTCAGAGAGATATAAAACTACTAGTAGCCCTGCGCACTAATCCGTGCTCGAGTAGCTCACTGCCACTTGCCTCAGCTGGTCGCCATGCCCACTGCTGCTCGTAGCTCTACACTGCACATAGCTAGCCGCCCGCCCTCCTGTAGCTCTCCACTGCTTGTAGCTCACTGCCCCGCCTTCCTGCTGTATGAAGTCCCGGACCAATTTGCATATTGCCCTATTGTAAGTATAGATGGCATCAGAAATACCCCAATACAGGCATGCCACTAAATTATTCTCTGTTGTTTCTGATTGCCCGGCACTCCTCTTTCCCTGGGGGCAGACATGGCACCTCCTCTGTCCCATATAGTCCCTGGTGGGACTGCTGGTCAGCTGTGTTCATACCCATCCCTGCAGTATGGCTGCAGGATGCTCCTGTGAGCCAGGCCTCGCTAATCATGGTTCATGGTGCCCCGACCCAGCGACTTGACCCTTGCGCAGCACTCCACCTTCCAGACTATGAACTATAGGGATGAAGGCTTCAGAGGCCGGTGGCTTTGTTTCCATCCCTGAGAAGGAAACCTTTTTGTAGTCAGACACACAGAGACCAACACACAAAAGAAGCAGGCGTAAGCAAAGACAGAAGATAGAGAGAGCGAGCTCCGGTAACACTTTCCATAGCCTTGAACTGTGTTCACTGGTGCCTGAAACCAGTGCTATTCTTGGATGTCCAAGTTAACTGAGCTCAATATTTTCCCTTTCTGGTTAAAATAATGTAAGCTGGGCTCTGTCACTTGCAACTAGAAGAATGTGAGCAATACACAAATATTCTTTCTATTTCATCATAAATCTCTAGAGCTTTACAGTAAACCTTGCTATACTGGAGAAAACTGGATTGAAATAAAGCATAAAATTCAAGTTAATTTTGCATTCATCACGTTAACAAAGGGGCACTAGCTGAAAACAATAACAGAAAATGTTTCTTCTCTTTCTTCATGGGGTCAGAGATGAAAGCATTCAGATTAAGCTCTTTAGTCTTATAAGCTGTTTACATTGCTTAGTGGTTGTTGGGAGCGATCCAGGGACAAGCGGTACCAAAACCATTCTCATAAGAGTTATTAGAGTGAAAAGAATGTACTTAAATGTGAGATGCTTTCATTGTTCTGCTGCTGAATTTTAAATAATTTAAAAGGCCATGCAATGCTAATGTTAGATGCATTTATTACAAATGTGATACCTGTGACCAATTCCATAGGGTTCTAGAAACATATTAACAATCGCCTCGCTTTAAGCTGTGCTTTTCAGAAGAGGTGTAAGAGGTCACATTGTACAGGTGAGGAAACTGAGGCTGACTCCCCAGGGTCACCATTACTGCTGGTGTGTGGGAATGGGAGGAGCCTGTGGGCTGAGACAGGGTACTTACCTGGTTAGTTGAAAAGGCTGCATTGTTGCCCAGAGTGACCAAAGCTCTTTCAATGATTGAAGTGTCCTCAGTTAACTCAAGCAGATAAAGGAGTTTCTGAAGTTGTTCAGCATTTAGGACATCATCATAGGAACCATTGGTTAAGTCTTCTGCATAAAAAGAAAATGATATAAAGTTCACCTAAAATCAGTATGACATTAAACTTTTTTTTAAAAAACAGTAGTGAATGCTCTGATGCCAGGCATGGAGTTAAGCACTTTGTGTTTTGTCTGATATAATCCTCAAGTAATCCTGGGAAGATGCTATTTTAATCTATAGATGGTATTTCTTTTTTAGCAAGACACTGCATGCAAATAAGATATAACCCTAGTGCCAATTGCATTTTCTGTTTCTTAAAAAAAATCAGGTACATCCATCCAATGAAGCATTTGCCTATAGGAATGAGATTTGCATTAAGCAGACCTTTTCTGAACACAATTTTAAGAGAACTCTGGCAGGAGAAAGTTATGGGAGGAACTGAATCGTGTTTTTTGTGTGGCTTTAAAAAAATATTTTATTGCTTTTTTTACAGAGAGGACGGGAGAGGGATAGAGAGTTAGAAACATGATGAGAGAGAAACATCGATCAGCTGCCTCCTGTACACCTCCTACTGGGGATGTGCCCGCAACTAAGGTACATGCTCTTGGCTGGAATCAAACCTGGGACCTTTCAGTCCTTAGGCCGATGCTCTATCCACTGAGCAAAACTGGTTAGGGCTGGTGTGGCATTTTTGTTTGGTTTATATGAACAAGGCATTGATGATTGGGAGGCTCCACAGTTGTCCTGACCTGCTGTGGTGAAGACAAAGGAAAAGCTGTCGTTCTAAGGAAATGCTAGAACAGTCAAATGTTGGATCTGCTCAGTGACTTTTAGAATTATAGCTTTTAACATTAAAAAAAAAAATCCTCTTTGCAGAAATCGAAAACCATTTTTATAATATTACTAGTGGCCCAGTGCATGGATTCATGCACATTGAAAGAAAATTAATTAGGAGAAATATTTTATTTTTTTTTTATTTTTTTTTATCTTTTCTTTCTTTCTTTCTTTTTTTTTTAAAAAAAAATAAATCAATCTTTATTGTTCATATTGTTACAAAGGTTCCTCATTTCTTCCCCCCTCCACCAGGTTCCCACCCCACCCTCCGCCCCCTCCCCATCCCCCATTGTCCTCATTTATAGGTGCAGTTTATGTTCAGTCTCTTCCTCCCTCCCTTTCCCCGATAGTAAATCCCTTTTCAGATAGTAAATCAGTTACTTAGCATTTTCTCATATCAATAATACCACCACATGCCCAATGGTAGATTTCACACAAAAGACATTTCCAAATAGGTCAACCAGCCTCATCCAGGCCCCACCCAAGGCACTCACAGATCAACACCCCAGCCCTATACTAACTCAACACATCCAGATCTAAGCCTTCATCACTTGATTCAGCAGACCCTCAAGTTCCCACAAAAGTTTCCAGCCATGTCTGAGAGGCAGCCGTGGGGCAGGGGCAGGTGAGAAGCGAGCTGTTCCGGGCCTGGCCTCTGTTGCTCTGGTTCGTTCCATAACCAGCTGCTCCGGGTCTGGTCACCGCCGCTCCCGACCTGGCTGCTGCTGCTCTGGGCCTGGCCACTCCCGACCCGGCTGCTCCCAGCCTGGCAGCCGCTGCTCCGGGCCTGGCCGCACCCGACCTGGCTACTCCGGGCCTGGCCGCTGCTCCGGGCCTGGCCGCACCCGACCCGGCTGCTCCGGGCCTGGACGCTCCCAGCCTGGCAGCCGCTGCTCCGGGCCTGGCCGCACCCGACCCGGCTGCTCCGGGCCTGGCCGCTCCCAGCCTGGCAGCCGCTGCTCCGGGCCTGGCCGCTCCCAGCCTGGCAGCCGCTGCTCCGGGCCAGGAGAAATATTTTAATATCACTATTTGCCCTTTCTCTATAATAGAAGTGCCAGTGATGAAAACTAGTAAAATGTTTATGAAAATACATAGATTAATAAACAATAACGTGATATAACAAAGATGATATAAAAACATAATATAAAAACAAAAACATGATATTAAAAAATTGATAAAAATATCTGATAAATTGATTTAACTTATTTTAATATCTCCCTGTATACCACTTTAAGAGTGAAAACATTTTCAGAGTGCTTGACTAATTTCCATTGTGATGAAGTATTTACTACTGTAATGTCACATGCTCTTTGAACTCAAGAGAAAGTAACATATAACTGACCATGTCCGAAAATGGGTTCAAGTAGGACTATTCCTTCTGTCTAGATTGGTGACAGTGAGAGCTTTATATGTATTCACATGCACAAGTCAATTTTTAAATTGCTAGTACATGTCATATGTACAGGTTGGTCGTATGTATAGTCACTTAGCCATATATATATATATGTGTGTGTGTGTATATATATATATATATATATACACACACACACACACACACACACACATTATATATATATATATAGACTAGAGGCCCAATGCACAAAAATTGGTGCCACAGTAGGCCTTCCTTCCCCAGCTGCCGGTATCAGCTTCCCTTGGGCTGCCCACTGGCACCTGGGACTGGCTTGCCTCTGGCCTGGCTCCATCAGGAAGGACATCCAGAATGACGTCTGGTCTAATTAGCATATTACCTTGTTATTACTATAGATTACCCTACCTAGTAAAGAAGAAATATGCAAATATGTGCCACAAAGATGGTGGCGCCCAGTCCCCTCAGCCCTGCCAAAGTCCCCCAGTCCTTTCAGCCCTGCCAGGGTGTGGCAGGCACTCGGCTGGACTGGACCCACCCTCAGCCCCCCATGGCCACCCTGAGGTGTGGGCAAGTCTCGGATGTTGGCTGGGTAGCCGATGCCCAAGATGCAGGCAAGGTAACCAGGGCTGGCCGAGGCTTGCACTGCAGGCAATGGCAGCAGCAGAGGTGTGATGTGGGCGTCGCCTTCCCCTGATCGCCAGGTTGCCTCCTGTCCCTGAGGGCTCCCGCTCCAGTGCATGAATTTTCATGCACCGGTCCTCTAGTTGTGTTATAAACATAGAACAATTCCTTAAAAGTGAAACTAGGATTATAGGTCAGACAGTGCATGTGTCCACACTACACTATTGGAGGTGGGGGAAGAGAAGGGTTATACAAAATAGGTACAATATTATGTCACATCTGTACTTTTCTTTTTAAAACATGTACCAAATTATTATAGGCGGTTATCTTTGGGTGCTAGGATTGAAAGTGACTTATTTTCCACCCTGCGCTGAGTATTTTCTGATTTAAAAAAATATATATTTTATTCATTTTTTATAGAGAGGAGAGAAGGATAGAGAGCTAGAAACATCGATGAGAGAGAAACATCGATCAGGTGCCTCCTGCACACCCCCTACTGGGGATGTGCCCGCAACCAATGTATATGCCCTTGACTGGAATCGAACCCGGGACCTTTCAGCCCACAGACCGACGCTCTACCACTGAGCCAAACCGGTTTCGGCTATTTTCTGATTTTTTAAAAAAACAAACATGTATTACTGCTGTAATTAAAATAATTAAGTCACCCTGGCTGGGTGGCCCAGTTTGTTGGAATATCGACTTGTACACCAAAAGGTTGCAGATTCGGTTCCGTCAGGGCTCACATCTAATTAACAATACTCTATTATACACTTAAAATTGCTGAGAGTGTCTTCAAAGTTCTCACCCCAAGAAAAAAAACAAAAAACTGTAACTGTGTGCTGATGGGTATAAATAAACTTATTGTGGTGATCATTTTGCAATACATAGATATATATCAAATTATTTTAATTTGATATATATGTATATATTGATTTGATAAATACAATAAAGAATGTTATATGCTAAATGTACCTCAATTAAAAAATATCACCTTCTGAAAATTTAAGAATGATACTGACAAGAAGGGTTTTTCTCAATGTGATTCAAAGACAAAGATGTAGCTTCAGGAAGAAGATACTGTGAGCAAGTTATTTTGTAAGCTTCCTTAGGTAATGGTGACTTTGGGAAACAATAAAATTAAGTTTAAAAAGTAAGACTTTGGCAGTAGCCAGTCTGGCTCAGTGGTCAGAGTGACCACCCACAGACTGCAGAATCGTAGCTTTGATTCTGGTCAAGGGTTCGATTCTGGGGGCATGTACCTTGGTTGCAGACTCGATCCCTGCCACATCTGGGCACATTGGGGAGGCAACCAATCTATGTTTCTCTCTCCCCCTCTCTTCCACTTTCTCTAAAAATCAATGGAAAAGATATACTCATATGAGGATTAACAAAATAAAACAACGGAAAAGTAAGACTGTCAGTCTTCATCAGTGTGAGAAGTACGAGCCCAGGCCACTAGATCAATTACTTACTAGTATACAGAAACATCTCTGACACAAAGGCAACATATTAGGCTTTGTACATGAGTATACTAGTAAATGCAAATCTTTTTTTTTTTTTTAAATATATTTTATTGATTTTGTACAGAGAAGAAGGGAGAGAGATAGAGAGTTAGAAACATCGATGAGAGAGAGTCATCGATCAGCTGCCTCTTGCACACCCCCCACCGGGGACATGCCCGCAACCAAGGCACATGCCCTTGACCGGAATCGAACCCGGGACCCTTCAGTCCCCAAGCCGACGCTCTATCCATTGAGCCAAACCGGTCTCGGCTAAATGCAAATCTTTAAAAAGATTTTTCCTTTGTGCGAAAGGGGAAAGAGACCTCCCCATCCATTCCCTTCTTACAGAATTTCCTTGAGCAAACTTGTAATTCCTTTATGTCTCTTTGACATAAATACACATCTTTTTAAAAGATAAGTAAACCTCTTGCCACTTTACAACCCAATAAAATCTTTCTTAGGGGCTTTGGGATTATCTGTTTCACCCAAAGAACTTGTGCGCATATATGCATAACCCATGGACACAGTCAATAGGTGGGTGAAGGTCTGGGATGGGGGTGGGGAGGGCTAGAAGGGGTCAATGGGGGATATGGGGGACATATGTAATACTTTCAACAATAAAATTTTTTTTTAAAAAGAAAATGTAAGCATCAAGGAACACCAGGTGGAGCTGATCTTGTCTGAGTTCAGGCTTGGCACCTGGCTCCATATTGCAACCACCTGCTTATCAAAAAGATACTGAGAAGTCTTATTTTCCCCCAGGAGAAAGGCGAACACAAATAGCCACCCCAACTGCCAGTGCACTACGGACAAACCATACATAGCGAGGTGGGCTTCCCTGCACTTCTCTGGGCAAATGCTGCAGCCAGGTCCTCCTAAGGACAAGCTGTTTATCTTGAGGACATACACGTCACAGGAAAGAGGTTACACCTGGGTCTACTAAGAGGCGAGAACTCTTTGTCTCTGCAATCCTACCCTGTTTCCCCGAAAATAAGGCAGTGTCTTATATTTTTTTCTCCCAAAGTTGCGCTAGGTCTTATTTTCAGGGGATGTCTTATCTTTCCATGCGCTAGGTCTTATTTTCGGGGAAACACGGTAGTAGCAAGCAGATTGCCTGTGATAGGGGTAGCCATCTAGGGGAGTGCTTCTTCTATAACGAAGCTATTTTAGTTCTTCATTTGGAGAGGAGTTTCTTGGTTGCCAGGTGATTTTAATGATTCCCCCTAACAGCGCCCGTGATCTGAAACGTCCGGCAAATGGTTAGAATCCTAACGCAGCCATCCGCTCCTGCACAGACGCCTAACCCTGGGCTGGCCCAGCAGGCAACGGTTCCATTTTGCAGCAGCAGCTGCGTCCACACCCGCCTCCAGCATCCCCGGCTGCACACAGATGTCCACGGAGACCAAGGCACCTGCCCGCTCGGAGGCTGGGCTGTGTCCGGGCACCACTGCCCCTCGGGCGTCCGTCCGTCCGTCCTTCCAGGGCAACTGCCCCAGAGCGGCATCTGCTGCCCCGGCCCCGCGGCCCCCGGCCGCCGCCGGCGGGGACCCCTCCGGTAACACAAAGGCCGGAAGCGGTGGAACGTGAGAAGCCACCGCGGCGCGTGTGGGAAACCGGATCCGCAGCGGCGAGGCCGGGCTCAGGCCGCGGGCCCGGCCATGTTCCACCCCGGGATTTCGAACAAAGAAGCGGAGGCGGGGAAGGGGACGGCCCCCCTCTGCACCTGGGCCTCCCTGCCTCCCTCCACCTTCCCTCCCTCCTCGGCTGCTGCCGTCCCCGCGAGCACGCGGCAGCCAGGGGCGCCTGCGGCATCCTCTTCAGCATCTGCCCCCGGGATCGCCCCGGCCCCCTCCTCCCCGACCTGCCCGGGCCCCCGAGGCCTCACCTGCGGACCGCGAGGGGCGCAGCCGGAGCCCCGGGCCGCCCCGCCGCTGCGCCCGCGTCAGCCGGTAGAGGCAGTAGCAGGCGCCGGCCCCGAGCAGCAGGCCGGCCGCCACCCAGCCCGCGTCCCGGGCGCCGCCCATGCCGCCCCGCGGGGTCCGGCGCCGCGCGGGGCCTGGCGCGGGGCTCGTGGGCGCTGGAGCCTGCGGAGCGAGCGGGCCGCCGGCCGCGGGAGCTGCAGCGGCGCCGCCGGAGGAGAGGGGAAATGGGAGCCGGAGCCCCGCCTCTCGGAAACGCAGAGAGTCAAACCGCCCCCTCCGGCCACGACACATCCCGGCGGCTGCCCGAAGGCGGGGCGAGGGGCGGGGTGCGGAGGGCCGGTCTCCGAGGAGGACGGCCACACGGTGTGACCTGAGGGGGGCCCGGGGGACTGCCACTGCTACTGCCACTGCCCGGGATGGGCTTCCCGGGGCTTCCTCCCAGGCCCGGGCCGCCCCGCCCGAGCCCGCGCCCCCCCCCGGGTGGGGCGGCTTTGATGCGCCCCGCCCACCCCGCCTCCAGCGCCCCGCCCACCCCGCCTCCAGCGCCCCGCCCCGTCCACCAAGCTTCATAGCCCCGCCCACCAGGCCCTGAGCCCCCGCCCACCAGGCTTCATAGCCCCGCCCACCATGCCTCAGAGCCCCGCCCATCCCGCCCCAAACGCCCCGCCTATTCCGGCCGGCGGTTGCCAGGGCGACGTGGGGACGCGCTAGGCCTTGACTCCTGCTGGGCACCTGCCTGCCTGCGGCCCCTGGCGTGGAGAGGAGGCCGGGAGCGCAGTTTCAGTGCAGCCTGTGGCCATGGCCTCCCTACGCAATGCCAGCCCCTGGCTGAGAAATTACTTCAAGGAGAACTATATTCCCCAGGTTTGCGAGGTACTGGAGCATCTCGGCGGAGGGGCTAGAAAGGGGAGGGATCGGAAGGGATTTCCCAGAGGAAGGCTAGGGTTTGTCGGGGTGAGGGAGTGGGAAGGAGGAACGGAATGGAAGAGGATGAAGTCAGCTTTGGTCAGGTCTGGGCTGAAGACAGAGATCCGAGTGAAGACAGAGGGGTGATGGATGGTGGTTGAAAGAGGGGAGTGGGTGACATCTCCCAGGGAGAAAGAGCACAAGGCCCCAGGACAGAAACTCCAACTTTGAAGGTTTGGAAGAGAGCCTGAAGACAAGATCAGGAGTGAGAAGGAAGTGCCTTAGAGACAAAGGAAGGAAACAGGAGAGTGTGGCTTTATGAAGGGGGACTGATGGGGTCTAGGTACAGCCCAAGGCCAGCCTGAGGTTTTAATGGAGCGATAAAGGCAGAAGATAGATTGAGGTTAGCTAAGGAGAAGGGGAAGAAGAGACCTTCAGAGGGAAAGTAGCCAGCTTTTTGTGAAGGCAAGGACCCCACACCTAGTATTTTCTTAAACCGGAGGAAGGACTGCTCTCACTCCTCACCATCATAACAGGAAAGGAGAAGGACAGGATAGGATGGGCAGGTTTTGTAGGAAGTCAAGAAAGTTCTCTGGTGGCTTTTTTTTTTTTTTTAAACAAATATTTGGTGAATGTGTATGTTTGGGTAGGGATAAAGGGAACAGAGGTGAGTTATGGGGAGATGAGGCAGAGAGAAGTCCAGGGAAGGAAAGAGGAGGTGAGCAGTGTTGAGAGCCCGGCTGGGGTGGGGACTCTCCCATACAGTTAGAAGGGCATTTTGGTGCAGCGCCCCTCCCTTTTGGATGGCAATTTGGGAATATTTAATAAAATGTTAAACACATGTGACCTTGACCAAGCATTTCCACCTCTAGGGACCCACTATGGAGCTATACCTGCATATAGGATTAGAAGGTTGTATAAGATATTCATCATAACATTTTTAATAGTGAAAATAGTAAATAACCTCAATGTGAATACAGGAACAGGATATTATGTAGAGTTAAGTATATCTGTACCTTTTGAGAAGAAATACTCCCCAAGACATACTAAGTTTTAAAAAAGAAAATACAAGTTGTCCATCAAAGTGTCAGCTGAAATTTAGCTACTTATCCAATTTCACATATGTATGTATGTGAAGCTGTGTGTGCATACATACATGGGTATATGCATGTTTAAATATATATATATATATATATCTGTATTTAAGAATAATACATGCATAGAACATATGCCAAACTATTTACAGCAAATGTTTTGGGGAATGGTTTCAGAGGAGAACTCTAATGTTTTACTCCATATACATCTGTATTGTTTTAAATTTTGTGATGCTTTTCCTTTATGTTTTACCTTTACATGATTATGTTTGAAAATATGTAGAGAGCGTGTACTCGCCTTCCCAATTGTGTGGTTTTCTCAAGTAGCACTCAATAAAAACCAGATGTAGGAACATAAATACAAGTTGACTCTGTCCAGGATAGGAGTTTGCCAGGCATATAGAGTGGAAAGGCAACCGTAAGGGCGCTAGGCGTTTGAGAGTGCCTGAAGTGATGGGCCACAGACCCTAAGGACTAGGAACTGAGAATAAAACAAAACATTGACATATTGGTAGAAAGTGCAGGCTCCTAAGGGGTGAGTGAAGAGGGCTAGAGGTAGTCATTGAGTGAGGGAGCTGGAAAAGTAGGAGGCAGGAGTCCGAAAGTGGAATGTTTGTATTAAGACTCAGGACAAAGCCATTCTGAGTGATGATGGTCCAGGCTGGCCATGGAGCAGGTAGCAGAAGTGGATTTGAGTTGAGGGTCAGGGAGCATCAGGGGAGTGATAGCCGCTCTTCACCTTGCTCTCTGTTTGCTGTAACATTACAGAGCTGCAAGCGGCCTCCCTGGTTCTTCCTCAGTGTGAACACTTCCTCACCAGCCTCCTGTATTGCTCTGCCTGTGGAGGAAGGAGGCCCTCAGAGGTGCTCCCTGTTGTTTAAGAGGGCATTCTCTTGAGGAGTCCTTCATCACCTCTGCTACCTCATTACCAGCCTGTACTAGCAAAAGAGCAGTCTCCCTGAGGCCCCACATACCTATCTTAACCGGGTTACCTTCTTCCCCTAAGAAGCTACCAGGATGAATCCCATTGTGCCTCATCCCTGTACATTTGTCCATCGCACCCAATTTGCCAGGCCTCACACTCTTTCTAAAACCCATATTTTATAAGCTTTGCAATACCTAATCTCTTATCTCAGATTTCCCTGTATGTTAAACCTCTTCTAAACTTCACCTATCTGTCCTAAATAAAACATGGTGTCTACTTAACATATAATTTCCCTGCAAACCTCTTGGGTAGAGGCTGATTAAAAAAAAAAAAATCTGTTTGATTCACTGTACTTACTGAATCTGTTGAAATCAGTGTTAGGAAACTCTTGGTCATTTTCAAACACTTATTTTATCAGATTCTCTTTCTCTTCTTCTGGGACTACAATTAAAAATATGTTAGATTTTTGTTCTTTGTCCTACATGTTTTTGTTTTTCCCCATTCTTTTGCCCCTCTGTGTGCAAGTTTGGATATTTTTTACTCATTGTCTTAGAGCTTACTGAATCTGTTTTATGTTGTGTCCAGTCTACCGTTAAATACATCAAATGAGTTCTTCATTTCAGAGAGAATGCTTTCCAGTCTAGAATGTCCCTTTGGTTCTTTTTATACAGTCCAGTAAAAATTCTGCATCTTTTCATCCATTTGGTCTGTCATTTCCTGTTTTGTTTTTTTTTTTTTTTAACATGTTAACTCTTGTTCTTTTAAAATTGTTGTCAACGTAAATTTGAATTAAAACGTTTATTAGAATTTTAATTGTTAGAATAGAATAAATGTTCTTTATTTAAATCACTGGTTTGTTTTCTGTCTCCTGACTGGACCTTGACTGATGCAAAAGACAGCTGGAAAGGAAAACAAGGGAACTATGAGATGTGGATGTATCCACTGTCAAAATTATACAGCTAAGATCTATGCATTTGAATTTATGTAAATTTTACCTAAAAAATGTAATTGAGAACAGGTTGGAAAATGGACGGATATATAAATAGCATAAGAATTAGGATGGTGATAATTGTCAAAACTGGGTGATGGTGGATAGGGGTTCATTGTTTATATATATTTGATGTTTTCCATAATAAAAAGTTAAAATAAAAGATAGCCATGTCTGGGTGTTTTTTTCATAATGTATGTAGCTCTGGAATTACAGGCTTGATTTGTTTGTATAGCCATTTTCTGTGTTTGCTTGCTGAATTCATAATCCATGACTATGTAATTCAATGGCAAAATTTAGTGTCTTAAAACAACAGGAATCATTTAGTTTGCCTAACAATCTGAAATTCTGGCAAGGTCTTTCAGGGAGAGCTTGTCTCTGCCCCATGTGGTACCATCTGGCTGGATCAACGGGGTTAAAGATCCATTAAAAAAAAAAAGAATAATTTACTGATTTTGAGAGAGAGAGAAAGGGAGAAGAGAGAAACATCAAGTGAGAGAGTAACATCCCTCAGCTGCCTCCTGCATGCCCCCTGCCAGGGACCAGGCCTTCAACCCAGGTACATGTCTTGGCCAGAATTAAACCAGCAACCTTTCGATGAACACCCAACTAACTGAGTCACACTAGCCAAGGCAAAGATCCATTTTTAAGATGTTTCACTCACATGGTTGGCAAGTTGGTGGTTGATGTTGGCTGGCAGTTTAACTAGGTCTGTGACCAAGTAGGCATGGTTCCTCCATATGGGCCTCTTCATGGGCTACTTGAACTTCCTCACAGCATGGTGGCTCAGTTTTAAGAGCAAGCATCCCCAGAGAGGACTATCACCATTTATGACCAAGGCTCAGAAGTCAATATAACATTATTTTCACCTCGATTCAAAAGGAGGGCACATAGCCCCTACTTTTTTTTCATGTCATTTTTAAGAGATATATTTATTTGTGGGACTTGTATCACAAAGTGAGACTTGGTATTTTACATCGTATTAGCTCAAATTTGTATGCTATAGATTGTCATAGAGTGCAGCCTCACAGTATCATCATTTTAATCTGGCACAGAGTCTCAAGATGGGCTACGGTTGACTTGGCTATCTGTCAGCACTGTGCTGGTTCTCTTTCTTTGAATTTATTGGGGTACAAGTTTTGAGTGTACACCTAAAAAACAAAAACCATCCTCTGCACACTGTATCATGTGCCCATCATCATCCCAAGCGATTTCTTTCTGCCCCCATTCCCCCCACTTTACCCACCACTACCTACCCCCACCCCCGTTTCCCTGTTGTTTGTGTCTGTGCTTTGTAAATATGTTTGTTTTAATCCCCTCACCTTACATCCAGTCCCCCAGTGCCCCTCCCTGCTAACAGCTGTCAATCTGTTCCATGTGTCCATGCCTCTGTTTCTATGTTATTGGTCAGTTTATTTTGTTATTAGATTCCACATATAGTTGAGATCATATGGTATTTGTCTTTCTCTGTCTGACTTATTTCACTTAGCATAATAATCTCCAGGTCCATTGAGGCTGTCACAAAAGGATTTTTTTTTTTTTTTTTTTTTTTTTTTTTTTTACAGCTGAGCAGTATTTCATTGTGTAAATGTACCACAGGGTTTTTTCCCTCTAAACTTTTTATGCATATTTGTTGTTAATCCTCACCTGAGGATATATTTTTCCCCCCATTGATTTTTAGAAAGAATGGAAGGAAGGGAGGGAGGGAAGGAGGAAGGAAGGGAAAATAAAAACTTGTGATTTATTAGCTGGCTGTAAATTGCTCAAATTGTTTGGCATCATTTATTGGTTTTGTCTCTGTTTCCCTTATTCCAAGGAATTTCCCTAGTTTCTTACTATTCTGCCTCAAACCCAAGCATGATCTTTTGCATTTGTAGTTGCAGGAGCCAATATATATGGAGTTGAGGCTTATTACTTGGAAACTAAAGCATCTGAAGCAAGACAAGGAAATCATTTTTTACTATGACATTGCCCAGGTTTGATTCTTGGCTTGCCAATTACTAGTTGTATGTTTTGAACAAGTTTCTCAATCTTTCTGCCTCAGTTTTCTTGTAGTAAGATTCCAGATGGATGAGAGACAGGCCTTTATTTTCTAGAGTGAGAGAAAGCAACTGCGAAAGGAAAAAATGGGAAAAGAAAATCACAAAATGTGTCCTCAGGAAAACCAATTTTAGGGATAAACAAAGACAGTGCCGGAAGTATAAAGCATGGGAAAATGCTGGGAAATGCTGTTTCTCATTGTAGGTAGCCAGCTGTCTGGCTGGGTTGCAGGCCTGCTCTGGTCTCCCAGGGGCGAAAGCCCTTTTGCCTCTGTTTATATGGCTGAGGTCGCTGGACATCCTGTTTCCTTGATGGGCCTAGGCCGGCCTCTGTCACAGCTGGCACCTTCCTACAACTCTCACTCTGGTTCGGCTTGCAGCTGAGCCTGTGTGTGGCTCACTGCATACAGTGCACACTGGTAGAAGTTTCTCTCTCTCTCTCTCTCTCTCTCTCTCTCTCTCTCTCTCTCTCTCTCTCTCTCCTTTTTATTTTTTTTAAGCGGAATTCCAGGGATTTAAGGTAGAGGAGAGACATAGGGAGGAAGAAAATCCCGCTTCTTCCATTTACACCCATCTATACCCATCTTATAATATCCAAG
The DNA here is from genome assembly GCF_014108245.1 of Pipistrellus kuhlii. Taxonomy (NCBI): domain Eukaryota; kingdom Metazoa; phylum Chordata; class Mammalia; order Chiroptera; family Vespertilionidae; genus Pipistrellus; species Pipistrellus kuhlii. The sequence goes on along the minus strand of NW_023425405.1, from coordinate 48,861,606 downwards.
AGCAAGACTGTTTTTATCTGTATTGTATTTTGGGATTCCCCTGAGTTTCATTTTTATTGATTTCAGAGAGGAAGGGAGAGGGAGAGAGAGAGATAAAACATCAATGATGAGAGAGAATCATTGATCGGCTGCCTCCTGTAAGCCATGACTTCCTGGTTCATAGGTCGATGCTCAACCATTGAGCCACACTAGTCAACCGCCAGCTGACTTGCGGTTTTTAAAGATTTTTTCCCCCCGATTTAAAAAGTGAATTTTAAACCATTGTGACCAGTCATCCAGGCTCTGACAGGAAATAGATTCTTCCTTGATGGCTCATGTTTTCAGTGTTGCAGGAAGCTAGTCTTTTCCCTCATAGACCATCAGTATCTGGTATGGCTTTCCTACAACATGGATGTATTGTTTATACAAAAGATATAAACATAGAGGATGGCCTTTTAAAAAAAAAACTTGGAGTTGAGTGTTTTTGTAAACTTTAATTTTATATTTGAAATAAATGAACTAAATGGTTAAATACTTGGGAATTTGAGCAATAAAACACTTTCTATGTATTATTTTAAGATTTAGGAAAAATATATTTTAGAAATTCAGTGTTTGTTTGTTTTTTGAAATGTCTACATGTATACACTCAGTGCCTGCACCCGATAGAACTGTGGGAAAACTGAAGGTTACCTTCTGATTCCTCACTCTCACTTCATTTCTCCCTCTGAGAACTCTGAGATACTCACACCGCCACTAATTGGAATCACCTTCCATGGAGATACTCCTTTCAAAATATATTGAATTTTAAAAGATATCATTAATATAACAGCTCAAACAATGAAGCCCTGCTGGTAGAATTTCAGACAGGAGGTCATCAAAAATATCTAGAAATCTGTCTTCTTCTTTTTCTTACTATGCAGAAATCAGCACACTGTTTACAAACAGGGTTGCCCCATTGGGACCCAAGATGGGCGAGACATTATGGTGTAAAGCCTACACAATGATTAAGCAGCTATTCATGCAATTGTATCTGCGAGTAAAAAAGCAGCTCATCAAATTGTTAGCTCAGATTTTGGTTAACATCTAGGAAAAAATAAAAGAATTTGCAAAACTAGATCTGTCCAGCAGAGGGCATATTTAAATTACAAATCATGATTTTACACAAAGTTTTCTATTTTTAGAAATAAATACATTTTTTATTTTTATGATGTTATGCAGTTTTTATGCTTTATGTTTCTTTCATGATTACTTTTCCAATCTTTGTTTTAAAAATTTATTTATTTCTAAATCACATAGACTCTATAATGGGTCTTCAATTTAATTTAGTTAATTTTTCTTGTTAATCCTCATCTGCGGATATTTTTCCTTTGATTTTTTTAGAGAGAGTTAAAGGGAGAGGGAGAGGGAGAGAGAGAGATAAGCATCCATGCATCCATGTGAGAGAGACTCATCAGCTTGCGGTTGCCTCTGGAGCCTGAAGCTGAATTATGTGCCCTTGATCAGGAATTGAACCCTGGGCAGAGGCCGATGCTCCTATCCACTGAGCCAAACCGGTTAGGGCAGGTCTTTTAGCTCTTTTATTTTTTCCCTTAAGGACTAGTTGCTGCTAATATTTGCCAGATATGCAAGAATCAGGAATTACTGAATAAACGAGCAAAGGGCCACTAGCCAATGTAGGGGAGAAGGAACGGGTAGCTAATTTTGTTGGACCTTGGGGCTAGAAGGTAATCACTTCTCCTGAGTGCAGTATTTACTGAATTCTCTCAACCCAGCCACTCAAGTCATAGATGCAGTTCTAGAGGCAAACCTGTAGGGCACGTGATTTATTATTTCTCCAGTATCAGTTCACTTATCTAGAGATTAGACAGCTGGTAACTGCCTCCCCTTTGGGTCAGGCACAATCCAGCTGCTATCAGACTCTGCTGTCCTGTTCTCCTCACCCCACAGAGACTATATACTCTCACCTGCCCAGTCTGCCTTAAAACCCTCAAATTGAAAGGCTGAAGCCAGTCGGCCCCTTTCAATAATCTTCAGTATTCTTTCAATTATAGAGATTCTAAAATAAAAACCTGGTACCCTCAACTTAAATGTTGACAAGGCACAGCAACCCCTTTATTTTCAAAATTTTAACTTACTTCCATAGAAACAAATGAAGCTTTGCCCTAGAAAAACAGCATGCCTTCTCCAACTCTTCCACAGATGGGGATTTCAAGCAATTGTGAAATGTCACTTTGAACTTGTTTTGAGTGTTGTTGGGGAGGGTGGGGAGAAAGAAGGGGCTTTGAATAAACCTGTTCCTAAGTAAAGGGATTTCTATTACTGTGTGATTCTGATATTGCATTTCTAAATGCATCCTCACCTAAAAAAATAAAAAACAAGGGGCGAACTATTGAATATATGTTGATTATTCCACCACCTATTTAAAAGAATTTCCTGGGGTTGGGGGCAGGGTAGGGCTAGAAGGGATTATGGGGGAAAATGGGGACATATGTAATACTTTCAACAATAAAAGTTTAATGTTAATGGGGGGGGAAAAAGAAGAATGTGTTTCTGAGTTTGCATATGAATAAAATATTTCCAGATAAATAGCATACAAAATAACCCCTTCAACTTCTGGAGGGAGACACACATGCACACAACTTTGTGTGAGTGCAGGGTATGGGTAACGGAGGAGCCCTGGATTTGTAGTTTCAAAATCCCTGGCTCTGTGAATCACCGAGCCCTTCTTTGTCTCATCTATGAAGTCCCGAAGCAAGAATACAACCTCTGAAAGTCAAGGCCATCCTCGCTGGATCTTGGGAACAAACTGAACGGTGACTCTCTGAGGCACGGTGACCTGTGACCTTTGGCCATGTGAATGATCTTGCTGGGGTTTGATCATGAGTGACCTGTTGGGTCTAAAGGAGGACCAGTCCCAGGTGCTGGCTTTTTCCCAGTGTGGCTCTGCCTGCTCCTGTCTAACATTAATCCTTTAACCCAGTCAAACTGGCCTGAGCCCAAGGCTTGGTTCTTGCCAAGAGAAAGACCCCACCTTCGAGCCCCCTGTCCTCTCCTTGCCAGTTGGAAGATTCTCCAACTGCTAAGGATTCTCCAACTCCAAAAGCATTTGATGATCACTTTTATCTCTACTTTCATGGGGCAATTTTTTTCTGTATTACTATTTAGGCCTTTAGCAGATTTCACTATGTTTATCTGAGCAGCTTCAAAGATAAGACTTGCTCTCTTAAGTGTTGTGTATCTACCCATAGTTCTTCTAATAGACAGTTACCATCTTGTTATTGGTATCTAAACTATTGTTCTGTCAAGTTTTCTCTCCCAACCATTTCCTCCCAAATGCATTTATCCTAATCTGTTCCATTAGACTTGGTATAAAGTCAGTCTCTCTCTGTCATCACATTGGCCTTTGAATGATACAAGGGAATGTTTTTAAATTTCTTTTCTCTTTGTCCAAGTCTTTTCCTCTAATGGTGGTGGTAATTAGTAGTGGAATGGTTAAAAGTAATGACGATGGCTTGCCATCATTATTATCTATTGAGGACTTAGTTTGTGCTGGACACTCTTCAAAGTACTTCACATATATTAATTCATTCAATTCTCATTATAGTTATATGGAATGTGTACCTTCATTATCCCATCTGTAGTTAAGGAAACAGAGGGACAGAGAAGTAACTTGTCAGAGGTTACACATTAGAAGATTGCAGATTCAAACCCAGTGGACTCTACCCACGGCATCATCTTGCTCCTTGAAAGATGGTTAGTAGTGGAAAGTAGACGCAACTGTCCTGGATTAACCCATGTTTGTCATCAATACCCATAAAACTTTCAGAATATTTGAAAAATATTGGGGACTGAGATTAGGGAGGCAGAGCCAAAAGAAAGTTGAGGATTGCACAATTGTTTTGTGAATTTACAAGCTTAATAAAGCCAATCTGGATAATTAAGTCATGGTCTTTTTATGTCCTTGATTGTGTAAGTTTTTACTAAGAAAATGAGCAATAATAAAGTCTTGATTGATATTTCTGAGAGTCACCCTAGCTGTTTCTGCTCAGTGGATAGAGCATCAGCCTGCAGACTGAAAGGTTCCGGGTTCGATTTTGGGCAAGGGCACATGCCCAGGTTGTGGGTTCGATCCCCAGTGGGGGGTGTGCGCAGGAGGTAGCTAACCAATGATCCTCTTTCATCATTGATGTTTCTATCTCTCTCTCCCTCTCCCTTCCTCTCTGAAATCAATAAAAATATATTAAAAATATTTCTGAGCCAAAACCGGTTTGGCTCAGTGGATAGAGCGTCAGTCTGTGGACTGAAAGGTCCCAGGTTCGATTCCGGTCAAGGGCATGTACATTGGTTGTGGGCACGTCCCCAGTGGGGGGAGGCTGCTGGTCGATGCTTCTCTCTTATCGACGTTTCTAGCTCTCTATTCCTCTCCCTTCCTCTCTGTGGAAAATCAATAAAATATATTAAAAAAATATTTCTGAGAGTCCAACATTCATCTTTTGGGAATTTTTGCATGTTTCACCTCTGCTTATGAAGACCAAGCTAATGGTTTTGTGATTTTTTATTTTCAGTAAGCAGAATAAAAGCTATTAGGTTACTAATTATATTTCTTATTGGCATGCAGCTAAGCATAGTTCACACAATCCTATCTAATAAAGAAGGAATATGTTAATTACATCACAAAGATGCTACTTACATCACCCACATCACAAATATGCTAATTACATCACAAATATGCTAATTACATCACCCACAGCTGAGGCCAATGTCCCTTAAGGAGCCTTAATGAGCAATCGGCAGGGACCTGCCGCTATGCCCTCCCCTGGCCTCCTGGGGCTTGACAGGGGACTTCAGGCCATGCCTCCTGCCTTGGCACCAGGCCAGGGGACCTGAGGCCATGACCCCTACCCAGGAGGGCTTGACAGGGACCTCAAGGTGCACCCCCCAGTGCTGGGTCCGAGGAACTCAGGCTGCGCATCCCCCCCCCCCCCCCCCGCTCCCCTAATCCCCTCCCCACGTCCAGCAGGGTTTGACAGGGGACCTGAGGCTGTGTCCCCCATCCTAGCACCGGGCCAGGGGACCTGAGGTTATGCCCCCTCCCTGGTGGGGCTTGATCAGGATGGTACTGGCTGGTTCTGAATCTAGCCCAGTGGGCAGGGGGCAGCCGGGTCTGGGTCTAATGCGATTTTGAGGTGCATGTGGGTAGGCAGGGACTTGACTCTGAGCCACCCCCCCCCCCTTTAAAAAAAATATATTTTATTGATTTTTTTTTACAGAGAGGAAGGGAGATAGAGAGCTAGAAATGTTGATGAGAGAGAAACATGGACCAGCTGCCTCTTGCACACCCCCTACTGGGGATGTGCCCACAACCAATGTACATGCCCTTGACCAGAATCAAACCTGGGACCTTTCAGACTGCAGACCCACGCTCCACCGCTGAGCCAAACCGGTTTCGGCTCTGGGTCCCCCTTTTAATGTGCATGAATTTTGTGCACCGGGCCACTAGTAATACATAAAACCTTATGCTACTTTATTTTGCCTAGTGGGAAACTACGAACAGTGACATTTTTTATGCAAAAGTGAACATTTGAACTACCCCATTTTCATATGGCTTTATTAGCATTCGAGAGACTTATCCTTTCAACCTGAATTGACTTTCTGCAAGTTAGCTTCTCAGGAAATGTAGTTTTTTGATCTATAAGTGTGGGAATGTGCAGGGACTCTATTGTGTCATTTATGATAGATTTTAAAAGAGAGCAAAGGTAAACTGCATTTTGGTCCAGCTTTGCACAGTATTAACACTGAATAAATATGGAGGGATATCTATGAAGCACGCATACTTACAACCGTCCTGTTACTTGAGTTTGCAGTTGTGTGAGATGTCTATCTGTTGCTCTGAGAACATGCAGATCCAGAAACACGGATTCCATTTCCCTCCCCCAGGTTCTGTTGTGTGGTCTGCTTATTACATGTCCTCAGGACCCGCTGAGGTTTTTAGAGGAAATGATCATCATTATAATGAAAAATGGCCTTGAAAGTCTTCTCTGGTGAGTCTTGCTTTGATTTGTGGTAGGGAGGTATTTTGAAGGTAAAATAAATGCTCATTGTAGAATATCAAAAAAGGTCTTGCTAATGAATGCTTTCAATCTCAAGATTGTTAAAGAATCCCTCCATATGACTGTGCTTTATTATTAAAGGGACATGTGCATCGATCCATCAATGAAGCCCAAAATCCGGAAATTATCTGAAACTTACTTGGAACAACTTTTTGGATTGGATGACCAGCTGGTAAGGATTAATAATCAAGCATTCTAAAATATATTTTTTAAGTTTTGATGGAAATTGTCAAATACAATTGAGATTTTAAAAGTGGCGTGAGAGCAGGCTGACTCTGCAATTGAGGACACTCCCAAAAATGATGGGGCAACATACACACACACACACACACACACACACACATACACACACGGAGACACAGCCACGTTCATAGTAACACCCCCCACCCCTCCAAATTTCCACGAAGTATTGAGACAGGCATTTATTCTCCCTCTTTCTGATAAAACTTTTATATTAAATTTCCCCCTTACCACTTATTTTTCCCCTCCTCTCTTGCATTTTTTATAATGATAAAAAATAGTGTGGTAAAATGCTTTAGAGGAGGATATTTTCTTTCCTTCCTAATCTACTTCTTTCTGTATTCCACCCCCCTTCCTTCTCCCTGCCATCTGCTCAGGAATTATGCTCGTAAAGATATGGCCAATGAGATCTAAGTTAAAAGCCAGGCCAGCTGTTAATGAAAGGAACAACCAGCTCCAACAGCTGTTTTTGATCCTGTAAAGAGGGCAGGGAAGAAACTCAGGGCATGGGCGCTTTTAGAACAAAGACTGTGCATCTAAAAGAAGCTAAAATAGCAGAAGGCATGTGGGGAGGGAAATACTGACACAAACTAGACGTGTGCGGGACCACATGTGAGACCTCTAGATCCCAGGCTGATGTCTCGGTAAGCATAGGCAGGAATGGGGAGTGGCTGGTGAAGCTGAGCATTGATAAGTGAAATGAAAGCCACAGTCAAGGTGGGTGGCAAGAGCCAGGAACAATCTGAAGCATCTTTTAGAAGACTGGGTGGAGAGTAACACCAATCAATGATCCTAATCATTGGTCTGCAACAGAGGGACAGAAATGGAGGGAGTGGGATATTTCTGCCAAGCCTGAGGTGATTCTGAGGCACCGATATCCTGGGAAGAACCAATACGTCCGATTCTTATTGATCTACATCATGATGTGTAGTGTCTTAATGAGTTGACTTTATCTGATCTGTGCGTGCAGACAACCGAAAACCAAGTTCCTGGAGATGTTCGGGGGCAACCTCAGGAGCTGAGGGGGCGACCCGGATGATCCCTCCTCCTCACTCCTTGCCCACTAGAATAGTTCTGCTTTGAGTATAAAGTCACTTGAAAAAAAGCTTGAGAACCATTGCTTATAAGATACTAAAAGTGTTAAAAATGACTGATCTCGAGGGGTGAACCTCATTGTCAGTATTTTGAAAGCAATCTTATAAAATGCAATTAGATTGTGTCCAATGTCTAGATAAAAGCCTATAGAGAATTTTAAAAAAATGCACAGAATTCCAACAGATACCAAAACTACTTCAAACAAAGTTTTATTAAAAAGCAATTCTCAGAAGTATTTCATGATGTTGTAAGCACAGAGGGAAAAATGTTGGAAGCTGATCCTGACTTAGAAAGGAGTATGACAGGTCACCAAGACATAGGAGAGATGCCCACTTCATGTCATAAGTTAGGAAAAATGGAAACTAGATGTGACTTTGCAAAATATAAATCTCCAGATGCCTTGGATTGCTAGGTAGAAGGCTATAGATTACTTCTTTTCTTCTTCACCCTCAGCAAAAATTGAAAAGTATTTTTTAAACGAAGAGATAAGACACTAATTTGCAATGTTTTTAGTATTTTAAATTATAGTAAATATTAGCTTTCTTTTTTAATTTTCTCTTTTATACAGTAATAACTGCCAGTAATAGAGTATTTAATGTTTTGAAAAAACATTTTAAAGGCCACAATATTGTGTGTGTGTGTGTGTGTGTGTTTTTACAATATTGGTTTTTAATATTGCTTTGCATGCTTTCAGCAAGCAGTCATTTTTATGGTCTCACATTACACAGTCCAGCACAACAAGGGCTGTCTGTATGCGCCTATTTATAAATATATAGATTTGTTTCTGTTTATGAAAACAGAGAAGATTTACTACAGGAAACTGTAAGTCAAATAGCTACAGGAAAAATAGGAAATGTTCTCATAACAGTAGATATATAGTTTAACTTTGCCCCAAGATGAAAGGATCAACCATTGTAAGAAGGAAACTAACTTCACAGACTTGATTCTCATTTCGTAGGAAATGATATCTCCAGATGGGCTTACTAATTATAAGAAGAAAATGCATCTATAACATTAAAAAATCTTTAACACAAAACATAACACAAAGGTAGAGAGAATGCTATCAAACAGCTTCACAATTATCAACATTTTGCCATGAGCAAAATAGCCATTCTTGCTCATTATTTTCATTATTTTCCCCTTACCTTTTTTTTCCTGAAGCATTAGAAAACAAATCTGAAGAATTATATTATTTTACCAGTAAACACTTCAGTGTGCATCTCTAACAGGAAATGAGATTTTTCAATTACGTACCACAGTATCATTGTTTACCTAATTAAACTGGCAATCATTCCTCAATATAATCCAGTGCTGATTGTATTCTGATATATAATTCCATATTCAGTCCATATTCGGGTGTCCCTAATTCTCCAAAGTGCCTTTTTACTTATTGCTCTAAGTTGAAATTCATACAGGGTCCACATATTGGCGTGGCTGTTATGCAGCTACAATCATTCGTTCTTGTTTTTCCCCATGTCATTTATTGAATAAGACAGATAATGTGTCATGTGAAATGTCCAACATTCTCATGGTTTCCCCCAGCGTCATTTCATTTGTTCTGCTTCTTGTATTTTCTGAGAGTTGTCCTTAGACCTACACAATATTCAAGTTCTCCCAACCCTGTTTTCCACTTGGTGACAAGAAGGCTGCATTGGGGGTGTTGTGTTTTTGCTAGTGCACCCCATCAAGAGGTTGACCCACTTTTAATGAATCTTGATGCTGATAGACATTAATATAATTCCTCACTTAGCTTTATCCTTCAATGTAATATTTTTTATCCTTCAATGTAATATTTTTATTTCAGAATAATAATGCCACAAGGCCACTAACAATAAAACTACCTTAGTTTAAGAAAATTATGCAATTATTTTTGCCTTGAGGATGTATATTTCCTACCAGGTATTTTCAGTAAAAAATTAATTTTTTACCTAAATTAAATTTTTTTTTTTTTTGTACTGAAGGTCACCTTTTCTTTTAATGATGTATAACATTACATGGCGCAAAATCAAAACAATAAAATGAGTATCCAGAAAATATTGCTTGCATTTCTGCCTCGCTATTCTCCCTATTTCCTCCCTTTCTCTGGGTAACCAATTTTTGTAGTTTTTAGCTTATCTCCTCCCATTGCTTCTTTTTGAAAAATACTAGTGAATACACTGTATTCTCCGCCCCTCTGACTTCTTACGTGGAAATAGCAGACAATAGTCTTCTGCTTCTTGCTTTTCTCACACATTAAAATGTTATCACACGGAGCATTGTGCAATGAAGTCCTAAAGTCCAAATGAAAGATGTTGACTTAAAAGATTTAAAAAAAAAGGTCTTACTGATGTAAGGAAACTTCATTTAACCATGAAAGGAAACTGGGGTTTTAATCATTTGGGAGAGACAGACAGATCCTGTGCCCCACACAAGAATCAACTGGTTGATAACCATATCCACTCTTGCTGGTTTGTAAAAGTATTCCTGTTTTTTGAGGTGAGTAGATTATTATTTCCTGAGAAGGCATCAAAAAAGTATTACTGTAACCTAGAAGAAATAAAAATAAAGATGTGTAGAAATAAGATATGAACTAGATTCATGTTGCTTACTTTTAAGTATAAAATAAGTAATAATTGTTAATGAATGATATGGCATTTATGTATGGCATTTGAGAGTTCTAAATAACATTTTTGTAAGTTTTTAATTTACTTTAAATTGTTTCAGGGATTTTATTTAATAAAGTTTGTTACAAACATTTACATGTTTAAGAAAATTTAGTTTTTCTGAGTTGTATTTATTTAAATCTGTTTATTAAATAGAGCACTAACATACTGACAGCAATGAGTGTTTCTCTCTGTGCACAAAAGCCTGCTGGGCATTAAAGTCTCTTCAAAAAATTTGTAGAAGATCAAAAATTAAGGAACTTGCCTGGCTAGTGTGGTTCAATGTTGAGCATCGACCCATGAACCAGATCACGGTTGAATTCCCGTTCAGAGCACATGCCCAGGTTATGGGCTCAATCCCCAATTGGGGGCATGCAGGAGGCAGCTGATCAATTATTCTCTCTCATCATTGATGTTTCTCTCTCTCTCTCTCTCTTTCTCCCCCTTCTTCTTTCCTCTCCCTGAAATCAACAAAAAACATATTTTAAAAAATTAAGAAATTATATGAAAGAAAATAAAATCTCACTAGTAAAGGCAAATATATAGTAAAGGTAACAGACCAACCACTTATAAATCTAGTATGAAACAATTAAAATTACAAGAAGTATTTATTTATAGTTTTGACCTTTTCTTTTCCTTTTAATGAATTCCCTTTAACATTTCTTGTAATGCAGGTTTAGTGGAAATGAATGACTTACATTTATTTTTCATTTGAGTCTTACCAGATTCCACATATTATACTAGATACCTCTAGTAAACCTAGAAGTAAACCTTTTCTATAGGTATTATTTAAATTATAGCCATTTTCTTACATATAATAAATGCACAGTGTCTTACAAAGTTAAAAATTAATGGAGCAAATTACTACTGACATCAAAGAGCCGTAAATCCAGTAGCTATAATTCATGATTTTTTATTGTATTTTATTATCTTTTCATTTATTATAAAATTTCCTCTGGTCTCATCAGCCTAGGATACAAGTAGAATAGTGTTGATAGTAACATTCCAAACTTCACTTCCTCTTGTCCGTATCTTCAGGAGACTGGGTTCCTCTTAAAATCCCAACCAGTTGTACCTGGAAATCCCAAAGCAGTCCCTCGTGAATTCAAGAATTCCCCGTCAGTGTTTCTGTCCCGAACCCATGACGCCATCTGAGGGTGGAGCCTTAGCGCCCCTGCTCTAGACTTCCTGGGAGCTTGGATGTGTGACGGAGGTGCGCTCCAGGCTCCTTCAACCACAACCCTGAAGATGCCAAAATAGTGCCCCTTTGGGCGCTCAGCTCTGCTCAAACCATACCCAGTGACCGCTTTGACAAAGATACTTTTTTTTGAAGACTTCTAAGTCATACTCACACTTTAGGACTGAAGTCAAATTTGTTTATCTGTCAAAATAATACCACTGTCTGGAAAGAACTTAAAACTTAATTCATTTTTGCTACCAGCTGTGAAATGAAGTGCTGCTTCTTCCTTTATTTTAAAAAAATATATATTTTATTGATTTTTTTACAGAGAGGAAGGAAGAGGGATAAAAAGAAAATCAATGAGAGAGAAATATTGATCAGCTGTTTCCTGCACACCCCCTATTGGGGATGTGCCTGCAACCAAGGTACATGTCCTTGACTGGAATCAAAGCTGGGACTTTTCAGTCCACAGGCTGACGCTCTATCCACTGAGCCAAACCGGTTTTGGCTGAACTGCTTCTTGATAAAATTTTAACATAGTGGATTGTATCTCAAAATTTGTCACAATGTGAAGCTTTTTGTGATATTTTTATCACATTATTTAGAACTTTTAAAATTTAAAGTCATGCCATATTTGATGGCTCTGTATTGTGTGTGCTCTACAGAAGTGGATAAAAAAGTTGTGGTACATTTATATCATGGAATACTAGACGGCAGAAAAAAAAAAAAAAAAAAAAAAGAAGAAGAAGGTTCTCTTATCCTTTGAGATAGCATGGCGGGACCTGGAGAGTATCATGCTAATTGAAATAAACCAGTCAGAGAAAGACAAGTATCACATATCTCAGTCATATGTGGAATCTAATGAAAAAAATAAACTGATGAATAAAATAGATGCAGAGATATAGAAGCATGGAACAGACTGTGGCGTCTCAGAGGGAAGGTGGAGATGGGTGGATGGGTGGGAAGAGATCAATCAAAGACTTTGTATGCATATATGCATAACCCATGGACACAGACAATAGGTTGGTAAAGGCTAGGGGCAAGGGGGGGATGGGAGCAGGCTAGAAGGAGTCAATGGGGGAAAATGAGGACACGTGTAATACTTTCACCAATAAAGATTTAATTTTAAGAAAGAAGTAATTTGGCCCTAGCTGGTTTGACTCAGAAGGATCCCAGGTTTGATTCCGATCAAGGGCACTTGCCTGAGCTATGGGCCAGATCTCCAGTGGGGACCATGCAGGAGGCAGCAAGTCAATGATTCTCTGCCATCATTGATGTTTCTCTCTTTCTCCCACTCCCTTACTCTCTGAAATCAATAAAAATATATTTTAAAAAAAGGAGTGATTTGTATATAACCCCTATCAAAAGTGAGGATTTCCAAATGGCACTGAACATGAAGTAGACTATCAGGGGGCCTGAAAGCCTTCGTTGTATGTCTGAAATAAATTCACGAATAACATTTCTTTGTTGTATCTATTAACAAAGATTTACAGCAATGTGCTGTAAAAAAAGGGTTGCCTTAGAGAAACAGAATTCAGAATTCAGACTATGAACCAAACATCTCTTCACCAAATATTATAGATATGACCACATGTTTGTGTATTTGTATGATAAAGAGGGTGGCAATAACATCAGAGAAAACATACAGGGTTACACACTTTACAGTAGCCATGTACACATAATAAATGTGTCAATGTGTTAAAGAACGGACAGGAGGTGCAGATGATTTCAATAATCCTTAGCCTTACCCACATATTAATGTGTATCATTATGAATAATTGCAAGGGATAAATTTGCAACTTTTTCAGCATTTCCTCAGTGTAAACTTTTAAAATACATGATTTTCTATTTCTGCTTGGTAATTGCAGAATTTCTGTTTGCCTTTTTTTTTTTTTTTTTTAAGAAAAATTTTATACTCCTGAGAAGGCAAAATCACCCAGTTTAATAGTGACAGAGTAACCCGCAGATTCACAGCTTTACAATCCTGAAACATAGGTGCTAATAACAATGCCATAGTGCTTACCTTAAATGCTTTATAGTAACTGCAATACAATGGGAAATTTCAAAGCTGTGACTTTATCTTTAAAAAAGTGGAACGAGATCAACCACATCAATGCGTAACCCGTTGACACAGACAAAGGGGTGGTGAGGGCCTTGGGGTGGGGGTGGGAGCCGGTTGGAAGAGGTAAATGGGTGAAAAAGGTGGATCTGTGTAATACTTTCAACAATAAAGTTAAAAAAAGTAGGTGATAGGCATACACAATAAAATTCCAAAATATATACCGTATTTTTCGGACCATAAGACGCACTTTTTTCCCCCCAGAAGTGGGGGGGAAAAGTCCCTGCGTCTTATGATCCAAATATAGCCTACACATATACTTTAAAAAAAAAGTTTTTTTACTTGCCCGGCTCTGTGTGGTCTCTGTGTGCTTGCCCGGCTCTAAAATGGTTCTATTGATAAATGCTGCTGTTTACTTTACAGGGTTGATTACATGTGTTTATGACTGTGATGTTGGGTTTTAATGCACATAAAATATTTTAGGACACTATTTGTTTCAGAATCTTTTTTTCTTCATTTCCCTTCTCTAAAAACTGGTGCGTCTTATGGTCCAGAGCGTCTTATGGTCCAAAAAATATGGTAAATGGCAAATAGTTCTTCCAGTTGGTTCCTGTCTCCCTGCTGGGTTATGCTCCCCAGATGCAACCATTGGTCTCATTTTCCTGTGGACCTCCCGAAGGTGACCTGTGTTTATTTCTAATGTTTGTTATTTATTTATTTATCTACTTTAGATGACTCCAGACTTGATGGTAAAAGCATGCACTTTTTACACTGGACATTTGGTAAAAAGCCACTTTAGGTACGAACGTGAGTTTTTATACGCTATTTCTCCTTCTTTGTGTTCTTATCCTTGATAGTCTCCATATGGAGAGAAGCTCATTTTTGGCCAGGTGTGCTGATTTCATCTATAGTTATAGTTACTTAAAATGTGTTCTTTATTTTTTCAAGGTATCACTTTATCTTTCTTATCTACAATTAAAAACACACACATGATATGCTAATTAGACCAGACATCCTTCTGGACGACCTCCTGGATGAAAGCTGGGCTGTGAGGGCAGAGGCAGAGGTGGCCAACGTGGTGGCAGGGTCCGAGCCCCTTGTAAGAATTTCCTGTGCCGGGCATCTAGTTTTTAAGTAAAACTCCAAAATTGAAAAATAGAGGTCCATAATTCTCTTATCTGGAACCCTTGGAGCCAGATGTGTTTTGGAATTTAAGTTCCTTTAAGAGAAATTTTAGAATGGTAAGCTCTGTACAGACCATGTTTATTATATAACATGTTAGTGGTGTCTGGGGCAGCATATTGGAACAAAACATATTTGAATATATTAGTATTTCTACAGTCAGATAGATATATATACTCTATGTGAAAAGAAAGAAGACTTTGGCCAGCCATGTGTAAGATGCAGAGAGATTTTTGATACAAAATTACCCTAAGTCAGGTCTAGTTTTGCCTCTAAATAAGTTATAAAAAAAACTTTTGAATTTAAGAATTTTCTGGGCTTCAGAAATATAGACAAGGAGAGTGCAAGCTCAAAGAAAATGCGAGTACTGCCTAGAAATAAAGCAATAAAAATAATTTATTTCTGTGCTGTGGCTTTTGAGGAAGTATTACTTTTTCTCCCTCTCAGTTTATTTAGTAATGTACTGCCATTAAAATATTATTTTCTCTATTTTCTGACTATAGCACTTGGAAAGACATAGCAATTCCTCAACCAAAGGAAGAAGACATTATAGCTAAAAAGATGGAAATAGCAATTAAATATGACAATTTAAGACTTCAAAAATACATGTTTTATCACTGGTATGCTTATATGAAAAGTATGAGAGAACTACTTAAAGGTAAATCTTACATGGTAGCAATTATTTTATATATTCCTGTATTTGAAGAATAAAAAAAATAATAGTTAAGCATAATTTATACTAAGAAATTTATCATTATTATTATTTAAAAAAATGAATATTTTATTTTTTCCATCACCATTTATGCTCCCTGTACTCTCCTCTATCTCCTCCTACCCTCCCCACCACAATCACCACACCGTTGTCCATGTCCACGAGTTACTTCTCTTTGTTTTTCTTTTTTGCTCAATCCCTCCACCCTGCAGCTCCCCAGAGCTGTCAGCCTGTTCTCTATCTAGGAGTCTGTCTCAATTGATAATTCATTATTTTTATGTCTAGAGCATTGTCATGAAACATAAAGTCATTAATTTAAAGTATTTAAAAAGATTAGACTCAGGCATATTTTAAATAAAATTCTATATGTGTTTTTGTGATATATTGTACATTCAAATCTTATATAATAAAGAGGTAATATGCAAATTAACCATCACACCCTCACAAAGATGGCTGCCTACGACCAGCTCAGCGGGGGGATTAGTGAGGGATGACCAAACGACTGAACAAGTAGGCTGCGTGGGGTGACCAGGCTGGCAAGGGGGCTAGTGAGGGATGAACCAAATGACAGAACAGCAGGCTGCATGGGATGACCAGGCTGGTGGGAGCGGCAGTTGGGGGTGACCAGGCTGGCAGGGGGGACAGTAAGAGGCAACCAGGCTGGTGGGGAGGCAGTTAGGAGCGACCAGGCAGTCAGGCAAGTGAATGATTAGGAGCCAGGGGTCCAGGATTATGAGAGGAATGTCTGACTGCCAGTTTAGGCCAGGCAGTTGAACATCCCCCAAGGGGTCCCGGATTGGAGAGGATGCAGGCTGGGCTGAGGGGACCCCCACTCCCATCCCGTGCATGAATTTCGTGCACAGGGCCTCTAGTAAAAATATAAATAGGGACCTACTATGACCTTTCTTTATATAGCAAAGAGCTGGTGTATTACAGATAGGTTTCAAAATTGACTATTTTCTGTAGAGAGCTCTGTATTATTTATAGATATTGTACTTAATGGACACTTGAGGAAACCTAAAGAAAAATAATTTTCTTTTGCTTAAATCCTTTGATGGTTGTAATGAGTGGACATTGCATGTATGTGATCTTAAGAGCAGGGATAGAAGACTATAGCCTCTTTTTTAGTTTTTTTCCAGCTCACCAGAGACTGCTTGTTTATGGCTGCTGCAAATCTCAAGAATCATTTCCTCTTGATGGCAGCTATCACAATAGATCCTCTGAAGGCTTTTACACCAGGGGAATGGGCTCCAAAAGAGCCACTGCCCCCTGTGAGTGGTGTATTGACATTTTATCTACATCTACCGTGTTTCCCTGAAAATAAGACATCCTCCGAAAATAAGACCTAGCACATGGAAAGATAAGACATCCCCTGAAAATAAGACCTAGCGCAACTTTGGGAGAAAAAATTAATATAAGACACTGTCTTATTTTCAGGGAAACAGGGTATTATATCTTAATTTCTATGGGAAAGGTGATATTTACAGTTTAATAAAGTCTCAGGAGTACTATCTCTGCTGTAAAAAGTAATTAATTTCAGACGTAATTAAAACTAAACAAAAACCATTAGATACAACATTGATTCATATTATAAACATGATAGAATATTAAATATTTTCTTGGAAACAGTTTTAACTATATACAGTAATCTAATAAATTTTCTTTAGAGTTTATATTCCGGTTACAACATATATTCCACTATAACAAGCTAATAATAATGCTACACAAATGGAGGGATAGAGCAAAATATGAAAGTAAAAGGAGAGAAGAAGTCCTGGTATGGTATAGTAGAAAATTAAATTTTTTATAATCTAAATTTTGCTGTTATATTGATGTTGCCTTAGATAATAATGCTATGTGTAAAAAATACTAAAATCTTGACTATTATGTGCTTTTGATGTAGGTCTTTGTTCTTTTAGCTTAATAATTTAAATTTCACTTCAGCTATCCAAAATGTTTCCTAATAAATTCTGTTGTTTCACTTCAACTATAAACATCAAGAAAAAAAAATGTTAACCTTTTTTTCTGAACTTATTGGTAAAGATAATAAGAATTTTGTTTAAGCATATATTTAAATAGATATCTAACATGGAAGAGAAACTAGTTGATATGATTATAATAGAGAAATAAATGATAAAAATGGAATAAATTTATTTTTCTAGATAAGATTAGATTATGCTTTTTCATCATTCAACTCATTAAATTATAATGTTAATATTAAATTACTTTTAAATGGCTGAATTGCTAAGCTTAGATGAGCATTCTTAGTTAGACACCCATTAGCAACTAAAACAATTAAAATAGAAGACCCAACCAAACTCCTCCAAATTAAAAAATATCTCTAGTTTTCTTAAGTTATTAATATGTTACTATTTAATATTTTAGAATATTCACAGTATTTCCTGGGGTTAGACAGAAACATTGTTTAGTAGGTAATGTTTTACTAATATTCTTTGAAATGAAAAGCAGAGAAAAAAAGAAAAGAAAAATAGGAAGGAATTAAACCTTCTGTTTTGTGCTTGCCCCCGAGGAAGGCAGGATCAATGCCTCCCACCCAAACTGGTTCAGATGTAGAGACTGATGATCCTGCACACTTTTGGAGAGAGAGCATGAAAAGATTGAATACTCACATAACGATGTTAGCGTCTGTGGTGGGATGAAATGTCTGCAGCACAGTTCTTGCTCCTTGGAAGTTTATCACCTACTGGCATTGAATTAATTGCAGGATATCCTCTAGCGTTTGCCTTTTGTGGACTCCATTTTCAACCTTGCCAGTTAAAGAGTTACATCGTGGGTACCACTGTTTTAAGTCTGCCCACTTAGTGTTTTCCACCACTTTGTGTCCTAAGATAGAGTTTGGACCTCAGGGCCCCTAGTCTAATCACTGCTTGTCTAACGGGGAAGTAGGTAACTATACAAGACCAATTTGTCCCTGTCTACTCCCCTCAAACTGAACTTCCCTGAGAATAGAGAGTATTGTTCTCTTAAGCATCTCCATACACTGAACACAATGTTTTGCACACAGTAGATATATATTACTACATAATAATGCCTATTATCCTATTTAATAAAGAGGTAATATGCAAATTGACTATCACTCCAACACACAAGATGGCCACCCCATGTGGTCAAATATGGCCACCCTCATGTGGATACAGGATGGCCACCACAAGATGACCAACAGGGGAGGGCAGTTGGGGGCAACCAGGCATTCAGGGGAGGACAGATAGGGGTGGCCAGGCTGGCAGGGGAAGGCAGTTAGGGGCAATCGGGCTGGCAGGGAAGGGCAGTTATGGGAGACCAGGTTGGCAAGAGAGGGAAGTTAGGGGTGTCCAGGCAGCAGGGGTAGGCAGTTAGAGGCAATTGGGCCAGCAGGGGAGCAGTTAGGTATAGATCAGACTGGCAGGGGAGTGGTTAGGGGGTGATCAAGCTGGTAGGCAGAAGCGGTTAGGGGCAATCAGGCAGGCAGGCAGGCAGATGAGTGGTTGGGGGCCAGCAGTCCTGGATTGTGAGAGGGATGTCTCACTGCCCATTTAAGTGGGATTGAGCCTAAATGGGCAGTCGGACATCCCTTGAGGGGTCCCAGATTGGAGAGGGTGCAGGCTGGGCCGAGTGACACCTCCCAATGCACGAATTTCATGCATCTGGCCTCTAGTATATAAAATAATACTATTATCCTTAATGTGGATGTGGATTATAGTGTAGTTGATTGGGTGTCTGGATAAGACATTTCTTTTAACTGTGTGATTCCTTGCCCTCACAAGCATTTTGCATGCACCTAGGTGGGGTGAGGATGGCGGGTGAGTGCTGGAAGGAGAATAAGAAAACATTTCTGTGTGCTAGCTTTCCAACATATGCTCTTACTTAGACTCTGATATGTATATATATTAAAACAAAAGTGTGTGTATGTGTGTGTATGAAGGGATCAAACACTTGTTTACCCTAAAGGCTTTCCTCTTTATTATGAAGTTTTCAGGACTGTTTGGAAAGTTAAAATTGGGACTTTCTGTAATGATAAATCTCCCAATTCTTTATTTCTGACTCTCCTTTTTTATTTCTGTGCTACCTTCCTCCCTTTATGCCGCAAATACAGGTCCTATTGTTATTAGAAACTTTACACTGTGGACTTCAGCTTTCTTGTTTATAAAAGAGAATATTGGGCCACATATTTTGGAAAAAAATATTTTTATTGATTTTAGAGAGAGAGAGAGAAAGGGAAAGGGAGAGACAGAAGCATAGATGAGAGAGAAACATCATTATTCCACTGCCTCCTGCACAGCCCCTACTGGGATCGAGCCTGCAACCCAAGCATGTAGCCTGACTGGCAATTGAACCAGTGACCTTCTTGGTGCATGGGTGGATGTTGAACTACGGAACCACAAAGGCTGACTGGACCACATTTCCAAGGTGGCTGTCTGTGCCAATGTTGTATGACAACTAATGGAAAAGATCTATAATTCTTTGGTGGTTCAGAGAATATTAAAAATGCTCTGAATAATGATAATGTATGTACTGCTGATGATAATGTTTAATAGGTCCTATCATTGTGTCAAGCTTTGTACTTTATATATATCATCTCATTTAATCCTTACAACAATTTCATGGAATTTCTAAATTGTTTTCATGGCAGTTGGTAAGACATAATACTCAATTGAGAAAATGGAGAAACAGGATTAGGAAGAAAAGAAATATTTATGTTGAAGAGAGTCATTCTGGAGTCTTTCATATAGGTGAAATTCCTGAATGTGACATTTCACTGTTACCAAAAGGAGCAATATTGCAGGTTTGTATGCATTTATGTCTTAACTAGTTATTTTCACAATGTTTGTTTAAAGAGTGGCTTTATGAATGATAGAAGCCTTATTTTGAGGAAAATTTTTTTTTTAATAATTAGCTGTTGGCTGTCTCATTTTATGGAGGCTATACATACATTTGGAAGCTATCAGATAAATATGACAATAAAAATGAAGAAATTAAAGCTGTAGGAAATAAGAATGAAAGTAATGTTTTTCCTTTCTCCTTCAAACACATATTGTCATTTAAGGTGCAACAGAGTTTAGATACATGGAAGTCAGCAGAGGAGGGAGCTGGGCAGCGGGATGGTGGTGGTGGGGGATTCGTAACTGCCCACACCTCGTCTAACAGGCTTCCTCCAATCACAAGTCTTATTTTTTTTTAAAATATATTTTATTGATTTTTTACAGAGAGGAAGGGAGAGAGATAGCCAGAAACGTCGATGAGAGAGAGACATCGACCAGCTGCCTCTTGCACACCCCCTACCGGGGATGTGCCCGCAACCAATGTACATGCCCTTGACTGGAATCAAACCTGGGACCTTTCAGTCCGCAGACCGATGCTCTACCACTGAGCCAAACTGGTTTTGGTACGAGCCTTATTGTTACTGCCATAGCTGATGCCATAATTGGAGGTGGAGGTGGAGAGTGTGCAGATGCAACAGGGATGGGAGCGTTCTGAGCCCATAAAGATATCAAAAAACATGATTGATTGTGGGGCTTAAAGAAAGAAGATCCTATTTGTTTTTTATAAAACAAAGTCCAGAGGAAGACAGTACAAGGCTGCCCCTCTACAATGTCAATAAAAAAATGTGATTCTTCAATGTTTTTACCCCACAACCCTTAGCACCTCTTTGCTTATTGTCTCCTGGTTATAATATGGCTACTCTATTTTCAGCCTCAGATCAAAATAAGGGGAAAACTCACAGTGGTAGAAGGCAAAAAGGTTGTTTATCTTTATTAGGAAAGTCTTCCCCAAGACTCCACAGTCAAGACTTTAATTGATGTATTTTAGGCGGGAACTTTATCACCTGATCATGTCTAACTGCAAGATTGCTAGGCAGGAGGATACTTTGAGAGGGTTTGAGTGAGTTAAGCAACCAGTTGGCACCTGGATTGGAACTTCCAGTCATCAGCCAGTATTTATTAGTAAAAGGGCATACCTGCCCGGCTGTGTGGTTCAGTGGTTGAGCATAGACCTATGAACCAGGAGGTCATGGTTTGATCCCTGGTCAGAGGACAAGCCCAGGTTGCAGCTCAATCTCCAGTGGGGGGCATGTGGGAGGCAGCCAATGGATGATGCTCTTTCATCACTGATGTTTCTATTTCTCTCCCCCTCTCCCTTTCTCTCTGAAATTAATAAAAATATATTAAAAAAGTAAAAGGGCATTCCGCCTTGCCAGAAAAGATTTGTTGGTTGGAGTAAAAAAGCAAAAACAAAATAAACAACAACAGTAACAAAACAAAAAAAAAATCCCACACACAACTGCAACAGATGAAAAGCAAGGTAGTATTTAAGAAGTCAGTACATAAAGGAACTTTGGTTTAATGCTCTTCTATCTCCCAATTCAAAGAGACCCAAAATGCCAACTAATAAAGATCCAAAACACTCAGAGTCAGCAAACCATCTCCTAATTTGACCCAGGGTTGAACAGAGACTTGTACACAGAAACTTCAAGAGTTAGGACAGGCTATCAATTTGTATGTTTTCTCATAAAAGTTTTTTTCAATTTGATTATATAGTGATTAAAAAACAGTCCAGACTCAGTTTTTCTGGAGAACTGGGTTCATATCCTGCATCAGCCATTTATTAGTAATATGACCTTGGGCAATTTCAGCCCTCTTAGCCCTTGCTTTTTTAAACATTCCCATCCTCATCTCCCTAACCAAACTGGAAACTTATGGGGAAGAGTTTACACTGGAATAATTGAAGTTTTAGAATCCCCTTTGGAAAAACCCATTTCAGAATGTCAGAAACATGTAGAATTATTGAGAATGTTGCTCGGTGAAAACCATGGCCAAGTTTTTGCATTTTAAATGTTCCTTTCTGATATTGTCACAGATGGGGACTAGGCCCAGGAGTGGTTCTGCCTCTGGCCTGCCTGCTCTGTGTGGGTTCTTGCCTCGTGCAGAAAAGATTTCACAATGCGAGTCCAGGTGATTCTGAGAGTATGTTTATTAAAGCTGGGGAAGGTCCTAGGGTAGAAGAAGCAACAGGAGAGAACCTGCTTTGGCTCCCTAGAAACATTACAGGAAAGAAGTGAGCCACACAGTTAGGTCACTGGGAAATCAGAGAAAAGGGAGGCTGTGGAAGACAGGATTGAGGAGTTAGTCCAAGATGAGCTGCCACTGCCTGCTGCCTCCTTGGTTGCAAGTCTTGTAGGGATCTTTACAGTGGAGAAGAAAGTAAAAATTTCATACCCGACAGTTTCTAGAAGCTGGAAAAGGAAAAGAAATGGATTCTTTCTAGAGCTTCCAGAAGGAATGGAGCCCCAACTTCTTGATTTTAGCCCACGGAGATGCGCTTCAGACTTCTGACCTCCAGAACCGCAAGATCAATTTGTGTGTGAAGCCCCTAAATTTGTGGTAATTTGATAAATTTGTGTGTGAAGCCCCTAAATTTGTGGTAATTTGTTACAGCAGCAACGAGAAAAACCGAATACAACAGGATATATTTTATATATTTCCATTTGTAACATTACTAGCCCAAACTGACATGTCGACTATGAAATGCATTTAAAGCCTGGTACATCTAACCCAAAAAATCTGTGCTCTTCTGCTCTGTTGCACAAGCTCAGCTCTTATTAAAGGATGACCCTGTGGCTTTTCTTTTTCTGAGAACAGGCATGGGTGTGCTCCAGAGAGAGCCAGACCAGCATCATTTGTCTTGAAGGTTTTTCCTCTCTCTTCTGGGGGCCAGAATCTTAGGGGAGGGTTTCAGCAGAACATTCACCAGCTTTCCAGGGGGCATTTTAAATATGCTAATGCATCAAAATGAGTGTGTCTGGGAGTTTGGGATTATCCTCTGGTTAGCTTCACTGCTTTACTTTTATCTTGGGTCTGTCTATAAATTTTTTTTTTTTTTGTATTTGTTCCCCTGACTTCATCCATCCTTGGGTTTAGCAGATACAAATGGCATGAATGGAGTCTCTGTTCTCTATTTCCCTGACCACGGTGAGTTAAGCTATTTAGTCTCTAGGTAGGGAAGAGAGGTATAAACCATTTGCTCTCAAGTGTCCTTGGTTAGGGGAGATAAGGCCTTGCAATTCACTAGCTGGCTGTAAACTGGTTAAATTGTTTGGCCTTAATTTTCTTGTCTCAGTTTTCTCATTCCACTTGCCCAGGAATTTTCCTAGCTTCTTACTATCCTGCCTCAATATCTTGTCATGGGTTATTATCCCGCTTCCGATCCCTTCTTCCAGCCTGCTTTCCCCCTCCACTTCATTGTGGAATGATGTAGAGGCCCTTGGGGACAGAAGACTTGCAGAGTCTGCCAGAGTTTCCAAAAGGCGCCAGAAAAGAACAAGACTTTTGGGTTAAGTTTTTGCCTTTTTCAGGAGGGACAGCTGAGGATCTCAGAAATTAAATGACATCCCTAAAGTGACATAACTATAAAGCTGCAACCAGAACTTGGTTTCCCTACGTCATTGGCTAGAATTATAGCCTCTATATCATTTTGTTTTTCTTCTGGAGAATTCTAAAGAAATATCTATCTATCTATCTATCATCTATCTATCATCTATATATGAATATTTTACTCTTGAGACAAAAACAATAATTAAAAAACCATTATATATCTGTTTAATTTTACTACCCTTAAATACGAGTAATTGTGCTTCTTTTTAAAATGACTAAATTTTTATATGACACTAAAGCACAGCATTATTTTTGGAGATATTCTTAAAATTTTCTCAATATAACAAATTGTTAGTGTCCATTGAAAATGCATAGGTAGCTCAGCTGGTGTGGCTCAGCAATTGAGCTTCAACCCATAAGCCAAGAAGTTGCTGGTTTGATTCCTGGTCAGGGCACATGCCTCGGTTGTGGGCTTAATTCCTGGTGAGGGTGTGTAGGAGGCAGCCTATGTTTCTCTCTCTCTCTCTCTCTCTCTCTCTCTCTCTCTCTCTCTCTCTCTCTCTCTCTCTCTTTCTTTCTCTCTCTCCTCTCTGAAATAAATAAAAACATATTTTTTAGAAAATGTATAGGTAGTAAAAGAGTGTATTTATAGAATAGTGTAAAACTAGAAATTAATGATTCTAACACTCATGTCTTGAATAGTTGATTTTGTTAAGCTCATTTATGCAATAGACTTGCAAAGTTAATTTTTAAATCAAAGTTTTAAAATGGCATTTAATGTGGTGACTTCTCTGGTCAACTGATTCTCGGAATTGAGAAATCAATGTGTAAAAGCAGCAAAAATATAATGTAAGTGGGATCTAATTTTATTTAAAATTTTGGAAGTATTCATTTTTAAAATAAATGGAAATTTGTACATTTAGGTTGCCTGATATTTTGAAGAAATAATTAAAAACAGCAATCTGGAATGGGATAGTGTTTGAACTTGGAAAACACATTTAAACTGTAGGCTTGCTTTTTGATCCAGTAAGATCAGCTCATGAAAACAAGTCAGGTCCTGTTTTATAATAATTTTTCTTAGTATCACTTAGTGATGAGGAAAGGCTGCTTAGTTAGCAGATGGTAGGGCTCATACACTATCAGTCAAACTCAGAGCTTGTGGGAGGGTTGGCAAAGACCATTTTCCATAAAAATGCAAGGTTTTTTTTTTTGTATGTGTGTGTAATTTGGCAAGGAATACAGAGAAAAGCCTTATGTTGGTGAATTTGGAAAGTCTAAATAATGTTGTTAAGTAATGTAGTTGTCTTAAAATGTAAAATTGCTTAATTAGCTTAAATATACAAGCAGCATCTTAGGGCTTTCATTTTAAACTACAACTTTTGTTTGTTTGTAAAAAAAAAAAAAAGATAGACAGCATGTGGACTTGCAAAAAAAAGTTATAAAATCACCTTCGGATTTTATAGTGTTGATGACTCATCTTCCTTGGGAAAAAGAAAATTCAAAACCCTGGATAGCTATTAAAACTCAAACCATCTTGAAGGAGAAGAACCAGATGGTTCAGACCTTTCAGATTAAATTACTTAGAACTGCTATACAAAAGAGTATTCTCAATGAGTTTTTTAATTTATGTTTTGATAACCTCAGGGGTCAGTCTAACCTCAATCCAACAAAGCAGAGAGCGGTTCCAGGTTCCACCGGTATGTACTGTGGGAGCTACAGATAGGGAAGGTTCCAAAACCACATTGCTCTATGAGGGAACTGTGTGTGTGTGTTGGCTCGGTCTGTGGAATGGGTGAGAAAGCAGACGAAGCAAAATATCTGAAAACTGCTTTAGTATCAGTTTATTTTTGGGTGAGGATTGCTCTGCCCATAGACCTTGCTTTCATCGTGTCAGTCATCAGGAATTGTATCTAAGCTAAGTAGTTTATAAAGGATCTCGCTGTAACATTTTAATGACTTGTGAATTGTACAAGATGCTACAATAATTTTAGCAAGAACCACCCTTGCAAAATGGTACATCCATTTGTAGGATGAAAAACTATATCCTAGAAAGAGGCACGTGGACATTAAGGGCGTGTGCTCTGGAGTCTGGGGGCTGATTATGTCACCAGCTGTGTGACTTCAGGTATGTTGTTAATCTTGTTTCTAAACCGAATGATCTGTAATGGGCTAATGATACCATTTCTTGTATTTGTTATTGTGAGGATTAAACAAATTAATGTACATGAAGCGCTTACAGGGGTCCTCAAACTTTTTAAAGTGGGGGCCAGATCATGGTCCCTCAGAGAGCTGGAGGGCCGGACTATATGAACTACTAATTCCTACTGTAACACCTCGGCTGCGCTCACTGCCCAAAAAACCTGGCGGGCTGGATCAGACTCCTCTGCGGGCCATAGTTTGAAGATGCCTGGAGCCTTAGAACAATGCCCGGCATGTAGTAATTGCTCAGTGGAAATCACCATTATTAGCATGCTGAATTCGATGACTGAATGATGAAGCCACTGGATGGGAAGTCATGGAGACTGGCTTCTGAACTTAGCCGTGCTGGCTTGCTGACTTCCCACAGGACATCTAACTTCTCTCAAGCTCAGTGTAAAGACGTTGAAAACCCCTAGCAAAGAGAATGTATTTGTAGTTTCTTCTGTAAAATGAGAGGAGGGTAGGTTAGATGGCCTCTGTGATTACTTCTAGCTTTAAATGTCTCTAAATCTTGGATGGAAACTATAATAGTATCCCAAGAGGAAAATGTTAGGAGTGAAAGCAAAACATCCCAGAGGGCTTTGCTTATGTTCTTGTCCCTGCTTGTAACTCTTTTCCATCCCACCCTTTAGCTTGACCAGGTCTTTCTCATTCTTTACTGGTACATCTCAGCTTAAATGCCACCCAGCAAAGTGACCTCTCTTAGCTACCCAATCTAACATTAATACCTGCTACAGTGCCTGGTTCTTTTCCTTCATAGCACTTCTCATTGTAAATAACTATTGATTTTTAATAACACTTTTGTTTTTTTGTCTGCCCACCCTAAGTTATATGTTTTGAGATTTTATATTTGTTTTAATTACTTATTAATCCTCGGCACCTAAGAGATTGGTACAAGCAGGCACTCCATCAAGATTTTATTTAACCATTATATTGAGTGCCTATAATGTACAAAGCAATGTTTTAGGCAGTGGGGAAATAGCAGTGGATTAGACAAATAGTCTTGTTCATATGTTAGCATGAGAAATCAGATAGTAAATAAGTAAATAAACACACAAGAACATGTCATGCAGAATTACCGTATTTTCTGGCGTATAAGACGACACTGTATTCTAGAAAAAAGCCTGCTCAGATTGGCCAGAGTCAGAGAGGCGGTCTATTAAAAAAAGAACTGGTGTTGCCTCAGAAGTGGGGGGTAGTCTTATACAGTGAATACAGGCCTAAACCTATGTTTTAACTGTAAAATTAGGGGGTCGTCTTATACGCTGGAAAATACGTAATGCTCTGAAGAAAATAAATTGGGTTAAAGAATGAACACCTTTACCAAAAGGAACAGCAAATACAAAGGCAAAAAAAGCAAAAATAAGTAGTTCCCTGCTCAACAAAGAAATATTTTGTACTAATTAAATTTTTTGGCTATCCCATGGAAAATGTGCTTCTTATTTTTCTTTTATTTTCTTTTAATAAGATATTAATATGCTTAATAAAAACATTATGCAAATTAAAAGCAAACAAGTGGGACTAGATCAAACTAAAAAGCTTCTGCACAGCTAAGGAAATCATAAAAAAATGAAGGATTGCCCTAACCGGTTTGTCTTAGTGGATAGAGCATTGGCCTGAGAACTGACAGGTCCCAGGTTTGATTTTGGTCAAGGGTATGTACCTTGATTGCGGGCACATCCCCAGTGGGAGGTGCGCAGGAGGCAGCTAATCAATGTTTCTCTCTCATCGATGTTTCTGACTCTCTGTAGAAAATCAATAAAATATATTTTAAAAAAGGGGGGCTACCTACCAAGTGGGAGAAAATATTTTCAAATCATATATCTGATGAGGGGTTAATATTCAAGGTATACAAAGAACTTTTACAATTCAATAATAAAAAATCCAAAACAAATCAACTTAAAAATGGGCAGAAGATCTCAATAGACATTTGTCCAAAGAAGGCACATAGATCACCAATAAGTAGATGAAAAGATGCTCAACATCAGTAATCAGCAGGGAAATGCAAATCAAAGCTACAATGAGATACCACCTCACACCTGTCAGAATGGATATCACCAAAAAAGACAGCAAATAAGTATTTGTGAGGATGTGCATTATTGGTAAGAATGTAAATTGGGGTAGCAATTATGGAAGTTCTTTAAAAAATTAAAAATAGAACTATCATATGATCCAGCAATTCCACTTCTGGGTAGTCATATGAAGGAAATTAAAACACTAACACAAAAAGATATATGCGCCCCAATGTCTACTGCAGCTACAATAGCCAAGATTTGGAAGCAACCTAAATGTCTACTAATGGATGATGAGATAAAGAAGATGTGCTATGTACACACAATGGAATGTTATTCAGCCATATAAAGAATGAAATCTTGCCATTGATGATAATATGAATGGATCTTTAGGGCATTATGCTAAGTAAAATAAGTCAGATGAGAAGGACAAATATTGTGTGATATAAACAAAAACCGAATAAAAAAAACCCCAACTCATAAATACACAGAGAACAGGTAAGTAGTTGCTAGAGGTGGGGGGTGGTTGAAATTGGTAAATGGAGTCAAAAGTACAAACTTCTGGCTATAAAATAAATAAGTCATGGAGATGTCATATACAGCATGCTAACGATAGTTAATAATACTGTATTGTATATTGGAAAGTTGCTAAGAGAGGAGACCTTAATTAAAAGTTCTCATCAAAATAAAAAATACTTGCAACTATGTATGGCTATGGATGCTAACTAGACTTATTGTGGTGATCATTTTGCAATATATACAAAGATAGGATCACTATATTGTACACCATATTTAACTAAGGTGATGTTAAATATCAATTATATCTCAATTTAAAAAAAGAGAGGTTGGGGTGTGCTAGAGAGGGCTGTCAGGGAAGGTTTCTCTCTGCTGAATATTTGTTGAAATGAAAGAAAAATAAAGGCAAGAAAATGGCAGAAACATTTCAGGGCAACGAGTAGGTCAGTTTGGCTAGAATGGGGAATTTATGTTGGGAGGACAGATATAAAATTGGATGATGGGATGGGGCTAAATCGTTAAGGCTTTGAGTGTCCACTCAGGAGTTGGGCTTCACCAAATTGGCAGTGACATGATGGTTGACTTACAAAGCTGTTTTCTTTAGACTTCATCTGTCTTTCCTCTCCTCCTCCTGCCTTGTTTGGGTTGTGGGAGGGGGAAGGGGAGAGGTTAGGCAAAGTCTGAAGGCAGAAATAATCTTTTCTAAGAAGGAGCACTTGGATAACACCATGGGAATGAAAAGGAAGACTCGTGTGAGAATCAAAGCTGAATTCTGGAACCAGCCGTCTGTGGAGTGAAAGGGTGAAAGAAGAGGCCCATAGCATACATAGCATTAAGTCTGGGTGACTAGAGGAGTGGGAAACTCAGAACTAATAACATCAGGAGCAGAGCCAGCTTCTTTATTGATCTTAAATGCATGACTCACACCACTCACCACTTACTCCTGACTCATGTGTCCTGTCTTGCCAAGTGTTTTTCTTTCCATACCATACAATGTTCCATGGAAATGGTTGGTTGAATCTCATTCAATTTAGATGTTTACCACATGTTCTAAATGGTTTGTGATCTGCATTGAAGCAATTAACCAATTAGTTCAAGAGTTTGTGTTTTATGTTCAGAAGACAATTCTCCTTTATCGCACTACAAAATAAAATTAATTAGGAGAGCACTGCTACCCCTACTCCTTCCCTGCGCCTTCCCCGGCCCCATCATCTCTAATTTCTTTCTTTCTATTGATTTATTCCCTCAGGCCTATAAATGTATTCAACTCACCCTATTTCTTTAAGACATTTCTCAACCCTTCTCCTCTCTATTTTTATCCCTATATGTGTTGTCAGACTTCTGACACTATCTCAAACTACTGAGACCCCCAGAAAATTCTTTAAATTCATTCTACCTGAATGTTTCAAAGGCACAAGCCAATCCATTGTTTCCAAAATAGAACTCATCATTTCCTTTCTCTCTCTCCCCTCTATCCTGTTTCTAAACGAATAGCATTATCATCAACTTGACTGACCTAGCTAGAAATAATCTTTGACTTTTTTTCCTTTATCTTCCACTACATTTTTTTAAAAACTTGTAATCTCTCTTATTTTCTCTTCTGCATTCCTTCTGGCACTCATTATCCATCAGTGACATTGTTATTAAAGCTACTTCATTGGGTCTTTCAATATCAGCTCTTGACCTTGACTCATTTTTCATTTGCTTACCCAGAGCTATCTTTATGTGTCAAAAATCACATTTACTCATGTCCCTTTGCTGCCTAAAATCTTTCCTTGATTCCCATTGGCTTTAACATGCCCCATAGGGCCCCTTATGTTCTAATTCCTCCCTATGTCTCAGCTTCATTGTCTACCATTTCTTCTTAGGAAGACTTGGCTCTAGCCAGGCTGAGTTGCCTTTTACTGACTTAATGTAAGGCTCTGTTTCTAGCCATTATGCCCTCTCTACACAGGATCCCCTTTTCTCCTCATTTTTTCCAGAAAGACTACCTTTGATCTTCTATCCTCTCCCTCGGTCTTGTTTGTTTCCCGCCATATGTTAGTTACCCCTGAAGCACTTTTTGTTTTCTGTTATAACTGTCTATTTTTTGTTTTTCTCTTAAACTATAAGTTCCTTGAAGACAGGGACAGTATCTTACATGCTTTGAATTCATAATCCCTACATGCTCACTAAATGTTGGATGAATAACAATTTTTTTCTTTTCTTTTTAGACCCACTACTACAAACTTGGTCTAATTAAGGCCCCAAGAATTCCTTAATCATCAAATCCAATTGACTATGCTCACATTTCAAATTCCTTGTTCTTTCTGTAGCATCCGACCATGCTTCTTTCTTGAAATGCTCTTTTTTTGGCTTCTATGACATGGCATTTCCTGGTTGTTTCCTTGGGGAATTATTTCCCTCACCTCATGATAAGTTTCTCACTCTACTCTCATTCCCAACCTCTATGATATACCTCTGGATGTTGACCTTGACCCTCTCCCTTTTCTCTATGCTCTCAATAGTCAAACTTTTAATCATCATTTTATGATGCTGGTATTAATGTGCAGGTACTTATTCTAAAAATTTACCCATTGTTTATGTAAAATTCAAGTTGAATTAGGTATCCTGTATTGTATGCAGCAAACTGAATCCAGATAGAAATGGAAAATGGTATTGAGTTAGGGCCCTTCATATTTAAATTAGGGTAATAATGGGCAAATAATAGGGTTCTAAGAATTAAAATGAAATACCTAGCACAAAGGAAGTACACAATTAAGCATAAATCCCCTTTCTACTTCCTTTTTATTGATGGTGCGTTGTTAAAATTGACTGTGTAGAATCCAAGATGATACCAGAGTAGGCAGAAGTTGTATTCACCTCCTCCAAGGTCCAAAGTGGAGTTACAACTAAATTATAGAACAACCAACCTTAATAACCAACTAAAGACCAGCTGAGCAGAAATCTTATAACCAAGAATAAATAGAAGAAGCCATATTGAGAATGGTAAGAAAGGTGGAAATGTGAAAAGAACTGGCCCCACACCAATGTCCAGCAGTTGAGAATCTGTAGGGATATCTCAGCTGTAAGGTCCCCCTGAGCAGTGTGGGGTCTCAACCTCATCCAGGCTCCCCAGGACAGAGCACTAGAGGCAGGAAGAGGAGCCCACATAACATCTGACTGTAAAAATCAGTGGAGATTCTGTCTGCCAGGGAGACAGCGATTCCACTTTACAGCGATTCCACTTTGGGTATATATCCGAAGAAACCCAAAACACTAATTTGAAAGAATATATGCATCCCAGTGTTCATTGCAGTGTTATTTACAATAGCCAAGTTATGGAAACAACCTAAGTGCCCATCAATAGACAAATGAAGGAAAAAGTAGTGGTGCATATATACAATTGACTATTACTTGTCCATAAAAAAGAATGAAATCTTACCATTGGTGACAGAATGTATAGACCTAGAAGGTATTTTGCTAAGCGAAATAAACCACTAAGTGAAATCAAATGCCATATGATTTCACTTACATATGGAATCTGAAGAACAATATAAACAAGTAAAACAGAAACAGATTCATAGATACAGAGAACAGACAGATGCTTGCCAGAAAGGAAGGGGCTTAGGGCTGAGGTCGGCAAAGTCATTAGTCAACAGAGTGGCAAACCACATGTGGCTCACGAACTGCGGTTTGCCCACACTAAATATTCATTAGATATACTTAATCAGATATACATATATGTCAGATATACAAATATACAGATTGCATT
Source organism: Pipistrellus kuhlii (assembly GCF_014108245.1). Taxonomy (NCBI): domain Eukaryota; kingdom Metazoa; phylum Chordata; class Mammalia; order Chiroptera; family Vespertilionidae; genus Pipistrellus; species Pipistrellus kuhlii. Next base: position 48,829,557 of record NW_023425405.1, on the reverse strand, counting down.
TAGATCTCATGTCACACCTGAAAAAGTATTCACATACTTTTGCTCCATGTGTAATTAAATGTTTTTCAATAACCAAATCAAGCTTCAGATTTTTGAATTGAAATTAAATTAAAATTTTGGTTCCTCAGTCATACCAGTCACATTTTAAGTGCTCAATAGCCACAGAAAGCTGGTAGCTGTTGTATCAGATAGTGAAGAACAAGTGTAAATTGGGAAAAGATAGAAGAATACAGAGTGAAAAACTTGGACATTAATTATTTTTTATGCCTTAAAATTCTAATATACATGAGAAAAAGCTCACATTAGGTCAATTTCAGAATATCTACCATTGTAACCATCAGAAATACCACATTAAAAATAAAATTAATGTCTATAGAATGCCCCACTTTAGGTAGGCAAGACAAGATAAGAATAGTCCAGGTTGTATCAATATTTAAAACTTTGGTAGAACATGTAGTTTAGCATGGACTCGGATTGTTCAGTTGTTAAGCATTTTACTCTTGGGAATTCTATCCAAATGGGATGTGGTTAAAACTTTCCCTAACTGTTTGGAAGTACAAGTGTTGTTATACTTTTTGACATGAGATGTTATATAAAAAGGAATGGTTTCTTTAAACAAGGAACAGGAAACTTTTGACCGGTCAAGGCTTCACTTTGACTTTGGGTGAAGAGAATGGCTCCATTAAACAACGGAGGTTTACTTTTGAGCACATTTAACCTTCAAGTATATGGGTGTTGGCAGAATCTTCACATGGATATTACTTAGGAGCATTTGTCAGCAAAAGTGAAGGAAATCATGATCGCTTGTCAAGAAGTTTATGATTGGAAAATGTCTAATAATTATAAGCATTTGGAAAAATGTTCAAAATGGTGTTTATATGCTGAGGACTGAATTTTATGCTGAAAGGTGTTTTATAAGTAAATAAACTCATTCTATTCTAGGCTGGAACAATCTATCATTCTAGAGTGGGGTAAGGTTTCTGTGGAAATTGTGCAGGGAAACAAATCCTAAATGTAGAAAACTAGAGTGTGAATCTTAGTTCTGCATAACTGTGTGTTATGGACCCAATGTTTGTGTCTACACCAAATTCATATGTTGAAATCCTAACCCTCAATGAGATGGCACTAGGAGGTGGGGTCTTTTGGAAATAGTTAGGTTAAGATGAGGTCATGAGGTTCAAGCCCCCCATGGGACTAGTGCTCTTAGAGCAAGATGATGGCTAAGAATAGACAAAAGAGCTTCCCTCTGCCTTGGGAGGAGACAGTAAGAAGGCAGCCATTTGCTGGCCAGGAAGAGAACCCTTACTAGGAGTTCAAATTCCATCTCTTCCACCTGCTCCTCCACCCCATCAGTATCCCCTCAGTAACACACTTGGTGCTCTATTATAGTCAGTGAACAGGAACCCTGCCCAGTTAGCCCCCTCTATTTTAGCCTTTCCTCAATATTTCTCCCTATGTAGAGATCCTTCCCCATTTGCAAGACATGTGCTAATACCCCAATATCAATCTAACACCACAGGGAATTAAGGAATATATTTTTTTCTCACCACAAACATTATAAATTGTTTCTTCTGGAACTTGTTTGTTTTAGAGAGAAGAGGGTTACAACATCTTAAAATCTAACTGTCTTTATGTTAGAAGGGACTAGCCTAGAGGTCTTTTCTTCGATAAAGCTGAAATCTGCTGATTTTCCCACTCAGAAATGCTAATTCCATCACTTGAGGTCATATGAAAATATCTGCAGTGCTCCTTGCACTTTAGATTATTGTCAGCAGTCTCCCCATCCCAAGAACCATCCCTGGTTCCTTCCAGGAGTATCATTCATTTGCACCGGAGTCAGGAGGTTCAAGGAGTGGACAGGAGGCTTGACAAGTCTCAGACTCTAGGAAGATTGTTCTTGCAGCTGCCTCTATGTTCCTTAACTGGAATCCTATACTAGCAGGACTCATTCCAACAACTTAGAGGTGAGCAGGCTTCCTTGCACTTGTAATTCTTCTTCCCACTAGGGTGGAAGGTTCCTCTCTATCTTTTGTCCTCTTTGTTACATCCCTTCATTTCTCTTGTGACATGGGCTTTCAGTCCCCTTGCTCACCTCATTAGTTGTTCATGCACCTCTACATATTTTTCCTCTTTTCTTCCAAAGATTGAAATACCCCCTGGCTCCTAGCAGGTATGGATGCACATTGAATAAGAGCATCAAGCAACCTCAGACTTTATACTTACACTAGAGGCCTGGTGCATGAAAATTCATGCACGGGTGGGCGGGGGAATGCTTCATCCCAGTCTGCACTCTCTTGCAGTCTGGGAGCCTTCAGGGGATGTCCCACAGTGGGCTTCAGCAGTCTGGTCTCCCTCTGTGGGAGGCAACCAGTGGGCTGATCAGGGGAGGCACAGGCAGCGAGCAGCTGGCCCTGTCCCCCCATCGCCTCTCTGCTGTCCCTGGTTGCTGTGAGCCTCTCCCTCCTACCCCCATCGACATCCCCTCCTTCTGCCCACTGGCATGCACATTGGCAGGCCTGGCTCCACTTACTCAATGGTCTCCCCCCTTCCTCCCCCACTGATCGGTTCCACCATTCGGTCGGTTTACATATTACACTTTTATTATAGAGGATATAGTTTCACTGGTATATGGTTTTTCTTAAAACTTCTTTTTTTCTTTTTCTTCTGTGCTACATCTTTCCAGTTTGGGGGTTAGGATGTCTTGCCCATGAGAATTACCATGCAGTGATTATCTATGGAATTGAATTAAAAATCCACTCTCACCTGCCTGATGTTTTCCCCAGGCAGGTGAGAGTGGATTTTTAATTCAATTTCCATGTTGGCAACAGCCTGTGTTTCTTATGGAATTGTTTTCTAATCTTTTCAAGTATAAATGCATTTAACATTTAAAAGTTCTCAATATATTGTACATTACACTACAATGGCATGACTTCCTAGGAGAAAGTGGTAATTGCACTTGAATTCTTTGCAAAGTTTATTCCACACTAAGATGGGGAACACTTGCTTTTAAAATATTTCTGGACAGTACTCTATGGAATCCATAAGGTATGATTGTCACTGAGTAGGTTAAATAAACTATCAAATACATAACTCCCCACATATTGGAGAAAGCATTATATGGCCTTTTTAAATAGCTCCTGTTTTCTCTATATAGACAAGAATGCAAGTATACCTTTCAAATAAGTCTGTCTCCGCTCATGTAAGAATCTAGCATCTATATATGATATGTTGGATCCAATTAGATAGAGCTTTTTAAAAATTACAAATAATATCTTGTTAGGATTTGTAGTTGAAAATAATTTAATCACGTTGATATGGAAAAGTAAACCCTTTTAGCTTAACACTAACAATTACAATTAGGCATGGAGGAAGCCTTGAGAGATTATCTCATCATAGAGCCTCATTTTGCTGATGAAACAGACTCAGAGGAGTTAGGTCACAGAACTGGGTTGAACAATATCCTCCCCAAATTCACGTCTACTAGTAACCAGAACCTCAGAATGCGATTTTATTTGGAAATAGGATCTTTGCAGATATAATTAGCTAAGATGGGGTCACCCTGGAAGAGGGTGGGTCCTAAGTCCAAAGGCCAGTGTTTTTATAAGAGGAAGGAGAGGGAGATTTCAGACACACGCAGGAGGAAGAAGGCCACATGATAACAGAGGCGATGGTTGGGGCAAAGTAGCTACAAGCCAAGGAAAGCCAACAACCACCAGAAGCTAGGAAGCTAGGAAGCAACCAGAGGACACTCTGCTAGTGCCTTCAGAAGGATGGCCCTGCCAGCACTTGATCTCACACTTCTAGACGTCAGAACTGTGAGAGAACGTGTTTCCGTTGTATTAAGCTACCAGGTTTGCGGTAATGTGTTACAGCAGCCGGAGGGAACGAAGTTAATGATCTTCCAAGGAGCAGTGGTGATTCTGGAATAAAAGTTCAGGAAATAAAGGCCCGGCCCATCCAGAGCAGCTGTGCTCGAGGTTCTTCTGTCCATTTGGTGTGTTGGAGCTTACTGGGTCTTAATGACTTCTCCTATAGCGTGCAGCCCTTAGGGCCTTGCTTCCTGCCTCCCTCCTTCTTTAAGTTGTTCTCAGGCAATGCTTACACAAATTTTAGTATGTACATGTATCTTAATAAAGTTTAAAGTAAATTAATATCTATACTTTCTTCCTGAATAATTACCAGAATTTAGGACACTCTCTAGTTTTAGAACAGTAGTATTATCTAATGTTTTGTTTCACCTTGTTGTTGTTGTTGTTTTTTTTAAAAATATATATATATTTCTTCATTGATTTCAGAGAGGAAGGGAGAGGGAGAGATAGGAACATCAGTGATGAGAGAATCATTGATCAGCTGCCTCCTGCGCATCCCCTACTGGAGATTAAGCCCACAACCCCTGTCACGTACCCTTGACCGGAATCGAATCCGGGACTCTTCAGTCCATAGGCTGGTGCTCTAGCCATTGAGCAAAACCAGCTAGGGCAAGTTATGGTGCTTCAGATAAAATTCCTATCTTCAGATAAAGTTCCAGCCCTTAAATCCCTGCTTCTGCAATATATGGGTTACCTTATCATTATTAATAGCAAAAAATGCTAAGTGGAAGAGTTACATCAAAATTCATATTTTTTTCAAAATTATATATTTCTTTTCTTGGTGTTTAGGTTTTCCTCAACCTCACTTTAAAAGATGTGGTAAATTGTGGTCAAGTTTGCCACTCCTGGATGGCAATGACACAAAGTAGCACATTGTGGAATCATGTAAGTAGTCACTACCTGAATCTGTACCTTTACTGTTATGTGCTGCCTGACACACGGGGATATGTCTGAGTAATGTGTCGCTAGGTGATTTTGTCCATTGTGTGAACATCCTCAAGTGCACTTACACAAACCTAGATGGCATAGCTTACTACACACCCAGGCTATATGGTTTAACCTATCACTCCTTGGCTACAAGCGTGTACAGCATGTGACTATACAAAAACAACATGAGATTAAACCAAGCACAAGAGAAAATGATGCGATTAAAAGATGTGGCAAACACGAGATGTCTGAGGATACTGCCTGGCATAACACAGCATCCTGTTTCACAGCGAACGTTTTGTGTGTGTGAGTAGAAGGAGTACACACTAAAATAACCACTCATAGTCTAATAAAGAGCTACTCCAGCAACATAGTCACCTATTACCAAGTATTATGTCCCGTGTGTAATGGTATGTGCTATTCTTTTATATGACTGGCAGCTCAGTTGGTTTGTTTACCTCAGCATCACCATAAACACGTGAGCAATGTGTTACACCACAATGTGATAGGAACTTTTCAGCTCCATTATAATCTTACGCAACCGCCTTCGTACAGGTGGCCCATCATTGGCTGAAATATTGTTATACGGTGCATGGCGATATTTTAGTTCTCAAAAGAGAATGGACTGCTCTAACCCATATGCAGTACTGGCTACCTTTCTTCCTCTCCCCGCTGTGTGGCCACCAAGAGTAGGTGCCCTTATTTCTCTCTGGTGCAGGCACAAGCCTGAAAGATGAGAGAAAAAGGCCATGTTATTTTAGAGGGACATTATTCACTTTTTCCTAATTTGAATGGTAGGAATAAATGGACTATTATTTTTGGATTGGTACAAAGTTCTATTGTACCAGTTAGACCTTTGTACCAGTGCGTAATTCAGGATACTGCAGAGATAAATGAAAACACTGCAAGTAAAGTTCTAAGTGTAGAGCCTGTAGGTAAGGGACATGAAATAAATATCAGCTATATTATTCGTTCAAAAATATAACAAAGCAGCCCTTCATATGGCACAAAGGAAAAAAACAACTGAGCATGAAATAAGGATAAAATACACATCACGCACACAAAGCTTGTTTGCTATTCTCTGTGTGTTTGCATGCATACAGACACACATACACCGAGGCACTTTCTAATATGGACTTCCTAGGCCAGTACCTCAGTGCCCTTCCCATTGTACTATTTTTTTTTTTTTTTTTACTGTTCTTGTAACTTAAAACATGCCTGTGTTTCTCAGCCCAAAAAGACATTGGGGAGAGGTCTCAACCAACAACAAAAATAAGCATGTTTTATCCCTGATGACTTCTATATTCTGTTTCATGGATGATGCTTTAATCTCAGCAACTATGATCATTGATGCCATCAACCAATTTTGCAGTCGCAACCTTCCCTCTGTTGCCTAAAGCTCTCAATCAATAGCTGACTTTGCCACTGTATTTTGATCACTGATGGTTGAAGGACTAATGATATCTGTGCTTAGACTCGCCTATGGATAAATGACCAGAGCCATCCTGCAAAAACACTAAAACTCATACAAAGAGACTAAAAGGACAACGTGTCAAAGGCTCTAGTTTGATAAGTCATCTCAACATTTTTATATCCCACCAGAGCACCATTCCATTGCTTGGCTGTACTGTTATGCTCTCATCTTGTGCAACAATGGCAAGAAGAAAATGAGCTTCTGTCTTAGGTAACCCATAATGGCTAACAAGTTGAGTATTCCTGTCTTAAATTTATTTTCAGTTTAAGGCAGTTACTCTCAGACTTTGGCATGCATCAGGATCATCTGAAGGGATTGTTAAAACGAATTGCCCATGGCCACCCACAGAGTCTCAGTAGGTCTGGAGTGGGGCTTGACAATTTTCATTTCCAACAGGTTCCTGGATGCTGCTGATTCTGCTGGTCCTAGAACCACACTCTGAGGATCAAAGTCAAGTGGGGTTTAAATAAGAAATCTCCTCCAGCCCGTGTGGCTCAGTGTTTGAGCATCAACCTATGAATCAGGAGGTATCTCATGGTTCTATTCCTGCTCAGGACATATGATCCCCAGTAGGGGTGAGCAGGAGGCAGCCAATCAATGATTCTCTCTCATCATTGTCATTGAGGTTTCTATCTCTCTCTCCCTGTCTGAAAAATTATATATATATAAATTATATATATAAATTATATATATAAATTATATATATATCTTACTTAATGCCAGATTGGGGGTTACTTTTTTCCTTTGAGAAACCCTTAAAGAAGAAAAAAATTAATTCAAATGGTCTGAAAGAGAAATAATGTGTACAATATTAAGATGAAGACAAATACTTCTGAAGCCTGGAAGAAAAAGCTAGCACTTCTGCTCAGAGCCCTCACTGGGTAAAGATGGAGACTATATGAGCATATGGCCTTGAATAACAAAGCCAGGATAGGAAGTTAAGTTTCATTATATTCAGCAAATTTCTCTTTCCACAATTCTATGTTGCCCTTCATCTTCAATTATTTTTTTTTTCTCAAACATGGTACAACTATAACAAGCATTTTAGCATTAAGAATTGCTTTGTTGAGAAAGCAAAAATTTGTATGTTCATAAACTTACCTTTTCAACTGAAAAATACTACTAATACTGTGGTATTAATGTCATTGTTTATCAACTAGCCCTGGCCACTCAGAACTCACATAAACCTCTTTGCTCTTCAATTTTACCTACAGTCAGCCCCGTCCATTCCAGTGATCCTTTCTTTTCTCTAGAATAGGGGTGTCGAACTCAATCAGAGAAGGGGCCAAAATCTAAAATCCAGCCTAAATCGCAGGCCGAATGGTTTACTGAACAGTCATAAACTGTCATTGTGATGGAAACGCAGCGGAGTGCAGTGATGACAGCGCGGTGCGGGCCACATTGCAAGGCCTGGCGGGACGGATTTGGCCCGCGGGCCTTGTGTTTGACACATGTGCTCTAGAATAACGTCCAAATTATGACTTACGAAAAGGTCATTATAACGGCACACTCTAAATTGTCTTTCCCATGGTCAAGGAATCAACATACAGCCTGTGCTCATAAAACAAAAGGCAGAAATATCATCCCAGACTGCATTGACATTGAAGTGGGGGAAGGCAGCCTTGGGGCTCGCTTGAGACAATGGAGGTGTCCAGTCCACTCCAAGATAACTGATCTGGGTTGGGGTGGATGTGAAGCCACCAACCCACACAGCTGCTGGCCTGGACTGGACATTTTGAATCTGTTTGTAATTAAACCTAGGAATGACCATGAAAATCAACAACAACAACTCCCCCTCCCCCCCACCAAAGGAGTGATGTTATAAAAAAACGTTTTAGTCCTCGATGCTTTAAAAAGATTTAAAAATTTTACATGCCAAAGATCTTTCCCTTTCTTGATATCTTCTGTTTATCCTTTTTAGATTGATTTTTCCTCAGTAAAAAATGAGATCATGGATAAATATGTTATGTACACTCTGCAAAGGTGGCGTCTCAATGTGCTGCGCTTGAATTTTCGAGGTTGTCCGCTCCAAGCAAAAACTTTGAGATCTGTCAGTAAGTATGTTAATTACAACTGTTTTTGCTTTCTTGTATTTTAGTTAAACAATTGTAAAGAAAGGTAAAAAGAAAATGGAAACTTCATTTTCAATCTTAGGCCATAAGAATGCCAATTACAAACATATAAAAAGCTTATAATGTAGTCAGCTCTTGCTGGATTGTATACCCTAGGAGTTGATCCTTTCTATATTCTAATTGATCACATTTTCTGAGTATCTAGCATGTGTTTATCTATATATCATCAATTTATCTCCTAAAAGACAGAAGAACATATTCTCATTTAAAAAATTCTGACAATATATAATAAAAGCAAAATTTCCCTCAAACTCATACACTTACTGAAAGATACTCAATCTAATGCTTTCTGTTTTAAAAAAATATATTTACATATATGTGACTAAAAAGACAGTTAAAATTTTTAACATGAAAGAGGCTACATTAGTTTATATTTTCCTTTGTCTCTTAGAAATATTTTCATGCCAATACATAGATCTACCAAATTATTTTTATTATCTTTTATTTTTATTGTTGAAAGTATTATAGAAGCCCCTTTCCTGCATTCCCCTCCCTCACCTCATTAGCCCCCTTACACAATGGAATAATTACTCAGCCATAAAAAGAATGAAATCTTACCATTTGTGGCAACGTGTATGGATCTAAAGGATATTGTGCTAAGTGAAATAAAGAGAGAGAAAGACAAATGCCAGACGATTTCACTTATTTGTGGAATCTAAAGATTAATATAAAAGAACAAACAAAACAAAAACAGATTCATAGATACAGAGAATAGACTGATGATTGCCAGAGGGGAGAGGGTTTGAGGGACTCAGTGAAAAGGTGAATTGATTAAGAAGTACAGATTGGTTATTAACTGTATTTTACTTTCCAAAATAATTATTGGAAAGTAAAGCCCAGCATAAGGAATATAGTCAATAATCTATAATAATAAAAGCATAATATACTAATTAGACCAACGACCTTCTGGATGAAGCCGGAGCTGCAAGGAAAGCCCAGGTCCTGGGTGCTGGAGGGAAGCCAGTGCTGGCAGCTGGGGGAAGAAAGGCCTACTCTTGCATGAATTTTGTGCATTGGGTTTCTAGTCCTATTTAATAAAGAGTGAATATGCTAATTGACCTTCACACCATGGCAAATATGGCAGTGCCCACAGCCAATAAAGAGGGAATATGCTAATTGACTGCCATGCCCTCAAAGATGGCAGCACCCACAGCCACAAGATGGTTGTGGCCAGTCCCCTCAGCCCTGCTGGGGTAGCAGGCACATGGCAAGGCAGGCCCAGCCGTTCCATGGGCCTGCATCTGGAGTCCCCCTGTCACCTCAGCCCCCCAGCCACCAAGGGCTGCCCAGGGCTAGCTGAGGCTCAGGGCTGGCTGAGGCTTGCACTGTTGGCAGTAGCAGCAGCAGAGGTGTGATGGAGGTGGCCCCTTCCCCTGATCGCCTGGTCACTTCCCGCCCCTGAGGGCTCCCGACTGTGAGAGGGGACAGGCCAGGCTGAGGCACCCCCTACCAGTGCATAAACTTTCATGCACTGGGCCTCTGGTATTCTAATAACTATTCACTGTGCCAGGTGGGTACTGAAAATATCAGGTGAGCACGTTGTGAAGTTTCTGACTGACCACTCTACTGTACACCTGAAACTAATACAAAATAATATTGGATTTCAACTGTAATAAAACAACAATAAAGCGCACTCTGCAGCCCTGTACAGCAGAAAGGGCTTAGGTGGGCCTGAATCCTAGCTCTGCCACCTGTCAGCACTGTGACCCTTTCCAACTTACCTAAGCCTTGGGTTTCTCGTTGGAGAAGGCAGATAGTATTACCCACCTCAAAGGACTCTTCTATGAATTAGAAATAGAATGTGTGAAGCTCTTAATGCAGTGTCTGGCATCTAGCAGGTACTTAAGAAATGCTCATCACTATTTGTCCTGCACCATTTCCTGTGTTTTGGGAATTTGTGCAAGTATCAAATAAGACCAGTTGATAAACATTTTAGGAGTATCTTGAGATGAGAAATAAAAATGTATTCAACTCCATGTGAGTAAGAAATCTGTATAAAAAGGAGAAGGTGGGACTTTTAGGGATATGCACATATTTCTTTTTTAAATTTTTTTATTAAATTATTATCTCTGTACATATACCATTGCCCCCAATACACACATATTTCTTTCATTTTACTCTTCTTCCTAATAGTACAGCTTACTGTCAAAATTCAAACTGCTTTGGGGTGGAGTTAGTTTCCAGGTATTGCCTCCCTTTCCCCCTTTTTTTCTTTTTTTCCCCCCCTCTCATTGAGTTAATTTTAACCCACAAACCCAAATGATAGGGCCTCTTAGGCAACAGCCCACTCTCATTTCCTTTGATATACCTCTTTTTGTTTTGTTTTGTTTCTGCTTTATCCCAAATCCTGCCCTGAATCCTAATTTCATCCTTTGTTTGATGCTCCTTGAACTATCAGGTTAGCGGGAAGGGCTCAGCCCCTTCCCCTTAACAGGTGGCTTGTAGCCTGAATGCTATTGGAAAACCAGTTCCATTTGTCTTTGCTGTATTTATACCTCTTCAGGGCTCATGATTCACATGAATCATCTACATTTCCTCCTCATTTTCTGACCAGCCTCCAACAGAGTTCTCAGGTTCTCTGCTGTTGCTTGTGACAATTCTCCTTCAGGTCTAGCTTGACAGTTTTGCCAAGAATCAATGAAGAGTAGTTGAGAATTTGGAATGCACAACAATCAGAAATGGAAATTTATTCAATGTATAAGCTGACTTATTGAAAACAGGCGGGGTGGGGACAACGTGAGGACGGAGGGAAGAGGAAGACATTTTATTATTACCAAGCGTTTGTATCTTTTCATTTTGGTCGTGTTTAGGCATGTTCGTACAGCTATCAAAAGGCATGTAAAAATGAACATTAAAAAAATTATTTTTAAAAAGCAGTAAAAACATTTATACAGGACATTATGAAATTGTAATGTCATTAAGAAGCCATCTTCCGCAGGCTACCAGTTTGGAATCATCCCCAAAGGCCCTTCTGCAAATAATCAAGGAGAATATTTCCTTGATTACTCAAATCATAAAAATAATTAAAGAAACCTTTCTTTAGTTGGATCACCCTGCATAAATAGGCAACATAGTTAATCAAAATGTAAACATGTGTGTGTGTGTTTTTTAACACCAGTATAGCAAATACATGACAGGTGGCAACTAGAAGAATTTGTAAGTTACCCCACTATCGTGATTCTTACACTTTGCTTCTTTGCTGTGTGCTCCCTGTGTATTTTTTCCCATTCATCCTCTTCTGCATCCTGGTCAAATGTCTCAGGGTACGCCGGTAACTTGTCTTTGGGACATTCTTCATAGTAACTGCGAACGTATTTCCCCACAGACCACCCCTTGTATTCCTCAGGCGTCTTGCACTCCAGGCCATTGTAGTGGACGTTATAGTGGTGCTTCAGCCAGTAGTAGAGGTAGTGGATGTTGTAGTCACATCTCCAAGGGTTGTCTCTGAGCCAGAGGAGTTTCAGAAAATACAAGTCTTCTAATACACCATAGTCAAAGTTTTGCAGACTGTTGTTTGATAAATCTAACTCTTCTAAATGAGTGAGTCCTAAAAAAGTAGCTAGAAACAGAAAAATGTGTATTAAACCAGTGAGTAATGAATTGGGTTCAATGCAATTGTATGCTGTTTCTAAGAGCAAATATGTTAAAAATGAGAGACTGTTGAAAATGTTTTATCCCCTCCTTTTTTTTCTCAGAGCACATACTTGAGAAAACTTATCATTCTAAGTACTCTCTCCTCTCTTTGAAGTGCACACATATCCTTTAGAAGACTAAGGCCTTTTGTCAGGTTTATGAGTCAGAAATGTCTTTCTCAGGGACCTGGGAACCCTCTCTTGAAATGCAATCAAGAAAGATAGCAGCACCCTGATCTCCCAGTTTCTGTGGGAGGGTAGGAGCCTTGTTCCAAGCTGCAAAACCGTCTCCCGTCATAAAGATATAAGTTTGTTTTCCTCTTGATAAAGGCAGTGCACTAACACAGTTGCTCACCTCAATCACCGGGTAAGGTTAGGATTGACTGTGTGACAAATGCTACCGTCAAGTCCTCTTACTCAAGGACTAGCTATCACTTACCATGCATTGGATTGTATCTGTTTGGCCACGTGCATTGGATTGTGTCTGTTTGGCCACGTGAAATGTGAGAGCTTTTCTGTCTTTACAATTTCTTAGCAGATTGCCTGTGATGTGCATCACCATCTGGTTTAATGCTTTTTTTCTTTCTCTACTATTTTTGTGGAGAGGATTTCTGTGTTGGGAGAACATTTTGTGTGTGTGTTTTTCCCCCCTTAATTATTTACTTATTTTTAATCATTATAAGTTGAAAGTATTACATATGTCCCCTTTTCTCCCCAATCAACCCCTCCAGCCCCCCCCCACCCCCCCGCCCCACCCTCGCTTCTGCCCCAGGCCCTCCCCTCCCCATTGTCTGCATCCATAGGTTATGTATAAATGCATACAAGGTCTTTGGTTGATTACCTGCCACCCACCCTCCCCTGCCTTCCAATGAGCAAAATAAACAGATGAACGGAGTGGATCCAGAGACAAGGAAGCATGGAACAGGGGCATTTTGGTTTTCATTGTATTTCCCTAACAGTACATGCATCTAAATGAGAAGTGCTAAAATATATTTTTACTCAAAAAGAGCTTTCCCCTTGATTAAGCTAACTGGAACACAATATTTTATACGCTTAAACTCAGTTTTAAGTTAGCTTTCTAAAAGATGTATTTTGGGCTCACATGCATTTTTATGCTCACTGGAAAGATGCCACAAAACTGGCATAAATTAGGAAAATATTTCAAATATAAGAAATAAATGCATAAAACATGAAATTGTGCCTGGTGATGATTTGAAAGCTCCCCGGGAAATCAGTAAACTCTGAAAATGTAACCCCCCACCCCCAAGCCTATTCCCAGTTTAGAGGGCGGGGATTATATTCCTTTAGCTAGTCCTGTAGAGTCTAAAAACAAAACAGTTTTATCAGCATTTTGAAAACATCTGGTTGTGTTTTGGCAAACTATGGTAGTTATCAGCTTTGAATCACATGTAATTTAATTCTGCTGGGGGTGGGGGCGTGGATATTTACAATAAATATCAAAGACATAGCACAAAATAAGACAAGAAACTTTATTTTTTTTTAAAGTAAAGAAATCTAAACCTAGATTATCCCTATTTTAGTTGATGTGGACTGACCCTAAAATTTATAGTTTAATCCTAATTTCAAATATTTTGCTTTGATTTCAAACATTTTCTCATTGCTGTTTTAAAATACTCTTGGTAGAGCATAAAGTGTTCTTATTTTGAATTTGGAAAACATGTCCTCATACTAATACCATCAAGCATTTACATATCATTTTGTTCTCAGACAAAACCCGCAATCCTCTCCCTCAAAAACAACTCTACTTTGGTGCAGAGCAAATCATTGGGGGTGTGGGGTGGGGCGCATAGGCGGTAGAAAGGAGCAAAAGGTCAACTCTTGTAATCTTTGTTCTGAAGATCCTGCATTTTTTTTCTATTTGCTAACATTTGTGAGTCAATGATCTCAACAATTTACTTTCCTTAAACAAGTCAGCCCTTCAGATTGAAAGCATGTGTAAACATTCCTACATTTTGTGTTGAAAGCACTACAGTTGTTACTTAAACCATCTGAATCCAGGCACGTTGAAAAGCTAGTTTGCATGTGTTTCTTAAGGGAGGTAAAATCCCTACTAGGGTGTCTTCTTTCCCCCCCCTTTTTGCAATAATATCTGGAATTTCATGAGATTGTCATTCACACCTCCTAAAGACCGGCAGGCAGATCTTACTGCATTTGTGTATCTACCAGCATACGTCGTTAAATAAGTCTACTTTGGCAGGGTGTCATCTCAAAGGCCCCAAAATATAGAAGGTCTTTTATTTGAAAACTTCTTTAGGTCATTTTAATATATTTTATTGATTTTTTTTACAGAGAGGGAGAGGGAGAGAGAGTTAGAAACATCGATGAAAGAGAAACATCAATCAGCTGCCTCCTGCACACCCCCTACTGGGGATGTGCCCGGAACCAAGGTACATGCCCTTGACTGGAATCGAACCCGGGACCTTTCAGTCTGCAGGCCGAGGCTCTATCCACTGAGCCAAACCGGTTTCGGCTGATAGATAAGACTTTTTAAGTTGAAATAGCACTGTGAGGGCACGTAGATTATGTTTGTTACAAATCTAATATTGCAGCAATTCTCAGTTCTTTCTAAATCCATTGTGTAATTTACCACTCCTGTTTTTGCCAGAGGCTTGCATAGAAAACAGAGAAGAGATTTTAAATATGGGAAGAACTGATCTTGATCTGGATTAGATAAAATATGACTGGCTCTGGTTTGAGGACATTTTATCTTAATTTATGAACCTTAGTGCTTAGCAGATTGTTTCAAATTTACTTTAAACAAGTTTTTTTTTTTTTTTAAGTCCTACTTTAAACAAGTTGGAACTTAATGAATAGCAAAGAAAATGCCAAATCTGAATTTCCCTTTAAAAATCACATTTAGAATTTCACTAGCCACATATTCTTATTTTTTTTCGTATTCTACAAAACACTCTTATTTGAACCAATTAAATAATCGTTGCTTAGTAATATATAGTATTACATACCTCATAAAACAACATTTTGGCAAATTTTTCTGAGTGCTAAGCAAGTTTTAATCTAACTAAACAAGTTCTAATTATACACATTCTAAACTAACCACATTTAATTTAAAGTCAAACATTTTATTACTTAGTTTCTAAAAAACTAAATTGTATTTACTATAAACGTTGCCACAGGGATTAAAAAACAGAGAACATCTGTCGCCGGTTAAAAGGGCTGGTCTGTGGAACTTACCAGGATCGATGAATTCGATGCCATTGCTGCTAAGGTTTAATTTCTTTAGCTCATGAACATCTTCAAACTGCCTGGGCCGAAGCAGGTTGATTTTATTGTATGACAAGTCAAGCTTGACAATATCTGGAGGGATGTTGTTTGGAACTTTCTTCAACTCTGGAAACATTAATAATATTCAGGTTACCAAGCCTCCTCTGGCTCCCTTTTGCTCTTACCATTCTTAACACCTGTGTGATTGTAAGCATCAGCTCTTGCAGGGGAAAAGGATAGCTAAACACAAAGAAGGCCTGCAAGAGCAAGCCTTAGCACGTGCCGGAGGCCGGTGAGCCAAGTGCGTGACACTTAAGGGGCCACGCATTGCCGCATTGCCGAGCTGTTCAGAGAAACTTCCTCAAAGCAGCTGTGAGAAATCAAGGGAACAGAGGCGACACAGCTCAGTTGGCTCAGTCATCAGGGAGGCGGTGGGTTCACGCCTCCTGCCTGTAGCATCATCAGCTAGGAAGCTTTACAAAAGAGAAAGCTAAAATGAAGCGAAGCAATTCAAACCTCCTATTTGTGTTTTCCCTAGTGATTACTGCCTCTTTAATGCATCTTTAGTTTATCCTTCTCCTCAGCCCCACAAATAAGCTCAGGTCTCTCTCCACACTACAAAAATCAAACAAAAAGCTTTTGACCTTGGTGACCCTCGAGCTGTTATCTTATTTCTCCTTTCCTTGGATGCTAACATTCCAAGGGAGTCAGAGTTTTATTTAGTTTATGCTCTGTGCTTATTTTATATTTTAGAATAATGCTTGCCCCTTCTCTTATCCCTTAGGAAAATATTCTGAAGAGACCTTATCCCAAATAAATGAAATCAGAAACAAAAGAGGTGAAATAACTAGGGGAAGTAAAGCCACGTTAGTTTTTGTTCCCACAAAAGGAAACTAGAGGAAACAAGTAAAACGTCCAGATTCATTGGTACTTGAGAAATAGCATGGCCTCAAAACTTCCTGAAGAAGTAGAGATGTTTTGAACTGGGTAGAGTGAAATAAATATATGAAAAGTGGTAGCCATTTATCCATAATGCCCCTTTTGGTAAAGAATAATTTAATTGTTGATTAAATTTTCCCAAATGTATATATAAAACCCTCTGTTGTTTAGGATTTCTTATAGCTACTTTCAAAAAGACTCAGGCTTATCCTTTCCTCCCCACCTCCCACTTTTTTTCTTTTTTCGTTTTGGTGGTTGTTGATGTTAATAATCTTCACCTGAGGATATTTTTTTTAATTGCTCTTTGTTGCCTTCCACCCCCACCCCACTTGGGGGCAGAAATTGAACCCCAGCCCAGGTACCTGTCCTTGACAGGGAACCAAACTCACGACCCTTCACTTCACAGGATCCAAGCTCAAACAACTGATCTCACTGGCCAGGGCTTTTCCCACCTTTAACAACTCAGAATCCATAGTCTTTAATGGAATGATATTGGTAGTTCTTTCTCTAGTATCCTTTTTTTTTTTTCCCTTCTGTTAAATTTGCTTTCTCTCTCTCTTTTTTATTTTTAAATTTTTTTATTTTTATATATTATTGATTTTTTGCAGAGAGGAAGGGAGAGGGATAGAGAGTCAGAAGAGAGAGAAATATTGATCAGCTGCCTCCTGCACATCCCCCACTGGGGATGTGCCCACAACTAAGGCACATGCCATTGACTGGAATTGAACCGGGACCCTTCAGTCAGCAGGCCGACTCTCTATCCACTGAGCCAAACCGGTTTCAGCTGCTTTCTCTTCTTGATGGGATCTTAGTATCAATGTGCAGGAACTGTTCTAAGTTCTCTAGCAAGTATTAAATGACAAGAACCCTAAGAGCTAAGCAGCATTATTATAATTTTATTTTTTGTCTTTAAATATTTTTGTTAATTTTTTTAGAGGGAGGGAGAGTGAGAGAAAGGGAGAGAGAGAGAGAGAGAGAGAGAAGAGAAACATCAATGAGAGAGAAACATCTATCAGCTGCCTCCTGTATGCACCCGATCAGTGATCAAACCTTCAACGTGGGCATATGCCCTGACTGAGAATTGAACTGGTGAACTTTCGGTGCATGGGACAACTCTCAGCCAACTGAGCCACATCAACCAGGGCATATTATCCTTTTATAGATGAAGAAATTTGCACAACTTGCCCACAGTCACATTCCTAGGAATTAAACATAAACATATAAACCCAGAATTTATACTTCTAACCACTATGCTCTTCTGCCTATGCATGGCACCTTTCTGTTTCATTAATGTTGTTCCACCTGCTTAGAATCCTCAAGGTTGGCATGTAGATGAAATAGGGATAGGGGAGCAACTGGGATCAGTCAATATATTGGGATGGTCATGAGACCTTTCTGGATCTGTACATATTTAAAATAACATCTCCCTGCTTTCAAGTGGGTAATAATAATAATACCACCATTCCTTGCTTTTTTCTCAACAGTAGTTATTAACTACCATAGTATACATTTCAGTGATTTTTTTTTCATTTCTCACCCTCTCTTCACCATGGAAGCTTCATAAGGAAGGCTTAGAACAATGCCTAATCCTATATAATAAACCCCTACTCTGCAAATTGACTGAATGGTGGAATGACTGGAGGAATGAGCGGTCGGTCGCTATGTTGTGCATTGACTGTCGGGAATCAGATGCAGGAGCTGGTGGTCAGTGCACTCCCACAGAGGGGTGCTAGTAAACCAGAAGCCGGGCTCACTAAGGAGCAGCAAACCTGGCTTCTGGAAGCTGGGCTCACAGCCGGTGAGCACAGCAGCGATGGTGGGAGCCTCTCCTGCCTCCACTGTAGGCAGGTGATACAGAGAGAGGGGTCCTGGACTGCAAGAGGCCTGGACTGTGAGAGGGATGTCTGACTGCCGGTTTAGGCCCTATCCCCAAAAGGATTGTGCCTAAGCTGTCAGGCAGACCCCCCCCCCCCCCCCAAGTGGTTCTAGACTGTGAGAAGGCGTAGACTGGGCTGAGGAACTCTTCTCCCCCCCACTCCTGAACAAATTTCATGCACTAGACCTCTAGTATATCATAAATAGATGATATGTGGCAGCTAATGATCCCCTCTACTGCTATTTATACCCTGGTGTATGGGTTGAACCTAGTGATTTGCTTCTAACAATGCAGCAAATGTGATGGGATGTCCCTTCCATAATTTGGTTATAAGAAATTGTGACTTTTGCTCTGTTAGCAGACTCTGATGCTGGCTTTGATGATGCAAGTTGTTATGTTGGAGAGGCTTACATGGCAAGGAGTTCAAGGTGGCCTCTGGCCAGTAGCTGGCAAGGAATTCAGGTCCAACAGCTCTTAAGGAATCAAATTCTGCTAGCAGCCAGGCGAGCTTGGAAGGGAATCCTTTCCCAGTTCAGCCTTCAGATGAGATCACTGCCCTGTGCCCTGAGCAACACCTGATTGCAACCTGTGAGAGATTATGAATCAGAGGACATAGCTGAACCATGTCTGGTTTCCCAGCCCACACAAACTGTGAGATAATAAAGTGTGTTGTTTTAAGCCTGGAAGTTTTGGGATAGTTAGGCAGCAATAGATAACTAGCCCTTGGTAAGTAATAGGAGCTCATTAATGCTTGTTATATTTAATGAGATTCAGGTTATATACTGAGGCCTCTTGTAATAAAAGTACTTTGAAAATTTGGAGTGATCTTATTTCTGTCTCCAATAAGACAGGGTTCCATTTGACCTAGAGCTGTATCTGTCAACATACTAAAAGATGAAAGATTTTAAGAGTTAAACTTATTATAATGGTGCAACAGTGGGGTAACCCACTAGAGAGCAATGGTCTCTCTTGGGCACTACATGTAAACAAGGAGATGGAGATCCTGGTGATAATTGGAAACCACAGAGACAATTGAGAACAGACATTAGAAATTTTTTCTTGCACCATGTGCCCATCACGGTGTAATATACAGATCTTGTAACATAGAAATCCACACCTGAAACATATATGTTCTCGTTGACCAATGTCACCCCAATGAATGAAAAAAAAAATTTCTTGGCATTTAGCACTTGGAATAGCTATTGAGAATGGCTATCACATCTTCTAAGAAGGGTTTTAAAAACAGAATAGAGCTTTAGTTTAAAATCTGGAATCCCACTTCTTCTCACTTCTTCCATTGCTACCATATTGGCCCATAGCACCTTCACCTCTCTGGGTTATCCCAACAGTATCCTAAGCCTATGTGATCCTGTTAAAATCTTGTAAGTCAGATTATGTCAGTTTTGTTATTTTACCAGAGGACTTCCCACCCTCCAGGTGGCAGAATCCTGCAGTGGCTTTCCATCTCCCTGAATAAAAGCCCAAGTCCTCACCAAGGCACTATAAAGCCATTGAAGGCGGTAGGTCTTCCTTGTCACCAGAGTCAGCACCTCCTAGGTTCTGGACTTGTATCTAGACTTGCTTACTGAACCCACATATGCTGGGCTGGATCTGAAACCACTGGAGGACAAGGGTTAACCACAAATAAATGGGTGGGGAAAAATGTTGATGAGAACACCCTGAAATCCCAGCTTAAGCAACGTGGCAGACCTGTGGATGCTGAAAAAGGAACAGGAATTGCAGAAACATGTTCCTTTGTTAGCAGCAGCCCTGAGTAAAAAGAGGATCCACAAGTAATACCAGGAATTGCAAACCAAAGCGTTTACTAGTATGGCTTGGAAAATCATAGAAAAATTTTATTGTATTGATAAATATAAAGTTCTTTAGTTCGTTTACTTTAATCTTGAATGAGAATTGAAAATATTGATGTAAAGCATGTTTGTTTTGATAAAGATTAAACACAAATTTCCCAGGCCAGAGGTCAAATTTGGCCAGCATTTCATTTCTAGACCAGACATCACATGGTTAATTGCTGCCATCTGAAATCCTTTGTAAACCCTCAACAAAAACCATATTTACTTGATTATCACCCCTGACTAGCCTTGCCTCTTCCCCAACCAAGTCTTGCTGATTTTGAGGAGGAAACTGGAAAGTTTTCTCCATGTAATTTCCCATTTAATAGTCTATTTTGGTTGCCAGCAATGCCAGAACTACTCTGAAGGCTTAGTAGTAGTGAGAAGAGAGACATAAATGGGCCTGTTTATTGCAAATAAAAAAAAATCTTAATTATCATTCAAGCCAGTGGTGAAATTAACTTCAGAGGCTACTGGGAACAACTGATGGGCATAATTCTCTCCAGTCCTAATCTTAGAGGTAAAATGAATCATTAAAACTGGTAAATTATCCTGGTAAATGTGAAGATAAAAGGCAGTTTTAAAACTGCTACTTTCATGTATTTTTGGCAGGTCAATTTACCTCAATATGGCATAAACATGCCTTTCAACTAATCTTACATTTATTCCCTTTGAAAGACTAAGTTTTGTTGGCAAAGTGCCTGTCTTCCAGTGAATAAAGCTATTATTTATTTTTCTTACTGTCAGATGTTTAAGACAAAAATAGTTATTTTTGAGGTCTATGTGGTCATACTGTGGTCAAACTAGCACATACTACGGTACCCTACACATACCATCTGACTCATCATCTGTCAGTTGGGAGAGGCACAACTCCTGAGCTAGGGGATCTAGATTCGGGTCCTTGTGTGGTACCATGTGCATGGTACACTGTATAGAGCCTGAGAAGGAGCGTTCAAATCCTCATAAATTTTCATAGGTTAACAGAAATACCCAGAATATTGAAGGGAGAAACAACATTGCATAGCGCTCCCTGGCGTGGAATCTGTTTGGAGACTGCCTGTGTGGCCTTAGGAAGACAACATAACTTCTCCAACCTCAGTTTCCTCATTTAAAAAATGAGGGTAATAGTATTTCCTTTAAAGTTGTGAGCAGTACATGAAGTAATGCATGAAGCTGCTGACTTAGGCACACACCAAGCACTGAGGTGACAGCTCTGACTCATTATTAATGCCAGCTTCACTCTTGATGGCATGTTTCAGGCTTCTGTAGAGCCTGCATAAAGTCTGACATGTGGAGCAATCAAAACTATTACCACATCCTGGCAGGGAGCTCGAGATGAACATCGCAGGACAATTATTCCTAGCATTTGACATTTATTACCTATTTATAGAACGGGATACGGAAAATTACAGTGAATTATATTCAGATGGTCATACTTGAAGTCTAGACATGATTTTTAACTCCTATGTATTTTGATGTGTAAAGGTTACTTAAAGTACTGCTTTCCACGCTCAAAGAAAGCAGCTTAGTTATTATCATCCATCTGAAGCACATGCCCCGGGCCAGGCAGCATCAAAGGGCATTTAATAGACATACAGACATCAACAATATACCAAAAAATTAAAAATAATCAATAGATTCATATTGATTATATTAAAAGACAAGACTACTCATCATTTTATCTACATTTTAAATCTAAAAAGTATATCCTCTGGGTTATGTATTTTTTAACATGTGGAGGAACGTGAGTTGTCTTTAGTGCAGTGCCCTATGCTATATATGCTGTTTATGCCATTAAATTTTATTTATATAATTTCCCAGTAAACAGTACTTGTATTTTTAAAGCAGGGGGAATGCATTTATGAGCATATATGGAAGGTTGTATTTAGACAATAAGTGGAGGAAGTAAAGCAATAAATATATATGTGCATTTTTATAAGTTTATTTTTGCCAAGAGAAAGACAAAAATATCATGGGAAAAAGACAAGGCAGAAATAGGCTCATGGGAGAGGGAAAGGCCCAAGAATAGAAAAGCAGTAAAAAAACAAATTTCCTAACAAATTATCTCTTCTTAAATGACAGTGTAGTCTAGCTACAGAAGTCTTTAACTTTGTGTTGCTGGCATTTTTTTCTCAGATAATTAATAAACTTAATTGTACCTACTTATTCTTTACCATTGGTGCACCAAGTGCAAATTAACTTTATCTTGAAGATAGAATCTCAGCAATATCAAGAAATTTTTCTAACCCAAGTCTAGGATTAGTAGCTTTGAATTAGTTTTAATTAAAAATATTTTTATTGATTTTATTGATTTCAGAGAAAGACAGAAATATCAATGATGAGAGAGAATCATTGATTGGCTACTTCCTGCACGCCCCCCACTGAGGATCAAGCCTGCAACTTGGCATGTGCCCTAACCGGGAATTGGTGACCTGGTTCATATGTCAATGCTCAACCACTAAGCCACACTCACCTGGCTAGTTTTTAAATATATAGTTCAAGTTTTTAAGCACTACAAAGGAAACCCTAGTAAAATGCACTCCTCAGAATGAAGCACTACTCACCATAACAATATTTGGGAAATTCCACCCAATCTGGCCACAGAGGCACTACATATACAGACTTTCTGGAATTCTCTAATGATTCCATTGTTAGGACAGCTGCTTGCCTGAATGTAGTTAGATTAATGTTAGAAGACAGCAGGGTCATATAGGCCAAGGTTCAAATTTTGGCTCTGCTGTTTACCTATGAGACCTCGCTCGGCCAAGTGACTTGACCTCCCTGAAGCTCATTTCCTCAACTGTAAACGGAAAGTCAACTGTGCACAGGACTGAGTGCGGAGCACCTGGAACATAGCAGGCTCTCAATTAATGAGCACTCTCTTAAATTCAGGGGACCCCAGAATGGCTTCTCCCAGGTGACGATGCTGTAATTGCTCTGCTGAAGCATCAAATCGTATACAATTCACAGGGAATCACAGTAAGCAAACCTCTCCAAGCCACATGGCTGTGATGTGACCCAACCAGGTGCCACCTTCCAGAGTCCAACAGAGTGGGGCAAGGCTTGAGCTTGACCTCGCTAACAAATGAACACATTTCCTGCTGGCTCAGGTTGCCTGTTTCTTCAATGTCAACAAATTCCCGCCTATGGTTCCCTAAGAGGAGCCAGAGTGTCTATGTTCTGTGTCTTCCCTTTTGTTCTTAAGGAAACAAAACCTCCCTCCAAGCAAGTGGAATAACACCATGCCCCACAAGACCCTAATTCAATGACATGTAGCTTTCATGATTATAAATAAGTTATTAACCCATATGGATAAATGAAACAGACACTGTCCTGTGGCTTGTTAGCCTCGGGTAAGATTAGCGGTTCCGAGACCACACTCCGAGAACGTCTTCGCTAACCTGTCAGCAGCATTACTAAAACCTGCCTTCTGTTTTACTTCATGAATTTATCCTTAGTGTGCAAACCCTGAACAGGAATAACCTAAGATTGCGTGGGATAAAAAAAACACACACCAGGAATGATTTTTAGGAAGCAGGTAATATTCTGGAAAGATTCCCTTTGTCTCATAGTTCTTTGATTACATACTTTTAACTTAGTTTTTCCCCCGCCATGTTTTTGCGTGTTTTATTTTGGGTAACTTGGGACAATCAAGACACAGCATGTCAGGCAGTGCTCATTAAAACATGAAGACTCAACTGTGAGTTACACCATCGCCACTTCCCCCTTGGCCTCCCTCTGACAGCGCCCTCACCAGCCCTGCTCTGCACAATGTCCTCTTGGAGGTCACCATTCCCCCAAAACGCACACCACCATGTTCTGACTGCACTTGGGGTACGTTGGGTTATGTAAACAGCATTTTGCACTTGCTTTCATGCCCACTGGCTTTCCTACATCAATTAAATGACATTAGATTTGCCAAAACCAGTTTGGCTCAATGGATAGAGCGTCAGCTTGGGGACTGAAGGGTCCCGGGTTCGATTCGGGTCAAGGGCATGTACCTTGGTTGCGGGCACATCCCCGGTGGGTGTGCAAGAGACAGCTGATCAATGACTCTCTCTCATGGATATTTCTAACTCTCTATCTCTCTCCCTTCCTCTCTGTAAAAAATCAATAAAATACAAAAAAAAAAAAATGACATTAGATTTAAGATGAAAAGAATTCCTTCCAGCCACAGCTCGCAACAAAGCAGGACCCAAATTGCTGTCCCTCCCACCCTCCTGCACTGCCCCCTAAGGCACCAACCATCTTGAGTGTGGGCTCCAGCACTGTCATTGGAGAAAGATTTCTGGGGGAAGTTATACCAGAAATTCCAAGGCACAGCTTCCTGTAGGAATGAGTTGTAAGATTCAAAGAACACTATAAATTGCCTGTGAAAAAGAGAAAGCAAGAAACTTGACACACTGACCGGCGTTGGCCCCACTGGTTGGAGCTTCATCCCACGAACCAAAAAGGTGGCAGGTTCTGATTCCCCATCAGGACACATACCCAGGCTGCAGGTTCAACCCCCAGTGGGGGTGTGTTTGGGAAGCAACCAATTGATGTTTCTCTCTCTCTCTCTCTCTCTCTCTCTCTCTCTCTCTCTCTCTCTCCCTCCCTCCCTCCCTCCCTCCTTCCCTCCTTCCTCTTTCTGAAGTTAATGTAAAGAAAAAGAAACTTACAAACCTTTTCGTTTGCAGTCCAGTGTTTGTATGGGAAACACGTAAATGTGGCAAAGAGAGGAGTCCACCTCAGGCTTGACGACCGGGGGTCTCCCTGACACTTGGGGTTTCGGGCCCAGTTGTTCCTTTTCTTCTTCATTGCACAGCTCTTCCAATTTTATCTGCCGCAGCTTTTTGTTTCTCAGTTCTTGTGGGCTTTCGCACTTGGCGTAGTTGCCCAGATTTCGGTTCTTTGGGATCTGCAGCATTGCAACCAGCGTCTCTAGGTCGCAGGTGCAGTGCCAGGGGTTGTCGTAGAGGCGCAGGTAGCTCAGGAGAGGCGTGTAAATGAACGCTTCTTCCGTCAGGACTTTGATCTGGTTGTGCTGCAGGAGGAGGGTGGTGAGTCTGTTTAAACCGAAGAAAGCCTCGCTCTCAATCTTGGAGATCTCGTTCTGCTGCAGGTCCAAGCTCTTCAGCTTTCTAAACTTGGAGAACATGCTGTTCTTCAGTATGCGGACCTTGTTTCTCGCTAACAGCATGTGCAGCAGGTCGTGAGGCCAGCCGGGCAGCACGTACACCAGCTTTCTCTCCTGACAATCTAAGTATTTCTCGTGAAGGTACGTGTACACTTCGCAGGGCAGGTCCGGTGCGTAGCGTTTGACCGGGTTCGAGCCTCTCCGGCCCCCACCCACCCGGCCAGGACTCGCCCGGTTTCTCACACCCCCAGGGCTCGCCTTGCGGAGCTCAGCCGCGTTACAGAAGAAAAGCAGGGTTATTATGACGGTAACCACGCGCATCCTGACATCCAGCTGGCCCCAATTACTGGGTATGACAGATGCAGCAATGAAAGGATTCCGTTGAAATCCAAGTTTGGGTAATCTTAACTAATGCAGATCAAGAACAGTGAGGTCCCACTGAGGTATGGTCGAGTCCCTAGGTTGCAGGGGGGAAAAAAATTAGTTTAGGACATTGTAAGCACCGTTATTGACAGATAATTGCAGCTTTTTTTTTTTTTTTTAAGCAAGTCATTTCAGAGAATCAAGACATATGCAAAGCAGCAGTGTATAAGGCTCTGCACCCTCCAATGGCCTTGTGTAGTGGCTACATGGTGGAGCCTTGAGTGTGAATCAAGGCTCTCCTAGTTGCTAATCTGTGCAACCTGAGGCTAAGTACATCCACCTCGTCTTCTGCCTCTGTAAAATGGGGCAGAAGATACCTCTTGTATTGCTGAGAGGAAGAAACGGCTCCTGTGTGTGACACACTTCACAGGGCCTGGTCCCCGGGAAGCCCTCCCCAGAGTTAGGCTTAGCACTGTGAAAACCAAAACCTGTAGTTTATCAGCACATTGGATTCAAGAATTAAAGGGTTTCCCCCTTGCAGTCTAGAGATGTGAGAGAAAAAAAAAAAAGAAAAAAAAAAGGACTCAATGGCTGTCTTCCTGAGCTCACTCTTTTCTTTCATTTACTGTCTCCCAATCACCAGTCATGTTGCATGCGGACTCCAGGAATGCTCGGTGGAAACTCAACTGTACTCAGCATCTCCTGGCTCAAGGTCCCTTCTCAGCGAGCACGGCTCTGCTGTATTGGAAGTCACACCCCTTCCCATTCCTGGCTGCTCCCCACCTCTTTCTTGTTTTATTTTCCTCCAGAGCACGTATCACCATCTTTCAAAACAGATATTTCTTTTGTTTATAACCGTCCGACCCCTGACCCCCAAACAAGGATGTAAACTTCAGGAGGGCAGAGATTTTTGTCTCTTTTGTTCACTGTTGTATTTCTGGCACCTGTAGAGTTTCTAGCATAAAGCAGATTATTGGCAAAAACTTGTTGAATGCACGAATTACTCTCAAAGTAACTATCCTATAAAAATCTTAATCTCATAAACTTAGTTATTATATTTGGGAGGCAATCTATTTTTTTCCTTAGCCAGCAAGTATTATTGATGACTTCCAAGATCTGCACATGTGAAAAAATTGTTTCCATTTTTTTTTTTTTAATCCTGAAAGTGGTTTTGGTTTGCATTTATTACTTAGGACATAGTCCATTCTTGGCAGATGAGGAAATGCTCAAAATGGATTTATAATTAATAACATTTCTGTTGTTATTACCGTGGGGCTATGTGGTTATGAATGGCAGATGTGTTTTCTATTCATTGGCCGTGTGAATGCCAGGATCACTCCCTAGCCTGGAGTTTTCCTCCTGGACGGGCCTCCTCCACCTAGAATGCCTCCCCCTTCTTTGCCTCAAGCATTCCTCCTGGGTACTGTTTGTGTTCCTGCTCCTCACTGCTTCTCCTTTGTCTCAGATTTGGTGTTTTATTTCCTGTCATTCTAAACCCAGAGTGTCGACTGTGCGTCACTTTCCTATCTGGCTCTGTGTGCGCGTCTTGTCTTCCTTACAAAAGTTGCATAGTTGCCTCTGGTCCCAGGGCTAATCAGGCACTGGGCCTTTCTAGCCCTCCACTTCTCTAACTGTAATTCATTGTGAACTGTATGCCAATCTAACCTAAAGAAATCATAAATGTTTTGTTAATTATTATACTTGCCGAATTATTTATGCTATGCACGCTGGAGTATTTGGAGGAAAGTGTGCTGATGTCTAGAGTAACTTACATGATAATGCATAAAACCTACAATGGTTTGAGGGATAGAGAGATGGGCGTACAAGTGGATAAGTGGTAAAGCAAATGCAGTAAGATGTAAATTGTAGTATCTAGGTGGTGGGTATACTTACTGTGTAATTCTCCAGTTCTCTCAATTTTTTTGTATGCTTGTAAATTTTCATAATAAAATGTTAAAAGGAAACAGAAAACAACAACAAATGAACAAAAAGCTGTGCCACAAAAAAAGCAGGTTGGTTTGCTTCAGTGCTTTGAAGCCAAAAGCTCTAAATACATGCTGTTTTCCACAAAGTAGTATTTTTCTCTTTTCTGCTTCCGTCTGTAATCCTCAAACAATAATAAACATGTGTATATATTTTAATTTTAAAGCCAAAAGAAACCGTTTTTCTGGGAAAAGAAGCCAGTACTTATAGTAAGACTTGCCAAGGTCTTTGTGTTCTGATGAATACATCGCATTGAATGCAGGATGGAAAAACTTTAAGTTTAAACATTTGTACTATGTTGTTTAGTGATATGTCACTTGTTTAATTTAGGCCTCTGTAAAAATTTGCAAGAGCTGAATGTCTCTGACTGCTCAAAACTCACGGTGAGTATAAGAAGCCTATTTTACTGTTGTTTGCATAGCTTTGGGCCTGCTCTGTTGGAATGCCCATACACAGAGGTGTTGCCAAAATATATGCCTGTGTGCTCATTTAGGATTAAACACGGAAAAAAGCAAACTATGTTAAACATTGGCAAGAAATGTTATTCTACTTATTTAATGCTCTTACTAACCCGGTAGATATATGTCCAACGCTGGAGTCTTCAG
Organism: Pipistrellus kuhlii; assembly: GCF_014108245.1. Classification (NCBI taxonomy): domain Eukaryota; kingdom Metazoa; phylum Chordata; class Mammalia; order Chiroptera; family Vespertilionidae; genus Pipistrellus; species Pipistrellus kuhlii. The sequence continues at coordinate 48,801,542 of NW_023425405.1, read as the reverse complement.
GAAGTGGAAACAATCCAACAACTACACAAACATGCACCATGTTCATATTTAAGGCCATGTGTCTGTGAGACAGAAAAATCGGGACTCCCAGAAACAATAGGCTCATGTTCATGATCTCCAAGGTGCCAAAGAAGCTGGGAATGAACACGTGAACCTAGCCGCCTCTCTCCTGGCCCTCCTCCAGGCTTTCCTCACCCCTCAGGCTGTCTCCCACCCTGTGAGCACACTGATCCTCTCGCTAAGAGGCAGATCTGACTGCTTCCTTTCCAGTTTCCATCGTTTACACACATACTCACCATTTACATGATTGGATAAAGTCAAAGCTCTTTAAAATTACTGTTCCTTGGAGACCCTCTGAGGCCTTGCCTCTGCCTCCCTTTCCAGCCTCATCTCACTCCAAACCCTGCACACACACACACATGGTTTCAGAGACCATAAGCAGTGTTGCTTTCTTTGCTGGCTCGCCAGGCTGCTTCTCACTGTTTCACCTTTGCTCAGGCTGTGCTCTTCGGTTGGAATGCTCTTTCCCTCTCAGCCCTCAGGTGCTGCTTTCCTCCTTGGCAGGCTTAACGGCTTACTCTGGACCCCACCGCCTTTCCCAAGACTTCACAGACTCCCAGGGAGGAGTTTGCTGCTGCTCCTCTGGGTAGCCCTCGTAACAGCCCTGTGTAACCCTCATCGCAGTGGTCCTGCCTCCCCCACTAGCCCAACAGGCCCAAAGGCAGGAGACGCGTCTCGTTTTCTGGGATAGTCACAGCTCAGAGCGCAGAGCATAGGAAATACTCTATGATACAGAGCAGGGCAGAAGTAGGTTCACAGTTGCGAGTACGTGAAGCACAGAGTGCATTCTTGTGTTATTATTCATTAATTATTATAATTTTCCACACCAACAACTGTAAACCTACTGTTGAAACTTGAGCTTTCATCTTGCGTTGACATTGATATATGTTATAACTAACATTTCAAAAATAAATAAGATCAACCTAGAGAGGGAGATAGAGAAGGAAAGAGGGAGGGAGAGGGAGAAAGAGAGGGATTGGGAGAAGAAGAGGGATAGGGAGAGGGAAAAGAAGAGGGGGAGGGAGAGGGAGAGGGAGAGAGGGCATGGATGAGAAGAGGACTTGGAATTGAATTATGGGGAATGTTTACTTTTAGGGGCAGTCAGAGAAGAAACAGTGAAAGCCCTTGAGAAGGAATAGAAAAACAGGTTGAGAATAGAGAGGTATCACAAAAGGCAAGAGAGCGAAGTTTCAGAAGGAAGTCACCAAGTTAGCAGGGCCTCCTAGATTTGAAAACAGAGAGTGACTGGTGGCTTTTGCTAGAACAGTTTCCATGGAATAGTGGGGCAGAAATCTAATTGCAGTGAACTGAAAAGTGGACAAGAAGTGAGAAAATGAGCGTTAGGTATAAACCTATTGTTCCAGAAAAGTGACTAAGGGAGTGGCAGAAGAACGTAGAGGCGGTTTATAGAAGCTGGAGGAGACTCACTTGAAGCAACGAATGGAGCAAGTTCCTGAGGTGACAGGAAGCACTAGAATGAGGGGCCTGATTGTGTGTTGCCCTCATTAAACACCAGCTCCAGGATGGATCCACGCCTCTTGGCAGAGGTGAAGAGACGTCATGAGTTGGCTCCTCCTTGCTGTCTCCCCAGTCTCACCATCATCCTTTCTGTTAACTTTCTACTCTACTTCATTCTTCCTGTTGATATATTTTTAATTTCTCTTTATTGATGAAAGCATTACAGATGTTCTCTCCCATTGACCCCTTCTAACCTGCCCCAGACCTTCACCACATTATTGTTCTGTGTCCTTAGGTTATGCATATATGCATACAAGTTCTTTGGTTGATCACCTCCCACCCACACCACTCACCCCTGCCTTCCCTTTGAGCTTTCTGTGGATATTTTTAGTATCCACTATGTTAACGATATATAGGGTGTCCCAAAATATGGATACACAATATGGATATACTTTGAATAATTATAAAGGCAGAGTTTATTAAAATACATTTCATCTTTAAAATTGAGCTATCAGCTGTTAAAGTTTGTATATGTTTTTCTGGGAAACCCCGTATTTATCTCTATTTATATAAAGACATATAGGGAATTTGTTATTTATTTTTGGTGATATAGGGATTTAAAAATGAATCAAGTTTTAGTTCTTGCCTTCAGGGACGTTTGGTTCTGCACTTAACTGATCATAGTCTTTAAATTTGGCTTTCTAATAGAAAAGTCAAAACAATGCCACCTGTATTGAATTTGCGAACATCAAAATATGTTCCAATTTTGGAGTCTAATAATATACAGGGACTTTCTCTTTGAGATAGAACGGGATACCAGTTTACATTTAAGGAGTTGAATACCTTTCATTCAAAAAGCTTTCATTTCTAAGGAGCTTGCCTTAAAATATATTACCTTCAGAAATGTTTGAGTGCATTATGGACAAGTTCATAAACCATTCTGCAATCTAGACACTCAAACAGTTCTTACATTTATATGTTCTAACATTTGGGGTTTGAACTTAAACTTGTTTTAAATATTGAGAATAGGATTCATTTGCGTTTTTTTCCAAACAGAAAAACGCAGAGATGGTTTGCCTCCTCCTATCACAGGGAATAGCAGAGTCCTCTGATACATAAAGCATACTCCATCTTCCTTTTCCTGGTCCCCAAATTCTCATCTTCTCGGTGGCTGCCTCCCTAATGGTGCATGAACCAGCTTTCTAACCTCCTCTTGCCCCAGCTGCATTGTTGACAGAGTCTTCCAAAAGGTCCACAATCACTTTGATATCTGATGGGCATCGTGAATATTTTTTGAAGACAGATTTTGTTTGTATGAACTGCAAACAATGCCGCACCGTATGGGTGTTCTCTCCATTGCTTCTGGGAAAACTATACTGTAATTTCCACATAACTCCAAATCCTACATTTTGGTGGTAGGGTTTATAGAAAACTGCTGACAGCTCGAAAGCAGTGGCAAAGCTCTGGAAAGCTCTGCCCTTGCATGCCTGCGGCATTGGAACCGAGAGCCTTTCCTATAGCAGAACCACAGTTTTACAATCGGGGTCCTCTTTATGGTGTGGTTTGCTAGCCCTGTCAACCAACCAGTTCCTGTCCCAAGTGATAGGAGCCCAACCTGCAGGATTTTATTACTTTAATATTCACGACTCCAGGAAATAGCTAGGATTAATAGAATGTTAAACATTGATGACCCGACTGAAAATAAACTTTTGCAATCTGTAGTGATGTTCGGGGTGACCGTGTTGGCCACGCAGAGCTCTTCCCCAAACCGCATCCCCTAGCCAAGTGACAATTTACCTCTTTCTATTCTTTCTAGAACCAAATGTACCATAAATATTTAAAACTAGCTGACCGTTTCTGTGTTCCTGAGGAGACTCACCAACCATCATTAAATAAATAAAAACCCGCTGCTACTCATTCTAGCATGTTTATAAGTAGTTACCCTACAAGAAGCAGCTCCATTGCAATCAAGCTTGCAATTCATCCGGTCTTGTAAATGTCCATCTAGGACTCATGCTCGAAATCACTGTTTGTTTCCTGTCTCTCTCAGGTCACAGTCATCCCATTGTCTCATACTTCAGGTTCAGCTCTCTGGGGGAGAGTTGCTAGAATCTTTGAGGTCCTCTCCGACAGTTCTCCCAACTCTGAATTTCATGTAGCCTATATTCTACTTTAGGGCACCTCAAACTTGCCATACATTTGGTGAAAACCTGTTTAGCTGTCTTAATATATTCAGGAACAGAACCATAGAAACTTATTTACACACACACTCGCATACACATACATCTATAAATAAATATAGATGTGTAAACATCGGCTCACTTTTGATAAAGTCCAGTTAAGAGCATTTACTATTCCTGTATGATAATTTCGGTAATCGATCCATTTTTTTAATCGCTTTCATGCATCTGAAGAGTCAGGAGTGTTTCACCCTTGAACAGTTGAGGTCAAATTACTTGTCAGAGAGTTGAACTTGTGAGAATTCACATTTTAATGTCGTGTCATTGTGACGAAATGGAGCTTTATTTCCAGGAAAAGGGGAAGTAGTGGAGCTTCAAGCAAAATCAATACTTTTATTTAATCCGATTTACTACTAATACCAAAGAATATGACGAGACCACACGCATATACTTTTTGGAGCAGGGAGAGGATAGAGAGGATAGCATAGCCTATGAGGTTTTGATAAGGCTCTTCTCTCCGTTCATGCAGGACGAAACAATGAAATACATCTCTGAGTGTTGTCCTGGGATCCTGTATCTCAACCTGTCCAACACATCTATCACCAACCGGACGATGCGGCTCCTACCCAAGTAATGCTTCTTTTGTTTGTATTGCACTGAGAAGAATGACGCTCCTCTGGGCTTGGGCTTGCTCTAGCATTCCCCAAAGGCAGTGCTCCTTTTACCAACACCCCAATACTGCGGCTCCCCTGTTCTGATAGCAGGACTATCTTCTCCTTGCTTGGTGGGCCCAGGTCCTCTGCCTTAGTTTGAGTTAGGCTCCGCTGTCTCTTTCTGGTCCCCCTTCCTGGGCATTGAAGCTGGGCCCCTAAATTCCAGCCCAGTGTCTGGGACTGCTCTACAATAGGATACCTCGTGCTTTCAGTCCCTCGTCCCAGACTCCCCGTTGCCATGCTCTGGTTACCTCTTGGAACATCTACCACCTCCAGGAAGTACTACTTACATTAATGAGTTTGGCAAACGTCAATGAAAGCCTTGTGTGAGAATTGATTAGCTACGAGGAATTTACAACAGGGAGTATTGCGGATTTTACTATTATTTGTAAGTCGTGTGCTACACATCTTTTATATCTGCGAAATGTTGTTCCGTAATCTTGATATTTCTGGTTACAGAGAAGTCTAAAGCCAGCCTGTTGTTTTTTTTTGTTTTTTTTTGGTTCCTTTGTTGGTAACCTATTTTTTTTTTCCTGCTAAGATACAAGAAATTCCTTTTCTCTGAGATATTAAAAGTATTTTCCAAGTTTATTTGTGTTCTTTCAATTAATTTTCCTGAAACATAGTAAATCTGAACATTAAAACAGCTCTTTTCTCATCCAAGGAAGGTATTTTTCTTTTTAAATTTATTGGATTTATTCCAGTTTTATCTTAAGAATCTCCTTTTATATTAAGATCAAATTTTTAAAATATATATTTTTATTGATTTCAGAGAAAAAGGGAGAGGGAGAGAGAGATAGAAACATCAATGTGAGAGAGAATCATTGATCAGCTTCCTCCTGCATGCCCCACACTGGGGAATCGAACCTGCAACCTGGGCATATGCCCTGACCAGGAATCGAACCATGACCTCCTGGTTCATAGGTTGATGCTCAACCATTGAGCCACACTGGCTCGGCTAGATCAAATTTTTATCCTTGTCCTTCAAAGCTGTCATCTTCTCTCCCATTTTTATCTCTGAATACATTTCCTATACAGAGAGCGTAGCGAGCATACTGCATTCTCGATGTCTCTCACAGTGTGTTGCAAGGATAGCAGTATTTTGGTAAATGTTTGATAACTGTCCAGGGTACAGGGAAAGGGGATGTTCTGATTGGTGGAAGTTACTGATTTCTGTGGTGCAAATACTTCCACCGTGGCTGGTTTTAAGCTACCAACATGACGTCACTGAGCATGGAGTTGGGAAGCTATGCCCAATGGGCTTTTCTCTTGTGAGCTGGAGTTCTATCACTTTCTCTAATCTTACAAAACATCACTCGCTACTCTTCTTTAGACATTCCATATTAAGATATATAGTGTATGCATATAAGGGCACAGGTGAATGTGTGTGTGGCAACCAATAGAAAAACAGGCCCCCAAATGAGAATTTTGTTGTGATTTTAACTTTCAGTTTTTGCTATTTAGAGAACATTTAGGATAAATGCTACTCAATACCGATGTGTGTGTGTGTGTATGTGTGTGTTTTGTCATCTGAAAAAAATATACACTAACTTCCTTATCTATTATGAAAATATATTTCATAATGATTCTCTATTTTTGCTTTGTTTTTCATTGTTTCAAACATGCTTGGGTATGCGAACGTGTTCTTTAAATAACCAGAGAAATGTTGTTTGTTGCTGCTGTCATTCTCTCTTCAGTGCCTTTAGCAATTTCCCCCCAAAGAAATCCTTTGCCAGAGAAAGATGTAATCTGTTTGCCCTTCTTGGTAACATTGATTTGCCAGGTTTTTAATTGAGTATTTTTCCTCTCTTGGTTGGGGACTTGTTCAGTTTTCTAAAGTTGAAAATGAGGACTAGCCACAGCTCATGCCCATTCTGGGACATTTTTTGCTTCTAAATGTTTCCTGAACGAAACCCTTTTCTTTTATTCCCATTTCCACAACCTAGGTGGCACTCTCAGCACCTCATCTGGCACAGCACCCTGAGGGGTCAGTCCCTGGTCTCTTTTTCCCTTCTTCAGTCGGCTTTGCCTTATGCTGCAAGAAGTATCCCCTGGAACCATAGTCTGATCGTGTCTTTGATCTGCTTGAAGTCTTGTCTCTTCCCTGTTCTTTTAACATTATCTGATCAAACTTATCTGCCCAGGTTTCCCGAGGCAAGTGCTTCACTCTGGTCATCTGGTGGCTACATGCTTTTCTTTCTCTACAGCTGGAACGCCTTTCTTCTGATCTATGCTAACCCATAGCCTTTGTGCCTCAAGTCACCCCATCTACCAGAAGTCTGCGTAGTTTCTCCTTCCACTGAATTCTAATAGCAACATTCATTCGTGTACTCATCATATATTGGTGAACTACTATGTGTGAGCATGCTAGGCAAAGAGTGGTCATTAAAATATTATGGAGCATTATATGTGATAGTGGTGTGGTAGCTCATTATTTTTCATATAGATGAATCGATCCTTCGGTTGGCTTGGAAACTTCTTATTGACAGACATTCTCATGCTGTCTAGTCTCACCAGTGCCCATCAGAGTGGAGCAGAGAGAGGAAGCTGTGGCCTGGACTGGACATCCTCAAGACAGGAGGTCAAATCACTGCATTTGGTTTTTCTGTAGGGATTCTATCATGCGAAATGGCCTCTGGGAAACTAAAGAGCCCACACACTCAACTCAAAAGAATCCATGTGTGAATTTTACAGACTGGGCCTTGTCTTGGTGATTTTTTAAGAGAATTTTTTGGTAAAATACATAGTGATTTTATATTCTTTCCAGTAGTAACTGCCTCAAGTATTGGAGATATAACACAGAAAGTCTCAATTCTTTGAAGTAAAAAAGCCAGAAGAATGGAGGAAAAAATTATCTCTGTAGTTTCTATAAGAATTGTGGTTTCCTAAAGACTATCATAACAGTAGAAAAGTAAATAATAAACAGAAACCTCCCCTTACATTAGAAACTTTTAGTTACCAAATAATTAGGAAAAGATAAACACTGACTGCAAACACTGCCTCAAAGCATAATTAGGATAATAAAATTGTTTCTGGGTTGGGAAAATCATGAACCAGATCTTCCTCATATAAGGGTTTCTTTGCCAAGATTCAAAATAAAAAGTAGCAGTACTGCATAAAATTTGCCAAGTACAGTTTTATTGTCAACTGATACTTTTCTTAGCAGTTTCAAATATGTGGCCCTATAAATCCCTAGAAAGGCCTACAGGCCACTCAGGATTCCTGAATTTTGCTTTCAAACCAATGGTCCCCATGAGGTAGAAGAGTGCCAGCTAGCGACTTTCAATCTGGGAGTCATTTCCTCTAATGAAAACCTCTTTTGCCAGTAGATCCCCCATGGGGGCCAGGGATAGAATTCAGAAGTTCCATGAATTTTGATGTGGGAAAACTCCCCTCTATTTTCACTAATCTCTAATGGAAATGTAGGTAAAATGTGGGACTCTTTCAACCATATGCACCACAAGCATTTTATTATTTTTATTCATGTTACAAATATTTCAAAATAACATTGGCACGTGCCACTACTTCAAAATCATGGCAGACCTCTTTTAGATCATATAAAAATATTTTGATAATGACTATCAATATGATTGGCTGCTTTTGTAATCTTAAGTATTTTATTTTATGCATCAGTAACATTATGCTGACGAAGGATCCATAGATCTGAATGCTATCTGACACACAAAAATGTTAAGAACTCCTTGTTCAATTCCCATTTTTTTTTTGTTTTTGATAACATTGATATTAAGAAATTAAACAATAGGCTTGGATCAGATTTAAATATGTTTGAATACTCATGATTTTGTAAGAAACAGTTTTACTACTATAGTTTAAAAAAAATTAACTGATATACATAGCTGAAAAATGGGATGAGAAGAATAATCTGCAAATGAGTGGGCAGCGCGTGAGAGGAATAAAAATGAAATCAGAGATTGTCAATCTCACTGGAGTTGAAAACGATTAAATATGGCATCACCACCATGACCAAAATGAGGGTGTAGATGCAATGTGAATCAGTTTTATGTATCACTTTTGTCAACTGAGTATTCCATTAAATGGAAGAAGATAGAACAAGCCTCACAGGAACAATTAATGTGTATTTGAGATAGTAGCAATAATAGCAATATATATTTTTAAAGTCTCTACCATATATCCCTACTGGTTTCATAACTATATATATATGTATACACGCACATATATACACACACACATATATACACACACATATATATACATACATATATGTATATATGAAACCAGATATATACATATATGTATATATACATATATACATATATGTATATATGTATATATGAAACCAAATAAATATATATATTTAAAATATTTGTATTGATTTCAGAGAGGAAGGGAGAGGGAGAGAGATAGAAACATCAATGCTGAGAGAAAATCATTGATTGGCCGCCTCCTACACGCCCACACTGGAGATCGAACTCACAACCGAGCATATGCTCTGACAGGAATCAAACCATGAACTCCTGGTTCATTGCTCGACACTCAAATACTGAGCCAGGCCGGCCAGCCTTCCTGCTGCTTATAATCATCAAAAATCACCCTCAATATAATACTATTACCCTTATGTCCTCATGTAATTGTCACACCTCTAAGAGGAAAAGCAGGTAGGATTACAACCCTGTTGAAGATGAGAAAACTGAGCATCAGGAAAGCTGGAGGCACCAGCTAGGGTTAAAAAAAAAGAAGTTAATATAATCTCCACTTAACAAATGCAGAAACAATCTGAGTGGTTAGGGAAGTTGCAATAAGTGTCAAAGCTGAGATTTGAATCCAATTTGGTCAGATTCCAAAACCTTGTGTACTTCCCATTGTGTCCTGCTGTCTGCCTCACTACTCCTTTCTCTGAATTGGAGAGCTGAAGGGTTGTTAGAAATGATGTCCATCCCCCCATCCCCAGAAAAATTGTACTTCACTCATTTGAATCACAAGGGCATACTCCAGGGAGAGGAAAATAAAGCATTTCCAAAACTTTGGCCTAGCTCTTAGGTAGCTGAAGGGACCCAGGAGAGGGGCTGTGTCTTTGGGATGTCAATGCAGCTTTTTCCTTCACAGCCCTGCCCACCCAGCCACTGGGGATCCAGAAGGCATCCCTGTCTGTTCTGTTGAATCTCACAGGCACAGCAATTACCAGAGAAGAATCTGTGTTCTGAACCAAATGATTCTCCATGGAATGGAAATCATTGTATCATATACATGTGTTTTTCAAATTATCGGAATAAATCTGATTAACGGCCAGGGCTCGCAGATCTTATTTCCCATTTAGGTGAAGGTAAACTCTATTATTCATTTGTGGGCTTTTGCTGGATAGAGAGGCATTTTCTTTTACTTTGGTTCTCTGTGCTTTCCCATTTGCTGTTAAACTGTTGCAGACCACAAATCAAGAGCATGTTGTTAATTTCATTACAAGAGCAGGCAGTAGTGGGAGTTCTTGTACTTAAAAAAAAAAAAAAAAAAAAAAAATGCCAGGAGAAAGAGGATCTGGAAAGCTGTCCACAGAGAGCCCTCAAACTGTGAGCCTTTGCATAGCTCATCCTAATTACCTCCTCCTCCTCCTTTTTTTTTTTTTTTCTCCCCCTGGAAGCTCTCATTTTGGTCACTGTGGTAATGCCATATTGAATCGGTTTCAACTCCAGTGAGATTGACAGTCTCTGATGTAGTTTTCATTCCTTTCATAGGCTGCCCACTCATGTGTAGACTCTTCTTAATCCATCTTTAAGCTCTGTATATCAATCAGCCTTTTTAAGATTGTAGTTATGAAAGTGTTACAAAATCATGCATATTCAAATCTAATTTCTCAAAGCATTTGCTGATCATGTCCATTTTCAGAGCCTGTTGTGTTCAACTTTGCCTCCTTTCTGTCCAAATCCTCACTCTCATGTAACAGTTCATCGCCATTGAAATGTTTACAAAGGGTTTGTATTTCTAGACATTTTTGCTCATTACTTTGGAGCCTCAAAGATAAAACCTCAATGCAACAATAATGCAAACTCAGTAACTTGGCTTTCAAACACAAGCCCACTTCCAAACAATGCGAACGCACAAGCCTCCCCGCCCCCATAGCTCGAGGCTTTTAATCTCAGCTTTCTTCAAAACCTAGGCACCTCTTCCTTTTCATCTGAAACGTAATCAGGCATTTATCTAGCTCCTGCAATCTCCTTTCACAGGAAGGGCACGAACCGTAAGGTTCAACTGTTGAACGTTTGCCAGGAGAAAAGACTCACGTACAGTTTTACTTCTCTTTGTCACAGTGGCTTAGGGGGGGGGAAAAATGTGAGAAAACGACTATAGTCAACTTTCCTTCCCCTCTCCTCTCACCCTGTCTTTTCAGGCACTTCCACAACCTACAGAACCTGAGCTTGGCTTACTGCAGGAAATTCACAGACAAAGGTTTACGGTACCTGAGTTTAGGGAACGGATGCCACAAGCTCATCTATCTGGACCTTTCTGGCTGCACCCAGGTTTGTCTTCTCAGTCCTCCCTGTCCCGCAGCACGCGAGGACGTCCTCCGGAGAGCGGGCTGCAGGCAGTCCCCATGTTCCACCGACGCTGTGCACGGGCTGCAGCACACTTCTCAGAGGTTTTAAATTACACGGCCACAGCTGCTTACATTTTCCCCAGGACCGCTACTATAGGCTCCTGGCGTCCCTCCACGGGGGTGTCACATCCACAAGCAGGCAGAGCTCATTGGATGATGAAACAGACCACTCCTGGTAGATACTCTTAGCAGAGGCCAAACCTTGAAAAATTTTAAAAATTGCTACCAAGCTACAAACAAAGGAACACTTTTTTTTTTTTTTTTTTTTTTTTTTTGAGGGAGAATTTGCAGGGAACTTTCTGAAAAGTCAATTGGCTCCCGCATGGGCTTTCAAAGAGTAAACAAACATGCTCCAGATGTGAGTGTAAGAAAGAAAATGCAACACAGAGTGTAATTTTAAAGATCGCATTCTGTCCTTGGGCTGTATAGCATGCAGATTTGAGATCTATGTGGGGAAGTGTTTAACTATGAAAAAACGGGTTAAAGAAATTTGGGCAGAAAATTAGGGTGGAGGGTAGGACACGGAACTTTGGCAGTAGGTGCTGCGTCACTGATAGTTTCTTCTGCTCTATTTTGATCGATATAAGTCATAATTCTTTTAACTTATTTTCTGTGTGTTTTATTACTATTAGTATCGTAGTATGCTCATTGAAAGATACTACAACAGCACAAATGAGAACTGGCTGAAATATTGATAGTTACCATTTATTGAGTTGGTACTATATGCAAGGCACCATGTTGAGTGCTTCACACATATCAGACTTAGTCCTTGCACCAATGCTGTGGAGCACGTATTTATGATGCCCTTTTAGAAATGAAAAGACCCAGGTTGCACTCTGATAAACGTCTGTTGGTAGATTTCTCAGTTTCATGGTTACTAGGCAGTGGGGAGGACATAGAGGAAAAGAGAGGAGGGCTCTAAAGTAAGTCTGAAACATCTAGAATTTACATTTTTAATGATCCAATGATGTGCAACTTGCTGAATAACATCTACCATCGCTCTTATGACCTGGATGGTCTTACCTCCAGCTTGACTAAGCTTTAGAAAGGCTTCTCTTTGAGTGTTGGCCTCTAACCTCCTTTTTCTTAGAGCATTTATTTACTTTAGAAAACTTACAGTTGTACATTCTTTTTCTGTTCCCTTTGAGATGAAAATCTCTTAAAAAGCTTTTTTGCCAGTGTTGCAACCCAGGACAGTCTTTTTTGAGTACCTGGGAGCCTTGCTTTGAAATGTAATCACCAAGGGAGATTACACTGGTATCTCCCAGTCTCTTCAGGAATATAAAAGCCTAACTTTGATATGGGAGTCCATTAGCAAACACAGATAGCTTAATCTTGGAGAAAAATATTTGCCAATTCAGGAATACCCATATGTGCTTGACATAGCCCATTGATCACTCTTTTCCCTAAATATACATCCTCTGATACTTTCCAGTAGCTCACCAAGTGCTTAAAAATTCCCCACATAAGTGTGACTTATCTCCTTGTTCTTCTCAGTTTTCATGAGGTAATTACTAGGCAGTGGGGAGGACATAGGGGAAAGGAGAGGAGGGTAAACAACACACAACTCATACAAAACACAAGTACACTTACACAAGTGCTAAGCACAAACATTCTTAGACATAGAAAAGTAGATACTCTACCTAGCAAAGCTATCATTTAGAATTGAAGGACAGATAGCTTCCCAGGCAAGAAAAAGCTGAAGGAATTCATCACCACAAGAAATATTAAAGTGTCTTCTTTAAGAAGAAATTTTAAAAAGATAAAAAATGAATGGTAAACTGGCAATAAATACATACCAGTATCTACCAACAATTACTTTAAATGCAAATGGGATTAAATACTCCAGTCAAAAGACACATGGAGGCTGAATGGCTAGCAAAACAAGATCCTTGCATATACTGTACTGTCAACAGGAGACTCACTTTGGATTGAAAGACACACAGACTAATAATAAAAAGATGGGGAAAGATATTTCATAAAAATGGAAACATACAAACAAACAAAAAAGATGGGATAGCAATATTTCTACAAGACAAAGTAGACTTTAAAACAAAATCTATAACAAGAGACAAGGATCCAGCAATTCCACTTTGGGTATTTATCCGAAGAAACAAAAAACACTAATTGAAAAGATATATACATATATATATACATATATATATATATATATATATATATACTCATATGTTCATTGAGTTTTTTACAATAGCCAAGGTGTGTAAATGACCTAAGTGGTCACCAATAGATAAGTGGATAAAGAAAAAGTGGTACATCTATACAATGGGATATGATTCAGCCATAAAAAAGGATGCAATTTTGCCATCTGCCACAGCATGGATAGACCTAGAGGCTATTGTGCTGAGTGTAATAAGTCAAAGAAAGACATATACCTTATGATTTTACTTATATGTGTAATATAGAAAACAAAAATAAACAGAACAGAAAAAATCCAAATGCTCCATAAGAATAAATTTTCTCTATAACCATATATACTTATATATAATGTAGTTATATACATATTACTGCACAAGGAAATTTAACATGACCTGAAATCTTAAAGTTCATATATAAGAAGCTTTATAGAGGTATTCCCAAATTGTACATGATAAAGTTTTATGTGATGTTACTGTTAATAAAGAGTGAAGATGACAGAAGCTTTCAATACTATCGTTTTTAAATTTTGATTACTTTTCCCTGATGGAAGACAATTATCTTTTAATTTCATATGTAGAAAATATTACAGAATATCAAGTTGTTATGTAAAGAAGCCACTAAAGGGTGTGTAGCTAAAAATGTGGGTGAAAGTATTACAAAAGTGTGTTAATAAGTTAATTAATAAACTATAATATCCTAAAAAAAAAAAAAAAAAAAGAAAAGTTGAAATGAGAAGTTTCAAATCAGTGACTATGGCGAGGCACGCATGTAAAACACAGACATTGTCTCTCTGTCTTTAAATTTTGAGCCAACATTTCTAATGTGAATATAAAAATAAAAATCTAGACTTAATAATAAAAATCTAGACTTCAAGCTTCTCTTAAAATACTGGAAGAACTGGCAAAATTGGGCCTGCATTCCCATATGGTAGGGGTGTCGAACTCAATCAGAGAAGGGGCCAAAATCTAAAATCCAGCCTAAATCGCGGGCCGAATGGTTTACTGAACAGTCATAAACTGTCATTGTGATGGAAATGCAGCGGAGTGCAGTGATGACAGCGCGGTGCGGGCCACATTGCAAGGCCTGGCGGGACGGATTTGGCCCGCGGGCCTTGTGTTTGACACATGTGCGGCATATGGCATCGATGGCTGGCGCTGAGTCAGCCTCACCCCCTTGTCGTGGAGCATGCTCCCGTTTGACATCCTCTCCACTCGGTAATGTGTACACTCGCACTTAGCCCTAGACTGCTACCACTTAATTGCATCGCCTACCTGTCCTCAGCAGCTTTTGAGCTTGGTCTGAATGTGTAAACAACAGATTTATTTTCCTGATTGTTCCTTAATTCGTGAGTCTCAAGCCACAGAGAAGTTAGTATTTCATGTCATTACACAAAAACAATGGTTAGTTTATTTTGTTCATTCTTCTTCCGTGTCCATTTGTTCATTTAATAGTTCAGCAGAGGTTTAGCTCTAAGCATGAGACTGTTTCAGGCACTGGAAAATCATACCGTTTAAAATGAGCCGAGATGGGCTCCTTACCCAGGGCTATCTTTCAAAGGGCTGCTGCTCTAGCTTCAGAAAGAAAAGGTGACATTGGATGTTACTGCTTCCGAGGGACGGCAGCCCTTTGAGGACCCTGCCTGCCTCCTCAGCTCTGGGTGTGAGAACAGTGTATTCTTTCAGGCCCAGCTGCCCTGATATGGCAGCGTGAAAATGGTTTCAGAGGTGGAAAATAGACAATTTATGTATTTTTCGGGTTCTCCCCTTGGAAAAGGAAATCCATTTTTTTTTAATGTTGGAAATTTTGCACTATGAAGTCACGTATTAATATATCTGACCAAGAGAAAAAGGTCCTAATAAAACAAAAAGACTTGAGAGTAGAGGCTCACAGCTAAATGCCTTTTGCTGGCATGTGAACGCCTGCTGCGCACTGGACTCTGGAACTCGGGGTTAGGATACATGAAATCTGTCAAGGGCAAAGCTTGAATGTAGTCACAGCTGCTCCAAAAAGGAAAGATGTCTTTATACAATATTGTGAAAGAATTTCCACCATACTTGTTAGAAAAAGTAAATAAATGGATGATGGGGAATTGCAAAGAGAAGGGAAAATCCATTACATATATTTTAGAAATGTTTTGAATTCTTTCGGGACTGGGTAAAGGCTGTGGATGCATTAAGTAATGGGACCAATTGCCTCACAAATACCAGCGCTGCACCTGCACCTGCTTGTCATCTTTTTTTTTTCCTTCATAATATTACAAGCTGTGGTTGAGGTAATGCCTCTGCTCAGTTTCTTCTCCTCAAAGAAGCCTCTGCTGACATTCAGCCCTCAGTCAGGACAGGCCCCTTCAGCCTCCTCTCTCGCTCCCCATTGCAGACCTCTAGCCATATATTTGTCACCTTGAGTTTTGTAGTACTTCTTTTACCTAAAAAAAAAAAAAAAAAAAAAAAAATTTTTCCTTATTCTAGAGTAAACGAGAGAGAGAGAGAGAGAGAGAGAGAGAGAGAGAGAGAGAGAGAGAGAGAGAGAGAGAGAGAAAAGAGAAGAGAAGAGAAGAGAAGAGAAGAGAAGAGAAGAGAAGAGAAGAGAGGAGGGAAAAAATTAGGTAACCTAAAAATTAACCACCTAGAAATAATACACAGTATTAGTAAAAAAGCCTTTTGGTCTTTTTTCTATGCAGGTGTATAATCTTTTAAACTAAAATAGATTATATACTACACATATCTTTCACTTACTATTCTATAAAGTAAATATTTCTTTAAAAAATTTATTGATTTTTTACAGAGAGGAAGGGAGAGAGATAGAGAGCTAGAAATGTCGAGAGAGAAACATTGACTAGCTGCCTCCTGCACACCCCCTATTGGGGATGTGCCCGCAACCAATGTACATGCCCCTGACCAGAATCGAATCTGGGACCTTCCAGTCCGCAGACCGACGCTCTACCACTGAGCCAAACCGGCTTTGGCACTAAAGTAAATATTGTATTTCATGAAATATTTTCCTGTAACTTACTCTTAATAGCTACATAGTATTCCATTATAACAAAACACCAATATGTATTTCACTATTCATGTTTGGCCTACCCTATTTTGCTCTCAGTGATAACCTGTGAGGAAAATTTTTGTAGTCATATCTTTGCATATGCCTATGCAATTTGGGGGTACCTGTTTTAAGAAGTGAAACAGAGGATGGAGTAATTTTTAAGGCCATCCATATTTTACAAAGGTTGTCAATTTATACTTAGCACAAATGTAAAATAATGTTTGGTATCTTTATAAATATGTTTAAAAATATGCTGCCAATTTGGCATTGGACATGATATTTTGTATTTTTAATTTGTATTTCTTTGGTCATGAAAGTTTTAACCAGGTACTTACTACATAATTATTGAATGATAGCTTTCTTATTCTTATTCCAGGCTCCTGATATTGTTATTTGAAATTAATTTAAAATTTGCTTTTAGAACCTGATTGCAATGTTTTCTTTATGCTATTTTCAGAAGGAAAAATAAATCTACTTTCACTAAGCAGATTCAAGAATTCTGCATGAATCAGCTGAACAAATTTAATTCATTTGCTTTTATACTTACCATTTACTCAAAGTTATAAAATCTAAGCTTATGCCATAAAATAGTTCTTTTAAAACCCATGTCTATACACAATTTGGGAAGACTTTATGGAGACAAAATAATTTCACCATGTAAAGAAAGTACCCTTTCCTGTACTCCTTTGTTATCCATCCTGCTGGAGACATTGGCAACAGTGAATGGGGTCCATCTTGTTCTGGGCTCTAGGAAATGCTGTGCTACCTAATTCATGGCAGACATTCATCAGATGTTTATTGAGTATTTGGATTAATGGTTGAATATGTGAGTCTAATGAACTATTGTATGAAATGTTGGTATTTTTCCTTTACACCTCATACTTTTTTCAGGGACTGATCCTCTCCCCTGTGGTTTTGTGGAGCTGTCACTCCTGGCACCTTGAGAGAATATACCATGGTATTGGGAGCATGAGTTCTGGGGTACTTTTAAGCCTGAGTTTGCAACTTACTAGTTTTGGGTCTAGGGCAAGTTGCCTAAACTTTCTGTATATGTTAGTATCTTTATCTATGAAATGGGGAAAATACTAGTATCTACCTCATAAATGTGTTGTGTGAATGAAATGAATTGATGCACATAAGAAGGTTAGAACAGTGCCTGCAAAATAAGTGCTTAATCATCATTAGCTGATATTATTATTATTAGAGTATTGGTATTAGTATTTTCCTGGCCACTGGTCATTCAGCCCAGGCCTAGACAATACTAAATTTCATAAGCAGTGGCTATGATTTTTCTAGGTAGAGTATGATCCTAGCAGAATAATTCAACATTGGGAAAAATAAATTCTGTTTTCTCTGAGGTTGCAGGGTCTGGAGTGTTTAAGTCCAGGCTGATTTGTGATTCTCTTGCCCTGGAATACAGAAGAAATTTGTCTGCAGTGGGAAAGAATGAAACCATCACAAAGAGGCCAACTTTTGAGAGGGAGAGATGATGTGTTAGAAGGAGAGATGACATATTGTTTAGTTGGACTTTTAGTTAGACACACCATTAACTCCCTTTCTACCTAAGCTAGTTTATATTGAGTTTCCAGTTTCCATCATTGCAACCAACAGAAACTGACAACTGGTGAGGGTGTGATTCCTATCTAGCCTTTAGTTGGGGGAGCAAAGAATGCTTCTGATTGGGCTTGATGGAGAATCATACTCAAGAAAAAGAAAAACAAACAAACAACTAAACTAAAACCCAGAGAGAAAGTTGTGAAGGTTTCTCATGGCTTTTCACATGTACCTAAATTTGTTGCTTAGAGCATGCTCTGTGAATGACCTCAAAGTAATCCTTAACACTCAAGAAGCTAGATTAAATTTGCTTCCTGTTTTGTTGGCACTGAGAGTTGAGTAGAGGCATTCCCTAAAGACTTTTTTTGGGGGGTGCCGGGGGGGGGGGGAAGAGGGAGGGAGGGGGGGTGGGCGGGTAATGACTTTTATCAACGTACTAGGAGCCCAGTGCACAATTAGAAATCACTGGCGCCCTCCAGTCGCCAGTCCGGCCCTGCCTCCCTCCCCCTCCGCTGCCCATCTGGCCCTGCCTTCCTCTCTGGCCCTTGAAGCAGCCACAGCCGCTGGTGATCAGGCCCCAGCCACCCGCCCCCAATGCTGCACGCGCAACATTCCCCTGTCCGGTCAACCTGTTATGGCGTTCTGGGTAATTAGCATATATATAATCCATACAGAAAATGCGCAATGCTATGACCATTTATATATACTACTTTATTTCTGTTAGTTATACACATAGGAGTCCAATGGCTGGGTCATAAAGTATGTGCATGTTGGGCTTTTGTTGAGAATGCTAATTTCCTACATTGCTTGTAGGAAAAAAATCCCGATGACATTTTTTATGACTTAGAAAACTCATGTAGGTTTGATTTCTGTGAGAAAGCCTATGCTGTGGCTCTCCAACCGCTTAATCAAAGAGGGCCCCAGGGTTCAGTCCCTGGTTCACTTTTCTTCTCAGCCTATACCTACTCCCTTGGTTGTCAGACCTAGAGGATGGCTTTCAATATCACCTAAAATCATGAGCATATATATGTGTAATATATATTATATGTATACATACATACGCAACATTACATGTATATGTATATGTATATGTATATGTATATGTATATGTATATGTATATGTGTACAAATATGTATACACACGTGTAACATATATAGAGAGGTGTGTTTATATATACACATATCTGCTTATAGAAGCTTATATGTATATGAGTTTATATGTAATGTATATTTGCAGAAGAAATGTATTTATATATGTATAAATGTACACACACTAATGATATATAATATATATCACCAACCCCAGACTTCACCCTTAAATTTTACTCTTATATCTTAAAAATATTTTTTAAACCTCTGCTCTAAAAAATGACTTATTGCCCTTCCTTTGGTCTTCCCCAAGTCCATATTTGTAGTTGCCTAGGCCAAAAATCTTGGAGTCATTTGTTTTGGCTGAAATTGTATCTCCCCGAAATTCATATGTTGAAGTTCTAACCCCTAGTACCTCATAATGTGACCTTATTTGGAAATGAGGTTGTGGCAGAAGTAATTAGCTAAAATGAGATCATTAGGTTAGGCCTTAATCCAATATGACTGATGTCCTTATAAATAGGGGAAATTTGGACACAGAAACACATATATGGGAGAGTGCCATGTGAGCATAGAGATGGCCATCTAGAAGCTAAGGAGAGAGGCCGGGACCTTGTTCTTTTCTCACACTGAAGGGAGAAACCTCAGAAGGACAAACCGTGCTGGCACCTTGATCTTGGACTTTGAGCCTCCAGAACTGTTGGTACAACACGTTTCTGTTGTTGAAGCCACACAGTTTGTGGTACTTTGTTACAGAAGACTTAGCAAACTAATGCAATATCCTTGACTGTTTTCTCTCACTCTCCACATCCACTCCATCGGCAAGTCCCACTGACTATTACTTCAGAATGCATCCAGAATCTGACCACTTCTCACTGCCTCCACAGCTACCATCCCACTCAAAGCCACCATCGTCTTTTGCCTGGATCGTAGTGATAACCTCCCAATTAGTCTCCCTGCTTTCACTTCTGCCTCCTACAAGTCTGCCCTCAACCCAGCATCTGGAGTGATCTTTAAAAAACCCACATTAATGTCCTTCTTCTGCTCAAATACTTGGTAAGGCTTCCTATTCACTGGATAAAAGAAAAACCTTGAAAAGACCTCCAAGACCCATGTACTATGCCTCCTCCCCCAATTACCTCTTCAACATCACTTCCTACTACTCTCCTTACCTACTAGTTCCTTGCTGCTCTTCAAACACAAAAGCTCCTGACTTATGGTTTCTTTGCATTGGCTGTTTTCTTTGCCTGGAATACTCTTCCTGCAGTTATGTGTTTGGCTACCTTCTTTCCTCGCATATCCCCATAATGAATGAATGAATGAATAAATGAATGAATGAATGAATAAATAAATAGGCATCAGCTAAAATGCTCCAAAGAGATCCACATTAGTTCCCTATTCATTTTAGAGCTCTTTAAAACATGTTTAATTTCTTTCTAAATGCAAAAATAGAAAATGTAGGTAGCATTAAGAGTTTTAATGGAGAGGTCAAAGGTACCCTACTTGTACATGAGAAATTGTCAGTTTGGAGGGCAGTGATTTCTGATTATATTTTCCCTTTATCCTCTGCTCTGTGTGTAACTCCAAGGGTTCTCCCGTTGATATTATCTTTAGATAGCCACTTCCTGTACAGATTCATGTATCTCTCACTGTGTGTAGCTGTCAGTGGGTGATAGCACTGTGTAGAAAGCCAGGCATGGAATGACCACAGCTCTGAGGGGAAGGAAGGCATTCCAGCTGAAACCTAAATGCTCAGGAACCAACAACTCTGAACATGGAGGACGATAGGAACCAGAACCAGGTGAAGAGTGGGGAGTTTGGAACAAGATGCAAATGCTTTTTTTTTTTTAAATATATTTTTATTGATTTTTTACAGAGAGGAAGGGAGAGAGATAGAGAGCTTGAAACGTCAAGAGAGAGAAACATCGACCAGCTGCCTCTTGCACACCCCCCACCGGGGATATGCCCGCAACCAAGGGACCTACCCTTGACCGGAATCGAATCTGGGACCTTTCAGTCTGTAGGCCGTTTCTCTATCCACTGAGCCAAACCGGTTTTGGCAAGATGCAGATGTTTTTGTTTAGATTTAAGGAAAGTAAACCAGAGAGTAAGAGAACTTGCAATCGGTGTTTCTCTCTGTCCTTCCCTAGTTCTCCATTTCCAGCCTCAGTTGTTTCGGTAGGCTCCCCTTTTCCCTTCTGCGTAGACACCCAGATACTGTCCCTTTCTCCCACTCCCCAGGTTAACTTTCACACATACTTCGAGGAACTGCTCAATCACAACCTTCTCTAGGAAGCCCTTACTGCTCCGTCTTTCCCCAAACCCAAGCTGGGTTATGTTGCTCCTGTGTGCACTTCCAGCATTGCACTTTCACTAAGCATTCTCTACCTATGTGCCAGCCTGCTTATTTGTCTGCTCTCCTCCCTAGGGTGAACTCCTTGAAGGCCAGAATGATGCCTTATTTACTGGTATAGCTGATTCCTTAGCACATTATAGTACCTGACACATAGTTGGGCTTTGATCAATGCTTTGATGACTGAATGAATAAATAATGAATGAAAATGCAACCAATTTTAAGTAATGGCTAGCCAGGTTCCTAGGTGAAAGTTCAGGAGGCCTGTTGGGTGGCTGAGAAGTTGGCAACTTACTAGACCTAAGTCTGATGATCATTTCTTGGTAAGGTTTTGACATTTACAAGGAGAAAAGAGCCTAGGAAACTATGAGATAACTAAAGTGAAATCATTTTTTATCTATTATTTTTTAGTCATTACACACAAATCAAGAAAATGAAAAGGGACAGGATCCCAGAAATGTTCAAATGATTGGAATACTTGATGCAATAATACTGGTTTATCAGTTCTTATACTGTTACATCTCTCTGGGAGCCATGAATCTTAAGGATAGGTCATCAAATTGCACTCTGGAAGATTCCAAGGTCATTTCAGTTCTCTCCAGGCTACATAAATTCCAAATCCCCTTTTCAAAGAGGCAAAGATCATGGAAGGATGGAAGGTCTTACTTGTTCATCCCTGGGGCTTGTGGTGGAGGTGGGAGAAAGCCAGAGGCACATCCAGAGATGAATGTACTAGCCAAATGGAATGAGTGCATAAGCAAAGCATGAGTAAACAGGGATTTCTCTCTCTCTCTCTCTCCCCCTCCCCCCACCACACACACATACAGCAGAAGTCAGTGGATGGTAAAAGGAGCCCCAAACTGGAGTTGGGAGACCTGGGATTTAGTCCTTGTATGCCACTGGCCAATTGTGTAACCCTGGACACTTGATTGTTCTGCCCGGCATCCTCATCTGTAGAAAGGCTGGGTTGGGCTAAATGATCTTTTTCAGATTTAGGATTTTGTGCTTTTGTATAAAGACTAACCAAGATAACTAAAGGAAGAGAAATTGGGGGGAAAGAATAATGGATTTTATTTTGGAAATCAAATTTATTTGAGGTTCTTGAGATACACCTGGATGTCAATGATAAAAACTACTTGAAAGTGGAAGTCTGGTCCTAGGCTCAGAGCTGAGAGTGGAAATACAGATTTGGCAGTTTACTGATAAGGGGTAATTAGAACAAGAAGAGTGGTGTGACCAGCTAAACCAGTTGTAAACAAACAGATTACATACCCAAATGAACTGGTAACAAATTCATATTCACTTATGTTTGTTTAATTTCATTTTCCTTTATTTTAATTTATATTAATAATAATTGCACCATTTGTTGGGTCATGACTATATATTAGGTATTCAGTTAAGTGTTTTATATTTTTTTATCTCATTTAATCTTTCAAATAATTACATGAGGTAGGTTAGATTATTCCCATTTTAGATATGTAGAAACTGAATAATGAATGGTGTGCTAGTAAACATATAACAATTGTCTAAGAGCAGGGAAAGCCCTACTTTGCGGTGGTTGCTGACATCCATGGTGTAAATACTCTCACTGTGGCCTATTTCAAGCTACCAATGAGGTCATTGAACAGGGAGTATGGAAAACATGTGCAGTAGTGCACTATTATGTGCTATTTTCACCATACAGATACCATAAACATAAGTATCCTCAAGTGCAGAGATAATGGTGACGTGCAATAAAAAATTAGGAAGTGATGATTTTGAGTACTCATTACCTTTAGTATAATTTATTTAATTTTAAATTTGCATGATGTAATTTAAACTGTTAGAATTTAACAACTGGCTTGCAGAGTTCCTAAAAATTTAACTGTCTGCTCTCATAGGCTAGTAAGCTGGCTTCACCCACCAGTGACAATGATGCTAAGACACGGTAAATAACTTGCCTAAGGTCATGCACAAAATTCCTGGGCCAAAATTAGAACCTTGATCCATCTAATTCTGAAGATCTGGCCCTTAACCACTAGACGAAGCATGTCAAACTCACGGTCAGCAGGCTGCATGCGGCCCACAAAGAATATTTTTGTGGCCCAGCCAATATAACAATATGTAAGAAACATTTTAATAAAAATTTTGTAACTTAATTTTTACAATATCCTGTTATATATAATTATTAATAACAAACTACAACACTCACTAATAACTGATTACTATAATCATGTTGCATTCATTTCCCTTATGTGCCTTATGCACAAGTGCACAATTTCTCTCCACTAATACTAGCAGCGAATATTTTAGCAGCTGATTGCCACGTCATTATTCTAGGCAATCAGGTTTGATGTGCGCAACAGGAAATATTTCACTTTTGGAGAACAAGAAAAATAGGTTTATTTGTGTTATGCTTATTAATTTGTGCAGTTATTCGGTCTCTGGTAAGTTAATGTTCAAAAAAATTAATTTTTATTAAAATGTTCTATTAACTTATGTTAAATAAACTTGATTTACTACTAATATCAAAGAATATGAAGAGACCAATGCATATACTTTTTGGAGCAGGGAGAGATTACTCATTGATTTCAGCCCTTTGTATTCAGCCTGTCTCCGTTGAAATAAAACTGTGTTTCTATGAAAACCGAAGCTTTTGTTTTCTTGTGGCCCACGTAAACTTAAACCTTGTTTATTTGGCCTATGTTAGCCTTTGAGTTTGACATGCTTGCACTAGACTGGCATTTGTAAAACTGTAAAGTGCTATGTACTGTATATTGTAAAAAAGAAAAAAAAATATTGTTGCGTTTTCTATTTGAAGAAAATACCTGCTCTTAAGTGTCATCAGTAAGAAGTTCTAGTGGAAAAGCAGTAATGAGTCAGAAAAATCACTGCAACTTCTGCTTCTCTGGATCGGCTCTTGTGCCTCAGTTCCCCTGTTTTAGTAAAGGAATGCTTTGTGTCCATGCTGTTGTTGGAAATAAAAGAATTCATAAAAATCTTTCTATATTGCTTATAGGTCAGACTCAGAAATACACATGGTTTAAATAACTATTAGTTTGAATTTAACTTTTTGCTAGCCATTACTGAAATTAAAAATTAAATATAACAAACACCTATTATTTAGCATCCATATCTTAATGTAATCTCTTTGTAGGCAAAATGTATAAAGATATTTATTGTATTAAGTAGTAAAAATATGAAACATCTGGCAGCAATTTTTAGATCTTGAAGAATCAAATGACAAAATGATGAGTGTCAGGGGAGTAAGATCATGTTTCCCACTCCCGAAAAATGGTTTGAACAATTTTTTAATGTCTTCTGAAAAAACCATACTTAATTCTGCTTCTTCGCTCGTCCCTATCTTAGGAAGTGACTTACGCACAGAATTTCATAAACTGTTCGCAAAATGTTACACAGTGTTTTGGACCTGGGTGAAGCCTGTGGTTAGATTTGCACCTTTAAAGCCACCCGCCAGCTCAGTAAATCTGGACAAACCAAATAGCGCCCCGCATCTTGTGCTGTGAGAAGAAAGTACCACGGTTGTGATTGCCTCGTTGAAACAGGAGACAAAGCCCCATTAGAATGCAGGGAAAGCTGTGAACAGTTTGGCCCCTGGCTGAGGAAAAGGACAGGACAGAGCACTCCAGTCAGGAATGACGAAGCTTGGGAAGGGTCAGCTTGCTTCTGCAGATCTCAGCTCTGAGTCACCGAGCAGCGAGTGCACACAGAGCTGGCACGCACACTTGCCTTCCTGGCATCTGTAGGCTTCACTAATCTCTTGATCTGGTTCCTCACATGTGTTAGAAAATGAAGCTTTTTATGCGTGTTTGGCTTTCCAATGTTTTTAGATAAATATGGTCATCTTTAACACATGACTACATTGTCTACCCCCCCCCCCCCTTTTGGAACTACTAATTCTAATGTACATTCTACAAATAATTTACTCAGTAGCTACCTGGTCTATTAACAAACCTCTGTGGCCTCAGACTCTGTGCCAGGCGCCGTGTTGAACCGTAAAGGACAAGAGGGTTAAGATGCGCCCTGTGTTCCTCAGCAGGGACATTAGCCGTGTGCACAGTTAGTGATGGTACAAGGCAGGAGACCCTCCGGCTGAGGTCTTTGGTGCTCTGAGATGGACAAGGAAGAAACAGCTCTGCCTGAAGTGAGCAGGGAGGGCTCCCTGGGAGAAGTGCACTAGGGAACATAGATGTGGGGGCTGGCCATGAAGGATACACAGACTAGAAAGGACAAGGTCATCCAAAGAAAAGAGACACAATATTTAAAAGCTTTTCAAGACCTTGGGAAGAGTTGCTACTGAAGATACTTGTGGCAAATTTGAATGCAATAAAACAGGATGTTCCATAATGTTTTGGGAGAAATCTTTGATTTTCTCCAACAATTCATTCTCCTTGCTAAGCCAGGCTTCTTTGGGGTCACCAAGAGGTTGTAAAGGATATATGGATATGACTAAAGTCATCACATTACCCATTAGTCATTGGTTACAGCACTGCAGAATGAGAGAAACAGCTGGAAATGGTATAGGAACACCACTTGGGCCACGTTTGCCTAAAATGGATATTTAAAAAATATATATTTTATTGATTTTTTACAGAGAGGAAGGAAGAGGGAGAGAGAGTTAGAAACATTGATGAGAGAGAAACATCGATTCAGTTGCCTCTTGCACACTCCCTACTGGGGATGTGCCCGCAACCAAGGTACATGCCCTTGACTGGAATCGAACCTAAGACCCTTGAGTCCTCAGGCTGATGCTCTATCCACTGAGCCAAACCAGTTAGGACTAAGATGGATATTTCTAACTGCCATGCCCCGAGGGTCTTGTCTTCATGTACATCTCTTTTCTGTGTTGCTGAGCTAATTGGTTCAGAGGCAATGTTGTGTGAAAGGAGTGGAAAATGGAAGCTTGGTGAGTTGTTACCCTCACTGAGGTAAGTCCCTTCCTTCTTTTCACTACCTTTGAGTGACAAAGAGGGATCTGAGATACCCCTGGGTGCTCATTGTATGGATCACTTATAACTCATTTTTTTGTGCTGTCGTGCTGATGGGTTGAGACCCATCAGAGAGAGAGATGGAGAGAATTTTCCTGTGATCACCAAAGCTTCTCTGCCCCCATTAGGAGCCATAGCTGTCTGCTGAGACCTGACATTGGAACACCAGTGATGTGGCCAATTTGCCCACCTTCTTAATCAATGGGAGCTTAACCAGCAAAGAGCAGAGTGGCAGGGCTCCAGTTGGTGTCAAGAAATTAAAGCCAAAAAATCACTTCACAATGAAACAAAGGGAGATCACATCCAAGTTTTGTAAGAATTCTACACAGATATCAACTGTGGCAAGGTCTGCTACTTTAACATGGTAAAATATTTTTTTTCCCTTAGAGAGGAATTTTTAATTTTAGGCTTATACCCTATTATTTGAGTGAAGAGTAAGGACAACTAATAGTTGGTTGGCTAGAAGATTCTGGCAGGAACATTTGAGTCATAAAATATCAGCCAAGCATCTTTTTGGACATCCTAAAATAAACTGTGTAGAAAACTAGACATCTTATGCCAGGACAAAACTAAAAACCTGTTTCTCAGAGGTCTCCCTGATTCCCCTTTTCTGGATACAATCTTATTGGTTGATAGCACCAAATTTTTGGCTGCATTGCAAGGAATTGCTATGCTGTGGCTGATTACTGCTATCATCACTCTCCCTGCCTTGTTCAGGAAATCTTGTTAGGAACATGCTTCCAAGAAAGTAAGAGAGACAAAGTTGTTTGTTTGTTAAAGAGAAGCTATTATTGGAGATACTAGGGCTAGGGTGGTGGACTAGGGTCTGAGATAAAGGGGAGGAACTTAGAAGTTTTGTGAAAAATGATTGCTCCTGTCCCTGGAGTTTTGTGTGTCTTAATGGGGAGAGGTGGCCTCTAGCCCTGGCTCTGCCACCAGCAGTGTGATTCAAGACCATTCGTTCATTCATTCATTCATTCATTCAGCACTTATAGAGCACACTCTTATTTGACACTATGTCCAACACTGGGGACCACATGGTGATACATAGATAAGAAACATGTTCTCAAACCTCTGAATACCATCCTATCCTATATAATAAAAGGCTGATATGTCAATTGTCCCCTTGACCAGGAGTTCGACCGGGAGTTCAACCAGGGGACGGGCCCCCCACCGGGATCAAGGACTGGGCCCTGGGGAGAGGCCAGGGGTGGTTGGCCAGCTGGCCCTATTGGTCCCTTAACCCCAACAGGGGGTGGGGCCAGCCCACCAACTTCCCACATCTTCTCTCCCCGCCTCTCCCCCCCCCCCCCCCAGCCTGGCCAGATTGGCCCTAATAGGGGTGGGCCTGCTGGACCCCACCTGTGCATGAATTCGTACACTGGGCCTCTAGTTTCTTTATATATGCAATGTGAGGGATGTGTTGGAATGACCTCTCAAGGCCCTCTGTCTCTAGTTCTCAAATCTTTATTTTTCTCTAGAAGCACAATGCACTCAGAACACTAACAGGAAAACTGGTACCGAATGTGTATACCAGACACGGTGCTAGCTAATCATTTTTACATAGGATCACCTAAAATAGATACTATCAGACCCATTTTATAGATGAGAAAACTAAGCATAAGAGAGTTTGAGTTTCCTTTTGTGATAAGTGAGAAAGAGGCAAAGCCAATCTCAAACCCAGCTCTGCTGACTGACTCCAAACCCAGCATTTTCCCCTTCTCCTCTGTTCTCTGGGTTTTTAATATCCATTAATTCCTCCTGGACTTCTTTCTGGGAGTACTTATGGGAAATTTATTAAAGAATTCATGGCAGGCCCTAGCTAGTTTGGCTCAGTGGATAGAGCATCAACTCACGGACTGAAGGGACCCAGGTTCCATTCTAGTCTGGGACACGTTCCTTGGTTTCAGACCCAATCCTTCGCCCTGGTTGGGTGCATTGGGCGGCAACCAATCAATGTGTCTGTTTCACATAGATATTTCTCTATAGGTCAATGGAAAAATATCATTGGGTGAGGATTAACAACAACAAAAAAATACCCTCCCCCCCTAAAAAAAAAAAAAAAGAATTCATGGCAGTATAATACAAAATACCTCTTTTTTGCCTTAATGAAAGTTAGTTTTTCTTCTTCCTTACCTACTAAACTTTTCTTATTCATACCAAGGGTGATCTTGCCACTTCAGTCAAGCCCAGTGCTACCACTGCTTTGCCTTTGCCTTTGCCTTGGAATAATTTTCCATCTGGTCTATTGCCAAATTCTGTACTCTTTCCCAGACTTTGTCGTTTTGTTTATTTTTAGAGAAAAGAAGGATGCGTGAGAGAGAAAGAGAAAGAGAGAAACATCAATGTGAGAGCAACCCAGGTACGCTCCCTTGGCTGGGAGTCAATCCCTGATCCTTTGGTGTGTGGGCCACCGCTCTAACCACTGAGAACAGTGGGCAGGGCAAGGAGTTGCTTCTTATAGATAAGCAAAGGAAGTGGTTTCTTGAGATTTGAATCTACTCCCATTGAAAATACTGTAAAGATTGTTGACATGACAACCAAAGATTTAGAATATTGCATAAACCTCATTGATAAAGCAGTGGCAGGGTTTGAGAAGATTGACTTCAGTTTTAAAAGATGTTTTACTGTGGGTAAAATGCTATCAAACATTTCATGCTACAAAGAAATCACTAATAAAAGGGAGTCAATCAATGAAGCTAACTTTATTGTCCTGTTTTAAGAAATTTCCAAAGCCACCTCAAACTTTGGTAACTACCCCCCTGATCAGTCCCCAGGCCATCAATATTGAGGCAAGACCTACCATCAGCAAAAAATATGACACCTCACTGAATATTCAGATGATAAGCAACATTTTTTAAAATAAAGTTTTAAAAAATTAAGGTATGTAATTTTTAAAAAAATATCTTTTATTGATTTTTTTACAGAGAGGAAGGGAGAGGGATAGAAAGTTAGAAACACAATCAGCTGCCTCCTGCACACCCCCTACTGGGGATGTACCCACAACCAAGGTACATGCCCTTGACCAGAATCGAACCTGGGACTTTTCAGTCTGCAGGCCTATCCTCTATCCATTGAGCCAAACTGGTTTCAGCGGTATGTAATTTTTTGAGACACAATGTTGTTATATATTTAATAGACTACAGTATAGTATAAATATAATTTTTATATTCTGGAAACCAAAAATTTGTGTGACTTGCTTTATTGTGATATTCACCCTATTGTGTTGCTCTGGAACTGAACCAACATTTATTATTTCCCTGCAAGGAGAAGTCCACAGTAAGAGGTGATTTAAAAACTTCCTAAGGGCTTTCTTATGCTATCTTTCCCAAACGATGGCATTCTCTTTCTTTTTTCTTTTCTTTTACTATTACATGGTTAATGTATTAATAGAAAGTTTGAAAAACACAGAAACTATCCACACGTTAGAGGTAGTCATTGTTAACATTATGAAGCATTTCCTACTATGATGTTTAATTTTACATGTCAGCTTGGCTAGGCTATGTTACCCAGCTGCTTGGTCAAACACCTGTGTAGACATTGCCACAAAAGTATTTTTTTCAGGTGTGATAAGCATTTAGGTAAGTGGACTTTGAGTAAATGGCGTCATCTAGTAAGTTTAAAACCTTAAGAACAACTGAGGTTTCCCAAAGAAGAAGCAATTCTACTTTGAGACTGAAACAAACATGCTTGCATTCCAGGCTGCAGGTTTCAGACTTAGACTTCAACATCAACTCTTCCCTGAATTTCCAGCCTGTCATCTGCTCTACAGAGTTTGATAATAATAATCTTGGGAAAATAATAATAAAGGGAAAATAATAATCTTGCCAGCCCCACAATCATGAATTGACTTCTTAAAATGAATCTCCCTTCCTTCCTTCCTTCCTTCCTTCCTTCCTTCCTTCCTTCCTTCCTTCCTTCCTTCCTTCCTTCCTTCCTTCCTTCTTTCCTTTCTTTATCAACTATCTATCTATCTATCTATCTATCTATCTATCTATCTATCTATCTATTCGATTGGTTCTGTTTTTCTGGAGAACCCAACTCATAAACCAAATTGCCCCCATTCTTTTGTTCACTTATTTCATCTGGATTAGCACTTCTCAAACTATACTATGCATGTAAAACACCTGGAAATATTGTTCAAGTGCAGCCTCTGCGGTTGCATTGAGATTTACATAATTTTATGTTATGTGAATTTTACCTCAAATAATGAATATGTTTGCTAGACTTGTGATGATCATTTAATAATATATATGTAAAATATTAAATAATAAAGAGAAAAAAATCAAGACTATGGTAGATTCTTTACCTGTATGCCTGCCACATTTTATGGTTACCATTAAAAAAAATTTTTTTTAATTGATTTTTAGAGGGAGAGAGGAAGGGAGAGAGGGAGAGGGAGAGACATCAATGTGAGAACAAAACATCAATCTACTGCTCCTATATGCCCCCACCAGGGATTGAGCACCCAACCCAGGCCTGTGCCCTGGCTGGGAATTGAACTGGCAACCATTTGCAGGGGGCCATGCCTAACCAACTGAGCCACATCGGCTCACACTGGTTTCCATTTTAAAACACTATAGCAAAATCATGACATATCTTTGTTTATTACTATCAGAGGGTTTTATTAGATTTCATTCTAATGGGTTTTCCCATTATTTCTACCTACTCTGTAAAATTCAGATTTCAGTCCAAGGCTTCAGGAACATTGCAAACAGCTGCACTGGAATCAGGAATCTGACCATCAATGACATGCCAACTCTAACAGACAACTGTTTAAAAGTAAGTAGTTGGAAAGTACATTTTCTTCTCAGCCCCATTAGATGGGCACACTTTTTTAGTGACTTGAGTTACTAAAAATATGAATGGGTTTTTCATATATATATATATATATTTTTTTAAAATATATTTTTATTGCTTTTGTACAGAGAGGAAGGGAGAAAGATAGCTAGAAACATCGATGAGAGAGAGTCATTGACCAGCTGCCTCTTGCACACCCCCTACTGGGGATATGCCCGCAACCAAGGCACATGCCCCTGATGGGAATCGAGCCTGGGACCTCAGTCCCCAAGCCGACGCTCTATCCACTGAGCCAAACCGGTTTCGGCTATATATATATTTAATAATAAGAAAATCATTTAAAATTTACGCACACACACATTTGGACATTTGAATCCTGAAATGTCCTAAGAAACTTTGTTTCACAGTTAGGATATTTTTGTTTCAGTGATATAGCCTAAGCATAAACTGTAAGTTTAGCTCTACATGTGAAGTTTCTGAATGTAATGATTTTTTTCCCAGCATTCTATTTTTTTTCATATTTTCCCATACTTTTATAACATGATTTAATTCTGATTCCTCTGCATTATTCTAATGTATGTACACTAAAATATATTGAAAAAAGTCTCGTTTTCTTTGAAAAAAAAAAAGTAAATTTAATGGTTAATGTGTTTCTGAAAATATTTAGGGGGAAAATTGACCTCATTAAACTTGTGCCATGGCTAATTTAATAATCTTTTGTCTTTTAAAGGCTTTAGTCGGGCATTGTTTTCATATTACATCAGTGGTTTTCATCGGTTCACCACATATCTCTGATCTTGCTTTCCATGCCCTCTCTAAGTGTAACCTCACAAAGATCCGATTTGAAGGTCTGTAATATTAAAAATGTGGTTCGGCACTAACTTTTATTCTTGTGGCAATTTAAACTCAGTACTTATCTTTTCTTCTCTGTGTGTGTGTGTTTGTTGGTTTTTTTTTTTTTTAAAAAAAACAGGAAATAAAAGAATTACTGATTCATGCTTCAAATATATAGACAAGCAATATCCAAACATTAGTCACATTTACATGGCGAACTGCAAGGGAATAACGGATAGTAGCCTCAAGTCACTCTCACCTTTGAAGCAACTTACTGTGTTGAATTTGGCAAATTGTATAAGGTAATGAGTCATTTAGTCATATATTCAAGAAACACTGAAACTCTGTACTGTGCCAGGCTTCCTGAAAGAGCTCATTGGTAGTAAACATGAAAGTCAGGGGTCTAAGTGGAGGTAAGCATAGAGGCTATGGTAACACAAAGGAGGGGTACCCAACCCAGACTGGTTATAAGGGGGTGCCGGGAGATTCTCAGGGAAAGCTCAGGATATGTGAAATCACAGGACCTTCTAAAATTATTAATAAATGAATTCATAGAAAGACATGTGGACTACCTTTCTTAGTGAGTGTTCTCACAGCTGGTTCAGTTAACAGGTTTTTCCCAAATGGACTTTCAAACTTGCTTATGAAGAACCAATCTTGGGTAGATTTCTCCTGTGTGAATTTGATGACAGATGGATAGATGCTAAGTTCTTATTAAAACCCTGTTTTCAGCGAGGTTACTATTGGGCTTCTATCCTGGTATTCTCAGGTGGGCAAGGATGAAATTCTTGCTGAAACTTCTTCACCAATGAATATCTCAGCTTCTTGCCTATGTAATTTTCTTGTAATATTATTGAGCCAGAAAATAACAAAATAGCATTTGATCCTATGATGTTGGCTAATATCTGGGAAAAACATAAGACGAGTCTGAGCAATAAGCTAAGCTACATACAATATTAAGCCAGGTTATCTATTAATATTAAGATGGAGAAACAGCCGAAACCGGTTTGGCTCAGTGGATAGAGCATCAGCCTGTGGACTGAAAGGTCCCAGGTTCGATTTCGGTCAAGGGCATGTACCTTGGTTGTGGGTACACCCCCAGCAGGGCGTGTGCAAGAGGCAGCTGATCGATGGTTCTCTCTCATTGATATGCCTAACTCTCTATTCCTCTCTCTTCCTCTCTGTGAAAAATCAATAAAATATATTAAAAAAAAAAAAAAAGATGGAGAAATACCATGTGTCTGGGAGGGGCGGGTAACATAGAGTTTGAAATGGGGATTAGGAAATGAGGCCCCCAATCAATGGGCAGCAAGGAACTTAGGCCTCCTGCCAGTAGCCATAGAGTGGAAGCAGACCCTCCAGTCTCAGTCAAGCCTTCAGCTGGTATTTTGACTGCAAGCTCATGAGCAAGCTGGCATCATGATACCAGCACAAAGTTTATGTGTGCATATGTGAATGTGTACATAAGTGCATGTGTGTGTGTGCATAACAGCTAATCTTATCTGTATTGATGTGTGAAATATTAATTATTGATCTTTATTCTTCTATTTCACTTAAGCTTCTGCAGGTTAACTAATTTTATTTTATTTTTTAAAATATACTTTATTGATTTTTTGCAGAGAGGAAGGGAGAGGGATAGAGAGTTAGAAACATTGACGAGAGAGAAACATCGATTAGCTGCCTCTGCACACCTCCTACTGGGGATGTGCCCGCAACCAATGTACATGCCCTTGACCGAAATCCAACCTGGGACCTTTTAGTCTGCAGGCTGATGCTCTATCCACTGAGCCAAACCAGTTTTGGCTGTTTTATTTTATTTTTAATGTATAGGTTATGTTTTGTTATTTTATTTTAAAATTTTTTATTTTTCAATTACAGCTTACATTCAATATTCTTTTGTATTAGTTTCACGTGTATAGCATAGTAGTTAGGCAATAATATTCTTTATAAAGTGCTCCTTCTGATATTTCCAGTATTCAATTGGCAACATACATAGTTATTACAATATTAGACACCTAGTGCATGAATTTGTGCACCAATGAGTCTCTCGGCCTGGCCTGCAGAATTGGGCCAAAACTGGCTCTCCAACATTCCCTGAAGAGTCCCAGGCTGAGGGACCCACCAGTACACAATCAGGGCCTGGGAGAGAGGGGCTGAGGGAGGGCTCCAGGGCATGTTTAGCCCATCTCACTCAGTCCTGATCAGCTGGACCCAGCAGCAAGCTAACCTACTGGTCAGAGCATCTTCCCCCTAGTGGTCAGTGCACATCATAGCAACTGGTTGACTGGGCAACTGTTTGCCCCCTAGTGGCCAGTGCACACCATAGCGAGTGGTTTAGTGCTCTTAGCATATCATTAGCATATTATGCTTTGATTGGATGAATGAATGACCGGACAACCAGATACTTAGCATATTAAGCTTTTATTATATAGAATGATTGACTATATCCCCTATGCTGTATTTTACATCCCTGTAACTGTTTTGTAACTACCAATTTGTATTTCTTACATATATTGCTATTTAAAAATCTTTTATATATCTAGATTTTCTCTGCTTTAAAAGGAAAGGATCCATAGGTCATTTATTGGGTTTCTAGTCCAACTAAATTGACCTTGTATTTAGTGGAAATTCCTCCAGGATTCTAGCAGTAATATGACTATTAGTCTCCTAAGATTTAGTCTTTTTCTTTTGAGGATATTGCATCAGGGACTGCTTAACTTGATCACATTTTAATCCAAGAGAAAGTCACCTTAAGGACCATCTGTTTTCTTAATAGTTATAATTATTATGACATTTGTGTGAAGAGGAATAGCATTTTTACTAAAACTTCTATTACTATTATTTATACTTTTAAAACAATTTAAACTAAAAGCTATATAATCAAATTTGGCTTTAAAATGTTGACAAAATACCAGTAAAAAGATATTATCTTGCTATTTTGGAATATATGGGTGTAGTAACTGCTATTTAAATAGTATTCTATATACTTAAATATCAAATCATATGTAAAGCTGTTTTTACTCTTTCCTACAGAATTGGTGATGTGGGACTAAAGCAATTTCTTGATGGTCCTTCAGGCACAAAGATAAGAGAGTTAAATTTAAGTAACTGTATCCAACTGGGTGATGCCACTATTCAGAAACTATCAGAGCGGTATGATAAAACAATATTTTCATCATATCATTAGTAATTGTATATTTACTAATAAGGAGAGATCAGAGATAGAACTTCAAAGCCATTTGAAAAACATCAGGACCAGTCCAAAAGTTGGTCCAATATTCAATGAAATAAAAGACATTGGAGTCATAGATTAAACTAATCTTTTAATTGTATCTGAGATGTTTCTTATTAATTTCACCTTAGAGGAAGTTTGAAATGGATCATTCATGAAGTTATGAATATCTAGGCACAAGTGACTTTGTAGTACTTTTCAAGGATATTATTTCCATGTAAATCTTTACTTAAGCATTTCCTAAGGGATATTCTTGCTGGTGGATTTATTCTTGATTCTCCTTATTCATCGGAGGTCATGTGTACACTAAGGGTCAAGCCCAATTCTCGTTGCAAACTCGTAAGGGATAAGTAAGAAATTTAACTTTGCACTTTTAGTGATCATTCATTGTGTTACTTACATGATATGTTTGTGATATATTTTTTTTCTTATTAGAAATTGCAATATGAAATGAAATCACAGAAAGAATACCTTTTATAATAGCCTTTCTCCTTTTCATCCACCTTTGTAATTCCAAATTATTTTCCACTTTTAAGCTTACTTTTATGTTGAGGAAAGTAAAATCCTGCTTCAATATCATTTGCTTTCCCAGATAGTTTTTATGTGAAGAAATTGTTACTGGTAGTAATTAGTTAATAAAAGTTAAAATTATTTTTTTATGATATTTTCTTTCAGCTGCCAAAACTTAAACTATTTGAGTTTACGAAATTGTGAAAACCTGACTGACTATGGATTTGAATTCATCACAAACATCTACTCCTTGATATCACTCGATCTCTCTGGAACAAATATTTCTAACGAGGTAAAAAAACAAACAAACAAAAAACACACAACACTACACATATTCAAAAACAATTCAATAATGTTTGTTTTCTGTAATATAATCATTTTCCATTTTTGTAAACAATGAAAAGAATAACAATTACTTTTAGTTCTTAAAATATTAGATTATAAAAGGAAAGTTTAGGAATATTGTTTCTGGAATAGTGATAGATGAGTTACTTGTAAATCCTGGTCTTGCTTCTCTGTTAAAAAAAAAATGGCAAAATACGATATTGAGAGTCCTGACAAATCGGAGTGCTACATGATATGATAGATCTGAAATTTGCTTCAAAATAGAAGTTGGTCAATGTGGAAATAATATATTTTAGATGGCTGAAGTAGATTTTTCTTGTGGCTTGCAAGAAAAACTGCAAGACTACCTGAATGCCTTGAGATCTCAGGCTGGTTCAAAACTGAAGTCTAGAAATGGCCTCATCAAATGCACAAGAGAACACATTTACAGAACCTCAATTCCTGCAAGCTGCTGGTGCTACCCATTAGAGTTGAAACTCAGGTCACATGCATCCTGTCACTTCAGCACTGCTTCATTTACTAATCAAAATGGATGATAAACCCAGAGAGATTTGCCATGCTGCTGAAAGACTTAGATGGGCTGTAGTTAGATAAGGAATATACTGGCTTCTCTTGAAGTGCAGTGCATTAGGGGGGATATAGGAAGACAACAAAGGGGAAGCCCTCCCCTCCATATGCTTACTAAATCCCTATAACCCCTTAAACCCAACAACAAATATCACCTGTCTGTGACGCCTTCTCTGAGAAGCCTCACCTCACAGACAAGCACAGGAACTTCCCCATGTGCACCTCCAGCCCCAGTGCATCCTTCAACATGAACTGTTTCTGTTTCTCACTGTATTACTGGCAACTGGATTATGTGTCTACCCTTCCCCATCATTCAGTGGGCTCTGTTAGATGAAGGACTATGTCACTTTATTGGCTTTTCTTTCTTTGTCTAATAGAGAATTTCTATTCACCCTCTATTCTGCTAGGATGGTCTCCTCCCCCTTCCATGGAGTATCATTAAGTGGTATGAGGGTGGGGGTGGGGAGCAGTTATAAGTAGCTAATTCATTATGGTGGGGTCAAGTCTTATCTTCTCAATGCTGTCTTCTGCTGGAATCCACTGAGATCTCTGAGGGCCCATCTGGCCTTTGGTTTCCTGTTTAGGTAGATCCTTATGTGTCTTCTGTGTCCCAGCACCAAGGATCCTTCAATTCTTCAGGCACCCTGGTCATATGTGCCTTGCTCTGTTCTCTGGGTCATGTGAGCCAGGGGCACTCTGTGAGGCTGTCTTAGATCCATAGTCCTAGACATCTCCCGAAGACATTTTTCTGCTCTCAGGGTATATTTGCTCTCAGACCCATTCCTCACCCATCTCTCACTCTGCTACAGATTGACTGATTCATGGTAACTGGATTCTAATTGGGTTTGGTGCGGCTGAGGCACCTGTGAAGGGTCAGAAGAAGGAAGAGGCCAGGATTTTCTTCCACCTTTCTTTGCATCATCATTAGCAGCTGCATTTCATTTATGACCAACTATCTAGTCAGGCCTCCTGTGATTCCACTTTCCTGGGTAACCTTTGCCCCTGGACTTTGATAACACCACCTTTTCCCATTGTCCTCCCAACATAAAGTTAGTTAGTAGTGGCTTCCTGCTGCTGCTAACCTTTAGACTGTGTCACTATCCCTTCGGCTTTTCGGGTTCTCTACCCCCTAGGTAGCCAATTCCCGATCACAATTACATTTTCTCAATTTGAAATAGAGTTATTTCTGTTTTCCTCATTACATTTTGGCTGATACATGATGAGCACATGAAAACTCAGCTGCCTTGTTGCTTTTCACAGCCCTACCAGGAAAGATGACATTGGTTCTCATTTATTCCAAACCCAAATTCTAGCAGAAGATTCCTACTTTCCATCCAGCTGAATAGAGTTCAGGGAGGTCCAGAACAGATCTAGGGGGTATCTTCCAGCATTTCATTCTGTTGCTTCCCTGTGCTTTTCCTTCCCCCGCTCTTTACCCCTCTCTTTACCTTTTCTCTCTTTTCTTCTTCTCCTCCCTTCTCTTCTCCTTCCCCCTCTGCTCTTTTCCTCTCCTCTTTTCTTTGTTCCTCTTCTTTTCTCTTGGCATTGATTCTATATCTATTCTAGGGGTGGGAAAAAATGTTCAAACTGACTGCATGGTTTTAAAAAATGTTATGCCCCAAGTGTTTCAGGGTTTAAAGATTTGAAGCTTAAAGGTCGTAAAAGTTTAAAGAGGAAGGATTTCCCCCCCCTCTCCTGTGTTCTGTAAAAACCCTTCCCTGACACATACAAATAGAATGCCCAGCTGTTGTCTGAAGAGTCACAGGGTGGAAAGGAATGGAGGGTCAGAGCACATTATAAAATACATTAGAATATAACGCCACCACAGAACTCATCACAAGCCTGCAGGGCCTGGTGAACATTTGTTGAATAAAGGGAGTGAACTTTAAATGCTCTTAGTTTTTAGCTTTTGGGAGAAACTCAGTTTTGAGAGAGAGATGGGAGAAACTCAGTTTTATTTTCAAAGACGATATATCAAAAAATTACCCAATGAAGACAATTTAAAACTGAAAATGATAGCCTCACTTGCTGTTTTCATTTCTTATAAAGAATATTTACCATCTGACAGAGTAGTAAATGCATATCTATGGAGAAGCGTGCTAATTGTTTTCTGCTAAAAGGTCGAAAAAGAAGTCTTCTGAAGGTTGTTGTTTTCCCCCCTCCAAATCAGTAAAACTCTGATCTACCAGGCAAATGATTGACAATACAGTGCCACAACAGCTGTGGGAGCTAACCTCTAACAGTTCAATTAAAATAAACCAGCCCAGTTGTCAAGTTGGGCAGCTGAACACTAAGTCTGGATTATAGGTCTGATGAAATGCAAATTGGACTACAGACTTAACATTTAAGACTTAATCTCAGAAAGTTACAGATATTTATGAGAGATCAAGTGTGACCAGTTGTGCTTTTTTTTGGGAAAAAAAACCCCACATTTCTTATGTCTTCTAATAATTATGTTCACTCTCAATTCTTTTCCATAATGACTTTTCAGTTAGGATCACAGTAGTCAGTTAACAAATATTTGCTTTGTGCTCAGTTCTGTGATGCCAGAATGAACAAAACATGACCTCTCTTCTGAGCACTTTCTTTCTAGTGGAAGACAGGCGCAGAGCAAATGGTTACAAAGTGTGGCAGATGTGGGAACCAATGAGAAGGGAAACAACCTGGCTCAGAGACTCAAGTAAAACCTGATCATTCATATATATACATATATATACATATATATACACATATATACATATATATACATATACATATATATATATAAAATCAGAAAGAAAGGAAGAGGGAGGGAAAGAGGGAGAGGGAGGGGGAGAGGGAGAGGGAGGGGGAGAGGGAGAGGGAGGGGGAGAGGGAGAGGGAGAGGGAGAGGGAGAGGGAGAGGGAGAGGGAGAGGGAGAGGGAGAGGGAGAGGGAGAGGGAGAGGGAGAGGGAGAGGGAGAGGGAGAGGGAGAGAAAATCATTGATTGGCTGCCTCCTGCATGCCACACACTGGGGATCAAGTCCACAACTCAGGCACGTGCCTTGATTGGGAATCCAACTGTGACCTCCTGGTTCATAGTCCGACACTCAACCACTGATCCATGCCGGCCGGGCAAACCTGACCTTTTCCAATAGAAGAAAATGGGTATGGGTTGAACCAACAAAATAGTCTGAACCAAGACACAGAGGTTTAAAAGTATGGTGGCATCTAGGAAATCTACAGAAATAGGTATGGCTTGATTGTGAGGAGAGTGGTGAGAGATACTTTTTGAGAGTTTGGCAGGGGTCAGGTTGTAAGGGGCCGAGAAGCCATATTGTGGAATTTGTTCTCTGTCCTTTTGGCAATAAAAGGACATTCAGTGCTGTCAATTAGACATGGTCAGATGGACATTTTTAAAAGATCACTGTTTGCAGGAGGGGGTTGGGAATAATAAGTGAACTGGTGACCGATTATGAAGCTGAAATCCAGGTGAAAAGCTATGTATGAGGGTCTGTTTTTAGGGCTAAAGCCAGGGAGATGGCTGGAGCAAAGTCTGAAGATTTGAGAGACATTTAGAAGAAAGAATCAACAAGGGATAGAAATAGATTGAGTACAGGAGTATAAATGAGAGGGAGGGGAGCAAAGATGATGCCAGATTTTTGGCTTAAGCATCTGTATAAATGATAGTGTCCCTTACTAACCTGTGTGCCTTCCACAGTGGGAGCAGCAGGCTTGCTGTCGGTTGGGAAAATGGTCATGTTTCGTTTGAGTCACCTATAAGATAGTGTTATAGAAAGGTAGAGAGCTCAGGATATAAGCAGGAAAATAATTGTAATTAACTCCTCATAGGTACAAGAACTTTATAGGTTTGCAAAGGGTGAAGGGAAGTTGTATTCTGAAACTCATGGAAACACATGAGGTTAATTAGCAAAGGCAAAAATATAAATATTTAGAAATCTAGAAAGATTTTATTTGAGAGAGCTAATTTAAATGAGGAAAGCAAAGGGAACACAGTTATTTCAAACTGTATACACTTCTTAGAACAATTTTATTGTCTTTAGCCATTCCTTTGTAGAAAATAGTGATTAATGTATTGTATCATCCATGAACAAAAGTTAAAAAGTTATCTAATATGCATAACCCATGGACACAGACAATAGGGTGGTGAAGGCCTGGGGTGGGGGATAGGGGGGCAGGGAGGTGGCTAGAAGGAGTTGATGTGGAAAAAACAGGGATATACCTAATACTTTCAACAATAAAGATTTTTTAAAAAAGAATTTATCTAATAAGCACTTTAGGGAAAGAGGAAATATATCAACTTTCCTCTTTAATATAAAGAAGTCGGGGCTCGCCGAAACTGGTTTGGCTCAGTGGATAAAGCGTACATCTGCGGACTGAAGGGTCTCAGGTTTAATTCTGGTCAGGGGCATGTACATTGGTTGCGGGCACATCCCCGGTGGGGGGTGTGCAGGAGGCAGTTGGCCGATGTTTCTCTGTCATCGATGTTTCTAGTTCTTTATCCCCCTCCCTTCCTTTCTGTAAAAAATCAATAAAATATTTTTTTTTTTTAAAGAAGAAAAAGACAGGGCTCATAAATGAGGTGGGGGGGAAATCACTAATGTAATAGTTTTTAAAGTATCTTAAAGATCTTTAATCTTCTTAATGTCTTATTAAATGGGATGTCATTTATTCCCTTCTTACTCCAGAGGATTGGTTGAAAATGATGTTATAGCTCCATTTATATGGAAAAATGTTTCACACCAGCCAGGAGACATCATTTACTAAAGACCACAGAATCCACAAACCGGGCAGTTCAATTTGTAGCTTAAGTTGCCTTAGTCACCACCATATTCATAAGAGAAAATGAGTCAGAACAATGTTCCAGACGGGGTGCTTAGACAGTGGTCTAAGAAGATTTTCATTTGTCAAATTTTCAAAACATTTTCACCATGAGTACTAGAGCTGGAGTGCCCATTATTTAGGCAATTTCCTGGAGTTCCCTCCCTAGGATGTGAGATCAAGGAAGACTGAGACTTATTTTTGCTCACTGATGCTTTCCCAGGACTCTGGGGAGTAGTAGATAAATATTAATTGAATGAAAAAACAAATGCTGAGCTGTAGAGTTATCAAATGTGAATAAGATTGATTCTCTACAAATTGGAAAGGTAAGTAAGTATGGATAATTTAAATATGTTGTGGCAGGTGTAATGATAGAGGAAGCAGAGGAAAGGATATCTTAATTTAGCCAGCACAACACAGAAGCATGGAAATGCATGCTTGTTCAAGAAACTTTATGTAGCTTAGCTTAGAATACACCATGAAAAGAAGATGTGACTGAGGGAATTTCATGCTGTGCCAGGAGCTTGGACTTGAACCAATGAATGTGAAGCAACAATTGGTAGGGTAGTCACAGTGCTAGTCAGCCTCCTATTTTATATTAGATTATTTGGTTGTTCTCTAGGGGATAGATTAGAGGGGGGAAACACTAGTGGAAGGGACACCAGTGGATATCATTTTAGTATAAAAAAAAAAAAAAAGAAAGGTGAGTTCTTGAATTACGTTAGAGGCCAGAACTAGCATGGGAAGAACATATTCAAGAATACGTAGAAGGTAAAACTGAAATAATTTGGTGATTGGTTTGTTGTGAAAGATGAGGACATAGGAGAGGGGGAGATTAACGAATAAGAATGATTCCAAAAAATATGACTTTGGGTGGATTGCGGTCCTACCTCAAAAAAAGATAATATAAGAAAAATAAAAAAAAAGAAAAAGAAAGAAAAGAAAAATAATAGGTTTTGAAGGAAAAAGCTACTTCATTTTATCACACCGAGTGAGAGTGTATGGAATATTCAGGCCAAAGGCTTGGGTGAGAAACCCTGAAGGGAGATTTAGATATGGCAGTCACGAGCACGGAAGTGTGAATATAACCAAGATCCTAAGAGATAGTATGGGGACTGAGAAAAAATGTGCACCCAGGAAGAACACAACAGAATATCAATATTTAAGGATTGAGAAGATGATAAGTCTATGAAGGATACTAAAGAAAGAAGGTGAAAAAAGTTATAAGAGAACCAGGTGAATGTAGTCATGTGTGAAGTGAGTGTCGAGGGAATAAACAACAGTGTCTAACAGAACTGTGTCTATTGTTTATGCATATGTTTTCTTTTACTAATCCTTTCACCTTCTTTCATCCAGTTCCCTCACGCCCCTCCACTCTGACAGCTGTCAGTTGGTTCCATGCACCCATGCTTCTGTTTCTATTTTGTTTGTCAGTTTATTTTTGTTATTTAGATTCCACATTTATGTGAGATCATATGGTATCTGTCTTTCTCTGACTGACTTATTTCACTTAGCATAATAATCTCCAGATCCATCCATGCTGTTGCAAAACGTAAAATTTCTTTAGCTTCCCTCCCCCCTGCCCCCCTGCCCACCCCACAGCTACATAGCATTCCATCGTGTGAATGTACCACAGCTTTTTTTTATTCATTTATATACTGATGGGCACTTGGGCTGTTTCCAGATCTTGGCAATTGTAATAATGCTGCTATGAACATAGGGGTGCACATATTCTTTATGATTGGTGTTTTGGGATTTAGGGTAGATTCCTAGAAGTGGGTTCACTGGGTGAACAGGTTCACTAATTTCTTCCTTCAGTGTCCTATAGTTTTTCAAGTATAGGTCTTTCATCTCCTTGGTTAAATATATTCCTAGGTACCTTATTACTTTTTTTTTTTGATTGTTTTCTTAGTTCCTTTTTCTGACAGTTCATTATTGATATATAGACATGCCACCTGTTTCTAAATATTAACTTTGTATCCTATACTTTTACTGAATTTGTTTATTAGATCTAGTAGCTTTTCAGTAGATTTTAAATGTTTCTATCCTATCTAATAAAAGAGTAATATGCAAAATGGCTGTCATTCCAACACACAAGATGGCCACCCCCATATGGTCAAAAATGGCTGCCCCCATGTGGACACAAGATGGCCACCACAAGATGGCCTGCAGGGGAGGGCAGTTGGGGATGACAGTTTGGAGGGACCCAGGCCAGTAGGGGAGGGCAGTTGGGGCAACCAGATTGGCAGGGGAGGGCAATTAGGGATGACCAGGCTGACAGGGGAGGGCAGTTAGGGGTAATCGGGCCAGCAGGGGAGCAATTAG
Organism: Pipistrellus kuhlii; assembly: GCF_014108245.1. Classification (NCBI taxonomy): domain Eukaryota; kingdom Metazoa; phylum Chordata; class Mammalia; order Chiroptera; family Vespertilionidae; genus Pipistrellus; species Pipistrellus kuhlii. The sequence goes on along the minus strand of NW_023425405.1, from coordinate 48,757,966 downwards.
GCATTGATCAGTCTGGCAGGGGAGTGATTAGGGAATGATCAGTCAGGCAGGCAGGCGAGCAGTTGGGAGCTAGCAGTACTGGATTGTGAGAGGAGTCCCAGCTTGGAGAGGGTGCAGGCTGGGCTAAGGGACACTTCACCCCGTGCATGAATTTCATGCATCGGGCCTCATTAATTACATGCCATCTGTAAATAATGACAGTTTTAGTTCCTCTTGCCCCATTTGGATGCCTTTTATTTCTTCTTCTTGTTTGATTATTGTGGCTACTTGTCCTTCCATTTTTCATGTGCTTAGGTAGGTAGATGCTGAACAAGTAATTACTGATGATTATGACATAAGGCATCTTGACATAAGCTAATAGTCAAGATTTTAAGATACTTTCACTTAATTTTACCTATAATAAATATTTTTCATGCTGTCATAATTATCAGAAAATCATACTTCTCAATCAATATCATTTCAAGGCAATATCAATAGGTTTTACTTTATTGATGCATCTTTTCTTTAAGAAAACATAAATCACATGGTGACATCAATGTCTCTGTGTTTTTCTGAATAAGTAAGCATTCTTTAGTTCCCAGGGTACTGTAATCTCACGTCTGCCACATTACAGCACAGTTCCCTAGAAGGGTGTTTCCTACTTAGACGATCTTACAGTAATAATGACTCTTGAATTATGAATAGCACACAAATTATTTTCAAATTAAATTTCAAAAAAATCCTAATTAAATATTGGCATGTGATATCGATGTTAATTTTAATTGAATGTGTTATAAGGTTATCCAGTTTCAGATATTCCCAGCCAAAAATAATCTATGACTAAATATCCTTGAACAGAAAAAAGCCAATGTGAGAATTTTAACAATCTTTGTAGTCTAAATATCTTTTATATCTCTTCCCCTTCTCCTCTCCAGCCTTGCTTTCATTGCCATAGTTCAAGCACCATTTCTTCTTACTAACCTCTCTTGCTTTAAATATCACTGTCCTCAAATGTATTCTGCTACAGTTCTTCCAGCATGCAAATCTGAACCTTTGACTTCTTTGCTCAGAATCCTTCAGGAGCCCCACTGTGTGAAATCTAAATAATCCAGGTGAAGGGCCAAGCTCTTCCTGGGGTGACCCCTGCCTACCTTTACTCTCTTATATGGCTCCCCAAGTGAAGCTCTCCTTGCCTTCTCATCCCTGAAAGTTATTCCCTCTGTCTGAAACGTCCGCTCCCCTTATCTTTCAGGTTCCAGCTGTGTGAAGCTCTGCTGGAATTCCTGGGCAGGCTTAGGATTTCCTTGTCTTGTGTTTCCACCGTACTTTATAATGCCTTCACTAAAGCAATCAGCTCGTTCTATTTTAATATTTGTCCCAAGTCTGTCTTCTTGAGGGCAGAGGCTGGATCATCCCGCCTTAGGGATGCCTCGCATAATGCCTAAAATTAAGAGCAATATGAAATATTTGACCAGTGCGTCAGTGAGTGAATGAATCTAGTACCATTTCCCTCCTCTCCACCAAACACGGCTTCTTTAAATTCCACATTCTCTCAGCAAAGCTCTGCGCTGGAGAGGGAGTGCTTACAGCTGCATGTCTTAATCTGATGATACTCTTTCAAGAGACCACCCATCTGCAGGGAACACACACACAAAGCCTGAGGTTCAGTGAAGCCAAACCTCTGAGGCAGGAAACATATGAAATCACTTGGGATTCAAGAAATAGAAAGAATGGGAGTTAAAAGGAAGCAGGCTAACTCAGAGACAAAGGGATTTGCACATAACAAGAAGTCTGCCCTTGTGTTTTTTCATACAAAACTGGACCTCTCCTTCGTCCATTCCATGGCCCCTCTCTCCGGCCACTGGCCTTATACGCATACGTCTGCTGGTTCCATAACTAGCAACAGTGGTTTACCTCGCAGAGGTTACAGGCAGTTGTCCTGTTTCCTGCCAAACGCCTACCAAAAACATTGCAAAAAGCAGTGGCCAACCTAAGCTTGCCACTTCCTTCAGGGAAATTCTTTGGTGGCATAACCCTCCTCTCTGCCTCCTTCAGGTAAGAGGCAAACAGCCTCAGGGCAAGTTGCTCTATTTTTAGGTAACAGAGATGCTGATTTTCCTTCCCTCCATAAATACATATAGGACCCATTTCTGTGTGTTGTGCAAAGCCTACTTTCTTTCTGTAGATCAATAAATTAGGTCAGGGAGGTTGATACCTTTAAAAAATAATTCATACTAACAGTCAAATAAATAGAAACAAACAAAAATAGCTTAGAAGGAAGGGTAAGTTATTTTTACAAAATTGTAATCATTAACAGAGTATAAAAGGGGAAATCACTTGGGAGGTTAAGATACATTTTCAAGGACATTGTACAAGACAGTGTTATCAGTGATTCTGGAAGGGGAATGTGTGAATCAAAATAAAACATATTTCCAAGTAGAAGTTTTGTCCCTTATTCATAAAATAATGTGGTAAGCAGAACCAAACAGAAGAAATCTCTCAGAAAGAAACATATGAAATATAAACACTGATTCACAAAGGGAAATAGATTCCAAACAAAAATTCTGAGAATATGCCAGCAAGATAAGAGAAAACTGGGTTTACTAAAAACAGCTAATTTTAAAGACAATAAATAATTTATTCATTGTCAGCTGTGTCAAACACTGTGCTAAGTTTTGGGAGTACTCAATTTAAAGCCATAGTACTGTTCTCAAGGTACAGTCTAGTGTCAAAACAGCAACAATAGTAACAGCACTATATGGTTACAGATTATGAAAAGCACTAGTTCAGAGTGTGGGTACACATCCTGGCTGGCGCCTGCATACTGTGAGACCTTGGGCAAGTTACCTAACCTCTCTGTGCCTCCATTTCCCTCTCTTTGGAAAAGTGATTATAATATTACTTTTCTTCAGTGTTGTGAGGATTAAATAAGATAACGAATGTAAACTGCTCAACGTAATGCCTGGCACATGGTAAGTATGAAATACATCTGCGCAATAACTAACTTGATTTTTGAAATAATGAGGCACATTGGTTGTAATACAGACTTGTGCTCAGATCCTGCATCTTGGCCGAGTGGAGGCGTTGGAAAGTGGGTGCTATGTCTCTGTGAAGAAGTCAGGCGAGGCTTTCCAGCTTTTGAGGTGCAGCTGAAAGCTTCAGTAGGTTGCTAAGAAGAGACAGGCATTCTCAGTGAAGGAAGTAGCATGAAAGTTATCTGTTGGAAGGTAACTTCATATTGTCATAGTATGGCCCAAGAAGACAGGGGAAGTAGTGGGAGGTAAAGCTGGAGAAGGAGGTGGAGGGAAGAATGTGAGCGGTCTTGGATGCCTGCAAAGCGATTCAGACAACATGCTATATGCAATGGGAAACACTGAAGAACTCTTCGTAGAAGGACTCAGACAGACTTGGGCACAGAAATGACAGTAAGGAAGATCTATGTAAGAAGGGGTCAACTACTTCAATGATAGCTAGAAATAACAAGGTTTTGATAGTAGTGACAGAAGGGACATATATGAGAGATGTTTAAAAGATAGTACAGATAGGGCTTGGTGATTGGCTAGATATGGGGAGCATAAAGGGGAGTTTTAATTGGTCAACTGTAGACAATGCCCAGCGTTTTAAATGGTCAACTGTAGACATGGTAGTATCATTAGCCAGGAAAAGAATCTAAGAGAGGGATTAGGACTTAGAGAGAATATGCTGAATTTCATTTTAGATATGTTTAATTCCAGCACCAGGTCACATCTCTTTATAGGATGGGCTCCTTTGGACCTGGGTTACAAAAAGAAGACAAATAGCCATTTGACTTTCAGAATTTTCATTTTTGTTTTGTTTTGTTCCTCAGTGTGTTTGGCAAGGAATCATAAAACCTGGGAATATTCCCATTCAAGCATTACTGAAAGCAGATAATTTACACAAGCATTTAACATCCCCCTCCTTCACCCCTCCCCAATTCTACTTGCTGCATCCCAACTCATGTCCCATTGTATCCTCAGAAAAAGGAGGCTGCTTATGTTTGATGATTGTCAAGGATCTTTTGTTTTTTAGATTTCCCATGATCTAACCCCCAAAAATTACATCAGAGTTTTCAATCATCCTAGACTCTTGGGCACTCCATTCCATCTTATTTCATAGAATGGGTTTTCTAATATTCTGTACTAAAATATCAAATATCATAAAAGTTGTATAGATTACATTTCTTAAAAATTTCCCAACAAGGACCCCTTATGAGGGTCATAAAAGATACAAAATGCAGAGGAAGAAGCAATGTACTTAAACCAATGACAATTCCATTGTGAGCCATTCAGTTTTAACTAGATTCCTTGCTGAAACTAACAGAAAGATCAGAAAAAATCCACTAAAACTTTGTGGTGTCCAGTTTGAATGCCAGTCCTCTGAAAGTCACTGTGCTGAGTTTGGGGTGCTTATGGCACATTCAGGTTTCTAATTTTCAATTGGGAAACAAGATGTGGAGTTCAGGAGAGAGATTTTGGCTAGATTCAGAGGTGGTTGAAGTGGATGAAGCCAAGGATGAGAGACAGAAGGAGACGAGAGGTCAAGTTCAAAGCTCCAGAGAACGCTAGCACTTATTGGGCAAAGTTGGAACATGAACAAAGAAAGAAAACTGAAATGAACATGCAAAGAAGTAGGTGAGAGAGAATTCAGAGTGTTGTCATGGGAACCAAGGGAGGTGGTATTTCAAAAAGTAGGAGATTGTGTCAGCAGGGTCAAACTTCATAGATGGATCAAGTAATTTGAAGACAGAGATGTTTCTAGCAGTTTCTGTAAAACAAAATTGTTTATCTATATATGTACTTGTCATTTTAACATTCATAGCTTAATATTTTGCTTCAATATTCTTGTTTTTTATTTTGTTTTGTTTGAAACAGACTGTAAACTGTCCAGAATTGTTTAGAGTCTGTGTAAAGGAATTAAGCATGGTGTTAATATTTTATATAATTTTTTTGTTGATATATAAAAACACTTAATGAACTCACGTATTGATTTTTTGCAAGTGATTTAAAGTCATTTTTTACAAACATTGCAAAATTTCACTCATTATTCATTATTTTTAACTTTATTTTTATTGTTGACACTATTACAGATGTCCCCATTTCCATTCCCCCTTTGTGTGCCTCCACCTAGCCCTTGCACCTACTCCCCTGCCCCTTCCCTCTGGCCATCACCACACTGTTGTGTCTAATGGTTATATGTATATATATTCTTGGGCTTATCTCTTTACCTTCTTTCATCCTGTCCACCCCCCCCCCCCCATCTTCCACTCTGACAGCTGTCAGTTAGTTCCAAGTATTCATGCCTCTATTTCTATTTTTCATCAGTTTATTTTGTTCATTAGATTCACCTGTAAATGAGATCATGTCTTTCTCTAACTGGCAGGCTTATTTCACTTAGCATAATAATACCCAGGTCCATCAGTGCTGTCTAAAAGGTAAAATTTCCTTTTTTCTTTACGACAATCTTACATTCCATTGTGTAAATGTACCACAGCTTTTTTTCTTAACAACTTATCTACTGATAGGTACTTGGATTATTTCCAGATCAGTGGCTTCATCTGGAAGGACATCTGAAATGATGTCTGGGAGGTTATCCGGCTATTGGTCTAAATAGCATATTATGCTTTTATTATTATAGATAATATATAGGAAAATGTTCTTATTCCTAATGAGATACAGAGAGAATATGTAGAGGAAAGCATCATGATATCTGAAACTTATGCTCAAATGCTCAGAGAAATGTGTGTGTGTGTGTGTGTGTGTGTGTGTGTGTGTGTGTATATATATATATATATGTAGGAGATATATATATATATATATATATATATATATATATATATATATCCTACATAATAAAAGAGTCATATGCAAATTAACCATCACTCCGGTAAACCCACAAGCCATGCCCACCAGCCATGCCCATCAGCCAATCAGAGTGAGTATGCAAATTAACCCCAACCAAGATGGCTACAGCCACAGAGAGCAGTTGAGAGGCTTGGGTTTCCCTGGCAATAGAGGAAGCCAAGCTTTCCACACACCCTGGCAAGCCTAGACCTCCACTCAAGGATACAAAGTTTCAATTATAGAAGATAAACCCCCCAAAAATGGCAGCAGTCCCTTCCACTTTCTATAAAAAAATCAATCGAAAAATATCCTCAGGTGAGGATTAACAACAAAAAATTTGTTATAAATCTATTTATGCCATGCTGTATAGTTCTTTATACATCCCATATTGTTTTAAATCTTAATGCTTTTGCAATTCTGTTCCTTCTACCTAGAATGTATTCCCCTCTATAGTTTTCTTGGCAACTTATGACCCTTCTCCATGGAGTCTTCTCTAATCCACAGTGGCTGGCCTCATCATCCCTCTGCAGTACCACCACTATGCACAGTATTTACCTTTTACTGGGTTGTAATAATCTGTTGTATATGCCTGTTTTCCATGCCAGACTGTGGGCTCCTTGAGAGCAAATACTGTACCTCACTGACCTTTATACTCCCAGTTTCTACCCCAGACCCTGATCAGTATAATAAATACATGCTAAATATACAGTATATCTATCAAATGAATATGAATTAAGAATGAGTGCATTTTGCCCAGACCTGAAATTTAAGACTTTGTAAAAGTATAAAGAAAGTCTGTAAAATGTTGGAACCATCACTTGTTTCAGAGAACACCTCCTAATTTGGAGCTTTTATGAGCCTCATGATGCCAAGTAGAACATTTTACCTAGCTCGTTCTGATTTCTTTAGGTCATTAATCTGAAAAGCTTCTAAGTCAGAAAGCCATTAATAAAATGAACACTGCACACACCCAACAGAGAATTGGACATACAAGCCCAGACTGGGATTCAAACCTGTGTCCCATTGGTGCACAGGACTACGCTCCAACCAACCACGCCACACTAGCCGGGGTTAGGTCTGACTTTTTTTTACTGAGCATAAGGTTTTGAATGTTCATCAATAGTAGTATGCATCAGTACACTTTTTATCGCCAAATATTCCATCATATGACTATAACACATGTATCTTTCATCATTTGAAACATTTGACTAATTTTACTTTTTTTTTCTCTCTAAATGAATAATGCTGCTAGGAATATTTGTGTACAAATTTTTGTGTTGAAATACATTTTCACTTCTCTTGGATATATAGCTAGGAGTGAAATTGCTGGGACATATGGTAACTCTATGTTTAATATTTTGAAGAACTGCCAGACTGTTTTCTAAAGTGACTGGAGCATCCCACATTCTCATCAACAGTTAGTGAGTTTTAATTTCTTCTCATCCTCACCAAGACATTTTATTATCTGTCTTGTTAAGAACAGCCATCCCAGTATGTATGTAGTGGCATTTCATTGTGGCTTTGATTTTTTTTTTTTTACCTAATGGCTAATGATGTTAAGTAATAAATTTTTGAGGTCATACATTTTAGTGAGAAATTATAGTGATAAAACAAGAAAATCTATTTCAATATTAGAGAATATTAATTTTTAGTGATTTTCAATAAAGTGGTAAAAAGAATGTAGACTGTTAAATGTCACAGCAAGTGTACTTAATTTCCAATTCATCTTAAAAAATTCTAACTTGGCTACATAATAAATATAGTAAAACATATTTAGCCCTCAACCAAGGTACATGCCCTTGACCGGAATCGAACCCGGGACCTTTCAGACCCCAAGCCGACGCTCTATCCATTGAGCCAAACCGGTTTCGGCACTCATAAAAAGTTTAAGGGCTGCCAAAACCGGTTTGGCTCAGTAGTAGAGTGTTGGTCTGCTGACTGAAAGGTCCCAGGTTCGATTCCGGTCATGGGCATGTATGTTGGTTGCGGGCACATCCCCGGTAGGGGGTGTACAAGAGGCAGCTGGTCGATGTTTCTCTCTCATCGACGTTTCTAGCTCTCTATCTCTCTCCCTTCCTCTCTGAAAAAATCAATAAAATATATATTTTTTAAAAAGTTTAAGGGCTATCTTCAGAGAATTGCAAATAAAAATCACAATGAAATATCACATCACACCAGTCAGAAAGGCTATCATTGGAAAGTCAACAAATAACGTATTATTGAAGATGTGGAGAAAGGGAACCCTCATGCACTGCTTATGGGATGCAAATTGGTACAGACACTATGGAAAAGAGTATGGTGCTGCCTCAAAAACCTAAAAATAGAACTACCATATGACCCAGCAATTCCACTTTTGGGTATTTAACTGAAGAAAATGGAAACTAATTTGAAATATATACATACTCCTATGTTCATTGCACCATAGCCAAGAATTGGAAGCAACCTAAGTGCTCTAAATGCTTATTGATACACACACACACACACACACACACACACACACACACACACAATGGAATACTACACAGCAATAAAAAATAAAATCTTGCCATCTTTAAGAACATAATGGACCAAGTAGGTATTATGCTAAGTGAAATAAGTCAGAGAAAGACAAATACCATATGGCTTTTCTTAAACATGGAATCTTAAACAAATATAAAATGCACAAACAAAACAAAAGCAGAATCATAGAAACAGCAATTAAAACTGATGATTGCCAAAATGGTGTGGGTGTAGGGTTGGGTGAAAAAGGTGAAGGGGAATATACATATAGTCAATAACATTGTGTAAATTTGCACAGTAATAGATGATTATGGCTTAGGGTGGTGATCACATTGTAGGGTACATAAAGGTTGAATCATTATATTTACACAAGAAACTAATCTACACTAATAAAAGAGAAAGATGCAAATTGACCACACCTTCACAACACCTACCAACCAATCAGGAGTGAGTATGCAAATTAACCCAACAAAGATGGTGGGTTTATTTGCATATGCAGGCAGCTGGGGGCAGGGCAGGACACCTGCACCATTGCCATGGTAACGATGCAGGTGTACTGCACCGCCCCTGTAGCTTCGCACCTCTGAACAGTGTGGGAAGGCAGAAAGGTGGCTCTGGCTGAAGTGAAGTCAGTGCTGACAGCCAGGGGAAGGAAGGCCCATTCTTGCACAAATCTTTGTGCATTGGACCTCTAGTGTAATATATAAACTATAATTAAATTTAAACTGAAAAGGGCAATCTGATTTCTTTTAAAGAAGAAAGAAAGCTTTTGAACTGAAAAAGAAGTGGGCTATTGATGAATGTTTATCTGTCCACAGGCCTTTATATAAAGATCTATTCCCTATTTTCAAGCAATTAAACATAATAGAGTCAGCTAAAGATTTTTAGGTGAGACATAAATAAGAATTTATTGAAAAACAGATTCATTAGCCACATTAAATATCTTCAAAATAAAGGAGCAAGTTTAGGGGTCTTTAAGATTTGTTTGTATTGATTTAGATAACATTTACTCAGAAACAGGTAACAAGATAAAGAGTTTTCTGGTCCTGGGGTACTGTGACACTTTTTGCAAAAACAATAGATAGAGACAACATGAAATTTTTATTTAATGATGTTGCCTAAAGAAAGTTATTTTATGATTTGCTAAGTGTAAAGAAATATAAGACAGAAGCTAAACCTTTTTGTATGAATGGCTATCTTATTGGAAATATATCTTCTATCTAAACTATAACCACAAAGTAATTTTTACATTAAACATTTTTAGGGTTTGTCGAAACTTTCCAGACATAAGAAATTAAAGGAACTTTCTCTAGCTGAGTGTTATCAATTTACCGATTATGGAATTCAGGTAAGATAATTAAGTCATTTTGATAAAGAATTAAAATAGAAAATTAAGCACAAATTAAATAAACTTTGTAGGTCACAGTGGGAAAAATGGTTTGGAAATATAAACTATTGTACATGTATGTGATCTTGGCTAAGACAAGATCAATTCCTAGGATAATTAGGTATAAGTAGACATTTTACTTGGAGAATGATGAAATGCAATATGATAAAAGTGTAAACCTATAAAGGTGTTTTGCATATAGAAATGTTATGTAGTCTAACCATGAAAATTGGGAGAGTTTGAAAAGTTATACCAGGTACTTAACAATTAGGGACTTACGTTACTCAAACTCAGTGGGTAGCATATTTTACCAGAATGGAAAGCATGAGGTAAGTAGCTGGATATTATAAACAATTACGTGTTCGATTAGTAATTTAAAAACTCATGAGAAAGGTAAATTTCCTAGACCTGGCCTTGAGGTATACCTAAGAAGTCATAAAGTAGCTACTATGAGCAAGGTACAACATTAAGCATGTCAATGTACTGTTACAGTAGAAAAAACAGAATCACATGTTATACCTGTATTGGACTAGGATAAAATCTGGTTAACTATTAGTAAACCATGGAAGGTCACATTTTAAAGGGGAACCAATAAACCAGGATTGGATAGATGTTAAACACTGGGAGTGCCATATAAAGTTTTCTGAGAGCTCAAAAACACTGAGACTTATGAAAACCTGGGGCTAAACTAGGAAAAAAATTAAAGAAGAAAACTTATTGAGGTAAAAGGATTTATCCCACAAGTGGAAGATGGCACAAGTGATAGCTGACAAGTCCACACTGCATGGCAAACTTGAAGCTGTCTCCCATGAGTCTGCAAGCTTCTTTACAAAAAGTTCTAACACCACTAATAGGAGAGTGTTAAAGTATTATATAAACTGATGAGTCCTATAGAGGGTGCCAGATCAAACAGTGCTATAGACTTTATCATATAATTCTAGTTTTACAAAAAATGGAGACTAGAAATGGAGGAATGCTGCTGTAAATGGTTGACTGACAAGATGACTTAGTGAGGAAAAATTGTTTTCAAATTATTTTGACTATATTTCACTTTGTCTGGTCAATGTAATGGTACTTAAGGGAAAAGTGTAAGAAATCTTCTTTAGGGGCATTAGTGTCAAGCAATGTCAATTTCCCCCAATTCCAGGCCCTGGGTATCAAGGTTCTAAGAAGTTCCTAAGAAATGTGCTTACTACTATATTCAATTGTGTAAAGAATTAAAAAGAACAAACATGTCCTAACTGGCTTGGCTCAGTGGATAGAGCATTGGCCTGTAGTCTGAAAGATCCCAGGTTTGATTCAGTCAAAGGCATGTATCTTGGTTATGAGCACATCCCCAGTAGCGGGTGTGTAGGAGGTGTGCAAGAGGCAGCTGATCAGTGTTTCTCACTCATCGATGTTTCTAACTCTCTATCCCTCTCCCTTCCTCTCTGTAAAGATCAATAAAAGTATTTTAAAAATAAAAAAATACAAAGAACAAACACTATCCTTCAAAGATCACAGAGAGGCCAGCAAGTTCCATTTAGGGCAAGATTGTAATTCTACAGTAACAAAAAGGGTTACAAATCATTTAGACACATCCTAGCTTGCTTGGCTCAGTGGATAAAGCGTCAGCCTGCGGACTGACGGGTCCTAGGTTTGATTCTGGCCAAGGGCACATGCCTGGATTGCGAGCTTGATCCCCAGTAAGGGGCACTGGGGATGTGCAGGAGGCAGCTGATCAATGATTCTCCCTCATCGTTGATATTTCTATCTCTCCTCTCTTCCTCTCTGAAATCAATAAAGAAATATGTATATATTTTTAAAAACACACACACAAAAAAAACCTTAGACACATGTAACCTATTAGGAGAAAAAGCCAAAAGGTTCCCCTAAGAATAAACCATGATTTACTATTGATAGTAAGTATTGCCGCTCATTTAAGAATTAAACTTGCATTTACAGAAAACTGTATCCATGAATATGATTTAGTCAGGCTTTCAAAGGGCCTTTGACAAGATGATAGAGCAAAGGCTATTAAAATAAAAGTTAAATATTAATATTTTAATACTGAATTATATTTCTTAGATGATAATCAATTACATTTGACCAATAACTAAGAATCATTCAGAAGAATTGAAATAATTCAGAAGTGTTGAAATGGCCTCTTGATATGCATCATGTATTAATTTTTAAAATGCTCCTTTGGATGAGAGAGTGCTGATCAAATGCTGAGGCTAAGTACCAGGAAGCCAGCATTTTCTGCCATTTCTCTTTTGGTCTATGGGTTCCAGTCATTTTTATTTTCACTCTTTAGAGCCTGAAAATAAACCTATTTTCAGGTACTCTGAGATATTTTAGATTAAAGCATTTATCCATATGCTAACTATATAGTCACACAGCTGAGTTTAGCATAGCTTTAAAAAATGTAATCTTTTGCCCCGGCTAGTGTGGCTCAGTGGCCCACACACCTGAAGGGCTGCAGGTTTGATTCCTGGTGAAGGGCATATTGCAGTGTCAATCCCTGGCCCCCATCAGGGTGCCTGTGGGAGGCAACCAATTGATTTGTCTCTCTCACACAGAAGTCTCTCTCTCTCTCTCTCTCTCTCTCTCTCTCTCTCTCTCTCTCTCTCTCTCTCTCTCCTCCTCTCCCTCTCTTTCACTCTCTGGAAAACTTATCCTCAGGCAAAGATTAACAAAATGAATTAAATAAATAAATAAATAAATAAATAAATAAATAAATAAAATATTTTAAAATAGGTGTATATTCATTTTCAGTGTGCTAAAAGAAAAAAATGGGTCAATACAGGAGCATAGAAATATAGAATTATTTATTAGTTGCACAAGATCAGCTGTTCTATTCAAGTTTACAAAAAATTTTTTCCTTGTATTATCCCCTTTTCCTGCCTTTGGTGTGTGTGTGTGTGTGTGTGTGTGTGTGTGGTGGCTTTTATCCAGTTTTACCCCTTCCAAGGTTCACACTTCCAGGCATGTGGTAATCTTACTCCACTGTGCCTCCTCCAGCCCAATTATTAAGTTTCAAAATAAACAAGACAAAGGAGGTGGGGAGGAGAAAATGATGCATAAAGTCAATTTCACAATTCCTTATCTAGATTTACAAGAGAGAGAGAGGAAGGGGGTGACATAGGTGATTAAATTGAGATGTTTGAATTATCTACAATTTGTCAGGAATTTTTTTCTTGTTATTTATAAAAGATAACTATATGAGATTCTCCTTTTATTATAAGACATTGAAAACTTTTATTTTACATATGATGATTTAATGAGAAAAACATGGAATTAAATATTTTTACACTGGTTAGGTTTTGTAAGAGTCACGAACTACCTCATTTTAGTGTTTTACTGAAAACCAAAACACATGCAGTTTGAGTGTGTATAGTCCCAGTATTGACTCTTTAGAATCTGGTTTTCATTACTTTCTTCAACGTGAGTTTTTTTTTTTCTTCTGAGAACATTAGACATCAATGATCATATGAAATTAAAATTATTTGGTGCTCTTGAAAACACACATTTTGGCATGTTCATGGATTTGTAGTATTGACATAATTAAAATGGCCATAATAACCAAAGCAATCTACAGATTCAATGCAATCCCTATTAAAAATACCAATGGCATATTTCACAGATCTAGAACAAACACTCCAAAATGTGTAGGGAACCCAAAAAGACCCCGAGTAACTGCAGCATTCTCAAGAAAGAACAAAGTTGGATGGATCACAATACCAGATATCAAGTTATACTACAAAGCTACTGTAATGGAAACAGTCTGGTACACCCTAGCCAGTTTGGCTCAGTGGATAGAGCATAGGCCTACAGACTGAAGGGTCCCAGGTTGGATTCCGATCAAGGGCACATGCCTGGTCAGGGCTCATGCAGGAGGCAACTAATCGATGTGTTTCTCTAACATCAATGTTTCTCTCTGTCTTTTCCTCTCTCTTCCACTCTCTCTAAAAATCAATGGGGAAAAATATCCTTGGGTGAGGATTTTAAAAAACAAAAACAAACAAACACCTGACAGCTTAGTACTGGCACAAGAAGAGGCATATAGGGATCAGTGGAACAGAACAGAAACCCCAGAAATAGACCCAAACCATTATAGTCAATTAATATTTGACAGAGGAGGCAAGAACATATGATGGAGTCAAAACAATCTCTTCAATAAATGGTGTTGGGAAAATTGGACAGATACATGCAAAAAAAAAATTGAAACTAGTCCACCAATTGAAACCATATACAAGATAAAACTCAATATGGATAAAAGACTTAAATGTAAGTCGTGAAACCATAAAAATCCTAGAAAAAATCATAGACAGTGAAATTTCAGACATCTCTTGTAGCAATGTTTACCAGTACTTCTCCTAGGGCAATGGAAACTGAGAAGAAAATAAACAAATGGAGCTGCATCAAAATAAAAAGTTTCTGCACAGCAAAATAAACTTTTAACAAAAAGAAAAGGGAGCCTACTGTATGGGAGAACATATTTGGCAATGATACATCTGATAAAGGTTTAATATCTAAATATATAAGGAACTCATACAGCTTATGAGAAACAATCCAATTAATAAATGGACAATAGACACTTCTCCAAAGCAGACATACAGGTGGCCAAGAGACATATGAAAAAATGCTCAAAGTCACTGATCACCAGAGAGATGAAAATTAAAATGGCAATGAGGTATTACCTCACACCTGTCAGAATGGCCACCATCAACAAATCAACAAATGACAAGTGCTGGCGAGGATGTGGAGAAAAGGAAACGCTAGTACACTGCTGATGGGAATGCAGACTCTTTGCAGCCATTATGGAAAGCAGTATAGAGTTTCCTCTAAAAAATTAAAATGGAACTCCCATTTGACCCAGTGATCTCACTTCTATAAATATATCCTAAGAAACCTAAAACACCAATCAAAAGAATGTATGTACCCCTCTGTTTATAACAGCACAATTTACAATAACTAAGATCTGGAAACAGCCCAAGTGCCCATCAGTAGATGAGTGGATAAAAGAACAACAACTGTGGTACATTTACACCATGAATACCTGGCAGCAATAAAAAAAAAAGAAGGATCTCTTATTCTTTGAGACAGCATGAAGGGACCTGGCGAGTATCATGCTAAGTGAAATAAGCCAGTAAGAGAAAGACAAGTATCACATGATCTCACTCATATGTGGAATCTAATGAACAAAATAAACTGATGAACAAAACAGATCCAAAGACATAGAAGCATGGAACAGACTGTCGAATCTCAGAGGAAAGGTGGCGGTGGGTGGGTAGGAAGAGATCAACCAAAGGATTTGTGTGTATATATGTATAACCAGTGGACACAGACAATAGGGTGGTAAAGGCCAGGGGCAGGCTAGAAGGGGTCCATGGGGAGCATGGTGAACACACATGTAATACTTTCAACAATAAAGATTTTAAAAAATATATTAAAGTTAGATATAAGGGCAGAGGGGAGAGAGGACAGCTATTTAGAATAAAGGTAATAAAAGTTGAGAGGTCTTTGTTATCGTCCACAGGAGAGAGGATGGTGGCTTGAACAAGGGCAGTAACAGTGAGGTTGGAGAGAAGGGAATGCAATGGAGAACTTTTAGGTGGCAAAGCCCATGAGACTTGACAATTTGGATGTGGACAGGGATGAAGACATGGTTAAGGATGATCTACTGCCATCTGACTTGCTTGCCTGCGAGCCTCATTTTCAAGCCCTTTTCACAGCGAGGTCACGTAGCCGGGGCTATGAACTACCAAGTCCTATTCAGCATTTTGGCATTTCTTGTGGCACTTTCTCTTCTTGTAATTTTCTCTGGGCTACCTCTAAGCTCTCTGTACCCCTCTACTTGTGTAAGTCTTTTCCCTCTCCCACTCTCCCCAAAGGCATGTGGTGGTTGCAGGCAAGCTAAGGGACCTCTGTTGGAATTTGTTACTGTTTTTTACTCTATTTACAGATAATTCCAAGAATGTCATTGTTCTTCAAAATAAAACATGACCTCCTCTTAGCTTTTATGATGAAAAAGTATCTCTAACAGATAAGGATATCTGTTTTTTAAAGCCCCGCAACCAGAATGCAGCGGGTACATTTATAATTATGTGAGAAATAAGAGGTATGTGGTAGAAGTTCAACCTCATCTACTCTTCTGTGTTTTCTGTCTAGTTTGTATTCTTCACAAACTGGTTTACTGATATCTTGCAAATAGCATCACTGAGGAATTTTAAGAGCCTAGTTGTAGCCTGGGTTAATGTCATGTTCTCTGGTGATCACAAAAGTTTCTAAAAACTTTGTTTATGGGGAGTAAGCAGCAGTAGAGATGCTAGAACCTCTACTTCCCTCATTGTCTCTTCTGTTTTTGAGACCCTCAGTCTTGCCTTAACTGCTTGGACATGAGATACCAAGTTTCTTTTCTCCTTTAATCTTCACTGTGTTTTAATTTCTTTTATTCATTCTCTGGTTGCAAGCTTTTATTTTTGCTTTTTCTTTGAGCATTAATTTAATAACAGATTATTTATCTTGATTTACAAATATAAGGAAAAGTAGAGAAGATGGATCAAGGAATAAGGGAGGGTGGCCGTGTAGGGCAAATCATGAGTCACTTCATAGTTGGGAGAACAGCAGAGCAAGATCTATCACTATCTATTTGGCTTTCAAGCCTGACCCAGTACTGCTCAGTAAGTCAAGCAGTTCTATAGATGTGGGTCTGCTCCATGCTGAGTCCGAATGGGGAATGAGGGTTCAGGGATCACAGTCCTGTATCCTGGACTACCTGCACTATAAAACTGAGACCCTTATAATTATTGTGAGGAAGCTACACAGACACTCAGGACAGAAGGTCTAGGAGTACCCACCTCACTCAGCAACAGTCCTGAGTCCTCCTCCCCAAGAACGGCCCAGGGCCAGTCTGTTCTGGACATTTCTCTCTAAAGGGTAAGAAGAGTTGAATTTAATGTCTTGCCCTAACATTCATGTTGAATTCATTCTTCTCCAAACAGCAAAAACTGGATTACTCTCCAGGGATTCTTTTCTGATTTTAGACTCATATTTTGAACCACTCATTTTTCTGACTATTTATAAAATGTTTACGCAAGATTCTGAACAATTAATTTCATAAGTTGATAGACTTCATCCCCTAGTGCTTAACCACAATTGACTTTAGAGGCCTTTGACACATTCTGACTTATAACGCCAAGGATGATGTGTTGACTCTACATAGCAACACTTTTTAAAAAGCCAACAGGAATTTCTATTTGGTTTCTAAGATTAAATCATTCAAGAGTTGTCAAAGCATGAGATTTCAATAACTCCACCTCTTCTCCAGGGATAGTTAAAGCAACACACGTAGGATCTCTTTCCAAAAATGGCCTTAATCCTTGGCCTTTGCTCTGAAATCTCCTGTATGGAGAGATGGGACATCTGGAGGTCTGGATACGTTATCTCTTGACCACACTGCTCAGAAAAATTCTTTACCTTTTCCAATACTCCAGGTTACGATTAGGAATTAATTGACTAAACTGTCTGTGATGAAGATCCCTGAAGGTCCCAGGTACAGAATAATTTTATAGAGTCTTGGTTGAGGGAAATAAGGAATCCCTCTGGTAGAATTAAGAAATAGGTATCTTGTATTTTAAGGAAAAAGCAACTCCCACAAAACCTGAAACAAGAGATTTGTTACAGAAATCTGTGCTATCCATGCCAAGAATTGTCTCCTAGAATTCATAATAGCACAACATACACTTAAGAGACCCAAGTACCCAGAATCAACTGAGAATCACAGACAAACTCCTACCAAGATTCCTACACATTATTTTCCCTTCAAAAGCTGTGCACAAAAGAAATAAGCTTGCTATCCTTTGCTGTTTTTCAGAGTAGTGTGTGTTTCCAATTGCAGAGATAATTCAATAGGATTAGAAATTTGCTAAACTTCAAAGGATGCGGGATTTGATGGCTTGTCATTTTTACCACAGTCTGTAAGGTTCTGAGGGATACTGAAGTCATGGGTACCATGTTTTCTTGGCTGATAAATAGCTGACTCTTAAGAAAACCCCACACCACTCCTGGCTTCTTGCCCATTCCCACTGGGGAAAACCATTCTCAGACAACTGAAGCACTGATGGACTCACTGAAAGAATGTGCACATCTGTTATTTTCACGAAAAGAACTCCAAAGAGAATGTGTTAAAAGGGAGGTAATTCATGGGAAGCCTTTCCTAACCTTGAAGCTGCCCCTGGGACATTAGTTTATCCCATGTAAAACAAAACTTGTCAAGAGATCAATAAAACTGGTCAGATTGTCTGAAGGCAAGAATAAAAAGGCAGGAAAAATAAACACCAGAATCCTACTTTTACCCACATACGAGTATGACTTTATGCTTCTTTTGCTTCTTAAACCCAAATGGCCAATCTGTTTTTGATATTTCATGCTTTGCTCATTGTACCTCACCTGATATGAACTGAGTTACTGTGGCATGTCTCACAGGAGCTGTGATTTCTCCATGTTATGACTTCTAATAGATTTATTTTTAGATTTATTTTTATCTCATCAGATCTTCTCTTATCAAACCCCACTTAAATTCTGCGCATGCTATTGCCTCATCCCAATGTCTTAAGTGTTTTAAAGGTGAAGAGGTGGTATTCTCAGGTTTTAAACTATAGATGAGATTGTTCCAGGGGTTCTCTGACTCCACTGCTGACAAAAGCCAGCATTTGTATACGGCGTGTGTCTGCCAAGTGCTTTTGGAGTACACACATTTTCCTTTCGACTTCCAAGAAGCCTGTGACATGGGTAGACAGTTGTTTGCATTTCTTCAGATGAGGAAACTCAAGGTTAAGTAAATTGCTCAAGGTCACAGACACAACTTCTGTTTCCAGGCCCTCCCTTGACCAGGAGGCTCCCTCGACATCATCTCTTATTCTACATGTCCCCAAACGAAAGATCAAGGCAGCAGCACCAGTGGTTCATGAACTTGTTATTAACTAGAGATTCTTAAGTGGAAGAAGTCACGAAAGGATGGTGTGACTTTGTCCTTAGAGTAGAAGTTCTGAGTTGCCATTTTCTTGGTAAAGAATGAGAAATATAAAATGCAGGGTGGCTGGCTGTGCAAGTAGAAACCCATCCGCTCTTTCAGGCTGGTTAATATAGCTTAAGTCATTTCCACGCCCTTCTTGTTCCACAGAGGCTTTTGGAGGAGTACCAGGTAACTGGGCCACTGAACACCTTTTTGTTTCACTTATCTTAGAAAAATGTGAAATGTGGATTATGCCACAGGCCACAAGAACAATATTTGATTGGCTTTTGGGTAGGCCAACCCTGGCTCATTTTTATTTTGGAGATAAAGTCTAAAACCTTAAATGGTTGTGGATTCCCCCTCTCCCCCCAACAAATCCTAACTATAAATATAATTTAAATATATTTTATTGCATTCTTTTCCTAGTCTTCTTTGCAATACACATTCTCTTTCACTGCTTACTCTTTCTGTTCTTTAATTTCCCCACATTTGATGTCTTTCTATGCATTTGTCATGCTTCATATTTTAAAAGTAATCCATTTGTTTTCATCACATACTCAGGGTAGGTGCAGCTAGTAAATTGTCAAAATTTACTGACAACCAAAGGTGTACTGTTGAGTAGGCATCGCCAGAGAAAACATTTACTTTGGCAAATGAGTGAGAAAGTATATTTCAGTGTGACAAGAAAATATTAGAACTTCTATTTAGATTTATTTTTATCTCATACATTTTACTTGGTCTTATATGTATGGTTGAAAGTGGGCTCATAATAAATCTGAGCAAAAGTAACCTCACCAGGCAATCTGATCATAAATTCTGAGCTGGGCAGGTCATGGTAGTCACATCCTAGGCCTATAACTTCTTTAGGAAAAACTTTTTAAACAAGCACTATCCATTTTTCTTGTTCATATAGGTTAACACAGTTTTGAAATGCCAGAAGAAATCCTCTTTTCCAGATCCCTTAAAGGAATAGCCAGCCTCAAGGGAGCACATAATCTCATTATCTATCCTATACCTTGCTTAATTCTAAATTTGTAAAAGAAACTGCAAAACTGTCCTTCTCTGAGCATTTGAGATCTTGCTTCCTGGCCTGTGGTCAGTATGACTCAAATAACTCTGACAAAAATTCTCTATAGGTTTGGGCATTTCTAACATCAACATATGATTTATAAGATATAATATTTAAATAGTTGTATGTCTATAATTTACAAGTAAACTAATATAGGTTTATTGAAAGTGTGTGCTCAAAATATTTTTACTATGGTGTGCATGATTTTAGAAATTTGGCAATCATAGCCACTGAAAAGCAGTGAATAAAAATAATAGTACTAGCTACCACTTATTGACTGCTTACTGTGAGCTAGGTACTGTTCAATTGCTTTATTCATATTAACTCATTCAATCCTCCCAACAACTCTACTCTGTGCTCCAGACTCTCTGCTCTTAACCATCCTCCTACTCTGCCTCCAACAATTATTAAACAGAGTCCAAGGAAGGACCAGGCTTGGTGTTCTGAGAGTGATCTGTGGGTGCTCATTTTCACTCCTGAGCTAAGAGGCATTTCTCATTTTTTTTGGACACTTTCCCATATTGAACTTCTTCTGCATCATAGATAATGGGGTCACAAAGTTAAATTAGATATAGATTTTGCCTCAAGAAGCTATAGTTGATGTAGAAGGTAAGACAATTATATAGCTATAGTACAACTAGAAAGTGAAGAAACAAAAAAAAAAAAAAAAGAAGAAGAAGAAGAAAAAGAAAAATAGAAGCTAAAGGAATTTGGAAGAGGCATTTCTTCCAGATGAATTGGGGAAAACTTCATGAAATAAGTTACTTTTGAGCTGGCTTAAAGCTAGTATTCATTTCCCAAATCACCACTTGGTAACAAATTTCATCATGAAAGTATCTGGAAATATTTGTTTGGGGCCTTGGCCTTGCCCTTTCCCTTTTCAGAGACCTCTCTAGAGTTAAAAGCAGCATGGTCCTCCAAGGTTGGGCCTTAGGTAAGCCTTTCTCAGCCTGAATTCTCTGGAGGGTGGGAATGCAACTCACCAAGAGAAGAGGGTCTGCCAAGGCCCATATTTCACCACTCAGTGTGCTAAGGCCACCACTCCCTCCTGCTCTGATGAGTAGTGGGAACAATGCTGTCTTTGGTGAAGTGGAACACTACACCTTAAGGAATATATGAGGCCCAAGAAATTACACTTTTGAATTTAGTTTATTACTTAAAATTGTGGAAGTTGTGTTTTAGCCTTTGAGGCAGCCTATAATAGTCTTAATTATAGAAAATTTTGACAGTACAAGATTTTCTCATAGTTATCAATAGGGGAAAAAAAGCCCCACAAAACTTGGTACTGTGGTAGAATTAATCAGACCTAATGAGACAAATAGTCAAGAGATGGTGTCATGAAGTATGCAACATTAGGTGAGCTTGTGTAAGGCTGGGAACTGCCACCTGTCGAGATGATTTAAATCAGAATTTTGGCAAAAGCACATTATTGTGACAGTCAGTAAATGTGAGTGAAACTCAGTCTCCACTACATACCCAATTTAGGAATGCAGTTATTAACCCTCCCACTGACTCAGCCCAGAAGGTACAGAGAAAAAACGATTTAACTCACTCAATCTTTTCTTCAAGGTTAAGTTAACCTTGGAGAAAAGGTTAACTCAACTTTTTCTTCAAGGTTGTTAACCTACAGCAAAATTGAGTGATATGTGTGATGGAGCCAAAGTTGATAATTTTTTTAAAAAAATACGTTTTTATTGATTTGAGAGAGAGATGAAGGGAGGATAGAGAGACAGAAACATGGATGCGAAAGAAACATCGATCAGCTGTCTCCTGCACACCCACTACTGGAGATTGAGTCTGCAATCCAGCATGTGCCTTGGCCAGGAATCTAAATGGCAACCTCTTGGTTCATGGATCAATACTCAACCATTGAGCCTCAACAACTGGTCTATACTTGATAATTTTTGCCTTTTCTCTCCATCTTCATTATAAAGGATTTTGACTTGGAAGAAGCTTAGCCTACCACTTTCCAAAAAAAATAATATGTACAATACTGGTACATGTATGATTCTGCACCACTGAAGCCAGAAAAGTATATAATAATCTTATTTGTAGGGGAGAAATGGAATTTAATGAGTGATTATGTTGAAACATGCCTATAGACTTAAGTACTTAATATGACTTACATATCTCTAAAGGAAAATATGAATATGCAAGGGAAAGTTCTCTTATTTCTTGGATCTGCACTGATTTATGTCACACATAAAGCCTTATACTAATCTTTTTGTCTCAGATTTTCCATGGATGAGAATGCTACCATGAAAGCATCAAAGACTTTTTAATCATGTTTGCATTATTGCTTAATTTAAACCTCTGAGAAAGTTCAGCTTCAAAGAATATTAGAGCTTTAAAAAAGAAAAAAGGCTTAATGCATAACTGATTCAAGCAGCCTGAGACATCGAGAGATGCCACCAAAGGGATTTTCAGACACTGAATCTTGAATCACCCTTTAAAGCTTGTTTCATGTCTTCATAAATTATTCTTATTGTTTAAATATTCCTTTTTGTTTTAAATTTTCTCTGGTTCATTGAAGGTTATCTATTCTTAAGTAGAAAGCAATGTTATTCTACTCCTTGAAACATAAGAATTCCTATATTATTAAAACAGAACTCTCTATATCTTTGAAGACACATCAAGATTGATCAACCAACTAGCATTTATTGAGAATCTACTGTATCCTATCCTATATAATAAAAGGACAGCGACCATAATGGTGTAATGACCAGAACAACCAATGGACTGGTCGCTATGAAGTGCCCTGACCTCCTCTCGGTCCCTCCCCTCCAATTGCTGGATGGTCAATGGGGAACCACTGAGGACTGGGGCGGGTGGTGGCGGGGCAGGACTGGGAACTGGCAAGTGGGCAGAAGGCAAACTTCTTGGTTCCTCTCCCCAGCCCACAGGTTCCCATGGCTGGATGGTGAACAGGGAAATACAGGGAACCTGGGTAGGTGGCAGTGGCAGGTGGGACTGGGGACTGGCAAGCGGATGGAATGGCTGACCTCTTGGTCCTTCCCTCTGGCCTGCAGGCTCTGATTGCTGGATGGTGAATGGGGAACCATGGGGAACCAGGATGGGCAGTGGTGGGGCAGGACTGGGGACTGGTGAGTGGGAGGAAGATGGCCCTGATGGCAGGCTAGGCCTAGGGAGCCTACCCGTGCACAATTTCATGTGCTGTGCCTCTAGTTGTAAATATGATGCTTATGAGAATGGTATTAAAAAACCAGCAGAGTTTCAGGCAGTACTTTTGAGAGACTTATTGCATTCTCATTGAAAAATGTTAGTCTCCAATTTGAAATTGGAGACCACCAATCTCAATCCTTCAAAGCTAGACTCCCCTCTGCACCACTGTGGGTGTGGCCTCTCTACTTGATTATCTCTAATAACAGAGAACTCACTATTTCCTGACAAGGTGCTCCTTCCAATTTTTGATGTCACTTAGTTGCTAAAGACAGATCTCCATACAAAGCTACAAAACACAAATCAATCAAGTGCTATAAGTACTAAATGAGCTGAAAATATTCTATTGTACATGAGTTCAGAGAAAGAAGGAGTCATTGGTGTTTGTGGTCAGGCAAAGATAATGATTTAGGGTTAAATAAGTAATATTGTTGAGTTTTTCTCAAAATACAATACAAATATGCACTTTTTTATTATTATTGGTGTCATATGCAAATCCTAACAATAGTTAACATTTCCTGAGTGCTTACTATGTGTCAAGCACTAACAATATGCTATTATTGCCTCTCAAATAACAGTGTATATAAAATTTTATAGGTAGCTAGATGAGAATCTACTTTGTGCTAGGAACCATATCAGGACTTATTTTATATAATCTGCATAATTGTGCTTTGATATGGGTGTTATGATTATTTTACCAAAGGACACTGTGGCTCAAAGAGTTTCAGTAAACCCACAAACCAGCAGCATTAGGCTTCTAGCCCTACTCTACCAGATGCCATAATTCTAGCTTTATCTGCTATGCTTAACTGACTCTCCTGGAAAATTTCCCTCTATTAACTTGATAAAGAAAATAATTGACTAATTCTTTCCAATCTTCCCTAGGAAAAAAAAAAAAAAGGAAAATTGGCATACTCAGTGTAAGGGAAGCCCCCACTGGTGGCTGTACCTCTGTAGATAGGCCCTTCTTTTAGTTCTGAGAAGAAATGATATGAAGTCCCAGGGCATCCATTTTTATATATAAAACAAGGAATGTCTTGCAAATAACCAACTAGGGTTACTAAAACCTAAATACAGCTAAAATGAATGGTAACCATTTACTGAGGTCTCCAATTTAGTACTCTAAGCATCTGAGCTGTTTCACAATGAGGCAAAATCTCTGGAGTGATGGGCATTTTTATAGTTGTAATTCTTACATGTTGGGGAAGGGAATCTATATATATAAAACACTAATATGCAAAAAGACCAAACAGTATTATAACAAAACATCTGGTCACTATGACATGCGCTGACCACTGGGGTGAGTGTGGAACATGGCGAGCTTTGGCCACTGCGGGATAGTGGAGCAGGTGAGCAGGGGTGCCAGACCAAGGTAGGGTGCCAGTTGCCATCATTGGGGTGAGCCTCTGGTGGTTACTGAAAATTCTTTGCTCCTGTGTGCTATGGTCCTGCCTGGTGCTTCCACCTACTGCTGGCACCTGGCTCAGGTCCCAGTCACTCAGCTCCATCAGTGGCTGCGAAGCAGTGGCTGCTGGCCTTGATTGCCCCTGAAGGCCTCTCTACCTCCCCCTGTTTCTGAGGGGCGATTGGGGTAGCAGCCACCACTCCCACATGCTGACAGCGCTGGCCCCACTCACACCCGCTGCACGTGCTGGCCCCATTGGCTCTGTGCCATCAGCAGGTGTGAGTGGAGCCAGTGCTATCAGCACCTGGGAATGGTGGCAGTAGGAGCAGGCTTGCCAGGAGACAGGGGACTGGGGGCTGTGGTGGGAGGGGCTGGGCGGGGGCACGGAGGATGGACCAAGACCGACCCCTTTGCCCACCACAACCTTGAGGCACAGTTCCTTTCAAGGTGCATGAATTCGTGCACTGGGCCCTTAGTTTTCTTATAAATACAGTTTTAGTATCTTGAATTAGAAACTTGGTTTCCAATTTCTACTCATTTTGACCTACTCAGATATTTTTACAATTACTGCCAAGCTTATTTTGTGGGTCATTTTTTTTTTCTTGTATAACTGCTGAGTTGTAAACTTTTGATTGTTATTTTCTTGTGAATGCTAATTATCATTCAGTTCTATTGTTTGTTTTTTCTTTCTCATTTTTACTGAAAAGAGAGAATGAAAATTAAGAATCACTGACATAAAGGGAAGAAATTCCAATGATTTCCAGGCCTTTACTAGCCCTAGAAATTTCATATGAATATTTTGGCATTTCAGAATAGTTCTAGAAGGGTTGATATTAAAATTGGCAGATTCAGAATCGCTGATACAGAGGGTCAACTAAGGGATTGGAGCACCCCCAGATTTGGGAATACACTGGGGTCCTAGAATCATCTGCGGATACTGGAGAACAGCTGTATTTCCCCTAATCGTATATAATAAAAGCCTAACATGCAAATTGACAGAATGGTGGAACGACTGGCAGAACGACTGCTCACTATGATGCACACTGACCATCAGGGAACAGACACTTAATGTAGGAGCTGCCCCCAGCCTGTAGACCCCAGGCCAGCCAAGGCGGGTGCCAGTGCCCCCTTCCCTGATTGCCCCACTGGTCACCCCGCAGAGGCAGGCGACTGGTGGTGGCAGGGTGATTGGGGGATGGGGCCAGCCAGTGTGTGGGCTGGGGCTGTCTCCATCCCCAGTCACCCTGCCAGTGGCCCTGCAGAGGCAGGCGACTGGCTGTGGTGGCAGCGGGAAGGGGGGCTGGCGAGCAGGCGGCACCAGGCAGGCTAAGGCAGGTGCCACTGGTGGCCCCCTGATCGCCCCACCAGTCACCCCACAGATCGTCCCTGATCACCAGCCAGGCTTGGGCCCCTACCCATGCATGAATTTTGTGCACTGAGCCTCTAGTTTTAAGAGAAAAATGAGTCTCAGAAAGATCTATACTAATAGGTAGTGGAAATGCAATTGCAATTCAAGTGTGACTAATAC
Organism: Pipistrellus kuhlii; assembly: GCF_014108245.1. Taxonomy (NCBI): domain Eukaryota; kingdom Metazoa; phylum Chordata; class Mammalia; order Chiroptera; family Vespertilionidae; genus Pipistrellus; species Pipistrellus kuhlii. The sequence continues at coordinate 48,732,060 of NW_023425405.1, read as the reverse complement.
CAAAGGCTGTGTCCTTTCCATTATATTATACTATCAGCCCTAGAGTGTTTGCCATCTAATTCTCACCTCCAGATTTCTGTTCATCTATTTATTTGATGGGATATAATGCTAATAATTGCTGACTATGCAGGTAAAATGTCATTAGTGCTAACTTTAAGAAACCCCAAATCTATTATAGGAATTTGAATACTATTAAGTTATTAAACTGCATGTGAATATATTTTGTTGTAAATAATTTTGGATGTAATGGCTTTTTTCTCCCCCTTCCTCCCAACAAGATGTAACACATCTGTATTTCACGGACAAATGCATACTAGGTAAACTGCTATGGGTAAGAAGGCTGTACATGTATATAACATTTGAATAAAGACTAAGAAAAAAAAAATAAAAAAATCTTTGACTTTGGAATCTCTTGCAGGCATTCTGCAGAACCTCAAAAATCTTGGAACACTTGGATGTCTCTTATTGTACCCAACTATCAGATGAGTTTATTGTAACACTGTCCATTTATTGCCTTGAACTCACATTTCTCAGCATTGCTGGCTGTACAGAGGTATGTGCAGAAGTCAGAGCTCAGAAATATCAAACAGAAGCACTGTTAAAGAATTCAGGCAGGGTAGAAGTAAGAGGTGGACTAACCACAGAACTTATTTTTCTTAGCCATGTCTGAGGTATTCATTAGATCACCCCCCCAAAATTGGAAATAACTTTATGATTTCATTTGTGTTACAATAGGATTTTCATATAGTTAAAACAATCCTCACACAAATATTAAAAATGTGTCGAAGATTTATTTAATTAATAAGAGAACCAACAAAATGGTAAAGCCAGTCCCTAGAGCACTGGTTGAACTGAGCACTTATAGGAACTGAAGAAAGAATGTTGAGATCTGATTACTGAGGTAAGATTTGAAATTGGTAAATGACTATAAGGTAATCAATCCATAACCTTGGAATTATAGTTTCTACCAGACAAAAATAATTTGCATCTCTTCTGAACAAAAATATAAAAATTTATACCATGTAACTTCACTGAATATGGGCCCTGAAAATAAATAGTGTGTCAAACAAAGGCATAACTCCATATAGAATTCCTCAGATGGGCCTGTTAATGTTCCAATATAACTTCAAGTGTTTGATATTTTTTCTTTACATCTGTTTATAAAAGAAACATATACTCATTGTAAAATATTTGGATAACATATAAAAGCATAAAGGAGAGAGTAAAAATTCATTGTCATACCACCATCCAGACATAACCATTGTTGGTATTTTATTGGTATTCTTGTAGATTTTTTTCTATGTACAAAGAAATTAGAAAAAGTTATAGGTTTGTGTTATGTATATTTTTAGAGAACACAATCATATTTTCCAAAATACATTGTAACCTAATTTTTTCTCTTAATATAGTATGGACATATTTCTAGGTCAGGAAATAGAGATTTGTGCTTCTGGATTAATATGGCAGATTGAGCATACAGATATAACTGTGTCCTCTTGAAACATTACTAAGACTGCAGAAGAAGGGTGAGGGCCCACGTTGATAGGGAGGAGAGACAGAGCAACAAAATTTGGGAGCCTGAAAAATAGCTAGACTAATTTAGCAGATCAGAGATAGATTTATTTACTAAATCAATAGCCCACCACCAACATAAGCAAGTCTGGAGCCTGCGGTGTACCCCACCTGTCACCCGTGTCTAAAGGCTCAAGCCTTCGAGAGTAGCCCAAACTCCACTGCCCTATAGCCTAGAAACTAAGAAGAATGTTACACAAATAACATATTATGAAATGAAGTACTCTACCTCAAAGATCTAGGGTGAGAAAAAGAAAGGGGAGTTGATTATTTCAGAACCTCAGTGTAACGGAGAAGGGTTTAGCTTTACCAATTATGCAGGTCAAATGACTATCCTGATTCAGAAAATGTGGTGACCATAATTTGGGCCAATCTAAATATTCCTCACCCAAAACCATAGGGCTATGGTCTAGTCTAATATATTCCATCAATATTTCTCTTAATGGGCCATAAAACACTTCAGTGTCTGGCTCATCATTCTAGACTAGGTTTCCCAAAATCCCAAAAGTTAATCTTGAATGGTCACCTTATCCATCTCCCTGGAAGGACAGATTTTCCATGCAGCTAGCTTACTTCTTAGATCAGTTAGTAGTCTTGTGACCTTGTCCTACCCAGCACTAAAATCGGAATAACCTCAGTTCAACAGGTCTCAGAGTAGGACTTTGTATTTGGAAGTTAAGAATGTAGCCAATCATCTCTGCCTCTAGTTCCCAGCCCCCATAAGTCTGGACATCACCTCAGCTATTGGATATCTTGAGTTTCTGGTCTACAGGAAGTGATGGACTCCTTTTCAGTTCCCCCAGTATCAATAAAACCTAGCACTCTCAACTCCACCTGTTCTGGACTTTTCTATGAGCTCTTTTTCTTTCCTTTCCTCGACATTTCTGAGCTCCCCCCCCCCCCCCCCCCCCAACACACACACTAACACCAGATCCTCAGAGACCCACATAGTATGATAGGAATGTCTAAAGGCATTTTTCTGAGAATCAGTTGCAATGTTAAACCTTGGTCCTGAGCTTGTTCTGGAAAAAGGGCAGGCTTAGACAATGACATCTATTTTTCCAAACTTAAAAAGTGTACACTTCAATTGAATGGTTTTTCTGCATAAGTCTCTCAACTTTATGTTAAAAACAAAAGTCAAGCCTTATGTATGTTTTAGAATGTTCAAACATTTAAAGTAAGAAATTAAATCCAGTTCGACCAAACATTCCTTTGGAGAGTAATCTAGTTGATCCTGCAGTAAGTCTCAGTTCAATTACAAATTCAAAAGCTAGATCCTAAGTGAAATAATCTAAGAAGTGGAGTTGAATTATTTCTGCAAAACATCTGGGCAAACTTTCCAGATGTTGGAGCCCTCAGGAGAATTTATCCGAGTGAGATTCGTGTAGTGTCTGTGGCTTCTGCTCTCCTTTCTCCTGCTTCCTGCAAACGTCTGTCTCACTTACTTGTCCTTTCCCAGAACCATCTACTTCCCATGCAAACCATCAGCAATGTCCAGACCCCTTCTGTAGACAGGTTAACTTTTAGAGTTCTGTTAATTTTAGAGTTCTGTAACATGTGATGTTATAAAACTCACTGCTGCAGCATTAATAACTTCATATATTGATGTAACAGGTATTATTACTAAGGAAATTTTGTTGGAGTGTCCCATACAAACAAGAGATCTCTAAAAATAGCAAGACCACAAATTCTGTTGGTGCCACTTGAAATATATATTTTATTGGTCTGAAAACAGTTAAATCACTAATGTGAGAGTTATAGACCTACCATGTGGCAAGCTGATTAAAGAGACTCTGCAAGTGTCCTGTTGGTTAGGGACTAAAAATTTGTCTTTCCCCAAAATATTCTTGTGTTCTCTCAAAATTCATGTTGAAATCCTCATCTCCAGTGTGATGGTATGAGGGAGTTAGGCTTTGGGAAGTAATTAAATAGGGTAAAGCCGCCATGGAGAATTATCAGAATAGGAAGAAATTGGAGCTGTCTGCCATGTGAAGATACAAGAACAAACCAAGCAGAGGGCCCTCTTCTGAATCTGTGGGCACCTTGATCTTAGACTTCTCAGAACTGAGAAATAAATGTCTATTGTTAAATTTACCCAGTTATGGTATTTTGTCATAGCAGCCCAAACTGACTAGTACACTATTCTTCCCTGGGATGAAGTTCATCACAATAATCTATACTTATTTGGCTGTGTTCAGATTACTGACTCAGCAATGGAAGTGTTATCAGCAAAATGCCATTACCTGCACATTTTGGATATTTCTGGCTGTGCCCTGCTTACCGACGAAGTAATTGAGTTTCTTCAGATGGGCTGCCAACAGCTCCGGATCCTTAGGATGCAAAACTGCACACTTATTTCCAGGTAAATATTCATCTGTCTATGAGAAGCTTTGAGAACTACTTTCTGAGAAAACAGAATATGTGACTATGGCATTTGTGATATAGTACCTTTTAGACTTAGAAAGTTTCTTTCTTTCTTTCTTTCTTTTTTTTTTTTTTTTTTTTTTTTTTTTTTTGTGTGTGTGTGTGTGTGTGTGTGTGTGTGTCTAATTGAAGCCAACATTTTGAACTGCATCAAGGGAGGCTCCTTTAAAAATTGTCTGTGTGGTTTTATATCTCTGTCCCAGTAGATCTACTTTTAAGCACTTCTGTCCTTGACTTTGCAGATGTCCAAATGATGATCACTAGTCCTCCCTCTATTCAACTCTTAAAAAATTTCTATTCAGTTACTTTCCCCCTAGGAGTTAAGAAAATAATCGGCTTAAACCAGCTCCCAATTAAATGTAAATTGCTAATAGTTATCCTAAGCTCAATAATTCCTAAAGCAATTTGCTAGACAGTTGCCATTCATTTAACTAGGGGCTTCCTATAAGATCTGGTGTGCAGAGTAAAGTATTCTGACTTGACTATTATTGGCCAAATGCCTGTTTCCTCAATTTGCAAAATGTTCCTGATGAAATAACAGAGGGGTAAATAAGCAATTTATTATTTTTTTGTTTCCAAATCTTACTATTTTAAATTGTGCAGATGTCCTTTCTGACTGGTATTTCTGATTTCTTGGTATATATTCCTAGACGTGGGGTTACTGGGTCAAATGGGAGTTCCATTTTTAATTTTCTAAGGAAACTCCATACTGTTCTTCACAGTGGCTCCACCAGTCTGCATTCCCACCAAAAGTGCACGAGGTTCCTTTTTCTCCGCATCCTCACCAGCACTTGTTTGTCGATGATAGCTATTCTGACAGGTGTGAGATGGTATTTCATTGTTGTTTTGATTTGCATCTCTTGGATGATCAGTGACTTTGGGCATGTTTTCATATGTCTCTTGGCCTTCTGAATGTCCACTTTTGAAAAGTGTCTATTTAAATTCTTTGTCCATTTGTTGATTGGACTACTTATCTTCATTTGTTAAGATGTATGAATTCCCTATAAATTTTGGGATTAGGCCTTCATCGGATATGACATTGGCAAATATGTTCTCTGATGCAGTAGGCTTTCTTGTTGTTTTGTTGGTTTCTTTTGTTGTGCAGAGTTTTCTATTTTGATGTAGTCCCGTTTGTTTATTTTCTCCTTAGTTTCCGTTGTCCTAGGAGCTGTATTGGTAAAGATAATGCTACAACATACATATGTCTGATATTTTGCTGCCTATGGAGTATTCCAAGATTTTTTTATAGTTTCCTGTCTTACATTTAAATCCTTTACCCATTTTGAGTTTTTTGTGTATGGTATAAGTTGGTGATCTAGTTTCTTTTTCTTTTTTTTTTTGCATGTACTATCCAATTTTCCCAACACCATTTATTGGAGACACTGTCTTGACTCCATTGTATGCTCTTGCCTCTATTGTCAAATATTAATTGATCATAATGGCTTGGGTCTATTTCTGGGTTCTCTGTTTTGTTCCATTGGTCTAGATGTCTGTTCTTGAGAACAGTAGCTTTGTAATAGCAGCTTAATATCTGGTATTGTGATCCTTCCAACTTCATTCTTCTTCCTCAAGATTACTGCAGCTATTGGGGTTTTTTATTCCGTATGAATTTTTGGTTAGTTCTAGGTCTGTGAAATATGCCATTGGTATTTTAATGGGGATTGCATTAAATTTAGACTGCTTTGAGTAGTATGGACATTTTAATGATGGTGATTCTATAATAATCCATGAACACAGTATGTTCTTCCATTTGTTTTTGTCTTCCTCTATCGCTTTTTTCAATGTCCTGTAGTTTTCAGAGTACAGGTCTTTTACCTCCTTAAATTTATTCCTAGTATCTTAATTTTTTTGGTGCAATGGTAAGTGGGGTTTTTGTTTGTTGGTTTCTCTTTCTGTGAGTTCATTATTGGTGTATAAAAAAGCCATAGATTTCTGAGTATTAATTTTGTATCCTGCAGCATTGCCAAATTCATTTATTATATCTAGTAGTTTTTTTATGTTGTCTTTAGGGGTTTTTTATGTACAATATCATGTCACCTGTGACATGATATTGTACATAAAATTAATTTTACTACTTTTCTAATTTGGATACCTTTTATTTCACTTCTTGTCTGCACTTCCAGTACTATGTCAAACAGGAGTGGTGAGAGTGGGCATCCCTGTCTTGTTCCTGTTCTTAGGGGAAATGGTTTTAGTTTTTGTCCATTGAGTATGATGTTGGCTGTAGATTTGTCATACAAAGCTTTTATTATGTTGAGGTATGAACCCTCTATTCCCACTTTGCTGAGAGTTTTTATCAAGAGTGTTGGAATTTATTAAATGCTTTTTCTGCATTGATATGAATATGTGATTTTTTTGTCTCAATTTGTTTATGTGATGTATCACGTTTATTGATTTGCGGATATTGTACCATCTTTGCATCCCTGATATGCAAATCCCACTTAGTCATGGTGTATAATCTTTCTAATGTAATCCTGGACCTGATTTGCCAGGATTTTGTTGAGGATTTTAGCATCTATGTTCATCAAAAGATACTATCTGGCATTGAAATTGGGACACAAAATAACTGTTGGCCCAGAAAGGAACTCACTACAGACTGATTCATTTGCCTCTCAGCATAACCATTATGGCTTGTTGCACTTTATGTTCTTACAAGGGTATATTTCTTGGATCACATGATCTCACACATCTAGAGGAAATAATGAACAACATAAACAGACCCAGAGAAAGAGAAGCAGAGATCAAACTCTCAAACCTCAGAGGGAAAGTAAGGGAGGATGGGGGTAAGGGGAAGAGATCAACCAAAGGACTTGTGTGCATACATACATATGGGCCTAGCCAGTGGCCATGGACAATGGGAGTTGGGGGGGGGGGCATATCTAGGGAGGGGTTTGGGATGGGAATGGGGGAATAAAAAAAAAAAAAGATATTGGCCTGTAGTTCTCTTTCTTTGTAGTGTCATTATCTGGTTTGCGGATTAGAGTAATGCTGGCTTCATAGAAAGAGCTTGAAGTATTCCTTCCTCTTGAATTTTTTGGAGTAGTCTGAGGATAGGTTTTAGTTCTTTGAATGTTTGGTAAAACTCCTCTGTGAACAGACATCTGGCCCAGAGCTTTTGTTTGCTGGAAGTTTTTTTTATTACTGCTTCAATTTCCTTCATAATTATCGGCCTATTCAGATTTAAAAAAAAATTTCCTGATTGAGTTTTGAAGGTCATATTTTTTTAGGAAAATGTCCATTTCTTCGAAGTAGTTGGAATGGAGTTGTTCATATTTATTTATTTACTTATTTACAGTCCTTTGTATTTCTGTGGGGTCTGTTGTTATTTTGCCTCTTTCATTTCTGATTTTGTTTAAATAAGCAATTTTTAAAGGTAGAAGGCCTAGGGTGTCTACCCTGTGAGTTATCTGCTTCATCATTCAGTTTTTGCCATTGACTGAGAATAAACATATGCAATTATTTTAACTGACCTGAAGAAGTAACCTTTTAGAGTGTTCAAAATAAGAATTCTTGACTAACCCCTGAAGATGAGATTCTTTTCTGCAAGCTAGAAAAATAAATAATATTATCAAAGTATAGAGTGCATAATGTGTTCTTTGCATGTAGATTTCTCTGATAACTTCTTCTTTTTTAATCCTCACCCAAGGATATATTTTTCATTGATTCTAGAGTGAGGAAGGGAAAGAGAAAAACAATGGTCTGAGAAATATCGACCGGTTGCCTCCAGCACATGCCACGACCAGGTATCAAACCTGAAACGTGGGTATGTGTCCTGACCAGAATTGAACCCAGAACCCTTCAGTGCACGGGACGGCACTCCAACTGAGCCAAACCAGCCAGGGCTCAGAGAACTTCTTTAATTAAGCAAGCCTGGCATGAAAATTAGTCACTTGCCATCGAAGGAAGAAAATAGTTTCTGATCCAAAGCTGTGTGTATTAAAATAAAATTAAAACAAAAACTTGTAAAATAGATACTCCCTCTGGGCCCAGGACTAAGGGAGAGAGTGGGTTAGAGAGTCAACTGAAGCTGGGTCAGATTAAAGAGGGTAGGTCCTTGAAAAATTTTGAAGAGGAATGGTGACTCAATCCTTTCAGATAGGTCTGGAGAAGACTGATATGGATATTAGGGCCCAGGAGTCTCTGCCAACCTTGCCATACCATTAAACAACCAAATTTGGGCAGGATAACATAGTTAAGTATCTAATCTTTTGGGGGGTTTTTTGCCAATCACTCTTTGAGAACATTTTGAACTTCTAATAATTGGGATTTTAACTGGATGAATGGAGACTTTCTGGCAAGGGACTTGCTGAATCTAATCTGGGTTTATGTTAATAAGGTGACTTTTGGAAAGTACCTAAATGCCTGGGGAACCAACCACTGAAGAGAGGGGTGGGACTGATTTAGTAAATCATAGTTACATCATTGAAGTTTTCATAAAAACCCCAAAAGACAGAGTTCAGAGAGCTTCTGAGTTGGTGAATCCATGGAGATTTGGGGAGAGGGGCATAACTGAAGAAGGCCTGGGTACTCTGAGGCCTTTCCCATACCTTACCCTATGCACCTCCTACATTTAGCTGTTCCTGAGTTATATCCTCTATAACAAACTGGTGATCAGGTAAGTAAAGTATCTCTGAGTTCTGTGAGCAGCTATGGCGAATCAATCCGACCCAATGAGGAAGTCATTGGAACCTTTGCTCTATGTAGCCAGTTAGTCGGAAGCCCAGGTGACAGCCTGGACTTGCAATTAGTGTCTGAAGTGAAGGGTGGTTTTGTGGGACTGAGCCCTTAACCTGTGGAATCTGATGCAAACTCTGGGTAGATGGTATCATAATTGAGTTGAATTGCTGCACACCTAAGTTGGTATCCAATAACTGCTTGGTGGTATAGGGGAATCTCCCAACAACATACACACCCTCAGGTTGGAATTGGGAGTCCAGAACAATTTTTACATGCCCTCTTTGCTGCCTTCCTTTCTGCCTCCTAAGAAAGATAGTTCTAGTATTTTTAATCATTTTGGTCATAGACACCTTTGAGAATTTGAGGAGTCACAAACCATCTCCTCAGAAAAAAAGGTATATCAACCCTTTGCACTCCGAACCATTCTGGACATTGGCTACCAGCTACTTGACGCTACTCTGCGGCGGACACGTGCATTGAATTAACTCAATTCCCCGTAATCACTAATAAACTGCAATGTCCCTCCTGAGAGGGGACATCCGAGTGATATGCTAGAATTCCGATGTCCCCTGAGAGGGGACAGCGGAGTGCAAAGGGTTAAGATATAAATTATATAAATTTTCCAAGAGTTTATGGACCTCTCTTTAACTCATCCATGTACCCAACAGAGATCTGCAGACTTTGGGTTAGGAGTTCCTGTTCAGCCTTCAGATTGGCTGGAAAGGGTTCAGCTCAAGTAAGATTGAAAATGGCAGGCAGAGAGCTCACTAAGAGCACTATAGAGTGCTCTCAGTATTCCTACTCCATGGCCATGCAATTTCAAGACCCATTCACTGTGCCTGTTAACCTTTGAACTGGCTAACCTAGAGTGCCACTGAGCTACTTAAGCTTTGGGATCCTCATTATTAGCACAATTACCCACAGCCTCCCCACTCAGGAAGGCAAGAAAGCTGCGAAAAGTGAATTCAACTCCTGATGGTGAGTTTTTTTTAACTCCAACTTTGATTTAGTTTGAAAAATCTGCACTTGTGACTTCTGCCAACTAGCTAATGCTAATCACTGTTATTGCAGGGAGGCAGCTATGAAAATGTCATCTATAGTTCAGGAGGAATACAGCCCTCGTGAAACTCCAGTTTGGTCTAGCTATGATGATGAAAACAAGCATATGACAGACAGCAGCAGCGGCGGGAAATAACACCACTTAAAGACAGAGAATTGACAGTGAAAGAGTCAACATAAAATAGTGAAGAGAGTAGTATAACCTTCAACTCAAACAGAAAAACAAAAAATCTAGAATTTGGTGATTTCATTTGATGCAAATATTTTTATTAGCTGGATCTCAATTGTATAAACAGCAGCAAATCATCTCCTAATTCTTATTCCAACTATAAATGTTTTTAAATACATCATTAAATCTTCTGTCTAATAATCATGATTTTTAAAAAGTCAAATCAAGTATTGCTGCTATATGAGTTTTCCATGTAAATTTGCCTTAATCAAACCAATAGTTTGATGAGATTATAAAATCTGAGGTTATAGTTATATGAAATACTGATATGTAATATTTTTTTTACAAGAAATTTAGAAGCTTTTCTTTAGAAAAGAAAGCAGAGGTGGCCTCATAAACCAGAGAGATGGAACCAGGGCAAATGACTTTAAGGATCTGTGAAGCTTTATTGTAAAAAACATAAACATACACTTAAAAAAAAACATTTTTATTTATTTCAGAAAGGAAAAGAGGAGAGAAACATCAATGATGAGAATCATTGATCTGCTGCCTCCCACACACCCCACACTGGGGATCGAGCCTGCAATCTGGTTATCTGCCCTGACCAGGAACCAAACATGGCACCTCCTGATTCATAGGTTGGGGCTCAACCACTGAGCCACGCCAGGTGAGCAACATACATTTTTAGAGGCAATAAGGCTTTCTGAGTGCCAAATGATCGATTCATCTCAACAACTAATTTAACTGCTAGGAGCAAATTAAATTGAAGCAGGAACTATCTGTGAATGTCCCTGCAATGTCTCAGATAAATTTCTTTTTAATCAGATTTGCACAAAAGGAATATTTTAAAACTATGTTATCCGAAAAAGGGTGCTCTCCCAATTTTATGCTAAGAGATATAGATCATTTATAACATTATTTAATATCATGTAGACTGATATTCAGAGTCCAGGGGAAAGCACACTGTTCTGATTGCCCCAAAGAAGTTGTGTCAGTAATATTAGATCAGTATTTTAAGCCTATTTCCTCTGTTACTTATTTGTTAAGTGGGGCTCATCACTATCCTTTTGTATCCCACAAATTTGAAGGATAATATTTAAGGAAAAGGATATGAATTATTTTGAAAAGTTTTTAAAAGGGCTCAACTGGTATTACTGTAGGGTAATCTTTATTAGCTAAATATAATAGTTTTAATAATTCTCCCTTTTAGCTTGATTTTGAAAGTTTTTGAAATTAAGTAACATCACTTAGCTGTAGAAATGGTTCCTGAAAGTGGACAGCAGGGGAATCAGTTGAATAGGAAGTTTTAAGACCTGAGCCAAAAGATTTAAGATGATTGTTCTGATGGTAATTTTTAAACTACATTTGGAGATTTCTGGCAGCTACAAAATAGCTGGCTTCTGCCCTGGCTGGGTAGCTCAATTGATTAAAGTATTGTCCCAATAATTCAAGGTTGTGGGTTTGGTCCCTGTTTAGGGCACATACAAGGGACAATGAATGAATGCATAAATAAGTGAAACAGCAAATCAGTGTTTCTTTCTCTCAATTAAAAAAAAAAATTTAGCCCTAACCAGTTTGACTCAGTGGATAAAATGTTGGCCTGCGGAGTCAAGGGTCCCAGGTTCGATTCTGGTCAAGAACATGTACCTTGATTGAGGGCACATCCCCAGTAGGGGGTGTGCAAAAGGCAGCTGATCGATGTTTCTCTCTCATTGATGTTTCTCACTCTCTCTCCTCTCCCTCTCCCTTCCTCTCTGTAAAAAATCAATAAAATACTTTTTTTTTTTAATTTAAAAAGTTGGCTTCTAACCCCTAAATGTTTCAAGCACACCACTGGAGAGACCTATTGCAGCTTTCTTCAGCAATAATACTTGTACGGGGAAGACCAGAGTAAGGATTGACACACCCTGTTATGTTCTCTAGTAACCAAGCAGGGTGTTTAACTCCAAAACTCTTTGACCAAGATCCTCTTTTAAATAACAAGAGAGTCCTGGTCATGTGGCTAGCTGACTGGGTGTCCTCCCATGAACCAAAAGTTTGTGGTTCAATTCCTGGTAAGGCACATGTCTGGGTTGCCAGCTTGATCCCCAGTAGGGGGTGTGCAGCAGGCAGCAAATCCATATTCTGCTCTAATATCTGTTTCTTTTTCTCCCTATCGCTTTCTCTTTCTCTAAAAAAAAATCAATAAAAAGAACAGGAGTGACATTTGTTCTTCATGGGAAGACAAACTTTATAGCTACAGAAATGAAAGAAAAGGTGTAGGTGTTAGAAAAAAGTTGATTATGAAAACGAGATCAAGAAGTAGAGTGAAGGGGTGAAATCTTCAAGTTCTCAGTGCAAGGTCCTCAGGGTATCCAAATTGTTTCTTAGGTCTCAGCTCTTAAGCATTTGATATTTATCAGTCTGTGTTTAAGAGAGCAAAATATGGAAGCTTTCCCTTTCTGTTTAGACTTATGTGATCCAAATTATATATAATTCTTTTAATAATTTTAAATACAGTTGACTAATGTTATGCTCATGACCTTTTTGGCAATTGTTGACCAAGTTCATAAACTTTATTTTTAGTCATGAAAATGCTTATATAATGGCATGAGAGTGAAAAAGGATAAAAATTGTCTCATTGACTCTCTGTATCCTCTACTTATTACACACACACACCACAACCACATCAAACATACTAACATATATCATCCAAACTTATACTAATTTTGATTTCACAAAGGGTAAACTAAATGGAGACTTGGAGATATTCCACAAAGCAAACTTTGTTTCACAAGTAAGTTAAAAAACAGACAACTATAAATAAGTAAAATATTAAAAAAGAGAGACTATTATAAATCACACTATTTGGAAAGGTATATCAGAAATTAGTGTTTAAGAACTGATGTATCCTAATCATAAAAAAAAAAATCTATTCTACTAGTCTTTCAGTGTTAATTTAAATGCTCTAGGAGTAGACAAATAAGGTTTGAAAGAACGAGAATTCATAAAATAGCATCATATAATACACACCGTTTTTCTTCAAAATAGTTGAATGTTTCTCTTCCACTAACAAGTTATGTCTTAAATTACACAAAATAAATGAAAAATCAGTAGCAATTACATCATATTTATGATGTGTTTTATTCACAACTTAAATTTACTTTGCTGTCATAATAAATATAAGTAAAAAACATTACATAAGAGCTATGGTACAAAAAATTCTGAAATAGTTCTTCAACTGCATTGTTTAATTTCGTTAGTTGTTCAATGTAGACATCAGAATTGATCGTTCGGTTGGGTGGTAAGAGTTCAAAGTAGACAATTCCTTTGTAATCCCACCAAACTGATAACAAAACCTTCTTTTGATGAATATCAGCTTTTGATGTTGTTTGAGTTGGTTCACCTGGCCTGCTCCACGATCTTTTCCGCTTGATATTGTTGTAAACAACCCATTTTTCATCGCCAGTTATCAGTCGTTTTAAAAATGGATCATTTTCATTATGTTTCTTTAGCAAATCGCAGCTGCTAATGCGTTGCGTTAACTGTGATTCTTTCAGTTCGTGAGGAACCCATGTATCGAGTTTTTGAACATAGCCAAGTTGTTTTAAGTGATTTTCAATGCATGTATGTGATACATGAAGCTTCTCTGCAATCTCACGTGTTGTACTGTGACAGTCCGAATTGATTATTGCTTTGATTAGGGCGTCATCAACTTCAACTGGACGACCAGAGCGTTTTTCATCTTTGAGTGAAAAATCACCAGAACGAAATTTGGCAAACCAATTTTGACACTGCCGTTCTTTTAAGGCTTTGTCACCATAAACAACACATAACTTTTTATGAGCTTGCGATGGGTTTTTCCCTTTGCGGAAATAAAAAAGCAAAATATGACGAAAATGTTCCTTTTGATTTTCCATTTTTCAACGAACGCCAAACAAAAACTACAAAACAGATCAAAAAACTTTTTTTACTGATTAACAGCTGAATAGGCAGCTATCAAATAACAAAATGTGTTTTACATTTGTACTACGTCTGCAAACCTAAAAATTCAACTGAAGCCATATATGTGTGAAACCCGCAATTACTTCGTTGCCGACCCAATAGTTCACCTTCCCCTCTCCCTTCCCCCTATTACCTATGTCTTTGTATAATCTTTTGAGAATGAGTGGAAACTGTGAATATGGTGAGACATCACTCCCATAATTACGCTATATTACATGACAAAACAAAGATTATCCTGGATAGGCCTGACCTAATCAAGTGAGCCTTTTAATAGCAGAGTTCTCTCACATGGCTGCGGAAGAGGCTGAATGCATCACTGCTGCCTAGAAGATGATCAGGGCCACATGAGAAGGGATATAGTTGGCCTCTAGGAGCTAAGAGCAAATGCCAACTGACAGCAAGAAAACGGAGGCCTCATTTAGTCACAAGGAACAAGATTTTGCCACCAATAAGAATGAGCTTGGAAGATTTATTTTATTTTATTTTACCAGAGCAGTCAGATGAGAACTAAGTCCAGCCAGCATCTTGAGTTCAGCCTGATGGGTATCCTGAATGGAGAATCTAACCAGGCTCTTGACCTATAGAACTGTGAGCTGATAAATGGGTGTTATTTTAAGTCGGTAAGTTTGTAAGTAGTATTTTACAGAGCAATAAGAAAACTAAAACATCAGGTAAATACAAATTTTGACAGCCCCCAAAAACAAACAAACCACAATTCAGTACTCATTCAATTTGTTATTTTCAATATTTATAATATATGAACAGTGAAATTTGCATTTTTGTAGCTGTTGATGTACTAATTATTAAAATTATAAATACAACTCAAACTATTCCTTTTTTAAAAAAAGAAAGGGAGACATAGAAATATCAATGATGAGAGGGAATCATTGATTGGCTGCCTCCTGCACACCTACTGGGGATCGAGCCTAAAACTGTACATGTGTCCTGAACAGGAATCAAACTGTGATCTACTGGTTCATAAGCAGATGCTCAACCACTAAACTACACCGGCCAGGCTCAAACCATTCAGTCTTGCAGTTTCAGGGACTGAAACCAGCTTTGATTTCTAAAACTTACAGTGCCTTTTGGGGCATCAGCCTTAATCCATTTTTCAAGTTTGCTTCCTTGATTCATGAGCCCTGAAACACAAAATGCATAAAATTATATCTTGAATGACAATAGCAAATTTGACTACATAAATCCTAACAATATATCTTTAAAACCAAAATGCTTTGGAACAGCAAAAAATCTTAGTTGTGATAGAGTTGGGAAAGGGTTATAAAGGTTACCAGTATATGTAATCATACTTTAATTAAAATCTGGGTTCTTTTATTCAGCATAATTATTTTGAAGTTCATTCCCATTGTAGGAAGCATTAGATATTTTCCTCACACACAGAGTGATCAGTACTTTGCTAAATGGGCCCCCTTAACAGCTGCCTACTCTCTAGAACTCTCCTGTGAACTCCAACAGCCCTGGTCTCCTTAGATCAAGCATGTCCAAGTCGTAGCCCCTGGGCCACATGCCTCATTTATTTGGCCCATGTTAGCCTTTGAGTTTGCATGCTTGCCCTAGATGCTCAGCTCAGTCCCCCTCCTCTATGGAATCTTTTGGCTCTGGCTCTTACCCCTCTGTGCCCTGGGGCCTGGAAATTCTCTCAGGGTAATAGGCTGTGGCAATCAGAGAGTTCAGTTGTTCATTTTCCATCTCAATTCTTGCAGTTCTATGTTTTTTTTCTCACCATCAAGGTAATCACCTCTGGCACTCCATTGCAATTCTGTCCTTAAGAACCAAGTCAAATCTGAACTGAGGAACTGTAAATATTTCAATTCATCATATAAATGTTTTTTGTTAAATCCAAGCATACGAATCAGGCAATACTTTCCTTTAGTAAAGTTTTTTCCCTTTGTTGGTACCATATAATGTTCTTAGCTAATGAAAAGGTGCTTTGTACCATCCAATCATTGTGTTAAGTGCTTCTTTGATACAAATTCTTCTCTGAATTATTGCATCTCCTATTTAACCTGGGCCATAATTTTATTTATGTCTTAGAGGGGTCACTGTATCCTCCCAGAACACAGCTAAGTATTCGATGACTTCCTCTAGAGTTTTTCCTTCTACTTCTTTTGCTATATTTTTAATACTATTATGACTCCTTTTAGTAAATCCTTGTATTAGAAGCTATTCTTTCCCCCTAACTTCATCATTAAGGGGTTCAGCTCTGTCAGTTTGAATTTGTTCTTTTTATGCCTGTCCTGCATTCAGTAGGTCAGGATTTTGAGGTAGCTGCACCCAGTAGTTTTCTATAATACCAATTTTTTCCTAGTGATTCAAATAAACAAAAAGGACAGAAAATCTTGAACATTGGTTCTCTAAATTTATTATTTTTTACACTATTTGGCATCAATAGGCAAAGCATAAAAAATAGTAAGTTTTTCCCAAATATGTACAATTTTTTCCTTATATATTATTTGTCACCTTCATAATAATGCATTTTCTTGCTTATGGAGAAAGAAGCTAATCTGCCTATTTCCCCTGCAGCAGCAGAGGCCACACATGGTGTTGCTGCTACCAACAAAATGAACACACAAGCGATTTTA
The DNA here is from genome assembly GCF_014108245.1 of Pipistrellus kuhlii. NCBI lineage: Eukaryota > Metazoa > Chordata > Mammalia > Chiroptera > Vespertilionidae > Pipistrellus > Pipistrellus kuhlii. The sequence continues at coordinate 48,715,575 of NW_023425405.1, read as the reverse complement.
GCTTAGAGATAATACTAAAAAAAAAATAAGGTAATTTACAAAATTCCATGTAGGTTTCTTAAAATAGATTTCTCTATCTTGCCAAACAGTATTTTACTAAAAGCCTTTAATACTTTGACCTGAATCTGTGGAGACTCTAATTTGTAAAGTTTATAAATCCCTTTCTTAAAAAATCTTGTAACACATATGGAAACTTGGGCTTATAAAAACCTTGTTCCTTATTTAAATGCCTTTGCCAATGAAAATCAGACAATGTTTATTTGACCAAGAAATGGAAAATGCCCACCTTATCCCCACGTTGTATGGCTTCCATTAAATGGGGAGAAAAGTTTCCCCTTAGGACATTTTTAAACTCTAGCATTTGCACTCTAAATTTGCTCTGTCCAAATCTACCCAAATATATAGATCTCCAAATTTATTTATTTCCTCAAATGCCTAGTTGAAAAGTGTTAGCCATGAACCATGAATGTGCCTGATCTAATCAGCACTGGCTGTGGATAAAGATGGGGCCCTGAGGAATAATTTGCATAATTTAGCTCTCTGGTTTAAAATAAGTTTGAAAAGCTTCTTGACTGAGATGAGCTTTTGCACCCTCTTCCCCAAACCCTATCACAGACTTTGTTTATTTACATTTTTTTGATTCAGAGGAATAATCTTGGTGCTGTCTTATTAGCCCCAGAATAAACTTCAGTGCATCATAGTTGGAGGATTCCCTCTTTAACAGTGTAAACTCTACTGACCACCCACAATGGGAAGCCCCATGCTAAGTATTTCAGGGATGGTCAAAGATGTAAAAAGACATGTTAGCACCCTCAAAAAGCTTACCAGCTGGTTAGAAAACTAAATCATACACTTCTAAAACAACATGAAAATAATTATGCTGAAATCTAATTATTTTAATGCATGTATTTCACAAACAAAACCTCTAATACCACACACAGTTCCATAACCAATGTTGTCAATATTGTTTAACTGTTTACAGTTCTCTCGACAGAAATGCAAACCAAGATATCTTGACAACAAATCTTTACTGGCAAAATATTTTGAGCTAGTTTTAATGGTGCCTATCATTGTATTTTTCTCTCAATTACTTGAAATAATAACAAAGATAATCATACTCTAGGTTTTGAGCAAGTATACCATTAACCAATTTTGCCCAAGAAATATTCTTGGAGAGACGTTTTCTTCCTCAAATCCTCTATGTCTAATCCCAGCTGCTGAATTTTTCATTTCAGACATTTTAGTTTTCAGTTCTGTTTCTAGAAATTCAATTTTGGCCTTTTTAATATTTTCCATGTCTTAACTTTATTCCAATATATGGAATAGAGTTATAACTTTTATTTTCCTTCTCTGCTAATAAGGTCTGTGGCCTTTTGGGCACCAAACAGTACAAAAGAAGTCTGCTGATCAGTGCATAGAGTCTTGTACTATGAACAAGAAATAAAATTTATTCTGCAATTTGAACCTTCTTGGTTTAAGTAGGGCCAGAGTGTAAGACATAATAACAAATAACACACAAAAAGAACTAAATAGACTGAGAAGCTTCATGATAACCAATGGGATAAGCATGCATTTTCCTAATAGCATCCATTTATCTATTTCTTTAGCCAAAATTTATTGAAGGTTAATTTACATGTTGAATTTAACAGATCACTGTGGAGTCCAGGCCACTGAATCTTTCTCCTGAATTACTGCAGTAACCTGCTGCTAATTAGCTTTTTGTTCATTCCACCATTGTCTTCTCTTAGCTTTCTCCACTCAACATTCAGTGATCTTTCTAATATACAGATATGACTATGTGAACCCCAGATTAAAACCTTTCACTGTCTTGGCAATGTACTTTGCATAAAATTCAAATCAGCCCAATGTGATCTGACCCCATTCCCAACTTCCCAGCCTCCTTTTATGACACTCTTCCACTTACGTCGGTACTCTAGCCACACTGGAGTGTGGCTCTCATTTCCTTAAACTCACAATGCTAGTCTAATTTAGATGTGTCACCTACATGCTCTTACAGTACCCTGAACATAACTCTATTGCAATATTTTCCCACTTTATTGCATTCACTGATTTATTTTTCCTCTCTAGAATATAAGCTCCTCTGATGGCAGACAGACCATATTTTGTCAGCTTTGCACTCCTAGTTTCTCATAGTGCCTGACTCAATAAATGCTTGTTGTGTGATTGACTGACCAAGTGAAGGAAAATACAGAAGACAGCAGGAGAAGAGATAGACTAGGGAAAGATACTGTTTGTTTTTAAATATATTAAGTTGTTGGTTTAGTAGAGTAGAAATGGGCAAGAAGTTAATAAAAAGACCAGGTCTGCAGATACCGATTTTATCCAATGACAGAACTAGTAAGTGTTCTTAAATGATATAATGGCTGAAGTGATGAGAATGGGACTTTAAAATGGAGTTAAAATGAAATCTAAATTACTCATATGATTTATGAGTAACAGAATAAAAAATGACAAACTAACTTTAATTTATAATTCAAACATTCTTAACATATATATAATAATTGATTACACCATCATTTGGAACACTGTTAAACAAATTTGTATTATTTTTAGATTATGGTGCAAAAAATGATAATTCTGTTGGCTGCTTATCAAACTTGATATTAGAACATAAGAAGTTGATTCTTATCATATTTAATACACTTAAATTTTATCATGTAACTAAGAGTTGCCCATTAAATGCAATGATTTAGATCTGAGAGTGTAAGGGGAATCATTTTTATTACTATTATGACTTTTGTTAATATCCTATGACTTCTAACAGACAGCTTTCTTAACATGCAAAAAATGTTTAAAACTGAAGCTTGTTCTTATGAAGACACCCCACAGCCAGCGCCACCACACACTTTCCTTTTTTTTTTTTTATACTGCTAAGATTTAAAGGAAAACCTCACCAGCATTAAGTTGTTTTTCTTTTTTAAGTATGTGTATGTATTATCTATACAATAAATACTTTTAAAAGTAGTATCAGTGATCAATACAGCCAGAGGTAATTAGGAAAAATGTGTAAAGCTATTCACATTTCTAGGACTGAGAAGTTGTTATACTAAACAAACAAGTTTTCGAAGTGCATAATACCAAACCAAATTCCTACTTATTCTAATCTTACAAAGTTAACTTTAAATCCTGCCTTATATGTATTTAAATTCATTTTTAAGTCCAAGAATTAGAAAGCAGTAGTGCCAGGAAAAAATGTTTTTAATAATTTTTAAAAATTTAAATTGGGGTAAAAACACATAACATAAAATGTATCATCTTAACCATATTTATGTTTACAGTTCAGTAGTGGTTAAGTATATTTACACTGTTGTGCAACAGATCTCCAGAACTTTTCATCTTGCAAAACTGAAACTCTATACCCATTGTATAGCTCCCCATTCTCCCTCTCTCTTTCTTTCGTGTTTCTATGAATCTGAGTCCTTTAGATATCTCATATAGTGAAATCATACAGTAGTTGTCTTTTCATAACTGGCTGAGTTCACTGAGCATGTCTTCAAGGTTTATTTATGTTGTAACATATGACAGGCCTTTCTTCGTTTTTAATTCCATTGTATGAAATATATATACCACATTTCATTTATCCATTCATCCATCAATAGATATATGGGTTGCTTCTACCTCTTGGCTACAGTGAACAATGCTGCTATAAACATGGTAAGCAAATATCTCTTCAAGATAAAACATTTTTAATCAATTGTAACCAGTAATAGGACTGGTGAGTATCCCAAACAAAATGTCTGCATAATCAGCAGGGGGGAGAAAAGTATCAAAACACCAAAATGTGACAATGGAGAAGAATAAAAGACTAAAACTGAAATTAAGCACAGCATATTTCTATTTATGTATGGACAATGACTATTCATCTTACACAGTAAAATGTAGCCTCCTTACCAGTAATTATTACACCATCATCTTTATGAGTTTTGGCCATCTCTTGAACATCGACTTCTGAGCTCACATTGACCTCTTTTCCTGATAACTGTAAATGAACTTGAAGAGAAGATGGGACTTTGACAAGAACAGAGCCTGTAATACGTTTATAAGAAAGCTTGTTAATGCAAAGAAATCAAAAGCACCAGAGCCTATTACAAAAATTAATGAATGGGTAGCACTGCTGCTGGTACAGTCTTCTCCTTACTCATGGAGGTCGGGGGTGTCAACGTTTTCTTACTCGCAAGACATTCACAGTAACTTCTGTCAAAAGTATGAGTTACTAGAACAGTGTGAACTATTTCTTTTGCCAAAAATGCTCATCTCAGAAAAGTGAGTGGTTTATTATACATGAAGCTTGTAGAAAGGATTTATCATTAATTGAGTATTTATTAAGGTATAATATATCTCATTATTTCTTTAAATCTCCATACCAACATTATGAGGTATTATTATAATCCTCATTTTGTAGATGAGAACTAAAGTTCCCATTAGAGATAGTGTTAGAATCTAGATCCAGTTCAGTGACAACAAAGCCCATGCTCTTAACCACTGTGGGATTTCACACACTGCTATGCGACCTCATCGAATTACAAAACTTGTAACCGCAATGACCACTGTAACACAACTACTAGAACCTTGAAGTCCTATGCTTTCAGTTATACCTTGTAGGAGCCAGGGGGATAACAATAAAAAAAAATAGAATACTTGAATTTTAACTGTTTCTTTTCAATGGATTATAGTCTTTGGGTACCTAGGGCAAGATACTCAACTTTATTCTCTCTATAATCTTGCAGTAATTCAAGCATCTAAAGGAAGAAATAAGAAAAAGTATCCTGTTAGCTAAAGAATCATTTTTGAAACAATGACGTGGGTTGCAGTACAAACTCATTCGCAGAGTTCTCTTTCAGAACTTTTTCTTTCTCTGTTTCTCATATCTCAAAAAAGAGGCCCTGCCATAAAACATTAACCTCAGCTCTGTGAACAAGATAGTCAGAATGACATCCATGGTGAATATTTTAAAGATTCTTTCTAGAATGCATTTATTTATGGGTCATTGTTTGCCTCCTAGTTTGGCTAACATCAGCTTAAGTTTCCGTAGGTAATTTCATATCCTGTTAGCCTTCCTAACTAGAGCTGCAAGTGTGGGATAAAACTGATGAACTCAAATATATACTCCTGCAAAAAAGGGGGTAACAAAGCACATCACTAAAACTGGTTTATTTTATTTAAAAAACAAATTGCTTTTCAAAGTTTAAATGTAAACTACTGAAAAGAGATTCCCCAGAACAATTAACATGAGCACTTTAGGGAAAAAACAATCCTGAAAATTTTCCAGATGAATGGAAAATGTTTATCTATCAAACATACTTTAAAAAGAAAATAACAAACTTTAAAAACTTTCTGGGGACTTTGTATCTCTAAATACATCAAATGTGATAATTTTTTTCTGTTCTTAAATGAATAAAGGGATCGTAAATCTGTGAGCTTTAAAAATGTTAAGCAATGCAAACAGCATCACCCCCATCTCCATACACCCTTTAAAAGCAAACCATCACTACCAATACTCCATGACTGTTTGCAAATGAAGAATTCTCATGACTTGAAAACTTCCAAATGTTCCCTCTTTAACACAATCTGGGTTTTGTTTTGTTTTGTTTTTAGAAAGCAAAGTTGTTATATCTTCAACCTCTTTTCACTTTATAAACTGCTTCATGTTTACCAACATCAATACCACTCTTTAAAAAATTCAGTAGTATTAAAACTAATACTAATAGCACCATTTATTGAAGGCATACTATATTGAGATTAGTGGTTTTGTCAAGGACAAATTTTAAGTATAAAAGTCAGTATTCAGATGCAGGCCTGATTCTCAAGCATAAACTCAGACTTTCTGAATGAATTAGTAAGTTCCCATGTTGATATTCATAGGGAGAGAGAAAATAAGCATTATAATATTCTTTTTCACATGACAAATGTTGAAAAACTAGGACACTCAGGTGGCTCTTGAACCCTATAGCAAGACAGTGGTAGAATTGGAAAGGATTCCAGATGTCTTTACTAACCATTAAGCAACAGAATCCCAACTAAGTTTCTATTACTCTGAAAAGTCACTGTTGCCAAATTAGTGAGAATTAAAGAGACCTAAAATAAAATAGAAATCTTTGTTTCCAGTTATCTTTTAAGCTTCTGCCAGTAACATGGTTTCAGTCGGAGAAAACACAAAATTGTAATCCTAATCAACATTTTAAATAACACTGAAAAATATTTCGAGTGGATGAAGATTAACAATGTTTTTATTTTTCTGCCATCCATACACAACAGGAAAAAACTTTCAGTGTAAGAGCTTTTACTCTGTTACTAGTTACATTAAATGCAATCATTGTAGGTTTTCTTCTCCTTTTCAAATGCAATTATATGACTTTTAAGGCACTCACAAAATACACTGAATAGCATTAATGAAGCTCTTAGAAATTTAGCTAGAACATGGTATGATTTAAAGGAAAAAAATTGATCCTGAGAAATCAAATCACATCTGTGTGTCAGCAGTAACTTCAGTTTCAGACCTCTGTAATTGTAGTTTTATTTTGACACTCTGACAAGTAAGCCTCATTGGAAAAAAAAAAAAAAAAAAAAAAAAAAAAAAAAAAAAAAGGATTAAACCAATGTGGGAAATTACCAACTGCAGGAACAACTGGTCTTTGTAAGGAAGTATTTTCCTTGTTATACACATAGCCCTGTTCTGGCCAATATACAAGAGCTTCTAGACTTTATTTTTAAAAGTTTTTTTTTATTTTTTATACAGAGCTATGGTTCTTAACTTTCTGCACAGGACACTTCAGCCCTATGGCCAAGTTACTCCAAGTACCCAAGCCACTTGCCAGCATGCTTATGTGCATGCTCATGTACAGTCTTCATATGACTAAAAAGTGTACCACTTTTAATGAAAGAGCTGGACGCTTAGAATAAGTTATTTGAAATAAGATTATAGACAGAAAAACAAAATAAGCATTTATTTATTTGTTTGTTTGTTTATTTATTTTAGAGAGAGAAAAAAATGAGGAAACAGGGAGAGAAAGGGGGAGAAAGCGGGAGAGTGAGAAAGAAAGAGAAATCAACTTGTTATTCCTCTTATTTATGCATTCACTAGTTGCTTCTTTTGTGCCCTGGCTGGAGATGGAATCTACAACCTTGGCCTATTGGAGCTAGTAGGCCAGGGCCACATAATAAGTCTTGATACTTCAAGAGATTAAGTTAATAATCACTTTAGAAGCCCCTTCTGGTGATACCTTTACTTCAGGATCACATTTTGAAAATAATCATTATTCTAGAGTAGGGGTGTCGAACTCAATCAGAGAAGGGGCCAAAATCTAAAATCCAGCCTAAATCGCGGGCCGAATGGTTTACTGAACAGTCATAAACTGTCATTGTGATGGAAACGCAGTGGAGTGCAGTGATGACAGCGCGGTGCGGGCCACATTGCAAGGCCTGGCAGGACGGATTTGGCCCGCGGGCCTTGTGTTTGACACATGTGTTCTAGAGTGATGGCCACAGAAGGTCCACGTACTGACTTGTAGAAAAGCTTCCAAAGAGAGCATTTTCCAAAGAATATTATATTTCAGACATAAAGCTAAATTGAAAAACACTAACACTAAAACTTTTTATAATAGTGAATCACTATATTATAACATTTTTGTTGGAACTACAAAGGGAAAGTCAGTCTTCATGGCCATCTGTCCCCAGTGTTTCTAAGATCATTGGTCTACAAAGTAGTATTCCAGTCTTTAAATCAGTTTTTATCTAAAGATATGCTCTTGAAATCATTATGTCAGTACCACAGATAAGATAAATTGACCATCTGTTTCCTGAATGTTATGTAAAACCTTCCTTACACCACATGTCAAAATAAAACATTCCATTTGGCTAACCTTTATGGGATTTCAATTCCACCTTCCCCAGTTGGCTGACATAAACATCTAAGGCACCCTGATGAGTTGAGGCTTTTAGACATCCAGAGGATGAGTCTAGGAGGAAGGAAAAAAGCTATAAGCATAATCATTCTTATTTGAATAACTGGAATTACAAACTTGAAATAAAAAGCTCTGCTTTAGTATTAGGATAATAAGCTAAGAATCTTGCAAGGTTTTATAAATTCTTATAACTATGCCATCTTCTGCTTTAAAATGAAAGCAGGAACAGAAATCTAAAATTATACACCCAGACAATAAAAAATCCCTATGACTACAGTAACCTGCATAACTTATCTCTAAACATCTGAGGCACCCTGTCTAAACATGTTTATTGTAAAACGTAATGTGTAGGAAGGACAGTACCCAAGCAATGAATCGTTGACAGCCAACATCATTAAGCATCATTGGCACATTTAGTTTATTATCAACTTTCAATTTTTACTAAAGAATTATATCTTGTGTACAGTCAACATATAGGTAGTAGCAAAGTTAACAAAAATTAAAATCTCATATTTTCTCTTCTTATCAAATTTCTGGTCAGAGTGAAACATTACTCTATATAAGGTTTTATTGCATTTCTGAGAGAGACAGAAATGTGGGCAGGGGGGCGGGGAGGGAAGCACTTGAATAGTGAGTGAAGCTCGTTTATATCTAAATTTTCTTCAAGTTTCTGGAATTGAACAGATACCTTAAGTCAGGGAAAGAAAATCATAATTAAGGTGGCCCTAAACATGTTTAGACTTTATTTACCCTAAGAAAAATACCACAAATATAGTCATTTTAAAAAGCATGCAAAATTTACCAATTAACATCTTAGCACATACCTACTGTGATATTACCCATCTTGCTTTGTAATGTTATATTACCTGTAAAAGAGAGAAAACGAAAGACAATTTCATATATTAGGAATAATCTAGAAAGAAACTATGTATACTAAAACATGGCTGGATATCCACAATGTTATTTAAAAACAGTTTTTGTCATTGGCAATTTTTCTCAGTATCACACAACAGAGATTTAGTTGCAACTCTGAAATAAAAAGTTTTAGGCATCTATACACACTCTTCCTCCACTCCATTTTAAGCTTTTTAGCATAACTACAAAATATACCACCATACATTCTGGTAAATGTGAAAGAAACATCATATTTCTAAAATCCATAAATGAAAAAAATTAAATGAAAGAAGGTGAAGGGAATAGCCAAAGAACATACATGCATAACCTACAGACACAGAACACAGTTTGGTGTTGGACAGAGGTAAGGGGAGGCGGGCAGAAAGAGAGCAATGGGGATATCAATAATAATGTAAACGATAAAAAAGAAAATATTACTTAAATACACTGACTATGCATTTTCAACCTAAATATTACTGTAATTATCAGACTACACAAAGTCAAGTTTTGAATCAAATATTGCTAAAATAATCTATGAAAAAAAATTATTTTTCAGGCCAGTATGTCATGCTTATATGTTAAAGTGGTTTCTGTTCCAAGAGTTAAAAGAGGTTTGGGGCAGGAATAATGAATCCATTGAACTATGACTAAGAAAAAAGCTTCAAAGGTTTCCATCTTTAAATGAAAATATATTTTCCAGGTATAGGATATTGCAACCATTCTTCCCAGTCCCCTTTCTCCAATACCAAAAATAGTAGGATATTTTTCTTCATGTGTATGTTCGTATTATAATTACTCTGAAGCCATACTACCCATATTTACTATACTGAAGGTATAAGCAATATTACCTCTTCTACAATGATTCAAAAACTACACTTAAAAGTAATATATATATATATATATTTACCTTAATATTAATCTAGGGTAAGTAAACTCATTTATTTCATTTCAAGAGCACATAACTAATTTTCCCAATAGTCAGATGTGCTTTGATAACAAAAATCTCTTCAAAGTCCTATTTTCCATCATACTTCATGGTAGAATGTGAACACCAGTTACAGTTGTATGGGAACAAAACGTGGTTTGTATGAAGTTAAGCTCATAAAATTATTTTCAAGTTTCAGTAGGTTATAAGGTTGTAAAGAAACTGTTAAATGTGTTATGTAAATATTATTTCACTGGTGTGTTCTAGATACTCTTCTAATTTCCAGGAAATGTAGATTCGCCATCACATGCAAATAGTGGCCAAAGATTATACAGCTGCTTAGATGGCTTACAATAATCCCTGCCTCTCAAGTCCTTGTATAATTTCCTCCCCTCATGTGTGAACTGGACCTAATGATTTATTATTGACAAAGAAAATAGGGCAAAAATGATGGGATGTTACTTCCAAGATTAAGTTACAGATTCTGGTTTCTCTCTTGCTAGCCATCTTTTGCTATGATGGAAGCCAGCTAGACATGTTGCCAACTGCCCTGTGAAAGAGGCTCACAAGCAAAGAATTCAAAGATGCCTCCATCTAACACAAGCATGTTAAATTTGAGGCTGGCCCTGACTGGTTTGGCTCAGTGGATAAAGCATTGGCCTGTGAGCTGAAAGATCCCAGGTTCGATTCCAGTCAAGGACATATACTTGGTTGCGGGCACATCCCCAGTAGGCGGTGTGCAGGAGGCAGCTGAAAGATGTTTCTAACTCTATCTCTCTTCCTTCCTTTCTAAAAAGTCAATAAAATATATTTTAAAAAATAAATAAATTCGCTGCCAATGCCGCATGCCTTGTTTAAATAAATGAGGCATGTGGCCTGCTGGCCGTGAGTTTGATATGCTTGATCTAACAGGATCCGAACTGAATCCTACCAACAATCACACTTAGTGAGCTAGGAAATAGATTCTCCCTTAGTGAATCTTCAAATGAGCCCACAATTACAATCTCCTGAGGGATCTTGAGGCAGAGAGCTCAGTTAAGCTGCATCCAGATTTCTGACCCGTCCAGACTGTAAAGACAATAAATGTTGCTTTCAGCTGCTAAGTTTTGGGATAATTTGGAACAATGGAAGAGGTAACTAGAGCAAATTTTGAAAGCTGAAAGTGGGATGCTGCCCTAATAATGTGGGAGTAGCTTTAGAACTTGGCATTGGGTAGAGGTTGGTAGGATTTTGAGGAGCATGTTAGAGAAGGTCTAAATTGCCTTGAACAGACTGTTAGTATGCTTCCTATGAGGGCTCAAAGGGAAATGAGGAAAAATGTTTTTGGAAATTGAAGGACCCTTGTTAAGTAGTAGTAGAAACTTAGCAACACTATCCCCTTCAGTAATATGGAAAGTAGGAAATATACTTAACTATATGAATGACCTAGCTAAGATTTCTAAGCAGTCAGTGTTGCAGGTGCTGCCTATTGTTTTTTTTTTCTTTTTGTTCACAGTAAAATGCAAGAGAAGAGAGATAATCTAAAGAACTATTAAAACAAAAAAGAACCAGTCTCAGTCTCTTAAGATGGTAAAAATACTAAAGTTAAGAATGGCTTCCAGGACACTGACACACATGGCCTAAAAATATAGCCAAGGGGGCAACTGTAAAACCTTCTATTAAGACCCCAGAAAGATGGAGGGTGGTACCTCATAGTATTAATGTTACACAAAAAGTCCTTTGAAAAGATTAAAAAGATCATAGATGCTCTCAAACAAACAATAGGCCCTCTAAAAAGCTGGAGGGCATTGTACCTCAATACCTCTCAGAAGCCCACATTTTCAAAGATTCTTGGATATTGCCTTTTATCTAGTGGAATAAACCCCAGTGTGATTCACAGGAGGCTGACAAAATTTTTGACAGGAATACATCAGCAAACACTGCAAAGTGGACTAACAGGAGCAGCGACAATAAAAAATGAAAAGAGCCCATTGGACCCACAAAATTCTACTGGCAGAAAGCAGTCTGAGAAAACTACTCAGCTGCAAACACATGCCACATAACATGTAAAAAAAAGGACTCAGAGGCAAGGAACCCAGAGCTCAGAGAGCAAAGCCTGGAATCCTAAAGAATTATTCCTAGAACTTGAGGTCTCATCAAAACCATGAAGGTTTGCCCGTTCACATTTCAAAATCACTACAGACCAATGACTCCTTTGTGCTTCTCATTTTCCCCCTTTGAACAGGAAAGTCTAGAGCAATTATCCTATTCCTGTCTTTTAAACAAATGTTTAAATTTAGTTTGGAAAAAGAAGTAAAGATCAATCTGCAGCAGAATCATGGAATGCTAGTCCACTGACTTCATCCTACACTGAAGGAATTGGCAAAGAATTTTGAAATGGCAATCAATAGATGAAAACTATGCTTTGGACAATTAACCTATTGTAAGACACTGGATGTTTCCACTCAGAATTCTCTTTACTGCTTCCAACTCCTGAACACTTCAAGAATAAGATGAAGCAGACACCTAATATTTGTGATTTTAAATAAGTATTACTAAAGAACAATGACATAGTTTTATAGTTAGCCATTTAGTGAGTCCATTCACATACTCAACAAGGCAAAGGAGCTTTAATATTTTCAATGAATGCAGTAAAAACTTACTATTTTTTAATGAAAATACTGTCTTTCTTAAAGAGTATATCATTAGTACTCATGATGAAAGTAAAGCAATCTCAAGAAGATAATGGTTCTCAAAATCATAGCATAGTATATGATAGGAGTAAAGTATGCATTTCTAGGCCTGGTTTCTGAATCTTCTGACACGACCCTCTACGATCTCTCTTCCTTTCAAGGAAGATTGGAAGTAGCACACTGAAGATGGCACCATCATTTTTATAGAAGGAGCAAGACCCTCCAAGCAGCTAAGCTGAGACCAAACAGGGCATGGAATAGCAACATTTAGTATCACATGTTTAAATCTTGAAAAAAAATTTATGCTGTCTATACCACAAGGGAAGTGTAATTCCTTTCTAGTATTTCCTATAAAAGTGTTTTAAGTCTAGATTCAATATTAATATAATAGGTCAAAATGATAAACCAAAATTTTACAATGGACTTAATACTAAAATTTAAATATTTTCATAAACTTCATGAATAGTTTAAAAAGCTTCCAATATAAAGCTTCTTTGTTTTAACATTTTATATTATTTCTGACTTTCTAAATTTACAAGGCAGATTTATAAATTCACCAGTGACTACATGTCCTTCTTAAGGCAAACTGGGACATTTCTTTATGAAATTCTCAGTACTACCAAAGTTATCAACTAGTCCTAGTTAGTTTGGGTCAGTGGATAGAACGTTGGCCTGCAGACTGGAGGGTCCCAGGTTCGATTCCACTCAAGGACACATGCTCAGGTTGTGGGCTCAATCCTCAGTAGGGGGCATGCAGGAGGCAGCCAATCAATGATTCTCTCTTATCATTAATGCTTCTATCTCTATCTCCCTCTCCTTTCTTCTCTAAAATCAATAAAAATATATATCTTTAAAAAGATTAAAAATAAAAATAAAAGTTATCAACTGGGAGTGTATATAGTTAGTATAACTTTTCCCTGCAAGTTTCTAAAAGGCACAGTAGTTATTTAAAAAAAGAGTTTAAACATGTACAAACTGCCAAATCTTTGGTGAAACAAAGGAATTTTGAAGTACTGAGAAAATGAGAGAACTAATATTCAACTATTTATCAAGGTATGTTCCCCAAAACTAAAATAAGATCCTAAGTATTTAATATGAAATTTTACTTATTAATCACTTACTTTCAAACAGTAAAATATAAAACACTAAAATACCTGTCATGAGTATTCCTACATATTAACCCTAATCAATATGTTTAAATTATAAGTAAAACCAATCCCAACAAGGTATTTCAAGGAAGCTTTTCTTTCTCTCTCAAAGAGTCAGAAAACTATATATATATAATTTATATTTAAAAAAATATATTTAGAATACATGTGAATATATTTCACATATATGTATAAAATTCTTTAAAATCATAAATATTCAAATAGCAAAATAGAATATACTTACAATCTAATTTTGGTAACTTAGAAAGAAATCAAAATAGTATACTGTAACAAAATCTTTTATCTAAAAACAACCTAAGTACTTATTCTCTCACTTGATCTCCTCCAGTGCCAGAACAGTAGGGAATATTTGTTGAATCAATGAATAAACTAGTTTTGTTTTTTTTTATTAGAAGGAATAAATACTTAATACTTGTGATTCAAACAACTTTAATAGTAAATACTACTCGTTAATTACCTTACTCATTACTTACTACTAGAAAATACTGGGGTGTGATAAAAGTAGGTTTAATAGTCATGGTATGGGAAATAATACAATAATTAATAAAAAAAAATACAAGGATAAACTTTGCTTCATATAGTTACAACTGTAAACCTCCTTTTGCCCCACACTGTGTGTTGAATAAATCAATAAATATAACTGTAGTGGATGCTGTGATTCATCATCCCGAACCCCTTTTTAACCAAAGGGCTTATTTTCTTAACTGTAAGGAGTAATGCTGGCAGACAGCCCTCAGCTGTCAGCCTTCTTAGGGGCTCAAATAGCCTTTTTGGCCCAAGATTACACATTTCTGAGGCAGTTTGCATCTAATTGAGGCAGGATAATAAGCAGCTAGGAAAATTCATGGGCAAGTAGAATGTGGAAACTGAGACAAGATCATTAAATAAGGCTGAACGAATTAACCAATTTATAGCCAGCTAGTGAATCAGCAAGACCTTATTTTCCCTATCCAAGGCAACTTAACAAATGGTTGATACCTCTCCTCTCTGACCAGGGAATGAATAGCTTAAATCATCCTGATTAGGGAGATAGAACATAGAGACCCAATTAATGCTATTTGTGCCAGCCAAACCCAAAAATGAAGTCAGAGAAACAAATATCAAAAACTCGATTACAGACAGACAGACTTTACAAGATAAAAGCAAAGGGGTGAAGCTGACCAGAAAATAATCCCAAACTCCCCTATACACTCATTTTGATATATGAGCATATTTAAAATGCACCTGGAAAGCTAATGAATATTCTACTGAAACCCTCCCCTAAGATTTTGGCCCCCAGAAGAGATATAAAAATCCTCAAGAAAAAGGATGCTGGTGGGCACTCTTTGGATCACATCCATTCCCCTTCTCAGGCATGAACTTTTTACTTCTTTTCTCCTAAACACCAAGGTTCTCCACGAGATTTGCAACCATGGGAGCAGCAGGTAGCAAAAGCTCGTCCTGAGCTTACCACCTGAACCTGTCTCCCTAAGCCCCCTTTTTCTCTGATTTTCCAGTGAACTAACGGCAGCTCTGCCTTATCTCACTTCCGTCCCTGTGCCTTTTACTTCCCAGTGAGCTATTAGTTGCCCTGTCTTGGGGCTCACTTTCTAGGGAGCCAAAGCAGAGCATCACCTAGGCTCTCTCCTGTTGCTTCTTCTACCCTTAAGTCCTTCCTTTGTTCCACTGTCCCCAGCATTAAGAAATATACTCTCAAAATCACCTGGATTCATATGTGAAATCTTTCCTGCAGGAAGTCAATAATCCACACACTACAGGCCCGCCTGAGGAAGACCTGCTCTGGGTCCAGTCCCTGTCCGGTCAGATAATTGGGGATATAAAGGTCCAGCTCTCCTTACCCCAACTTGAGACAATTATGAGGATCACCCCAGCTTCAGAGCTCATTCTCGGGGGTTTTGAGACTGCATCACAGTCCAACTTCCAAGAAAATTGGGCTTCCTTTCTTTGCATGGCATTGAAGGCCTCCCTAGTAAATTGCTATACTCTAATTTTCATCTGAGAGTCTGCTTTCAAGAAACCCAATCTAAGACAAAAGATGATCTAGGTCTGATCCAGATTTAAATCTCCCAAGGAAAGGTACTTAACTTCATAGTAAAGTCAGTAAATAGAAAAGGCTTTACAAAAAATAAGGAATGATAAACTCTTTTATCCCTGCAATTGTTTTCTTATTTCAGCTACTTTAAGTAATCAAAAGACCTAGAATATTTTGAGGATTGCCTTTGTGCTTCTGTTTTAGTATCATGTAAACTATTAATGATGAACTGTACCTAATGTAATGATTATCTAACTTAAAAGAAAGCAAAAATTAAAAATTAATGAATTTAGTATAAACATGGTATAAACACGGCACTGCAGAGAGCTTATCATGGGTGTTAATTAAACCTGACTTGATAAAGAATTGCTTTACCATTAAAAGCTACACAATACATTAAGTACAATACTTAAAAAAAATCTTCATCTGAGGATATGTTTATTAATTTAGGAAGGAAGGAAGGAAGGAAGGATAGATGGATAGATTAATGTGAGAGAGAAACATCAATGGTTCCCTCCCATATGCACCCCATCCAGGGATGGAATCCACAGTCTAGGTATGTGCCCTGACCAGGAATCAAACCCCCAACTCTTTTGGTGCATGGGACAATGCTTCAACCTACTGACAGACCCAGGTGGGGCTTATATAATACTTATGCAATGCTTATGAAAAACTGGTTAACTTATGAAAAGTTACAAATTATCAGAACTATTCAAGGCACAGCTGAGTAAAAAAGTAATAAATAAGTAACAAAACTATTTGCTTTATCTGGATATAGCTCTATTGGACTTAAGCTATTTGGGGCTTCTTAAGTAATACCTTAACTTTGTAATAATGGTTGATGAAGTACAACTATTAAATTGAGGCTCAAGAATTATTTCAAGAATGTAAGTACTCATTTCCTAAGATTAAAAAAAAAACACATGTTTTTATTAATTTGAGAGAGAGAGAAAGGAAGAGGGAGAGAGAGAAAGAGCTATCAGTTGCCACTCATACAGGATGGAACCTGAAACCTAGGCATGTATCCTGACTGCACAGGATGACACTCAACCAACTGAGCCACATGGCTAGGGCAAGATTTTTTAAACTGTAAGACTATTTGTCAATTTGCTACAGAGGTTGGCTAGCACTAGCCATGCTTTTCTAGTATCACTTAATAATTCATGCTCACTACTAAAATCTGGAAGTTTTGCCAAAGTGTACAGATCTCAATACTCAGCTTTCCCTATAAAAGATAAATTATTTGTGTATATATGGAAAATGTTTTAGCCTACACTCCCTGGAAAATGGCCCAAAAAGCATTTAATTCTACCTATATATATTTTAGAAAACATGCCTAAACTTGAATCATCTGTTATGTGGAAATTTAAGAGGCATGCTGAGTGACAAATTACCATCATGACCTTTGCCATATTTCTTCACCATATTCTCTTCTTTCAACAAAATGAATCAACAAAGTAATATTATTTGTCCACAGAGACATGTTTTGAGTCACGAGATGATATTTAATCAAAGAAAACTGAAAATAGCAGGGTACTGAAAGGATCTTGTGCCAGTAATAACACACATAAAATATTTTAGTCAGATTAGTAACTTATCACTAAGTTACTATAATTAGATTCCAAACAAATATTTCATTAACTTATTTAATCCTTATCTTTCCCTATCATAACATAAAAGCAACCACTCACAACCCATCTTTATCTTTAACACTGCTCTTATTTATTTGTGCTTTCCTCTTAGTATCTCCTGCACATATTTCCTTACTGCTGTTTTCTTTTTGTAAGAAAATTCATTAAAAATCAGAATTATTATTACCTTCATGTATAACAGGATAATATTGAATTTTTTGCCCAAATTAAAAAGCTTATAAGTCATTTTATTTTATGGGTTTTTTAAAAGATGGTTATCTAGCCGAAACTGGTTTGGCTCAGTGGTAGAGCGTCGGTCTGCGGACTGAAAGGTCCCAGGTTCAATTCCGGTCAAGGGCATGTACATTGGTTGTGGGCATATCCCCTGTAGGGGGTGTGCAAGAGGCAGCTGGTCGATGTTTCTCTCTCATCAACGTTTCTAACTCTCTCTCCCTCTCCCTTCCTCTCTGTAAAAAATCAATAAAATATATTAAAAAATAAATAAATAAATAAAAGATGGTTACTCTGTAATTAATAATTTAGAGGGCCAGCTTCCTAATGGCAGATCCTTTAATGACAGAGAAACAGAGTCATCTCTTAAAATTTACATTACATGCAAAGTCTGAACAGCATTAGGCCGTTGTCATCTTACCATGAATACTTCCTAATGTAATATCCCCAGCAGCAGAAGATAGAAATGATGATTCTGTGTAAAGATACTTGGCTTTCAGCAAGCCATCTTCAGTAGATATATTGACACAACTTCCCTGCAGTTTATCTATGGTCACAGTCTAGTAAGAGACAGACTCAAATCAGTTCATTATAAAACAAATACCAGTAAAATGCCAAAATGGTATCTACAGAAGTAGTAGGTAACTACATAAAGAGTTAGTACCCACTTTATTGACTTTGATTCCCTATCAATTACAAGATTAAGAGTGACAGTGCACTCTGTGTAGAATGTGAAATAGAAGTTGGTGGTCTAGTTTCATTTTTTTTTTTTTTTTTTTTGCAAATATCTGTCCAGTTTTCCCAACACCAATTATTGAAGAGACTGTCTTGACTCAATTGTATGGTCTTGCCTCCTTTGTCAAATATTAATTGAGCATAATGGGTTGTGTGGACCTCTGGGTTCTCTGTTCTGTTCCACTGGTCTATATGTCTGTTCTTGTGCAGTACCCACGCAGTTTTGAGAACAAATGGTTTTCTAGTATCTGGTATTATGATCCCTCCAACATTGCTTTTCTTTCTCTAAAGCTTTCTTTTTTTAATGGACTTTTATTAAATATACTGGAGGCCCGGTACATAAAATTCGTGTATTCAGGAGGATCTCTCAGCCTGGCCTGCACCCTCTCGCAGTCTGGAAGCCCTCAGGGGATGTCCGACAGCCGGACTTCCTTAGTGCTGCCACAGAAGTGGAAGAGGCTCCCACCACTGCTGGTGCTTCTGGCTGAGTGGCACTCCCTTATGGGAGCACACTGACTACCAGGGAGCAGCTCCTGCATTGAGTGCCTGGACCTCGTGGTCAGTTCACATCATGGCAACCAGTTGTTCCGCCATTCAGTCTATTTGCATATTAGCCTTTTATTATATAAGATAATACACACCCAACTGCTTTTTACATACTACAGTTTGCTCTAAGCTAATTTGGGGTTCACAAAAATTCTGACTTTAAATTTAGTTTCAATAATTCTATCAATAAAAGATAGATATATTCAAATTTGTGAGAATACAATGTTTGGCATTCTTCAGTGTTATAGTAAAGGTATAAAATTCCTGAAAAATTTATCTTTTACCTACAAAGTTTCCTCATGAAAAGTTGCTGTATGCATGGTTTTAAATTTTCCAAGTTTCCACAAAACAGATAGCAACTAGGAATATTCCAGTTTTTTACAGATACAGAAGCTGTTTTAGGAAACACCAAAAGATAATATATAAACAATGAGAGAATATTTGAAGCTTCATTGAACTGACAAAGAGGCACTTTTGATTAGACTCTCTCCACAACCAAATAGCCTTTAAGAGACTCTAGGAATATCTGGAAAATGCCAAGGATTTACTTTGTTCATTAAACAGGAAGTATTTTACTCTGTAAGAAGCTAGAAATATATCCTCCACTGCTCCACCAAAGCAAATGAAAGCAAGTGAAAGTACACTTCCCCCACCACAATATACTAATTATAACTGATTATTCTATAAAATTAATTTCAACAAATGCAAAATTCACTAATATAATGCACTATGTCAGATAATAACTAGAACAATTACATTTAGGACACCACCATTTACAGCAAAATATTGAGGCTCTGATTTACAGTTATAGATGGTAATGAAACAAATCTTAAATAGACTCTTTGAATTAAACTATATAGCTTGCTTATTAATAGAAAACAGCTATTTAAAGAGAAAAAACAGATCCCAAAATCAATACTTTCCTGACAGAGAATTACTATAATTTTCTTTTCTGAGAAAATCAGGAAAAACTTTTCATAAGTTTAGTTATTGTAAATCAACATTACATGTAATGAAAACCAACTTTTAAAGAAGCACTATAGCTTTGTAGTCCAATCTACAGAGGTCAACTAACAAACATATCATTAATTTATCCACGAATCATATGAATTTCTATCTTCTCTGTACCAAAATGAAGGTACTGAAATTAATGATATAATTTAAAAACAGCAACTCCATATAAAATAACATGTAAAGAATGCTGTTAAGTATTTTTAGAGCTCATTTGATTCTCATAATCTTGTTGACTGGGAAAAACAAATAATACCATCTCTGTTTTACGAATAATGAAGTCTCAGTAAAGTAAACTGAGATCCAGGACTGCTCAAGTTGTCTTTGTTAAATGTGTTTCATTTAACTTTATCACCATCATTATAATAAACACTATGTTAGAGTTATTTACATGCCAGACATCATTTTAAGTACTTTATCTGTATTAACTCATTTAATCCTCATAACAACCCTCAGAATGAAGTATATTACTATTATTCCATTTTCTAGAAAAAAGTGGACATATAGAGATTAAGTAGTTTATCTGAAGTTAAAGAACTTAGTAAGTAGCTGAACCAAAATTGAAACCCAATTCTGCTGCTTCTCAAATATGCAAAGTATGTCTGTGAAAGTAGTATATTAAAAGTTAACATATTTCATAAGCATTTATTTTATATAAAACTCCTTAAACTTAGAAATATGCTTTAAAATGAACACTATAAGTAAAGAAGAAATATCTAGACTGATTCAACACAAAACTCAAGCTAGAAAACAAAATAGTATAATAGAAAGTAGGACCAAATGAATACGCAATAAACCATGGAAGTTGAAATAAAGAAATGAGTGGAAACAGTAGCCAAAATATTCAAAATAGCAAATAATTAAGAGATAATTTAAATTATTCTTTGATACTTATATTTGAATGCCAATATATAATACTCTGGCAACTTAGATCATTTCAGATAGTATGAGCTTTCATTTAAAGGACAAAGTCTGAAGGAACTATAAAGTTGTCCAATTTCCCTTTTGTACCTGTAAGACCACAGCAATTTGAGAGATAAAACTAAATGCCATCTCAAGAGAGCTGCTACGTAAGGCAAGGCAGTGTCTTTCAATACTAGTTTACTTTAAAGAATAAATGTAAATGTGTATGTTTAAACATCTCTCAGAGGTTAAAGACAGAAAATAAAAGTGACAACAGTAGAAACAATTAGTGTTATAATCTACTGTGTTTAATTATGCTAACAGTAATGTACGTAAAAGATATATTCACAACTCCTCCTTACCAATTATCCCTATATTCAAGGCTAATATGCAAATATCAGTTCAACCGACTGTGAGTTTGACCACTCACTATGATGTGCATTGACCACTAGGGGGCGGTGCAAAATGAAGGAGGGCCCCAGCCAGCAGCCGGCAGCTGGGAGAAGGAAGGCCCCAATTGGCCCTGATCACTGGCCAGACCTAGAGAACCTACATGTGCATGAATTTCATGCACCAGGCCTCTAGTCTGAGAATAAAACTGAGTATGGATTTTAACAACTGTATAACAAAAGAGCCTTGCAAACTGTGTAAGTGCAAAACAAAAGGTGATTTATATGTTTCTCAAAGATGTAAATTTTATCATGTTTATAAATTTTGTGACAATTCATACTTCAAAATTATACCTTTATTCTTAATATTATGTTAAATCACAGAAAGCAACAAAAGTTGATTTAAAAATAACAACCAAAATCCATATGGCTAATAAAAATTTTTGAGAATAGTAATACTATGCTATCTAGTGGTGCCATCTTGTGGAAATACTGAAGAAAGTTGAACTTTGAAAACCATCATTCAATTGCCTAAAGGGAAAGTAAACAGGTTTTGAAAAAACACTCAAATAAACCTAACACATTTAATCCCAGTTATGGTGGTATTACTTAATAATCCATTTTAATCCATGATCATAAAAATCTCTTCAGAACTATAATAGAACAAAATATTGAGTATTTAAAGATGTTACTGATTCTACATAAGGAACTAAATAACTGTCAAAAAATTAAATCACAAACTAAAATTTAAATTTCATAACCTTTAATCACCTTAATTTGAAATTTGAATTTACTATGAACTAAAATACAGTAAAAGATAATATTATGCCACAAATTTGATAGAACCTACCCACTGTTTGAGCCAACTTGATGTAAAGCTGAAATTACTTTAAAAAAAAAAAGTGTCAATCTTACACTTTTATCTGATGCATGAATATCTATATTTCCATAAATTGTTCCCAGACAGATTACTTTGCCTCCTTTAGTTTGAACATGTAATTTTTGACTCTGAAAGACAAATACAAAAATACATAGAGAAAAAGAGAGAATAAATTTGACTTATACTAATAAGATTTCTATCATGTTACACATTTCTTTTTAAATAATAAAGCAGAAAAGAGGAACCAGGAATTAAATAGAAATGCACTGTTTGAAATAATAACATCAAGTAAAAAGGAATGTCAACTGCTTTAAGGAGATTAAATAAGCCATGTGGATTCAAAGGGGAAAAAGAGCTACATGGACGTTCCAGTAGCTTCACTGAAAAAGAACTTGGGAATCAAAGACCACTCACAGGCTAACTACACATAAGTGATGAGGAGGATGACAACAATAACCACTGTTACTATTCATTGTTATTAATATTTATCATTATTAATAAGAACATTTAGCACTTATCTGGCAATTCTTTGTATCAAAATACAATGTTCACTACTTTACATTAATTATCATTTAATCCTCACAACTCAGAGAAATAGGTATCATATTTTCCCCATTTTAGAGAAGGAGAAATCCAAGAATCAGAAAAGTTAATTTTATCAGGTGACATGGTTAGAAAAAAATAAAACCTAACATAATTAAGCTTTATATAATTTCAAAACTCATACTCTTATGGCTGGGTTCATCTGAAGGTTATACTGTATTTACTCTTACTGAAATTTAAGTATAAAAGTCCACTGACCGTTAAACTTTGTAGCATAGCACTCAGAAATTGGAATTAAGTGAAAATTCCTCTAAACACAAAACAGCAGTCACAAATTGCCTCCTCTGCCACATTTAAGAGAGAGAGAGAGAGAGTAATTTGATGTCACGTTTGTCAATTGTGGCAGAAACTACTACTGGTCCACAAAAATCCACTTTCCTCCCGAAAGTAATAGAGGAGTATAGCTGGGCTTGTGAAGAGATTGTCGCTTATGTGTTGCTAAATTCTTGACTAGAGATATAAGTGCAACTTCCAGGCTTGTGTTTTTAGAAGAGTTGGTGTGCTTTCTCCATGCTCTGCCCCTTCCACCAGATGAGTGTAGGTTGTAAAAAGGCTCTAAGAGATGGTAGAGCCAGAAGATGGAAGGAACCTAGAATCACTGAATACAAAAAAGCCACCCACACTTTTGGACACAAGTGAGAAATAAATTATAGCTGTATATGAAACAGAAAATGTTTGGTCTATTTATGAGGATAGCTTTTTTACCTTAATCACTTATGTATGTCTTCAGTTCTGCCACAATTATAAAGAGAAATATATATATATATATGTAAATATGGCCTGGACAGCATGGCTCAGTGCTTGCAGCATCTGTACGCACACCTAAGGGTCCTGGGTTCAATTCTGACCCAGGCACAAACCTGAGCTGCAGGGTTGATTCCCTGGCCCCATTGGGGAATATGCGCAAGGCAACCAATTGATGTATCTTAGCACATCAATGTTTCTCTGACTCTCTCTCTCCTAGTCCCTTCTATTCTCTCTAAAAATCAACAGAAAAAAATATCCTCTGGTGAGGATTAAGAACAAAAAAGAATAGGTAAATAGTAGAGGAAAAAAATAGGAAGAGCAAACTCACCAATATAACCAGCAATAGCCTAAAACATAGGAAGTAAAAAAATGTAAAACCATCACTTACCTTGTGGTTGCTTTATTCGGGGGGGTGTGGAGGGGGAATTGTAAAACCTTAGACCAGAAATGATTTTTTTTTTTAATTTAGTGAAAAGGGCAAAATGAATCATTTTTACAAGTTTTTCTGTATTGCAGCATAATAGATTACTTCATGTTCATAGTGACATGAGTCTGAAGTCAAGTGGTATATAATACAGTCTTTATCAAACAAATTAGTCGTCTAATTTATGAACATTAGAAAATAGTATCTCTAAAACAATTAATATTTTAAATCAAGAGTTCTTAACCAAGACTACACTGAATTTCTAGAGTCAGTGAAACTTATGAAATTGTAAGCAAAAATTCATATATATGTGTATTTTTTTTTCTGAGACAATCATCAGATTTTCAAAGAGGTGAAGGCTCAAAAATGTTGATATAATTTAAATAATTTAAAGCTTATCTAATTCCCCTCCAAAAATGTGAAGTAGATTATAAAAAATTTAAAAATAGTTAAAACAGCCAAAACCAGTTTGGCTCACTGGTAGAGCGTCGGTCTGCGGACTGTAGGGTCCCGGGTTCAATTCCGGTCAAGGGCATGTACATTGGTTGCGGGCACATCCCCAGTGGGGGGTGTGCAGGAGGCAGCTGGTCGATGTTTCTCTTTCATCAGCGTTTCTGGCTCTCTATCTCTCTCCCTTCTTCTCTGTAGAATATCAATAAAATATATATATTTTTTAAATTTAAAACAAAATAGGTAAAATAAATGTTTACATCATTAACTATTTAGTATAACATCAACTATTATACTGTACTTAAACAATGCAAAAATGTGGCATTCAATAAGTTAAGGGTCTACTGCCTAAAATATTTTCTTATTCTCTAAGAATGCTGAATAAACGTAGTATTGCCATACATTTTGCTTGGACAATAAAGAAAAGTGGAAATAACAATTTCTACAGAAATCAGAAAGACCCAAGTTCAAATCTCACCTCAATTTATTAGCTATGTAAACCTAAATGAGTTCCTCAATCTCTTAGTACCTCATAATTTCTTCCTTGATGAAAAGGAGATAACTCAAGGATTAACCTAATATTCTTTAAATGTACTATTAGTTTCATTGTAGAATTCAAAATGAAATCTAGAAGGAATATGAAGAAAAAACCTTCAAAGCTGCTACAACCTTTATACTTTCAGAACAGAACTGACTTTACCTCAAATTTTTTGCAAATAATTTGAGTGATAAATAAATTATACTTAATATTCATAATAAATGATTCAGAATAACAGCTTTAGTCTGATACTGCAGTTCATAGTTTAAGGTGTGTGTTTTTTAAATAATGCTGACACATAATTATAAATATGCTTATACCTTAACAGACTGTAAGATGCTAGTCCCATGCTCAGTTTCAATTTTGCAATTATCACACTCAATATTTTGCACTTTTATACAGCCAGACCCTGAAGACTTGATATTCAAATCTAGAAATGAAAAAAGAAAATACAAGTTAGTATGCTGGCCTATGGGCTCCAACGCGTTTTAATGCCCCTTAGAAATCCAGCTCCTCAGTTAAGTTCCCAATATTATAGAACCCTGGAGAGAGCATAGTTGACAGCAGTCTCTCTCGCTGAAGGTAAGGGGTCTCCACCATGGCAACAGGACCAAATGTAATGCCTTTTTCGACCAGTTCTTATTAAAAGAGTAGTTATTTCTGTTAGCCAATGTCATCTAAAGAGAGAAAGCAATATGGAAGGGATCTTAAAGGAACTCCTGGGAAAGATCATAGAAGCTTCTTTCCCACTGAGAAAATACACACACAGGTCTAGTAAGAAGACAGCAAGTTAGCAAGTCACTATGATAAACTAGTTAAATCAGCCGATTCTTCCTTATATTCATGAAATTTCAAAAATTTGTTCCCAAATTAAAAGCTTTTTCCAAAAGTACCCCTGTATCCCCAAAAATAAGACAGTGTCTTATATTAATTTTTTCTCCCAAAGTTGCACTAGGTCTTATTTTCAGGGGATGTCTTATTTTTCCATGCGCTAGGTCTTATTTTTGGAGGATGTCTTATTTTTGGGGAAACACGGTAGTGTGGATTAGCATATATGATCATGACTTACTATTTCAAAATCTTATCTCTAATCTTTTGTATTTAAAAGAGAGGATATTAGCATGTAGTTACATTATCAGGTATTTTCAGTAATAAAAAATGGGAACAACTTTGAAAAACCTAGTAATATGCTGTATTAAAATCTCAAAATTGTGGATAAATAACAGTATTATCCAAAAAAATTTGGAAAATAAAGTCACAGGTGCCACTCTTGGCTATTAATTTAAGGTGTAATCGTGGTTGTCTCAGTACAAAAAATAAACAGTGATGTTTAATACCCTATTCAAATGATTTCCCTTAAACTAGACTAGCGAAATAAGCACTATGTTGCCCCAAACACAAAATACTGGGGTATATGATACCACAATTTCAATAGTTATAGCATGAAAAAATCAATTTCTTCAGTTGTGTATATTACAATCTTTACTCTATAAAGGCCTAAAATAACAGCAATATTTTGGTTGGGATTAATCTAAAATATATAAAAAGACAATTTTACCTCCCACTTCCATGGACACAAATATAACTGCAAATTTTTTACCCAGTTGTGTTACAACCTAAGGCTTGATCTAAGGCAGCCTTCGGTTGATAGGGAAAAAAGGAAACTATTTTCCTTCATTAGGTAGGTAGAGAAGTTGGGTTAGACACTGAAGAGCAGCAATGCTACTCTTACCCATTTGCTGAAATGGGTCTAGACTCTAGAGTAGGGGTGTCGAACTCAATCAGAGAAGGGGCCAAAATCTAAAATCCAGCCTAAATCACAGGCCGAATGGTTTACTGAACAGTCATAAACTGACAATGTTAACCAGAAATGTGAATTTAAAATGAGTGGAACAATCTTTTCCTTAACAGTGCTGTTAACCAACTCACATGCTATCAAGGATTTGGCCCGCGGGCCTTGTGTTTGACACATGTGCTCTAGAGGAATAAGTATGAAAAAAATTGAATCATGTTGATTTAAGGGGCCCATGCAATTGACATATGGAAACAGTCCATTGGAAATGGGGTTCAAGCTCTTAAAAAGAGGAATTAACAAATCATGAGGTTTGGGATCGCCACCACTGGTAAGTTCCATTTTTATCTGTGCTGACATAAAATTTTGTGTGTCTCTATTTCAATACCCAAGTTTATTTTGTACTACAATCTGCCCCACCCCAGACTGTTACATTTTGAGGTCAAGGGTCTCTTACTCATCTAAGCTAGTTCGAAGAAGTTGAGGAGTAATAAAGCATAGTGGTTCAGCAGACACCAACCAGTTAAAATCCGCATTCCACCACTTTGTATCTGAGAGCAGACAGGCATACTTCTTGATCCATCCCCACTAGAATATACATTTCATGAAGACATGCTCGTTTTTCTATTTGCTCACCCACACTAAGTACATACTTTATGAAACTTGCTATCTCTCAACTTCCTTATGTGAAATGGTGACAATAATAGTTATCTACTTTTATAAATTCAGTTGTAAAGATTAGATTATTTTTTAAGTGCTCGCTGCTAGTTTGATCATCAACAATATCCCTCAGTCTCAGGAAGGAGAACCCAGGGGGAGACTTTCCTAGAAAGTGTTGGCTTGCATTTGAGAAATAACATGCAATCCAAACACTTAGGAAACAAATCTTGCAGACATGATCGATTGAAGTTTCCCAGGCAGTCTTACTATGTGGTCTTCTTCAAAATCTGCTAGTCACGGAACGTGTACTTAAGCCAAAATGACTGGAGATGTAGCAGTAAGGAGCTGGGTGCCTATCTGAAACCAAACTCTTGGTCCAGGTTAGTAATGGAACATCCAATACACAGGGATGTTTGGGGACAGACCCACAAGCAAGGGGAAATGTGGATGGACTGCCAAATCACTTAAGGGATTATCAAGAAACATGAACCTTGCCCTAACCTGTTTGACTCAGTAGACAGAGCGTTGGTCTGCGGAATGAAGGGTCCCAGGTTCGATTCCGGTCAAGGGCATGTTCCTTGGTTGTGGGCACATCCCCAGTAGGGCTTGTGCAGGAGGCAGCTGGTTGATGTTTCTAATTCTCTATCTAACTCTCTATCCCTCTCCCTTCTTCTCTGTAAAAAATCAATAAAATATATCTATATATATTTAAAAAAAAAGAAACCTTTTTTTCTCCTGACAAGGTGCGGAAATAGGAACAAAGTGCCAAAGAAGAACATAAGGGGCTGCATAAATGTTATCTGACTTAGATGAATCCAAATCATGTTTCCATTCGATTTTTTAAAACGTCTATGGCTGAGAAACGGATTTGTAACTAGCACTGGAATACTCAAAGTAGAAGAGAAAAAGAAAAAGGAAAAGAAAGAAAAAGGAAGTTTGTGAAGGGGACAGCCGTCAATTAGGTTAGAAAGTCAGACCCAAAGGAGACCATAAACGTGCACACCCAACCCCACTTTCACTTCTTCACTTGCCAAACTTGAGGGGCGCGTCCACCTGCACGGACGCCTGGGGGTCGACGGTGTCAGCCTCGATGGCCACCTCCTTCAGCGCCTCGTCGTACCGAACGCGCAGGCCGGCCGGGTCCCGCGCGCCGCCCTCCACGCCACTCAGGGCGACCAGCACGTGGTCGGCGTCCGGGTAGGCGAGGGGGTCCAGAGGCCGCACAGCCAGGTGGCACGGCAGCCGCGCCCGCAGCCGGCCGAACGGGCTCACCCGCAGCGCCCACTCCCGCAGCGGGCGGCGCGCGGGGCCCGGCGGCCAGACCTCGGGCTCGGACCCCGGCCGGCGCTCGCCGCCCCCCGAGCCGTGCAGCCGCCGGGCCTGACAGCGCCCAGTGGCCTCGCCGGCCCGCCACACTCGGAGGGGGTGACCGAGCCCGAGGCAGCCGAGCCCCCGGCCCAGGCGGGGGGCGATCATGGCGCGCGCCCCTCTCACGCCCTCAGGTGTCACTTCAGCCACAGGCCGGTCTCACCACCACCAGGCGACTCGGCACTGCGCCGGCTCAGGTCCAAAGAGAGACGTTTGCGGGGGGGTTGCTGAAGCAGAGCAAGAATGCTCGGTGTCCCTAGGGATGGACACCTCAACCGCACACGCCGCGAAGTTGCAATTTCAAAGCTGTATGTTTCCTCCCGGACAGGACCTCTTGCCTACCACCGCTCCTTTCGCAAAGGCAGACGGGATAGGTAGTTCTAAAGGGAGCCAACAGCGAGGGTTCAGGGTCGCTCAGAAACTACATATCCCAGGAGGCAATGTGCAAGGCGTTAGCTTGTGCTCGGGGGCGGGAGTATTTCGCCTCAAAGCCATTAGCCATTGGCGGGACGGAAAGATGGATTACAGTGACAGTTCAGCTGGCCAATGGGAAGCGCGGAAAGGGCAAGGTGGGCAAGGCTGTGTGGTTTCCTTGGATACCGAGGACGCGACTTCTTTGGAGAGGATGGAGCTTGAGAGAGAGTCTTGAAGGCCATAACCCCACAGAGACACAGGAGCTTAAATAAAGATCAGTAACCGAGGGAAGGAGTGAGAGACTGCGAGTTTAAAGGTGAGAGCTAGATGCAAACGAGGAGTACCCTCAGTGGGTGGTTAGGTCCAAACTTCACTAAACCGGAACGGGTACGTTGGGATGGAGAACCCCTTTCAAGAGGATGAAAAGCCAGATTGGGACTCTTTGAGGAAGCAGAATAAATTGGAAGAGAGTTAGAGTCCTACCTCATTCTGACTCTAAATGACCTTGGGGCTAGTCATGGGACGTCTCTGTTTTAATTGCTCGCTTTTAAAATGAGGTTAAAAATACCTTCCTTGACTTGCCTCAAAAGGTTTTTGTAAGGATCAAATTACAATAATGGACAGACCATTTCTGTCCTATATTTTTATTTTAGGGATAGCATTAACTCTTAAGTTACCAAGAAAAATCTGAGAGTTCAGGACTTGTGTTGACAGCAGCATTGATCTCTTGTCTGCAAATAATCTTTGGGCTTAGGACTAAAGATACAAAAAAAGAGAATCAACATAATGCAATGGGAAGAACATGGGACTGATTGATTGCCTGACTCTGTCGCTGATTTATCTGTGTCGCTTGTATCTGTTTCTTCAACCTTAAGATGAAGAGGGATTTGTAATGAATGACTCTATGAGGTCTCTTTTACCTTTTATTATTCCATGGGTAATTTAAAAGATGAAAAAGACATTTTTTTTATCCTTTTCTGTTTATTTTTACTTTTCAATGCCACTTCCTCCTCCTACAAATTATCCTCTAAGTTCTCAGCAAATACACACTGCAAACAATGATGTTCGGTATAATGCAAGTGCAGAAGCAGGATGCCTTAAAGAAATCGAAACCCTTGGCCAAGTGCAATAATCAGAATTACGGGGGCTATCATGATAGAGATGGGCTAAATTCCTCATGTTGTGGGCTAAAGTCTTTACAGGCCCAAATCACAGGGTTCTTTGCTACCTATTACCTTTTTTAAGTTTTAGATTTTCTTAAGTTATTCTTTCCTCCTTTCTATGTTAGTCGTTCTTCCTTCCTCCTCACAATAATATTAGCTTTTAAGTTTACCAAGTTCCCACTGAGAATCATTCTTGGCTTTTTTGTCATTTGGTCATAATTATTCAGACTGATCTTCAAACTGTGTTTTTAAAGAAAACCCATGGGGAAAACTTTGAAAAAGAAGTCGGAAAAGGTGTTGGTTTAAACAAGTTGAGAATGCATTCAAATTTGTTTTACACGTACCATATATTTTTAGATTAAATAGACACTTCTAATAGATCATTTTGTTTCTATGGTCATTTCTTTTCTGAGACAAACCAAGTAAATGGAATTTGCAATTGACCCTGAATTGCATATATGGGAAAATGATTATTTTATTATTTTGATGTAAATATAATAAAACTAAAGATAATTGAAAAGTTACTTTTCTGATCACATGAGTTTCAAAATAGAGAAAATTATTGATAATTAAGATTAATGCAAGATATTAAAAAGTGATTGATACCTGGCCAGTGTGGCTTAGTTGGTTGGAATGTCACTCTGTGCACTGAAATGTGATGGGTTTGATTCCCAGTCAAGGCACATAATTGGTTGAGGGTTCGGATCCCCAGTTGGGGAGCATAGGGAAGGCAGCCAGTCTTTTTTCACATCGATGTTTCTCTCTCTCTCTCTCTCTCTCCATTCTTCTTTCTTAAAAATCAATGGAAAAACATATCCTCAGGTGAGGATTTAAAAACAAGTTATTGATACTTTTAAAAATCTAATGATTTATATATCAAATCTGGCCGCATGTTAATAATGACTAATAAAAATACTATCTTCCATCTGTATGATATTATGGTTTTCAGAGCATGTTTACATGTATCATTGCAGGGTAACCTCACAAAACACTGTTTATCAGGGCAAGTATTATTATCCACACATTAGGGATGAGGAAACAAATTAAAAAGGTTTAAGATGAAGCAGTTAAAAGGTCTGGCCCTTTTACCACTTTATCAAAAGATCTTATCTTCTTGACACCTTTGGGGGAAAAATATTCATCAAATAAGTGGA
The DNA here is from genome assembly GCF_014108245.1 of Pipistrellus kuhlii. Taxonomy (NCBI): domain Eukaryota; kingdom Metazoa; phylum Chordata; class Mammalia; order Chiroptera; family Vespertilionidae; genus Pipistrellus; species Pipistrellus kuhlii. Next base: position 48,684,322 of record NW_023425405.1, on the reverse strand, counting down.
GAGTCATATATAAATGTCCCCCCTTATTTTGAATTTACTTGTAAGATATTTTTACATCTTCAATTTTTTTTTAAAGCTGTTCCTGTGGTCATGAACATATACCACTGGTGGGAATGTATTGAATAAGTTATTACAACATTTCTAGGGGCCAGTTTAGCAATATACATAAAACACCTTAAAATGTGTATATCTGTGACCTAGATATTGGGCTTTTTGGAATTTAATATAAGCATAAAGTTAGGGATGTTAAAAAAACACTTTTGTTCAAGGAATTTAAATGTTAAAAAATAGGAGGGTGTTACAGAAATTAGTATATATCTGGAATACTATGTAATAATCTAGAATTGTATTTTGAAGATTATTCAAAGATATGGTAATTTTTCCATAATATAATTGAAAAGGGAAAGTCTACAGTTTTCTTTGTGTGTGTGTCCCCTTTACCTTCACACTACCACCACACTCACAACACTTTACTTCTGACACTCTGGTCACCAAATGTGTGAGGCCTCTCCCATAACAAGCAATTCTCGGTGACACCAGCCTCGTGTCCTACCATTAACTCAACTGTGAGACTACCTACCTGGAGATAATATCACGTCACACAGGTCAAGGGCTCAGTCCCACCAGACTGCTTGCACCCACTTCAGATGCCAATCATAAATTATAGGTTCCTTGGTTACCCACAACCTCTGTCTGATTTGGCTACAAATTGGAGATTCCCATGACCCTCTCATTAATTTGCTAGGATGGCTCACAGAACTCAGGGAAACATTTTACTTACAGTTACCAGTTGATTAGGGGATCTGATAAATCCCCTAATCAACTGATAAACAGCCAAAATGAACAGATATTTACTGCTAGGTCTAGGAGGGTTCCGAGATCAGGGGCTTCTATTCCTGTGGAAATGAGGCCCATCACCCTCTTGGAGTGTATATGGTCCCTGTAGAGATGGGGCACATCACCCTCTCGGTATGGATTGGTATGGAACCCCAAGACGGTGACTGACAGCACCCCATCTCCACACAGTTAGAAGAAGGTCCTGCTCTCAGTAATATTAAGTGAAAAGGGTAGAACACCAAATTGTATGTCTAATATCCCAATTTTGTAATAATAATAATGATGGCATTTTAATATAAAATCATATTTTAAAATATACCCCATAGAAACAATTTCAAAGGAAAACACACAACTTGATAACAATTGTTATCTCTAAGTAGTGAGGTTATGAATTATTTCTTCATTTTGTGTGTGTTTTTTCAGTAGGAAACACTATATTTTTAATTTAAAATATTAACTAGTTTTTTAGTATATATTGCTTCCTAAGAGTGACTCAATATGTAAATTTTCATGAATGTTTTACTTTATTTAATAATTTATATTTAGTAAATGAACAGCAGAGGGCATGAGAGAATTTTCAGAAAAAATGTAATCTAAACAAGGATTATGGAATTCAGCTTCAAGATAGGGAAGCCCTAGGAATTTGCTAATTTTCTTAATTATAAACTTTAAAAATAAATATATCTTATGAGTTTTTATGAAACCTTAATAAACTCAATAATAATAATAAACTCAATCTAAATTACTACCTAATAGTACTAAGAAGTATTTAATGTATAGGTAGGTAGTCCCCATTTGAAACTTGCATATTATTTGTATCCGTGTAGAGATGTACAGGAAAAACTTTGTTATTTAATGTAGTCAAATTTCTACACTTTATATACCTTGAAAAGTTACCTAGGTTATACATATCTCAGGAAGATTCTCGAGGTAGAGGGATGTAGTACTATTTACATTAAAGCAGTGTGTGTGTGTGTGTGTGTGTGTGTGTGTGTGTGTGTTAGATAGTATTGATTGCACCCTGGCCAAGTGGCTCAGTTGGTTGGAATGTCGTCCATATACCAAAAGATTGTGAGTTTGATTCACAGTCAAGGCACATACTTAGGTTTCAGGTTTGATCTTTGGTCGAGGCAATCAATGGATTTTTCTCTCTATCTCTCTGTCTCGCTCTCCCCCCTCTCCATTCCTCTCTTTCTTAAATAAATAAATAAATAAATAAATAAATAAAAATTAAAAAATCAATAAAATATCATCCAGTGATGATTTAAAAAAAAAAAAGATAGTATTTATTGCAACCACAGTGTTGCAGTAAATTTAAAAGCTTCCTTCAGATTAGAGTTCTTGTTGTGCTAATGTTTCATTCAATTTCTATAAGATAGCAATCGTGTTTCAACCAATCACAGTAGTAGCATTGATATATCCTTCAAGTAGAAATTGCATTTACATTCTATATATTTTGAGGCTATATTGTTAAGGTATGCATAGATTCATAATTATTATTGGTTCCTGATAACATTTTTTTTTGGTCATTAAATAATGACCTTCTTTATTTCTAGTATTGTGTTCTGTCTTGATGTATATTATTACCTAATAATATTCTCATTCTTTTATTTCAAATCTGTGACATTACATTTGGAACTTGTCTCCTATAAACTGAATAAAGCTTGATATTTTAAATCCAATTTGAGAATTTGTCTCAGCAGGTAAATCTAATCCGTTTACATTTTTGCAATTACTTTTACATTTATTTTTTATTTTTCAGACAACAAGATCATATAAGTAGAAAATTCTAAGGAATATTATACAAGATATGGAATTAATAAAAAGGTTTCACAATGTTACAAGATAAAAGGTCAATAACAAAAGTCAACTTTATTTTGAAGGACTTATAATAGTATTTGGAAATAGAAATTTAAAAGCAATACCATTTACAATAACATATAAAATGTGAATACACAGAGATAAATTGAAAAATAATACTTAATGTATGTTTCCCTTTTCCTTGCCTACTCATGGGCATGAGTCTCAAGTTATTAGGTAGCGTTAATACTTCAGGAGGGTTGTCTGGTCAGTGTTTGGTATCTGACCTTATTGACTCTCCTGAAATATACATCCCACCTGGTCTCAGACATGGGCCTCCCTGCTCGCATCTGAGCATTCTGATCCCTGTCACGTTCCCAGCTGTATGGTCCACAAAACTTTAGGAAGCAGTGCCTTTTCATCGCAATGTCAAGGGTTCTTGGGCAAAAGTACTCCCAAACAGCCCGGAAACCTCTCCCACACCTTTGCCCCTTCCTGCCTCGATAGTCCTCTCCTTTTCATCATAGGAAGGGGTGACGTTGATGATGGCTCTGGAACTTTACCCCTTTCCCAAGTCCGCATTGGGAAAGGAGGCATGTTATCCCACTGGTGTTCTTGTGTATCCCAGTCCCGCTATTTCTCTTTCTGAGCCTCGTCCTGGGTGGACAGGTAACCTCAGGGCCCATGTCAACTTGTTTTCTCGCCAATACTCCTTGTTCCCCAACTCAGAGAAAGGTGTTTTTTTGTGTTTTTTTTTACTTATTGTTATTATGTCATCTTCCAGTGTGAAATGGGTAGATTGGCTTGGTAAATATTCTTGTAACCTTATAATTCACATAAGAATCTTTGCCTTTAGAGGAAGGAAAGAAATTGAGTAAGGGAAGCTGCCCAGGCGGAAGCTGCCCAAAGTGGAGATCTGCCTAGGGCCAGGGGAAGCCTTGGGAACAGGAAATGCTTATGCAATGACAAGAGAAGACTATGAAATTTCTAGACACGAGACAGGGAACTTTGTCTGCTTTTCTTCATTATCTAAAGCTGGCTCTGCCCATTCTTGAATTTGACACATGTTATTTTAAGGACTTTTAAAAATAATGCGTTCCTTTCTTTCTCCCTCTCTAGTACCCTGTGCCCTAGAGTCTTTCTTATCCTAGATTTATACATCTCACAGTGGCATTGGAAGATTGAGGTTACCAGGACTCTCACACCAAACCTTAAAGGAGTGCTCTGGGATAAATTCCTGCTGAAGAGAACTCAGGTCACCTTTTCCAGATTCCCAAACTGATCTCTACTTCTTTGTTCTCGATCAAAATAAAGAATTTTGGGCATATTATATGTGAAAGCAAGAGAACCAGGTAGTGTTGTTAGTGAGCTAACCTTTATTGAGGACCACAGGCTGGCTCCGGCTGGAGACTTCACATGCATTGTCCCATTTAATCTTCACAACTTTTCCATCATCTTGTATTTAAGGAAAACAGCCATTTAGAGGTTGTATATCTTGTCCAAAGTCACACAGGAGAGGAATGAAATTGAAGCCAGAATTGATGAACTTCAAAATAGTTGTTTCCTTTATCTCACGCTGTCATCCTAGTTGACTAAGTTAAAACCTCTAATAACTGTCTTAGATGAAGTAATCTGAGAAGGAGGAGGACGAGGAGAGGGAGGGAAGGAAAGAAGGAACATGGGCTGTTGCAGCTTAAAGCAGTGATAACCCATATTTCATGAAAATTCTTTCTAAGAAAACAAAGCCATCTAGACCCACAGCTTTTACTAACTAGGGTATGAAAGAGCAGGTCTGCAAGGCTCTATGTATCCTAATTAGGTAGGATGCATAGCCTATTATGGAATTTTATAAATGTGCTTCCTAGTATAATTTTTTAAAGATTCAAGCAAAGACAGTGGAATTTGAAAAACATGCACATTTTTGTAAGAGCAGTAAGGAACGGTCTGTCATGTGAGGATTCTAGATTACATGCAGACAAGATGTAGAATCTCTCCTTTATAGACCTCTGGAAGACTGTCAGCTTCAGAGCTGCTTGGGCATTCCAAGCCTCCCACAGGGTTTGGAACTCAATTTCTGCTCGCTACTGAGTTATTTGGAAACTATTAAGGGAACTGATAGGGCCTCTTCCTTTGAATTTCTGAAGCCTGCATGGACTTGCAGAATGACTGTAAATCATTGCAGATATGAAACCAGTGTTTCTTGCCATGGTTTTGCGAGGGCTTTCCTTTGGTTTGTAACTATAGCAACAAGTTCTGTCGCCCATTGTTTTTGCACAGCTCAGTCTTTTCACCTCATGCACTGCCTAATTGCTGCTCTACAATAATTACTTTGTCTTCCATTGGTGTACACAGCGTTGACCTGCTCTCTGCTAAAGGAGTCCTAGTTTTTATATCTTTGCGGAGACAGAAGTTAAATTCCATCAGCCTGCCTGTGTTCTTGACTCTGCTTTCCATTACTGGAGACCAAGAGGAAAGGCTTTGCTAAGGCCCTGGTAAGAGTCCTGCTCAGTGTGATGGGAAAAGGGTAGGGAATTTGGAGCCAGTGGATGTGAGTTTGAGTAAATACTGAGATCTTGGGCACATTATTTATATTCTCTGACCTTCCATTTTCTCCTCTATAAAATCAACATAATTCATTCTCATGGAATATGGTGCTGTAAGGATTGAGTGAAATACAATAATATGAGGGAAAGTGCTGTTTCAGTTGTGAAGAGCTATGTAAATGTCATTATCAGGTGCACAGGTGAGTGAGCACTAGACAGGAGTTTCTGCATGCTAATCAGGAGGCTAAGTGAAAGACAAAAATCATGTCTGTTTCTATGATAGTTATTTCACATGGACAATGTTTCTTTTCATGACCCTCTATGTTATACCCACTCAAAAATGAATAATATAGAGCGGCTTTGGACTGTGTAGATTTCTGAGAAGAAAAGGGCAGAAGGAGAGAATACAAGAAGGTCTATGTTTGGGGTGGGGTGAGAGTAGGCAAAGGATGCAGAGGGAGAGAGAAATGAGTTGAGAAGAGGCCTAACTCTTTCAGCATCTTTCCATCCCAGACAGGGAGCTTATTACTTCATCTAAGACAGTTGTGATCATGGGCAGGTGTATAATTTAATTGCCTAATACTGTGAACATTTACTTTAAAGCATAGATATGGAGCTTACTTGCAAGAGTTTTATTTTTTTTTAATGCATGTGTATATATTTTTAATTAAAGGTAGTCCAGCCCTAACTGTTTTGTTTTAGCGGATAAAGAGCATTGGTCTGCAGACCATAGGGTCCCAGGTTCGATTCTGGTCAAGGGCGCATGCCTGGGTTGTGGGCTCGATCCCCAGTAGGGGGTGTGCAAGAGGCAGCGATCCATGATTCTCTCTCGTCATATCTCTCCCTCTCCCTAGCTGAAATCAATAAAAATATATTTTAAAAAGTAAAATAAAGGTAGTCCAAACCACATGGTTACTTTAACACTTCAATCATGAGGCAAATTTATTTGCACATACTTACTGTAATAGTTTTATTTATTTTTTTCCTATGCCAGAATGTTGTTTTGTGGGGTTTTTATGGGGATTTTTTTCTTTTGAAAGGGGTTTTTCTTTCTTTCTTTCTTTCTTTTTTTTTTTTTAACAGAGGGAAGTTGTGGTTTGATTTGTTGAGTCTTTGAATAAAGTTTTTCACCTACTTTCTTTTTTCCTAAATATTTATTTTTTCAACTACAGTTGGCATTCAATATTATATTAGCTTTAGGTGTACACAGCATAGTGGTTAGACATTTATGTAGCTTACGAAGTGATCCCCTCTAAGTCTTGCATCCACTTAACCCCATGTATAGTTATTAAAATATTATTATCTATCTTCTCTAATCTGTACTTTATATCCTGGTGGCTATTTTGTAACTGCTAATTTATAATTCTTAATCCCTTCACCTTTTTCATCCAGGTCCCTGACCCCCTACCCATCTGGCAACAATCAGTTTGTTCTATCTATCTGTGAGTTTGTTTCTGTCTTATTTGTTCATTTGTCTTTTAGATTCAACATATAAGTGAAATCCCATAGTATTTGTCTTTGTCCAATCTACTTCACTTAGCATAATATCCTCTTGGTCCAACTATGTTGTCACAAATGGTAATCTTTATTCTTTTTTATGGCTGAGTAATATTCCTTTTTCACTTCTTTATCCATTTATCTTTTGATGGGAGCATTTAATCCATTTATATTTAAAGTAATTATTAATAGGTATGAAGTAATTGCCATTTTATTAATTGTTGTTTGCTTGTTTATGTAGCTTTCCATTCCTTTTTTTATTCTCTTGCTCTCAAATATGTTGATGACTTTCCTAGTATTGTGTTTAGATTCCTTTCTCTTCATTTTTTGTATATCTCTTATAGATTTTCAGTTTGTGCTTCATATAAACCAAGCTATGTTTATAGCAGTCTATTTTAAGTTGAGGGTCACTTAACTTAAAACACATTCTATAATCACTACCATTTTTACTCACCCTCCCCCCACACACACATATTTATGGGTGTGTTTTTTTGTGACATTTTTTTCCTTTTGTCTGTGTGTATCCCTTAATTTACTATTGTAATTACACATGATATTCCTACTTTTGCCTTTTAACCTTTGTAATAGTATTAGTGTTGGTTGATTTGCTCACTGCTTTTATTATGTTTTCATTTGTCAATGAGAATTTCTTTGCAATATTTTCTTATTCATATTTTTTATTTTTCCCTTTCTTCTTAAAGGAGTGCCTTTAATACTTCTTGTGATATTGGTTTGGTGGTGATGAACTCCTTTATCTTTTCCTTATCTGGGAAACTCTTTACTTTTCTGCTTTAATTTTAAATGATAGCTTTGCTGAGTATAGTAATCTTGGTTATATAGGTCCTTGCTTTTCATTACTTTGAATGTTTTTGTGTCAAAGTTTCTGGTAAGAAATAAGCTGATAGTCTTATGGGAGCTCCCTTGTAAATAACTGCTTTTCTCTTGCGATTTGTAAAATTCTTTTTGTCTTTAACTTTTGGCATTTTAGTTATGATGTGTCTTGGTGTGGTCCTCTTTGGGGTCATCTTATTTGGGACTCTCTGAGCTCCCTGGACTTGTGTAACTATTTCCTTCACCAAGTTAGGTAAGTATTCAGTTATTATTTCTTCAAATAGGTTCTCAATCCCTTGCCACCTCTATGATATACTTGCTGTTGTCCCAAAAGTCCCTTACACTATCCTCATTTTTTTGGATTTTTTTCTTTTTCCTGTTTCAGTTGAATGTTTTTCACGATCTTGTCTACAAATCATCTATTCGATCCTCTGCTTCATCTCATCAACTATTGAGCCTATCTAATGTGTTCTTCATTTCAGTTATTCTTCATTTCTGACTGGTTCTTTTTTGTGGTTTCTATCTCCTTTTTAATTTTTTTTCTATCTCTTTGTTGAAGTTCTCACTGATATTATCTATGCTTCCCCTAAGTTCATTGAGTGTCATTACAACCCGTGTTTTAAACTGCATCTGGTAGATTTTTTACTTTAATTTTGTTTAGTCTTTTTTTTTTTTTTTTAATCCTGTTTTTTCATTTGGAATATGTTTCTTCCTTTCATCACTTTGGCTGCCTCCGTGTGTTTGTTTCTATGTATTAGATTTGCTACTTCTCCCAGTCTTGTCAGAGCGGAATTATGTAGTAAGCCCTGTAGGGCCCAGTGGCTCAATCTCCCTGTTCACTTGAGCCAGATGCTCCAGGGGCGTCCCTCTGTGTGGATTGTGTGTGCTCTGCTATTGATTGCTGTGGCACATCAGGCTAATTGACTGGGAGGGCTGTCTGTGACTACAGTAGGCAAGCTGTTATGTGGGAGCTGACCCCATGGAGTAGGATTTGCTTTAGGGGGGCTCTGCTGCCTGCTGAGTTGGATGTGTCATTTGTGGTCCTTATTGGGTCGTGCTCTCGTATGGTTTGAAGCCATCTCACAGATGTGTTGGCCTGGGTTGCTTGGGAGGGGCCTCTAGTGCAGGCCAAGCTCAGCCACTGCTCATATCTGGCCTGAGGCCACCTGATAGGAGCAAACCACAAAGTGATCTTGGCTTGGTAGCTGATTATGCCGGGTTTAGAGGCATCTGGGAGTGGTTATGCTGAGAACCACGGCTAGCTGCCACTAGTGCCAGGGTTAGGATGCTTAACAAGAGGTACAGGGCACGCTAAGGCAGCCACTGCTTATTTGGGGTTTGTGGACTATGGAGAGATTTTAGGAAAGCCCACAATGTGGGCCTTGGAAGGCAGCTTGTGTGCATTAGCCTCTGAAAGAGTTTCCAACCGAGCAACTTCTCAGAGAATCAGCGGGGGGTGGGGGGGGGGGTGGTCTCAAGAGCTGTGTTAGCCTGGCTATCAGAAACTCAGACGGTGTGCCCACCTGTGCCTTCTGCCTGTGTGTGGGGAAGGCTCAGCCAAAGAACAGTGGCACCTGCAATCACTTTGATTCTTCCAGCCCTTACCTGGAAGCCAGACAATTCAGTTCCTTCCCATGTGTCCCTGCTGTCCCTTTGCTGGAGCTCAGTGGGAGTGCTTGTGAGTGCATGAGTCTGTGTGTGGTCACTTGAAGAGGATTCCTGGGTCTCTAGCAGCTCTCTGTCTCACTCAGACAGAATCCCAACTGGTTTTCAGAGCCAGATGTTGTGGGAAATCCTCTTCCTGGCACTGGTGGTCCAGGCTGGGGAGCCTCAGGTGGAACTGGAACCCCTCACTTCTCTTGGGGGACCTCCACAGCCGAGATATCCCTTCCTATTCTTAACTGCTACACGCAACCTGGGGCCATTTCCTTCCGTGTCTCCACCCCTCCTACCAGTCTCAATATGGCTTCTTATATCCTTAGTTATACAAGTTTGGTTCCAAAAGTTTTCAGGTGGTTCTTTGGGATGGTTGTTCTATAATTTAGTTGTAATTTTGAGGCGGTCATTTACCTACTTTGTCATCTTAAGCAGAAATCTCTCCCCCAGATTTTTAAAAACACTGATGTGAAACTGTATTTATACCTTTTTAAAAAAAAAAATATTTTACTGAGTTTTTACGGAGAGGAAGTAAGAGGGACAGAAAGCCAGAAACATCGATGAGAGAGAAACATTGATCAGCTGCCTCCCGCACACCCCCCACCGGGGATGTGCCCACAACCAAGGTACATGCCTCTGACCAGAATCGAACCTGGGACCCCTCAGTCTGCAGGCCAACGCTCCAATCACTGAGCCAAGCTGGTTTCGGCTATACCTTTTTTTTAAAAAGTTTCTAGTCTAATCTTGTCTAGATATAGTAATAATGGGTATTACATAATAGGATATAGAATAAAAGATCTAGATAGGATTAAGTATAATAATTATATATGTTATATTTAGAACTGCCAAGTTGGCAGTATCTGATGATTTTGTTGTTGTTGGATTAAGTGGATCTGAGGTAACTATAGTCTGTGTATCTAATTGGCTACCAAATATTATAAACCTCTCATACCATGGACCAGAGGCCTTTGATTATTGATTATATTTTAACATTATTTCCAAAAATGAATGAATATATATATATATATATATGTATATATATATATTCACAGATATACAGTGACAGGATTGAGAGGAACTTGTCACACAAATTTAAATATACCACAATTTGATCTATGTTGTTTTTTTAATCATCACCTGAGGATATGTTTTTATTGATTTCAGAGAGAGAGAGAAAATCGATGAGAGAAACACCAATCAGTTGCCTTTCGCATGCCCAGACCAGGGATTAAACCCACAATCAAGAGAGTATGAATGAAACCTACAACCTTTTTTCATATATGGGATGATGCTCCAACCAACTGAGCCACCCAGCCAGGGCAACATATTTATTCTTTTTAAACAAAAATAGGGAACTGAAACAACAACAAAATATCAGTGTCCCAGACTTCTCCCTTCCTCCAAGAGGTCTGGCTTTGAATGACAAAGAAACGGTCATGTAACCAACCTGTAGCAATGGACAGCTGGGAAAGGAGAATGTGATCATGTTTCCAGGGCAGTTAGAGAAGCTAAATTATGAGAAAGAATGCTCAGGCTCTATGTGAGACTAGTCAGGTTCATGTTTGACTTGACTTTATATCCTCCTTTTCAGAAATGTACAAAATTTGTGCCTGTTTCGTGACAAGCAATATAGAAAGATAGAGTGGTTTCCTGCTACATCTTTCTTGACGCAAGCATTGCCATTTTACCACATCATTTGTGTACCCTGCCCCATGCCCTGATGCATGGGTATTTGTTTTTTTGCATGTGCTCCTTGTAACTATCAAGAAAAATTTCCTTAAAAGTTCAAAATCAAAACAAAATGATGAATTTCCTCTTTAGATTTAGAGAAGAGGAAGTAGTGGTATATTTTACAAAACAAGGCATGCCCTGCAATGTTCATTGCTTAATATTTCTTTGTGAAGCTTCCTATTTGGCTTTACAGTATTTTTTAACCCTGAGATAAAGTTTGAGTAATAGAAGGTTCATTGTCCTTCTGTAATAGGACTAAATTTTTATTTTACCTACCTTTCTCCTTCACTGGCCTTTTGCTTTTCTCTGTCAATGCTCACTCTTCCTTTTAGGAAGCCTCCTAGAACCATGTCCTCTCTTCTTTGAACTCCTATAGCACACACAGACTACCTTTGCTTGGACTCTCATCATCTAACCTTCCTATCAGGGCTGCTTAACTGCAGAACTCGCTATGCAAATGGTACCCACTGGAGGTGTGCAGTTCACAACAACCCTACTTCTCTGGTCTAAGATTTTATAGCACCTATTTCAATTATATTATATACACACACATATATATATTAATATATATATATATATATAGACCTTGCAGACCAAGACAGGGGTCCTTTTAGAAACTGCTCTGAGTCCACTTGAATATATGAGCAAATCTTGGCCAGTACACAGAGCTGACTTCATAGGTGTGTGACCTGTGCTGTCATATATGACCTGCTCTTTGAAGGGGCTTGCATTTACTTTAATGCTCTGGTGTCACCATCTTGATATTTTAAATGATTTTATGTTTTGAGCTTATGCTTTTTTTAAAAAATATATATATTTTATTGAATTTTTACAGAGAGGAAGGGAGAGAGATAGAGAGTTAGAAACATCGATGAGAGAGAGTCATTGATCAGCTGCCTCTTGCACACCCCCTACTGGGGATATGCCCGCAACCAAGGTACATGCCCCTGACCGGAATCGAACCCAGGACCTTTCAGTCCGCAGGCTGACGCTCTATCCACTGAGCCAAACCGGTTTCGGCTGAGCTTATGCTTTGTAAGTGAAGTCTGATAGGACAATTGAACATACACATGAGCAGCAGAGATAGGCCAGGTGGCAGTGCACACAGGCATAGGCTCAAGCTGTGGCCACAGCGGGCAGTGTGGGTGCTGGCCAGGCATTCAGGTGCATGCCTTAGGTAGTACAGGGCATCCCAGGGTGTCGGCTTTACTTTTCCGTAAACTTTGAGTAAACTTTGTGTTGTTTTAAGGATGAAAGCTTATTCATTTACCCAAGCAGTGAATAGTAACTGAATGCCCACAGCAATGCTCAGTAAACAAGATTAGGTTTCTGCCTTCATGAAGCTTATACTCTAGCTATATGTATTTTTTCCAATTAATACAACAATAATCTACTTTTCAAAATTAGGATTATTGACTTGAGTGTAACAACGAAGAGTATCTTTATAACAAACAGGCTTTTATAGTAACATGATTATAATAGCTAACTTTCCTGACCTATATATGTAGCTCCATTGGAGAATAGCTCAAACCAGTTGAGTTTTGCTTGCTTTTATTATTTTCCATTAACTTTACTTTATAAGTGGAGGCATCCCTAAATAGCTGAATATGAAATGGTTTGTTTTAGAATTGTGAAAATGGAAGACAGTACCACAGACACAGAACAAGAAAAGGAAGAGGAAAAAGATAAAAAGGATGAAAATGTTCCTGTTCATGATATAGTGCCCACAATTAACATCCGAGATGAGCGGATTGTTGATTTATCTACAACTCCAGCTTTCGTTTATCTGCATGAGGTATATTTATTTCTTTTTATATATTAGTATAGTAAGACTTGAATCATCTACCTCAAAAGTCAGAGGAAGTTAAAAAGTAATATATTACAAACAACCTGTAGGAAATATGTACAGTTTGAAGTACTTTATTTTTTTAAAATATATTTTATTGATTTTTTACAGAGAGGAAGGGAGAGAGCTAGAGAGCTAGAAACGTAGATGAGAGAGAAACACCGACCAGCTGCCTCTTGCGCGCCCCCTACTGGGGATGTGCCTGCAACCAATGTACACGCCCTTGACCGGAATCGAATCTGGGACCCTTCAGTCCGCAGACCAACGCTCTACCACTGAGCCAAACTGGTTTCGGCAAGTTTGAAGTACTTTAAAATAATACAGCAGTTTCTACCTTCTCTCCCAAGAGCTTGTCATGTAATCTTATATAATACAGCAGTGTAGGTTCTGATACTTTTATAACATAATAAATATTTGCATATATGCAGCCAGTTAAGTACATTCCAAAGGTTGGTAAATGAAATAAAATATTTATTTCATTATTGATATACTACATTTACTTCCATAAAATGAAGATAAAAGACCTATAATAGTACAAAGAATACATGTTTACCTAACTAGGTGCAGTTATGGTAACAGAGCACTAAAACCTAAGTTTTCCTTCAGCAGAGAAGCAAAAAGCAGAATATATATATATTCTCATTGTCTGACCTTTTAAAAAAGGAAATACCCATTCAGGGGGATTTTTAAAAAGATACTGACCATATATGCAACTGTTTCCATGTTATGCTTGAGTACTATACTTTAAAATATGGTTTAATACTGGACTATTATTGAATATAACTGAATAAAACACCTAAGAAATTTAATAAAGTCATAATAAAAATAAACTAAAAAGCCTTAAAGCAAAAAGAGTTTATTCAAAACCAAGAAGCAAAACTAAATCTGCCTCCCAAATATTCTATTGATGTAAATACTTTAAACAATTATCACAATGATTGTTGAGCATATGTGTGTTTGTGTATTCATTATCACGTACATAATATTTATGTTATATACATAATAAATATCAGGAGTACATGATACCATATTCTGTATTGATATGTCCCATTACTGGTGTTGTTAATTTAGATCGCATAGTTAAGATGATGACTTCTAGATTTCTCCTCTGTAAAGTTGTTATTTTTCTGTTTGAAATTAATAATCACCTTGGGGAGATACTCTGAGACTATTTATATATCCTAAAATTTTACCTACTAGTTTTATGTCTCTTGATGATTCTTGCCCAAGTCAATTTTCATTATTATGGTTATCAAAGGGAGATTTTCTAATTCCATCATTGCTTCTACATTTATTAGTTGGCTTTCTAATCAAAAGAAAGTACTTTCTCTTATTTATCATCCATCTACCTATCTATCTATCTATCTATCTATCTATCTATCTATCATCTATCTATCTGTATAATCTATATATGTGGACTATGAATGCTTATTCTATTCACTGTCATTACTCATTTTGATGCTTCAGTCATTCCAGATTTGATTCTTTGTGCACTTTTTTTTATGTCATAAAAGTATGTTCCAGGCTCATCTTGCATCTTCTTTGCTCTAACCCTGGATCAGCCATTTCTCAAAGGACCCTTAGATCCTTTTGGTGGAGAATGATATTTGAAAACTAAGACCTAATATTGGGTATGTTCATTGCTATTAGTTTGTCATTGCTTCAAAGTCCTCTCAGTAGACAAAGTCCTCTTAGTAGAAAGAGATGCATGATTATATTTATTCACACAAATTTATACCTATTTTTATGTTAAATCTTTATATATTTTAAACTATTCATATATCTAATCTTAATATTTTAAGTGGGCAGTGTTCTCTATTTCTGCTCACATTCATCATATGCCCAACTTTGCAATAGGATTTCTGATTTTACACCATACCCTTATAATTCTATCAAACAAAAAAATAAGGCTAACCTAAAGTTTATTTCTACCAAAGATTATGCTAACAATAAAAATTATAGTCTAGTTTTTTTAAGCTACAGATAAAGGAGCATGAAAGGCTTGTTTTGCAAAGTCAAAAGAGAACTTATGACATCTCCTTCATGTTAACTTTCGATGTAACAACTTATTAAACATATTAAGAGTCAACCTCTCAATACACATGTATCATAAATTATACTTATTGATTTTTAGGTATGACCAGCCCTTAAGGAAGTAGATACCTTAGATTATAGCATCAAAGAACTATCTTACCTATCCTTTTGAGAATTGTAAAATTACTGCATAAAATCACATCAATAATTACATCAGTAATTTTACTGCACATGAACTGTTCCTCAAGTCAGCAAAATCTTAACAGAATGAATTATTGGCTTTAAACAACTTTATTTCATAATAAATATCATTGAGATTGTTCCATTGGCAGCTATTCCTTGATTTTCTAATTCTTTTCACATTCCTCTAAGATTTATGAATCTTACAAAAAAATTTAACCTACTTTGTACAAGCTACCCCCCTTCAGTTATATAAACAGAAGCTGAGTCTGCAGAATAGCAAGAGTTCAGATGGCAATTGAAAGGAAACAGTCAGATTCCACTTCCAAATGTCCAGATGCTTGACATCACATTGCAAGAACCAGAAGCTACTTACAGCATTTATGGTTATTAATGTCAGTCACACAACTGGCCCAGTGCTACTGAATTGCAAAACATGGATATCATGCTCTCATCTAATAGTGTGTTCAGTATAGCATTCATTGCACTCTGCGATTTGTTCCCAGACTATTTTTGCAACTAATAAGTCACTTAGACCCTCATGATCCTCTGCTTATGTTGCTCTCTTAGCAAGTCTCTCCTATTCAGATGCCCAGGAAACCGGCACATTTTCACAAAGCAAAATGCAAGGTCATGGATATCCACAAATCCTCCAGTTTCATCACCTCTTGAAAAACTGTGCCATTCAAGTTGTTTTTATTATATTTATTCACACAAATTTATACCTATTTCTATGTTAAATCTTTATATATTTAAACTTACTTTAAATATATAAAGATTTATACCTTTACAAACCCTGGATCTGGTCTAATCTTTTAGAGTCTGGCTCAATTTCCAAGTCCTCTGAGAAGCTAAGCCTGAGCCGTCAGCTCACTGTGGTTTCTCCAACCTCTCAACTGTTACAGCATGTGTAGGCTTTACCTGATACTAAAGTTATTAACAAATATTTATTCAATAGTATCTCATCATAAAATACTTCTCGTAGAAAATTTAAAATTCTCCTCTGACATTATGATCACATTAAGCAGCAAGACCTAACAGGGCAGCCCTGGCCAGGTGGCACAGTCAGTTGGGAGTTGACCCATACACCAAAAAGTTGTGGGTTCCATTCCTGGTCAGAGCACATACCTAGGTTGTGGGTTCAATCTCCAGTTGGGACCCATGTGTGCAGCCACTGATCTGTATTTCTCTTTCACGCTGGTGTTTCTCTTTCACTCTCTCAAAAAATAAAAATCAACAAAGTCCTAACAGGGCAGAACTACACTATGTTAATTCACACTTTAGGATGAATCTTCAAAGTAATGCGTGGGGATTAAGCCACACAATTCCCATCAGTGGACTCTGTGGGTCAGTGCTGGGCACCCCGCTCCCCAACTCTGCCACCGCTGCCTAATGATAGGCCCAGCACTCCACAGGCTTCTCTTGTCCCACTAGAAACTGGATCCTGCTCTATTTTGCTTTTTTTTTTTTAAATTTAATTTTATGGTATAATGTATATACCATAGAGCTCACAAATATTCATTGTATAGGTTAGTGACTTTTTATATATGACTGTATCCAGTATGTTCAGAACTGAATTCATCATTCTTCTCTCACTTCCAATTTTCCTCTTGCATTCTCTTTATCAATGTGAGAGTTAAATATCTCTTTTAAATATCTCTTGCATGTATCTGTTTGCTGTAGGATGAGCTGATGTGGAAAAAGCTTTTTGGAGGCAGTAGGACATGAGATGGGATAGTTCATCCCTCTCCATGGCATCCACTGTGAACCTATTTTTTATCCTTTAGTTTTGCCCACACCCATATATGCACATACTTAGAATATCTTCACTTGGATGACTCCCAAGTTACTAAACATGCTCGGAACTAAACTCATTATTTTCCCTCCAAGCCCAGTTCTCTTCATGTATTTAGTCAGTTGGTTCTCTCTTAGATATTTATTAAATTTATCTCATTTCATTCCTGCCATTCCACCAATTAGAATACCATTTCAGTGATTGAGATAAGATATGAGAGAGACTAAATTAAGCGTTGGCAGTGGGGAAAAAAGCTAGAATACACATAGGAGAGATATTACAGAAGTATAAAATGCTGGCTGGATAGGGCAGGGTGGAGGTGAGGGAAAAGAAAGAGCCTAAATTGATGCTTGGATTTCTGATTTCAGAAAGTGGCTGAATATCCTTTATAATAAAACCCTAATATGCAAATCTACCAAACAGAACGACTGGTCACTATGATGCACACTTACCACCAGGGGGCAGATGCTCAACACAAGAGCTGCTCCCTGGTGATCAGCCTGCTCCCACAAGGGGAACTCCGCTCAGCAAGAAGCCAGGCTCATGGCTGGCAAGTGCAGCGGTGATGGCGGGAAAGGTTCTGCAGCAGCATTAAGGGCCTAAGCTGGCAAGCAGACATCCCCGAAGGGTCCTGGATTGTGAGAGGGCACAGGCCAGGATGAGGGATTACCACCTCACCCTCGAGTGCATGAATATCAGGCATCGGGCCTCTAGTGGTACTATAAGTGACAGAGAATTCAGAAGAAGCAACAGGTCTGAGGGAAATGTTGAATATGTGGATCTCAAGTTTCCTGTGAAGTCCCTGGGCTGGATATTTAGTCATTATAGGTTCTTGATAGTATTCATATTGCTCTCTGAAAAGATTGCTTATTGTTTCTTATGTATATTTAATATCACAGTCTACTGCTATGTATTTAAGATGCTGCCATCCTTTACTAACTTCCTACTTTTAAAGTTATCTCTTTTACTGGGATGTTCACATGTTCAAAAGATATTTTCTTTTTGTATATTTTGTATTTTTAGGGCTGATAATGGATTAAATACATTTTGGGATATTTTTTAAATAAAAAAATTAGGTTAATTACTAAAAATACTGATTTTTCTGAAGCTACTAAAGCTTCCTGTATTTTCTAGGTTGGACCTTCTATAGAGTTATTGATGAGTTTCTTGAGATAATCCATAGTGAAATTTAAAATGCTTTTCAAATAATTAAAAAGTTTTCTATTTCTTTCATACATGAATTAACTGGTAAGAAAGTTGAAAATATAAGATCCTCATCCTTGAGCTTACAGTCAGTGTAGTATCAAGTATATAACTTAAATTTCACAATGATTACTTAAGTAGAGGTTTGAGATGTCATTGTTTTCATCTTAAAGGTTCTGAAAGATTGAGGCTTACCACAGGTTGTATAGTTGGGTGGATGCAAAGCCAGGCATGGAACCCAGGCTTCTGCCTTTTGTGTTAGCACACATTTCTCCTGACAATCTTCACTTTGACATTCACACATCTAAACACTGCTATTTTAGGATTTTACAAATTGGCTTTTTAAGTAAACTGTATATTAAAAGAAAAAAAATAATGATAAATATTTAATGCTCTATTTAAATATTTCTCCTTAGTCTCCTTGTCCTCTTAGTTATCACACCTCACTAATAGCTGCACTTAGAGGTTATGCATTAAAAAAACCACTAAACTTCTTTTTTTTAAATCTTTCTACAAATCTTGCTATTGTTGCATGCTCTTGATTTTCCTTCACACATCCAGGCAGACTCGCAAGAATTTTGTTTGTCGAAAAGCTTTAAACAGACTGATCATTTATTAAACGATACAGATAGGTTCCATTTTCTCATGAAGGTTTTGTGTTTTGTTTTGTTTTTTAACTCTGACAGTTAGGTGGAAATATAAAAACCTATCCAGTATGGAAGAAAACCATAGCACATGCCTGGGATGCACTTAAACATTTGGAGTATTGACATGGTTCATATCTACTTACAAAGATTAAAGATGTGTTTTAGAATTACAGGAATATAAGCCATATTGCACTTTGCAAAGCAGATTAACACCCCTAAATTCAATCAGTAAAATTGTACAATGAAAACATATTCAGGGTAAGAGAAAAGAAGGTCCCATGTTAGGGCATCCTTTCAGGGTCATATTCAAAATGGACAAAAACAAACACACATGAAGACTGATTCTGGCCAGAAATCTAGGGTCTTGTCAGAAAAACTATGCTGTCTGAACAGGCTATGGGTAGCAAGTAGGAGTCAGAAGAGTGTTAAGGATCAGGAATATCGAAGAATGGACAGTTCCTCTGCCTGTCTGAGGATTACCTTCCCTTACTCATTCTGAAAATCTATACTGAGCATCGACCAAATGCCAGACTCAGGGCCAGTTACCAGAGGAAAATGCAGCCGCAGCCCTCAGCTCAACTGTCCCTGTCTGTCTGGTTAATTTTCTTTTATTTCCCTTTCTCTTTTTCAATTCCTTTACTGACTTTACTAACATAATGTGGACCTAGTTTGTGTTAATGTTTGAGTGCACTCTGGGGTGTTTATTTTTAATTAGATATTTAACAAAGTTTAATTGCCTCTATTTTTTATTGCTTCTGTAGCTAATGTTGTAGCAGGTTGATTAAATATTAAAAATAATAATCTAAACTCTGATGCTGTCACTGAACAGATGTTGCTTTTAAAGTAAGGATTAGGAAAAATAATGTTTTTTGTTCTCTTGAGAAAGCACTTTTTCAGCCACAGGGTTAGTTTTCCTTTTTAACTGTCTTTAATACATAAAATATACTATTGCATAAAATTAAAAAGTTGCAGAATAGTATAGTGTAAAAAGTAAGCCAGCCTCCCACCCCATTCCATAATCCACAGTCCCTTTGTGCAGAGGGAACTATTGGGTGTTGTTGAATATAGCCTTACAGAAGTCAGTGTACAAATAAGCAAGTGGTAGTATAATAGACACATTTGATTTTCCCACACACACAGATACACAGTTTGTAACAAGAGGCCCGGTGCACGAAATTCGTACACAGGGGTCCCTAAGCCCAACCTGCACCCTCTACAATCCCGGAGCTCTCAGGGGATGTCCTACTGATGGCTTAGGCCCACCTGGGCTCTGTCTGCTGGGCCTGGGGCTGTTCCCGCTGCCTCTGGGCTAAGGAAGCCCCCAAGCCTTACTATCTGGGCTCTGTTTGCTGGGCCTGAGGCTTCCCTGCTGCTGCCAAAGCCTCCATGCCCAGCTGTCCGGGCTCTGTCTGCTGTGTCTGGGGATGGATCAAAAACCCCTCCAGAGGCAGATCCAGCCTCGCTGCTCCTGTGGACAGGCTGGACACTCCAGCAGCAGAGCTGAGGGGACTGGGCACCACCATCTTGTGGCTATGGGGGCCACCATTTTGTCACAGATGGATGGTTAATTTGCATATTACTCTATTATTAGATAGGGTGTTTTGTATATAGTATTTCAATGCATGAATGAACCATACTCTAAGACATTTATGTTATTTTCAATCTTCTGCTATTCCCACCTTATACAGGCATCATTTCACACTGGAATAATAATAATGAAAAGACAACTTTCTAATAGTGAGATTGTTGAATCAATGGGTTTGCTCATTTAAAAAGTTTTTAATTGTGGAAAAATAGACCTATCATAAAAGATACTACCTTGACCGTTTTAAGTGTACAGTTCAGAGATATTAAATATATTTACATTGTTGTATAACCAATGTCCAGGACCTTTCATCTTGAAAACTGAGACTCTGTTCCCATTAAACAACAACTTCCCATCCCCCTCTTCTCAGCCTCTAGCAGTCACCATTCTTCTTACTGTTTCTATGAATTTAGCTACTCTAGATAAATCTTACAACATTTGTCTTTTCAACTGGCTTATTTTACTTAGCAAAACATCTTCAAGGTTCCTGCATGTGGTAGCATGTGACAGGATTTCCTTCTTTTTTAAGGCTGAGTAATATTCCATTGGATGTTCATACCACATTTTGTTTATCCATTCATCTGTCAGTGGACACTTGGGTTACCGTACTTTCACCTCTTGACTCTTGTGAATACTGCTGCTACGAACATGATGTACAAATATCTCTTTGAGATCCTACTTTCAATTCTTTTGAATATATACTCAGAAGTGAAATTGTCATATCATGAGTTTGTGCATTTTGGCATTTTGTTTTTATTGCCAAGATGCTCTCCATAGAGGTTGTAATAATATATGTTCCCACCAACAATAAATAAATGTCTCTTTACTCATTGTGTGCTATCTAACTTTGGGATCTTTGTCACTCTGATAGGGGAAAATATATCTCATGTCTTTATTTATATTTATCTTAAAATAAGTAAAGTAGATCTTCCTTTTATATGTTTAAGATTGTTTTAAAATATAGTGTATTAATAGAAAATGTGAGATATAGGCAGGCCAATCATGAGACAATTGCCATTGAAATTATTTATTGCTCACAGTTCCTAAGAGAAAGGGGCTTGCATGTCTTGGGGGTCAGCATGGGGAAGCACTGGGTCAGTCAGGAGACAAGGAGAGGGGAGAATTGTGGGCCAGCGCCTTTATTGTGATTTCCTGGGGAAGGAATGGGTGAAGCAAGGTAGGCAGGCTCACAATTGGCTAGTATGAGTAATTTCAGCCGGCTCTGGGGCAGAGGAGGTATCCCTAGTTATTGGGTACCTGGCACTGGGTGATCAGGTCAAGTGTATAGTGGCCTGAGTGTGGGAACCTAATGAGGTGGCTGAAGAGTGTGGACTCCGGATTGGTTGGTTTGTATTTGAAAAGCATGGCCCCGGAGGAGAACTCAACTCAATGGTGGGGTGAGGGTGGGGGACCAATGAGGAAGGCAGGAAGCCAAAACTAGGTGACTCAGGCTTATTATCAGAATGTCTAGAACAAAGTGTATCCAGCATAAGCATGTAGGACAGACGTTAAGCACCAGCTTCACAGAAGCTGAAAGCTTGGTTAATACAAAGACCTACTTGTACTTCCTTTTTTGTGAATTCTAGTCACATCTTTTTCCCCATTTTTTTTAATTGTCTAGTTTTTTACTTATAGATTTATAGAAACTCTTGACACATTTAAAAAATGGGCCTTTATACATTTAGGAAATAGGTCATGTATAATCTGTGTGGCAAAAATCTTTCAGTTTGTTGGACCTCATTTGAGGGTTTTTTCCTATGTGAAAATGTATTTCTTATGTGTCTTTCTTTTACAGCTTCAGGATTTTGTGTCACACTGAAGACCTTTGTCACTACTCTGAGATGATAAATTCGTTTCCTGTTTTCTCCTAGTGTGTCGATAGTTTGAGTCATCATGTTTTAACCTTTGTTCTATTGGCATGTCTGTTGGTGTAAGCGGAAATAGGAAGGAGGTGCCAGCAATAAGCGTAGACCATAATGCCAATCTGTTATCTTCTGAGGCAAAATTTCTTTCCGTATTCCCATCCCCTACATACCTGGCTGGAGATCAACAGGTGTACCTGGGCGGCATCAGAGGTATGAAGTGAGGGGTTCAAACCTCAAATGAAAAAGACAGGAATATTGCTATCTGTAAAGATTATGTCAGACAGGCTCAAACTGTCTTAAACCTTAATAGTTTGAAAAGAAAAATCTCTAATTGACTGGTGGAAAAAGGGGAAAGTGGGTCCGTAAAATTGAGTCTTAGTTCTAGCTCTGCATGTACTAGCCATGCAGCCTTCGGCAAGTCATTTAAGTTCTCGGAACCTAACTTCACTCTCATAATACATTTCTCAGCTTATGATCCTTCTGGGGTACCTCCCTGCCTACCATAGTGGGTTTCACCCTCTTTTTACACTACATTTATCACTTTTTCCAGTGGAAATCTCACACAAAAGCACAACACTTAAACAGATTTGGATGTGCTGGATGCAGAGGTAAACGATGCAGAGATGATGGTCCTCCGTTCTCTTCCTTCATGTCTACTGTCTCCACAAGCACCACTGCCCCAAGGCCCTGAGCCCACTGGTGGAAACCCACACTCTCTATGGATAGTTTTGTGACTGGGTAAAACTGAGCCCTCTCCCCCACCTTCAAACCCATCTAAGCACAGCCAAAACACATCTGCCTCCAGAAAGCCTTGACATGCAATTAGACTATACTGAGGTTTCTTTCGGGAATCAAAGAGGGAGTTCCACAGCACATCATATAGCAACACTTCGCGAAAATTCCTCATCACAAAAGACACCTTTCCCGTATCCCTTAATTCCCCCTTTTAAAAACTTCTTCGGGAAGTTGCTTTGTCGCCCTCATGCTGCTTTCCCAGCTCTGTATTGCCATCCATCTTCTGCTTGATACCTTTGACGATGTCATTGTTTTGTAAAAACAGTCTTCAGAGTTCCCTCCAGTGTTTTTCCCCCCACCACCCAGCATTGGATCATCACCTCACAGGCCCAGGCACACAGCTGAGCAATCAGTAGGTGGCACGGGAAACGGCAGATACTTAGATTTGGATTTTCCTTGCCCTGTCATAAGGATTAAATGTCGCCTCCCTGACTTTACTCTATTCTGATCCACCGTTCCTTTCTTCTTTTGGTCTCTGTCCCCTGTCACATACCCCATGCACCAGCTGTTTTTCTAACTGGCTCCTATTTTCCAACCTGCTGAAGCCTTTGCTCATGCTGTGCCCTGGGCAGGAGTACCCTCCCCCATGTTTCTGTGCTTTAGAATTTTACCCTCTTCAAGCATTCTACTTAAAAAAAAAAAAAAATTCTTTATTGATTAAGGTGTTACATATGTGTACTTATTCCTCCATTACTCCCCCATCCTCATCCCCCCATCATGCCTTCACCCCCCTGTTGTCTGTGTCCATTGGTTAGGCCTATATATATATATATATATATATATATATATATATATATATATGCATACAAGTCCTTTGGTTGATCTCTCCCCCTTACCCCCACCCTCCCCTACCTTCCCTCCAAGGTTTAATGGTCTGATCAATGTTTCTCTGTCTCTGGAACTGTTTTTGTTCATCAGTTTATGTTGTTTATTATATTCCACAAATGAGTGAGATCATGTGATAACCTACCTTTCTCTGACTGGCTTATTTCACTTAGCATAAAGGCATTCCACTTCTTGACAGTGTGATCACTTCTGTTTCTGTAATCTTGCATGGTGCTTGTACATACCCCACTCCACTTATTAATATTATTTTTTTCCTGTTTTTTAAGATAACTGATAGTAGCTTTAGGAACATTGAAAGCAGGAAGCCTCTGGTATTCTTCTTGATGCTCCTTGTGAATTCTTAGCTCCCTGTTGCACACGTAACCATGCCATTTTCAAAGGAATGATGTGCACAGTCATTAGTAAGGCCCTTCACCACAATAATCACACTACTGGATGGCTATTTTACAAGGCAAACTTCAAAAGGAGAAATTTCTTCAGAATTTCCGAATAGATTTTCTACATCAAGTCCACCTAAACTTTCAGATATTTACATGCTTAGTGTTAGAAATAGCATACCACATTAGAGTCTTCATGTGTCTATTCCAGTTTTTATTTTTGCTGGCTGAAGTCCCAAAGGAATATGCAATGGGGAAGCAATGATTTTAAAATATTTTTTAAAGCAAAACCCTTTTTTAAGTGAAATTGAGGTGGAGCCCCACGATGTAAAACAGAAGCAGAAATATTCTAGGTGAACAGTGTTTTATGCATCATATATCGCCCTGGCTTTTTTTTTTCATCTTCGTGAAATATGTCTGCAGACTTAAGGGTCTCTGGGGACACAGTTTGACAACCCCCTCTAGCAGTTTAGCATGTTAAAATTTCATTACTGTGTTCAACAGAAAAGTGTCAGTCTTCCAGGTCAATTTCCATACCTACCCATGATATCAGAGCCTCTCTAGATTTATAATCGTTGGTTTGATCAGATAAAGCAAAACTTTTGTTATAGGATAGAAATAAAAAAGTCTTCACTAACACCCTTCATTAGTAAATTATATTCACATTTTTAAATAATTATTTTATGTAACAAATTAAGAACTTTGGCGTTTACCAGAAAAATCTTTTAGCGTCCAAGGAACTTATAAAGTGCTTTGAATTTAAGGAGTATATTCTCATCAGTGAATTCTGCCACGTAACCATGGAAGTGAAATAGTGTTTGGAGAGCATAGAAACTTGTTTGCCTTTTCTGTCAGAGTTGTTATAAATTCTGACTTAACTGCAGGAAGAAAATAATGTTTAAACACTAGGTTAAGTAGGGACATTTACATACTTGGAAAACATATTAAATTTTGAAATATCTCCTGCCAACAGAATATTGTGTAAAAAAAATACAAAAAGAGGTGTTCCATCCTAACTGGAGATTTCATTGGAATCATTTCCCACTTTATAGATTTACATAGAAAGCCAGAGTAGGGGTGATACTGAGATTTGCTCTATGTGGATGCTTCACTGTGGAATCCCCATGGGTTATTTATCACAGAAAATTAGCCCACTTCATGTGAAATGCACCAAGAAAGCCAGGACAGCTGAGAATGGATAATGGTCCACACATGATAAACAGTTTGTAGATAATAGGAGTTTGTTGATTTTTTTTTTCAGGGAAAACTTCAGTGGTGTAAAACATTACCTCTTTATTGCAGCATTAAACACAGCAAACAGAGATAACATTGCAGATGCTCCTAGGAAAGTTGGCACTCAGTAAGTGACAGCTGCTTGTCATTATTACTATGTAGCAGCATGAATCTCTAAACAAAAATTAAACCAGGTCACTGAGGTTAACTGAAAAGAATTATGATGCTGGCATGGTTGAATGGGAACTAAATGGAAGCAACTAGTTTTGTGGACCCTTTGTTTATAAACCCTCACAACTAAGCACAAATTATTTGCTCCTTGTCGGAGATGAGAAAAGCCAACTGATAGAAGCTCAACAAAATTTCAGATTCAGATGCTGCACCTTTGAATGAGGACTTTGTAACAGAGAGATAGTCTATCTAAAACAGCATCATCCTTAATTACTCAGAGGAAATCTTGAATGCTAGAGATTAAACCCAGATTTTGAGAGTTTAGAACTTTTTTTATTTGGAAAAAAAATATTCAAAATACTTTTATAAATATATAACACCATGTTATACACATGACAGGCAGGTGATAAATATTTATTAGATTGAAATAATAAATATAAATGTAATATTAGTTATTTTAAGGGGCTATCTACCATATAGTATACATTCAATAAATACTTTTTTAGTGAATTACAGATAAATTCACTCCAACATTTCTATTTCTGTAAGTCTTAGTCCCAAGACATTTCTGACTTCTTGGCTTTAATTAGTATAGCTGCTGTTGAATCTAGGTTGGTGTTAATCAAGCAAGCCATTAGAACCAACCATATCTGCTCACACCAGCCCATTGAATTAAGGATTCCTGGTAAATATATGAACTAATTCAATCACATCGAAATTCTGTTTTTTCTTCTTTAGTCAAGCAACCTTAAAATATGTCCCCACATGTGTTTCCCCAGTTCTCTGCTGATATAAAGTAGCATAAAGGCTTCTCCTCCAATTTGATTATAATTGACATTAGTGCACACCCTGCTCGCAGGTCTGGAGAGGCCAAAAGAGAATTCAGGTTACTTCCTCATGAGAAAAAGTAACAGTGTCTTTCAGCAAGAAGAGCCACTTCAAGGAGCAAGGGAAGCTCAGTCACTCTTGGGAATTCAGCAGACTCTGAGCTCTTCAAGGATAGCCAACTTCTCTCATTTCTGTTCTCACTCCCAACTCTTCCCAATTGAGCAAAGAGACCTATGATTCAGCAGACGTTGCAACGTGGTAACACACGGAATGAAGTTACAGTTTGGATTCAGCCAACTCTTGCTTGTTATCTCAGGGGAGATTTGGAATTGAAGATGGTTTCCAAAGGGATCTTCAGTCTGTAATTTTTAAAGATTAAAGTATTCATGAATCTTGTGAGATTAAAAATTAATTTCAAGGTTAAAATATAGTATAAGAAGTGTGGAAATACTTTTTTTTTTTCTTTAGAAACTCAGGTAGGACAATCACAGTCCAGAACAGCCATGTACCCATGACATGTATCCAGAGGCTGTTATCAGACTGGGAGCCGGCCCTGCTCCAGCAGGATCTGGGACCTGTTGAGTGTCAGGAAACCTCCAGGTTCTTGATTAGCACAGGAAATTTTTAAGACATGAGCCCAGATGAAATTGAAAGTAAGTTTATTAGATCTTGGAGAGTCAAGCAAAGGAAGGACTCTGGAGACAGGATCAAGGCATAAGTAATCCTGGGATGAGCTGCTGCTGCCCATTGCTCCCCTGGGTGCAGGTCTCATTGAGACCCTTAGAGAATAGGATAGAAGCAAAGTACTCACCTGAGGAAAGAGAGGGAGGGTAGAGGCGGGGCATGCTTAGTGCTCAAAGAAGAGCATATGCTGGCAACCTGGGTCCTGGGGGTTTTATGTATTTTCTAAAGGCAGGAATTTTAAGGAGGTCCCAGGGGAGGATCTCACAGAATATTCTTTAGCTCTCCAGGTGTGTCATTTAGAATGCTGATGTAGCAAAAGGAGCATATAGTTGGTTCAGGGGTCATTCTCTGGTTAGTTTCACCTCTATCTTGGATTAGTCTGGCTCTGGTTTTTTTGTTTGTTTGTTTGTTTTGTTTTGTTTTTTTATCTTTCTCCCTAAGGCAATTTAAACCATTTGCTTTTAGGCATCTTTGGTTAAGAAGAATAGGGTCTTGTGATTTATTTATTAGCTGGCCATTAATTGCTTAGCTATTCTGGCCATTTGTTCAACCATTTGTCTCAATTTTCTCCATCTGCTCTTAGTATCTTTGGGTAGGGAGGGTTGGCTGGCTATTAGTTGCTCAGCTACTCCAACCATTTGTTCAGCCATTTGTGTCAGTTTCCTCATTCCACTTGCCAGGGAATTTTATTAGATTCTTACTAGCCTTCTTCAGTTCCAGAAACCCTTCTAAATAGTTTGCCATTTTCCCATACCCAATCCTGTAGTTTATATTCGATCTCTCTTGCCATATTTTCCCCTGACTTCAATCACTTCTCCCCATTATGTACCATCTGCCAAATCCTCTGATTTGAAAGTCCCCACTCATTCCCCAACTATAACTCTGGCTTCTTTAGACTTTATCCCTCCTCTATGCTAATGAATTCATGAACCGCTTTAAATAACAGCATTCCTATCTCAAATTTCCTTTACATCCTAGACAAACAGATTGATTTCAGGGTAAAACCTACTCAACTGTTGAATAATGTGATATATAAGAAAGAATACAGTGGAACCTCAGTTCTCAAACTTAATTTGTTCTGGAAGGCTGTTCAAGAAGGAATTTGTCCAAAAACCAAATCATTTTTTTTTCCCATTAGAAATAACGTAAATTGAATTATTCCATCCCAGACTCCCAAATGATTCTATTTTAACCTCTCTTATATACAGTACATGTTTAATGTGCTGTTTAATCTATAAATAAACACTTCTTAAATTTACCAAACCACCCCCTACTGGCCTTAAAGGAATCACTTTCAGCATTCCTTCCAGGGGTGTCTTTCAGGTCAGCATGTAGCATCTTCACTTGTTCATATTAATATATCACTGCTTTGGAAACGCTGTCACCAGCTAACTGCTTTATGTTTATCTGAATCAACAACAGTTTTTCTATCTCTTTAATTGCCTGTGATCATTGTTTCTTTCATGCCCTTAGCAACATTGGCACTCTTGATGGCTTCCATATTTTAAAATTTTGCTAGTCATTGATTTTGGCCAGCAACAATAGCATTCTTTCCTTTGTTTTGTTGCCTTAGAGAGACTTTTTGTCATGCTAAGTTATTGTCAGGTCCAATCTTAAAGTTTGGCTATCCAACTGAGACATTTTTGTGTGAACAACTTGGTTGAGAACCAAATTGTTTGAGATGGGAGACATTTGAGAAGTGAGATTTGATTGTATTACAATGGTAAAGGGCAGTGGTCGGCAAACTGCGACCACATGTGGCTCTTTGGTCCCTTGAGTGTGGCTCTTCCACAAAATACCACGGCTTGGGTGAGTCTATTTTGAAGAAGTGGCGTTAGGAGTTTAGGTTTAAAATATTTGGCTCTCAAAAGAAATTTCAATCGTTGTACTGTTGATATTTGGCTCTGTTGTTGACTAATGAGTTTGCTAACCACTGGTATAGGGCAAAAGAGGAGAATACCAAACTCCTTCTCATGTATTCGGAGGAGACTGCCCAGAAGAGATAATTATTTGGATGATGATGCTGGTGGTACATATGTACGTTCTGAGTGATTTACATATGGTATCTCATTTAATCCTCTCAATAACTCTAACAGGAAAATTCTCTTGTTGTCCACATTTTATCCTTGAAGAGACCGAAGAACAGTGAGATTGACTTTGCATATGATTACACAGCTTGCAAAAGGTGGAGCTAAAATTCAAACATAGCAAGTGTGGCTCCTGGGTCCCTGCTCTTAAATCATAGGTGAGGAGATAAAACTCAGCTGAGGTTTAGGATGGCATTCTACCTAAACCAACGCAATAGTTTGCACAGTCATGAAAATATGAGAGAACATGGTTTGCTCCAGAACACAGCATTGAGTGTGGCAGGAGTGTGAGTAGAGGTGGAAAAGGTCACGGAAAAGATAGGGAGAAACCAGTTCAGGAAGGGGCTTATTTGCTGGGTTTTATTGTGTAGGAAATGAGTTGCTGAAAGGTTCTAAATAGGACAATTACATGATCAGAACTGCGTTTTTTGCACAGTCCCTCTGGCAGGGATATGGAGGACAGATTGGAATAGATTGAAACTGGAGGCACAGGTTACTGTTCAGAAGCATTTGAGTTATCCTAAGGATATGATGAGGGCTGAACCGGAGCAGCAACATCAATGATGGAAAAGGTGGAGATGGAGTTGAATGCCTCAAAATGAAACTAAACTTTGTATTTCAACTGTGTCAACAGTGTTCTAATAGAGGGAAATAAGATAATGGTGTTCCTGTAATTGCCTCTGTGTTCCTGTTAGTGAAATAGCACTTGTTAAAAGTCTTGAGTCAAAGATATTGTCCAGTTAGGTTAATGTTATGCAACTTTTCAGACAAAAGTAAATATATAAATATTATTTCACAGACAATAATGTTTAATATTTTCTCATTGAAGAATTAAATAGATATGAAGATTAACTCTTGTATTTTACAGAGTTTTTGAAAGACATGAAACAAATTTATTTATACATAAAGAAAAATAAGAATTATAAACAAGATCTTATTGTAATGGCATTACCCATAAGGACCAGCAAATATTGTTACTAGAATATCTTCTATGCTTTGCATATTTAAGCTCTCTATCCATTAAACGGAGCTGTCATTATTTCCTTGGAGCATTACTGTTTATCAGAATAATTTGATTTTTTTTCTCCTCAACAATGAGTGAATCCCTTCCACTTGGAATTAGTTTTAGATTCTATTTTCAAAGAATGATAAAGCTCAGAAATAGTCTTAATTAAGATAACAAATATTGGCCATTAAAATGGGACCAAGACAAGACTCTAAAATAGACTATAATAATATATTGTTAATAGTAAATCCACGTTTATGAACATTAATGAATATTAGTAAATAGTTATCTTTCTTTTTAATAGTTAAGTCAAAAGACTCTTATAGATACCAACATGTTAAAGATTATAAAAATCTAAAATATATTTAATAATACGTGGCATGAAATGATTTTAAAAAGGAATTTCTGCCGAAACCGGTTTGGCTCAGTGGTAGAGCGTCGGTCTGTGGACTGAAAGGTCCTGGGTTCGATTCCGGTCAAGGGCATGTACCTTGGTTGCGGGTGCATCCCCGGTGGGGGGTGTGCAGGAGGCAGCTGGTCGATGTTTCTCTCTCATCGACGTTTCTAGCTCTCTATCTCTCTCCCTTCCTCTCTGTAAAAAATCAATAAAATATATATATTTAAAAAGGAATTTCTATGTTACAGAATTTTTTATTAGAAAAGTACCATCAAGTATAATGGAAAATAATATTTTGATCCTTTGAAATAAGATAGAATTATAGCTTTTGAATATTTACATGCACTAATGAATTATATGCCAGATTTTCCTGAAATGATACTTACTTCCCATTAAATCAGTGCACATTCACTATATGAGCTATTTTTCTTTAGAACTGTGAATATATTTTAAAATCTTGGTTATTGTAGTAGAAACAGACACTAGTAATGAAAGCTTGCATGTATTTCTATGACTCACATACAATGAGTATTTCAATTTTTATTCTAGAGTATTTTTAAATATGAAGCAGAATACTATTGTTCTCTCTGACATGATCCCTTTTTACAATGATGAAACTTAACACATTATTTTATAATATTTTGAGTATGATATTTGCATTCCAGAATTAATTAATTATAAAAGACCAGATACTTTTGATTGATTAAAAAAATAAACATCTTTATTTGAATCCTTCTGATAGTAAAATAACCAATACATCAGTTAGGATTAAAATACATACTATTGAAACTACTGTTCTATATATATCAAAATTCATAAGCTTTTTATAAATAGGCTTATCTATTTATCCTATAAAACTTAGCTTTAAAGCTATTACTGCTTTGGATATAAAACTGGCCTTCAGAGCATTACAGACTATACATAAATGCTTCATTCTTCACCAACACCAACCTCTTCTAAGAAAGCTTACCAGTAGTCTTGCACAGTAGTGAGCAATTTTAAAAACTATTAGGCATAGAGAGTAAAGGAAGATAATATTTATGTTAGAGCAATTTTCACCATAAAACATCTAAAATATAAAAACAAACAAACAACTGTGAATGAATTACCTTTAAACCATGGTCATAATGTTAAAATTAATTTTCTGAATGCCACATTTTTTAATATTTTAAATGACAAATATTTTACATTTCATGGAGTACCTGAACATCATTAATTTTCCCAGGAACTAAAATGCTATAAGGTCTTTCTGACTAAGGTAAATGCCATAAATTGAAGAAGTTTATCTCAGAACGAGGATTAGGGCATTTACATATAAATAAATACCCAAATAACTATTTATAGCTGTAAAAGAATGATATACCCTCAGAAGTGCTTGTCATAGCCAAAATACAAATTACTTGTGTGTACAATCTAGCCTGCTGAGTAAACAATTATTTTTAAATTATAGCAAGTAATGCAATTAATAGAAAACTTTTTAATTAATAGAAATTAAGATAATTATAAACCTAATATGTAATTCTCAGTATTCCCTGGTGCTTGCAAGTGCTCTTTAGCATAACAGCAACAAAGGACTTCTTTAAAGTGTATATATTGTTTAGCTTTATTTCAGATGCTGTGTAGCATAAGAACCCAATGTTCAGAGATAGGCGTGAACCATGGAAAAGAAATACAAAAAGGAACTAACTGCCCTGTTAGGTACTGAATACTCAGAGGAATGAGCATTCGTGATTTATGGCTTGAAGTGCTTGGGTCTGATCATCATCTTGGCCTTTTTGAAGGAGGACTTATAGCCGCCAGGCTGTGCCTCACTCATACCAGGCCAGGTGCCCCAGAAAATGCCATTACGGACACCTCTGTACTTTTGGTGATAATATTTGCCATTTAAGTTTGCAGAAAGGCATGCATCAAACCACCAGCCTGAACTGTAGTAGAGCCCACAGTTCCCAGAGGGATATCGATCGTTGTCTCTGTCTGGGGTGGTGAAAAACTTCATGTCATGGTTGTAGTGTTTGCTGAAATGTAAGGCATCTCCGGCTGTGCCGTTATAGTTACCAACATGCAAACGGTACTTGAGAAACTCATTGGCCACATAAAACTGATCGTACAAGGCATAGAGTTTGACACCATTAAAGTCTTCAAGATCTATCCTTAGGATCATCTCGTTACTCTTGGTCAGAAGGTGAATTTTGTCATTCCCCAGCCAAAATTCTTTCCTGAGGTTCCCAAAGCCTACTTTGTAGTCTTGCCATGTTTTGTTGAAGCTGGTGCTTCCATCGAGACGTGCCTGCAGCACTGTCCAGCCTCCCCCCATGGTCTCCATGTCACAGAGAACTTCGAAGCTGCTATATTTGGGGTCCGGTGTGACTCTGTAGCTCTCACTGCTTCTTTTGCCTATTGTGTAGTACTCGGAGCAATCCTTATATATTAGATGTTGAACTGAAGGGGGAAGAAAAGAAAGACATTGGATTTTGTTAAAAATAAAAAAAAATCATGCATCTGAAGAATTCTTTGTATGTATGAAAGCAGTCTGACAGCTCCATCCATGGCAATAATGGAACCTTGCTCTGCTAAACTTACTTGAAACTGTTTAGCAAATGCTTGTCAAGGCCTCTGAAAAAAAATCTGGTATTACAAAGCAGACAACATACTCTTGGTTGGTAATAATATTGACATCGACAACAATCAACAATAAATAAGAAGAAATAAAAATAATAGTTTTAAGAATTTAGTCTCAACAGGCATTCTGCCAAAGGCTTGATAGCATTTTTACACTTAATCTGCACATGATCCTTATGATGTAGATATTATTGCAAATCTGCTGGTGACAACATTTATATTCAGAGAGGATCAGTGGCTTGCCCAGGTTCACAGAAGCATTGAGTGGCAGCGTCAGGACTGAGTTTTAGTTGGCCGCACAGCTTGTTCTTGTAGCCACTACACTAATGGTCCTTAAAGTCAGAAGATTCCAGCTTCCCTGATCCGTGCTTACAGAGGAATCATAGCTTCTCTTTCCTTCGCCCAAAGGGGCCCATAGCCTCTGCTGTTAAAAAGTGTTATGGGATATGTTCCCAATGACGTGTTAAAATTTCAGTGTGCAGCACTGATCATATGTTGACATTTATTTTACTTGCTTGACCACTAAATAAAGAAGCTAAAAAAAAAAAAAAAAAAAAAAAAGCTCAAGTTAAAAGGAAATTTTTTCAATAATATTTCAATATTCTTATTTTGAATTTATTACCCAAGGAAAGTATTTAGCCATGTTTCATATATTTGGTTTGTAGAAAGGAATGACAATTGATTATGTTTAGAATAAAAATAATAATTAGGTAGCATGGTTCTGTAGGAATCCAATACAGATATTTACTCCCATATAATTTTTATAAAAATCCATGCCAGATAAATTAATATAGGCTTTTTCCCCCCACCCCCCCCCAAAAAAAGTATACACATTTTGAATAATTATAATAATTCCAATGGGTTGAATCTGTAAAGACAGAAACATCAGCTGAGCCATCAGCTGCTAACATGTATGTATACATTTTTGGAGGGCACCCTGTATAAACCATTCTGAGGCATAATAAACCTATTCATGTGTATTTAGAATTCAAACTATTCTGATATTTTCCCAAAACTTTTAGTAAAAAATAAAGACAAGAGAATCTAATGTGCCCAAGGATGTCATCTACCTCTCTGCCTTGCAGTGTGTAGGGCAACTTCAGAGGGGAGCTGCCTAGTACATTAGCAACAGAGCTCCTGAAAACCCCACCTGTTTTCACTGGCAGAGTCCCTGGGGACAGAGCACGCAGGAGGTACTGGTTCCAAATGAATGTGACCCTGCCCTAAGGCACCATGTCCCTTCAACCTCACGCTCATGGTAAGTCCTAGACCTAATGCACAGATGGCTTAACAAAGACCACCAGCAGCTGTGGCCCCAGCAACTCAGCTGCAAAGCCAGGGTTTGGAGGAACCAGTGCCACAGCTGGCTCATGGGCAGAGTGGGCAGTTAGGTTTGTTACCTTTGACATACATTTATTAAAGTTAATTCGGGTAACCGGGATAGTGAGGATGGGTTCTGTTATTATACGCTTGAATTCTAGTTTAAGGTAAAAGAGGGGAAGCAACGAGAACGTATTCCTTCCTTTAGTGGCATTCCAAGTCTCCCCCTTACCATGTTTTTGTGTCACCAGGTCTCAAAGCAAAAAGTTTTACCCACACAGGAAACCATAGGACTGCTTTTATTTACTCCACCTATAAGATCTCCCATTTTCACTAAGTATTTGGGGTAGCTACTGCAAATTACTTGCCAAGGTCTTTCAAAGATCTATTGCTACATGAGAAGAAGCAGTCAGCAGACCGTAAGAAACTGATTTTCAATAAACAGAGTACAACCGCAAATACTGCCTTGTCTCTATGCTTTCAAGCACTTCACTAACGAAATAAGTTAAATGCACTGAAGGGTCAAAAAAAAAATTCTATTTCTCTACAAAGTTGATATGTGACTTTGACACCAGCAAAGTGCTTGAAGTTGAAAGTGCTTTCTAATAGGGCTACAGAACTAGTCATGATTTTTGTTAACTACCATTTCTAGGGTCACACATTTGCAAAGATATTCATTCCCCCCCCCCCCCCCCCAACCTGGATGAACAAAAGGCTTCATTTATTTAATGGGTCGTTTTATGTCACTTCCTTGCTCGGGTTAATGTTTATAACTATGGTCTAGCTACAGTACATTCCTGAACAAAGGATAAAGAAAAAGGTTACGATACATACGTGGACGTGACTGTATCTGTTCCTGACTGGGACACTTGGAACACTTCCCATCCAAACTGTTGACCACAAACGTCAGGTTGGCCACTTTGCTGTCCACGTAGTTTTCCACGTTGTTCATGTTGACGAGGCTCAGCTTCTCCAGGCGGCCCTGCAGCACGTCGATCTCCTCCCTGGCGTTCTTGAGGTCGGAGGACAGCTTGCTCACCTCGCCCTCCAGCTCTGTCACTCTGTTGTCGTCCGCCTCCCCCGGGCCTCCCGCGCCGGGGTCTCGGTTGTCATCAGCCTGCAGCTTGCTGTCCTGGCAGCACTTCTTCAGGCTGCTGACGATCTCCTTGAGGCTCTGGACTTCTTTGATCACCTCCTCCATCCTGCCGAAGTGCTTGGGGAGCTGCACCGTCAGCGGGGGCAGGCTCACCTGGTAGGCGCACTCGCCGCCTGCATCCTCCTCGCACTTCCCTCTGCTCTCCAGCCTCACGGGGCAGGAGGCGTCCTTGGCCGGTCCGTCTTGAATCTCTTCTGTGTCATTATTGTTCGCCGCCGCCGCCGCCAGACAAGCGCAAGCAGCGAGGACGGCCGCGGAGCTCAGGCAGCACCAGGTGGCCAGCTGCATCTCGGCGCTCGCCCGGCGGGGAAGTGAGGCGGCGTGCGGGGCTGGAGCTGTTTTTAAACGGCGGCCGGCCCCGGGGCGCCTGACTCAGGCTTTCTGCTGTCAGAAAAGGGCGGGAGCGCTTGCATCACAAGTTTCAGAAACTCAGAGGAGAGTTGCCCGGGGCCACCTCGGTTTGCCAGAAACTGTTCCTTATTCCCAGAGGATGCTCCTGGGGATCGCGGTGAGCTGGTTTGGATGCACCAGCTGAACACGTGTTACTCTCCTCGTTTGTCTGATAAAAGCACAAGAAAAATCTTGTATTTCAAAATAATTATGCTCGAAGGGAATCGTTTCATTGTGCTGAACTCCACTAGGAAAAAAAAAAAGATTATTTTTAAGATACAGATGAAGTCCTAGTAACTCACACTATCCGAAGAACAGAAATATTAACAAAGACAGAAATAGTCCTTTGTCCTTTTTAGTGCCTGGTATGGAGGACCCTGCGTTTTCCTCATGTTGGACATGCAGGTGAAATCTTTAAAAAAAAAAAAAAATTTTTTTTTTAATATAACGAAGTGCATCCTTCTGACTTGTGCCTTGGGCCATTTGAAAAAGGGAAGAAAACTGGTGGGGAGTGGGGGGGAGGAGGGGAGAGCTGCTTTCCATTACTTTGACCATAACAGAGTACAGTAGAAATGGCTAAAACACACTTAAAAGTACATCATTGTCTTTCAACAAAACCAGCAGCCTCTTCCTTTGCCCCTTCTCCTCTGTGAGGTTATGTTGTCATCTCCCAGAGCTGCCCAAGTGTACGTCTTTGAACTGTGCCATCCTCGGCTCCAATTCTTCTGTCTCCAGGCATCTTTGCCTCCCTTTGCCACTGGCAGCGCCCACCCCCCCCCCCCCCCCCCCCCCCACACACACACACACACTCTGTGAATCCTGCCTCTATCTTGGGCCCCATTCACCTGCTCTCTATGCCTCTTGGTGTAGCACATCTTTTCAGACTTCCCAGTTTCATTTTTTTTTTTTTTTTAACTTTTCTCCTCAGAGGCCAAGGGCAAGAAGGAAGAATGGCACCATCTGGAGAAATCACTTTCTTTTCATTTGTTTTGTATATTGGCATCTCACAAAGATTTTTTTTTAAATATATATTTTATTGATTTTCCACAGAGAGGAAGGAAGAGAGATAGAGAGCTAGAAATGTCAATGAAAGAGAAACATCGACCAGCTGCCTCCTGCACACCCCCTGCCGGGGATGTGCCGGCAACCAAGGTACATGCCCCTGACCGGAATCGAACCTGGGACCTTTCAGTCCGCAGACCGAAGCTGTATCCACTGAGCCAAACCGGTTTCGGCAGATTTCTTATTTTTTTAAAAACAGGCTTTTATTGCTTTAAAAATAATTTCAAAATGACTGATGTGGATAAAAATCCAAATTCTTTATTATGTCACTTAAGGTACTCTGTAATCTATCTCATATTTATTTCTTGAATTGACTTTCCTATGTACTCTCTTCATTCCAGCCAAATGACCCTATTCGTGTTCTCTGTGTCAGGCTCACTTTACATTCCACAGCTGTATTTGCTCCTGAATACTTAGGAGACCCGGATCCCTCCCCTGGATCTAACTCTTATCAGATAGATAGATTATTAACTTTACTGAGTCTTGGGTCTTGTAGCTGTGAAGGAGGAATTTGGCTATTCTTCCCTCATACAGGAATGAGAATTATAAAAACCTTTGAGTGGAGTGCTTCAGGGGGAAAAAAGAAGTGTGTATAAAAGTAACATTCTTTCCAAATAAATTTGTCAAACATGTTCTGCACACCATATGCCTCATTTTTCCTTCTTCTTCTTCTTCCAGTCTTTTAAAAAATTAAGTTGTTTTCTCTTCATTTTATTCAGTATGTTTACATCAGTTTTATACAATTTTTAAACTTTCTGATTAAAAGTATCTATTTAGTCTCCTAATTTTATTTCTCTCCCCTTACCCACTTTCAAGCTGTAACACTCTCCTGTTTTGAGAGGAGAAATAAATGATTAAGAGAAATTTTAAAAGAAAGAGAATGATGATAATATAGATGATATAAAAATCCTATATAATAAAAGGCTAATGTGCAAATTGTCCTCTTGACTGGAAGTTCAACCAGGAGTTAGACCAGGGGGTAACTCCTCCCCCACTACATCATTCCCTCTCCCCCCTACCCCCCACCGCCAGCCTGGCCTGATCAATCCCAATTGGAGGGAGCCAGCCAGATCCCACCTGTGCACAAATTCATGCACTGGGCCTCTAGTATTTTATAAAGTAGAAGCATAAAACAAAGTATTATTTTAAAAGAAAAAGAATATAGAGAATAAGATATTATGTAATAATATTGTATAAAGTAGAAATATATTGGAATAATGTTTAGTTTAAGATACATTACTAAATGCCCTTGACTGACTAGGGTATATATAAATCCATATATTTAACCAGTCAAGTATTTATTAAGGATCTTCTGTGCTCTCGGACCTATGCTAGAACATATAAAAGATGTAAGCCATGGCCTCTTCCATTTGTTCATTCATTCGTTTATCCATCCATCCAGACATCATATTAACTGAGCACCATCTACATGCAACACTCCCCAGGCACTGAGGCTACACTAGAGAACAAATCATACAAAAATCCCTTTCCCTTCTTAGGAAGGTGTATTGAGGACCTTGTAGTTTCTTGTGGGACAATCAGGTTAATCAGAAACACTTTTTAAACATTTCTAAATCTAACCAAAGAGAAGCTTTCTGGCTCTTGTAATGGGCTTTTGCTTCATGTGCTTGAATCCAGGATTTGCTTTCCTAGCACTACTGCTGATTCTTGAGCCCTGCACACCCCCACTTTACCAAGGACAAATGGCACAGTCTCACTTGAAAAGGTTGAATATGCTGTGGAACTAGCTCCTGTTCCCTCAGGACCCATAAAAAAATCCCCAAATAAAAGCAGAGAACTGCTTATTAATCATTTTTTTGTTGACACTGATAGATGATCCTCTGGGCTCTCAATTTAGATAATCACTTACTCCAGGCAGACACTAAGTGACTACCAAATGAAAGAGGCTCAGTCTGCCTAGTGATTTATAACCCAAGGGGCCAGAGAGTGGTGTGCTATAATTAGTGCAAGAAGCTTTCACAAAAACAATCTCACTATATCCTCCCATCTCTACATGTACTTGCAGATGAGAAAAATAAAACAAAAAAAAAACCTCAAAGCAATCCTTGACTTGCCTCTGGTTTTACAGTATTTAAGACACAGAGTTGGAGCTTGAACCTGGGGCTGATTCCAAAGTTCATGTCTTTTCTCCTATGCCACATATCCAGGCATAGTGGCAGTGTGTTATAAAGAGCCTGGTGCTTAAATTTGTTTAATCACTGCTTAGATTTAAATTTAATTTAATTTTGTTTTATGCTTCTACTTTATAAAATACTAGAGGCCCATTGCATGAATTTGTGCACAGGTAGGGTCTGGCTGGCCTGCCCCAATTGGGGTTAATCAGGCCAGGCTGGTGAAAGGGGAGTGGGCGGGATTAAGGGGGTAAGAACTGCCCCCTGGTCTAACTTCTGGTTGAATTTCCAAAGGCTAATTGCATATTAGCCTTTTATTATATAGGATTTTTATATCACCTATGTTACCATCATTCTCTTTCTTTTAAAATTTCTCTTAATCATTTATTTCTCCTCTCACAACAGGAGAGTGTTACAGCTTGAAAGTGGGTAAGGGGAGAGAAATAAAATTAGGAGACTAAATAGATACTTTTAATCAGAAAGTTTAAAAATTGTATAAAACTGATGTAAACATACTGAATAAAATTAAGAGAAAACAACTTAATTTTTTAAAAGACTGGAAGAAGAAGGAAGTTTGATTTAAATTTAATCACCGCTTAGATCTGTGTGAAACCACTGAAGGTTTCTGAGCAAAGGAATAATATAATCAGTTAGGCACTTCAGAGAAATTAATTCATCGGTGAAATACTAGATGCATTGGCAAAGGGAAAGATTAGACAAAGAGAGCAGTCTACAGGCCCCTTAAATACTCCAAGCCATTGTTTCCTAACATGTGTTTCTTGAATATGAGTGACTACATGCTGATGAAGGTTATATGAAAACAGTTCCAGGATAAGTACCCTCTGAAAAATATCAGTCTTATGCTAATGTGTATGTGGATCGCCAAGAGGAAAGTGATGTATGCTGCATTTTTCAAACATTAATTAACAATAGAAACCTCTTATTTTCTAGGACAGTTTTTTAGGAATGAGTCTTTTGCTAGCAACCATCAGGAAATAGTGAGAGGTAATAGTGTGGTGGCAGGTGGACCAATGCAGTGGCAGGAGGGGTGGTAAAGGGGTTGCGGACATTATTGTAAAGAGTGATGGAAGCCATAGGATCTGATAAGTGATGAGAGATGAAAGAAGAGGAGCGAGAGTTGAGGGAGAACTGTGAAATATGACTCTGGTTGAAGTAATATCATGGCAGTGAGAGCAGAGAAGGAGCAGTAGGTTGGGGAGTATAGATTTCTACCCTCTGGCCTTGACTTTTGCCTCCTTCCTCTTACAGGAAAACTTTCTGCATTTTCTTATGTGCAATCTCCCCTGACTCCTAATATCACCCACTGATCTGCCCCAACACAGAACTGACACATTATTCCCATTTACAGATTTGTTTTTCAGACCTAAATAAGTTATTTAACACCAATATATGGTGGGATTTCAAAGTAACAAGATTTGTTTCTATAAGCCTGATGATAAAATTACTTTCATCCATCTATATTCACATTCACAATGTATTCAGACTTCTTTAATTTTTTTTTCTTATACAAAGTATATTCAAAGGAGGATCTGTATTTACTATTTTTGGAAGAGATTCCAAAAGTAAATTTTAATTGTTTACATTAATATTCCTTAGACGTCTTAGTTGTTATTCATTACAACTTTCATGAAAATAATCTTAAACAAAATGCTGAACTTTAAACAAAAATACAACACATAGAGAGATTAAGAATTGCTTAATTTTGGTTGAAACTAAAATAGTTGTCAGTTTCTTTGACCTGTCTACCAGTTCCTCACCAAGCCCACCCAAGCCATGTCCAGTGGCTTTTCCATGCAAAAGGCCTCTCTTGGCTCATGTTTCAGACTTTCCTAAAAGCTCTCAAACAAGCAGCATCAGATCTCTGTGTACCTTGTACCATTTGTTAAGTGGTACTAGCAGCAGCCAGCATTTGTTCACAGCTTGGCCTCACTGTGAGAACTTCCAAGCCCAACACAAGTAGCATGCTTTTGCAGGTCAGTTCATGCCAGGTGGCCCAGGCAGGACATAGGAAGTATCTGACCTTGCATCTCCCTAGACAGCTTCAAACCACCATACCACATCCAAGTACAACCCAACCATCTTCACCAGTGACATTCTCAAGGAGCGGACTCAGTGGGAACCAAAGCCCACTGAAGCAAGTCCTGTTCCACAGGGTCAGTCCCTGCACAGCAGCTCCTCTGCTGTAGTCCAGGTTGGTCCTTGCAGCCAATTGGTATCTGGGGGCTAACCCCTCCCAGTGACATGACAACAAAGTCAAGGCTCAAAAGGACAGTTCACACACCCCACACAGGGACCACACCTAGGGCATTCCACTTTGGTGACTGGGGAGGCTGTGCTACTAGGCCCTACAGGACACTTACTCATAAGGAAACAAACTCAGGGAAGCAGCCAAAATGATGTGACAAAGAAACAGGTCCCAAATGAAAGAACATAAGAAACCTCAGAAAAAAACAAACAAACAAAAACTAAATGAAATGGAGGCAAGCAAACTACAAGATGCAAAGTTCAAAACAATGGTTATACAGAAGCTCAAGGATTTTAGTCAGAACTTCAACAGCATAAAAAAGGGATATGGAAAATGTAAAAAGAACGAGTCAGAAATGAAGAATACACTAATTAAAATGAGTAATACATTACAGGAAGTCAACAGTTGAGAAGATGAAGCAGAGAATCAAATCAGCAATTTAAAAGATAAGAAGCAGAAAACACCCAATTAGAACAGGAAAAAGAAAAAAAAGAATTTTGAAAAAGGAGGATAGTGTAAGGAGCTCTAGGACAACTTCAAGAGTACCAATATTTGTATCATGGCAATGTCAAAAAGGAGAAGAAAGAGGAAGAAATCAGAAACCTACTTGAAAAAACAATGACAGAAAACATCCCCAACTTGGTAAAGGAAATAGACAAACGAGTCCAGGAAGTTCAGAGAGTCCCAAACAAGATGAACCCAAAGACACAACATAATTAAAATGCCAAGAGTTAAAGACAAAAAGAGAATCTTGAGAGAATCAAGGAAAAAGCAGTTAGTTACCTACAAGAGAGCTTTCATAAGACCGTCAGTGGATTTCTCAAAAGAAACTTTGCAAGCCAGAAGGGATTGGCATGAAATGTTCAAAGCGATAAAAAGCAAGGACCTACAATCAAGATGATATTTCATGAAAATGGAAACAAAGCTTGGCCAGCCATGAGCCAGCTTCTGGCTGAGCAGTGCTCACCCTATGGAAGCACACTGACCACCGGGGGCGGGGGGGGGGGGTAGCTACTTCATTGAGTATCTTCCTCCTGGTGGTCAGTGGGCATCATAGCGACCGGTCATTCTGCTGTTAGGGTCAATTTGCATATTACCCTTTTATTATATAGCATATGCCAATTGTAATTTTAAAATAAAAAAGGGTAAAAAAGAATATTGTTGATTTTTGTTTTGGTTTGGTTTTTGTTAATCCTCACCAAAGGATATTTTTTTCCATTGAGAGAGAATGGAAGGGAGGGAGGAAAGATGGGGGAGAGGAGTGAGAGAAAGAGAAACATCAGTGTAAGAGAGATACATTGATTGGTTGCCTCCTGCAGGCACCCAGACTGAGGCTGGGGAATGAACCTGCAACCCAGGTACATGCCCTTAACCAGGAATCAAACTCAAGATGCTTTGTAACACAGGCCGATGCTCTAAACACTGAACAACATCTGCCAGGGCTATTTTTGATTTATTAACATGGAACTCATAACCAACAGAGCTATAACTCATGCCTGAAGGAAAAGGAAGCTTATCTAATGTGTGTTTTCTCCATAAGACACATTGCAACCTTCTTGTACTTATCAACACTAGACAGCACTTTATTGCTAAGCTCAGGAGCCATTTTAAACAGTGAAATCACCAACAAAAAGCACAAGAATAAAAAAAGTTAAACTTAGACCACAACAAGGACACTTCTTTACAGTATGAGAGCTAAAACAAGATAGCAGAGTGTTGCCTTTTTAGAGCAAGGCTGGAAATGTGCGTTGGGCTACCAAATTTTCAACCACCCTACACGTGTCTACAAATTATCTCAAAAGCCCACAAGTATTATCTTAGGATTACAAATTTTAATG
Organism: Pipistrellus kuhlii; assembly: GCF_014108245.1. NCBI lineage: Eukaryota > Metazoa > Chordata > Mammalia > Chiroptera > Vespertilionidae > Pipistrellus > Pipistrellus kuhlii. The sequence goes on along the minus strand of NW_023425405.1, from coordinate 48,641,065 downwards.
AGCAGATGAATTATAAATACAGAATTCATAAATAATGAGCATCAACTCTATATTATTACAAAATCCATAGCTTTGAATTCTTTAATATGTAAATATGAATTTACATACTATATAACATATTTATATACATTATTTGTTATATAATATATATGTGCTGTAATTATATAAGTATAAGTTGAAACAATATTTACCTTAAGAATTTATTTTAATATTTCCCTTCATAAGAATAGTGTGCATCTTAAATTATTATGGAAAAGTGAAAATTTTCAACCAACTCCATGCTAATTGAATAATTTCATGATGAATGTATGTCTTTTAAATGCCTGTCCTTGCTCTCTTTGAATCATGTTTTTAAAGGACTCGAGTTTATCTTATGAAATATATATGTCAGCATGTGAACTCTCAATAAATGTTAATTTAAAGGTGATTTCTATTGTGTTGGTAACTAAAAAAAATTTATGAAATGGGTAAATTTTACAGTGTTAATAGCAAACATTGAAATACACTGATAGGTCATTATCCAAGTTCTTTTAAGGAAATCTTTCTACATGGTTTGAGTACAGCATTCTAAAGTATAATATCAATTTGTTTATTTCTTTTTCTGCTTTTAGTTTGATAATATCTATGATTTGAGTAATTTCCTGTTCTTTTCAGTGAAAACTTCAGAGCATAAGAAACCACTTCATGATCATTATCAAAGGATGTTAAGTTGCTTGGTCCTTGTTTTAAAGTATCTATGATTATTTATCACATATTTCCTGGACTTATGTATTTTTTTTAATCATGTTTATATGTATAAATGGCATGGCAGGTGTTTTTACAAGTGATACAAAGTTTAGCTTCAACAACTGTTGTTGCAGAAAAAGATGACAAAATAGACACACAAGCATATAAACATAAATTTAAAATAAATCTTCATTCATTACTGTGACCGTCTCAAAAAGAGCCGTAGGATGGTAGTCATGGAACCCATGTTTTCGGTCAGGAACCTTCCACTATCTAACCATTTAACTAGGCCTTAGTTTTCTCATCTCTAATATGAGAAGGTCAGGTTAGAGGTCTTTAAGATCCTTTGCAGGTGTTTATGACTCTAAATATTATTAATTAAAGCCACCTACTGTAATAGCAAAGCAAATCATTAAAATGTAAACATAAGTATAGACTGTCCTTTAATTAAATAATTCATCCCAGTGAAAGATTATAAAGATCTACCCCATTCTAGGCTTTCCTTCATTCAGTGTGTACTTATTTTGCATTTATTGAACCATGCTCTGTACTTCCCTCTGGGAATGGCAAGGGTGAAAAAACAGACATGTCCCTCACTTAGCGGAGCAGCCTTAAGATGCAGAGTAATATGTTTCAAGCCAGATCCAGCCTTTGGCAGAGGTAATGTCTTTGGCCTTAGAGGGGGTTCAGTATGCACACCAAGGCCTTTTCTGAACCCCTCCTTCCCTCCCAGTTTGCCATGGCATTAGCCTCTCCTTTTGTTAACTCTGAAATGGAAACTTTTATAGTTTTGTGTGCTTTTATTCAACTTAGACCATAAACAACCACTGCTATGTTGGATATATGCTGCCTAGGTAGAGATGAAAGCTTCCTGTTTCTCTCCTTTATTAGTTTTATTTCTTAGCCCCTTAACCCACATTTCTAACTACCATCTCTCCAAAATCTCCCATTTACAAAGCAAAAAAAGAAAAAAGGAAGTGTTTAGAAAGAAAGGAACTCTTAAAAATAAATCTTACCTCATAATGAATGGCGTGCGTAACTTCCCTCAGTCTAAAGTGAATATAATGAGTGTAGGGTTTATTAATTCAATAAACTGCAGGTTCTGCAGAATAAAGACAAAAGCTGTAGCGCTGAAAATATTAGAATCCATGAGGTAAATACAGGGTGGGCAACAGTAAGTTTACAGTTGCTTGTATGAAAAACAATACAGTAATTAATAAATAATACAATAATAAACTCGGTTTCATATATCACAACTATAAACCTATTTTGCCCCACCTGTATATTAAAGCTTTTTTTTTTTTTTTTTTTTTTTTTTTAACAGTTGCTGTTCTCCCCTCCTTTTTATATCTTTGCTTCTGCAGTGTGAAGCAGTGAGGGTAAGGAGGAGGAAGAAGTTGCTTTTTAGCAACTTAAAATCATATGGATCTGGAGATTTTACTTTCTCTTTTCTAAGGCACGAGAGGAGGAGCCTGGCCTGACTTGGAGAATGGAGGCCAAGTTTAAGTTGTTCTTCCTCACCATGCCACAAATAGCCAGCATCTGCTTCTTGTTGTGTGGCCCATCTTCTCTCATAATTCCCACCCAAACACAGAAGACAGGAATATAGTTTCTGTAGAGGAATGAAAGGGAGCCCAAAAAGATGAAAGTGGTGGGATAAAGATGACAAAGAAACAGAAAAGAGACTCAAGGGGAGGAGGGAGAAAAATTGAATGATGATATGAGCTGCACCACCAGACATTAAGGCCATGTGTAAAGCTAATTTTATAGAACTTTTGTGTTCCAGAGTGGATATGGAAAGAACAAAGTTAGAGTGCATTATAAGTGTCAGAGCATTAGGCCATCAAAGATAAATGCCTCCTCCATCATTTTGACAAAGGCCAGTCATGCTTCAGATTGCATTCTTCTATTGCCCATCCATAAAGTGAAATATATTTTTAGGACATACACAGTTCCCAACAGCGTAACTTTATAAACACTGTTAGATTTTAGCCAACTTACCCAATTTCCAAATGTTTGAGGGAGTTTTGTTGTGCAACTATTTGCTCTCTTAACAATTTATTGTAATTTTTCTTAGTTTCTCATATTTTAAAACACCTGTACTACAACAAAGAGCAAAATAGCATTGTCAGTTCGAAGTTGACTATACTAGATATATATTCCAGTAATTAACATAACATATCTGGAACAAAGAGAATTTAGAGTTTACTAAAACAATTTTAATGTTAAACAGCGATTCCAAGCTTATCCTTCATGGCGCCATAAAAGCTCAGGAAATGACGTTCTGTGTTATCGAGACCAGCCCCTTCGTTTAGCATCTGAGTAAACAGATCTGAGGAAAGCCTAGAAGACCTGCCCAAGCCTGATCAAGTTTGCTCAGACTCCTCGTTCCAGCCCATCCACTCTAGATTGACCTCTATGGTACCCGTAATTCGTCACTGACTATAGAAAACATGCCACGAAAGTACAGTTTACCCATGTTAAAGCTTTTCTAGCACAATGTGCCTGGGATTTTAGAAATCAATAGTTTCTTCAGGTCTTTCAAAATAATTGGGAGTTCCCTCATACTATTCACATACCTCTCTGTACATGAAGATGATTCAGACAATCTCTCTAATATATGCTACTATGTCTCTATAAATTTTTTCGATTTGCCCTTTGATATTTATGCTTATATGAGCTGTCTGGCTTAAAGTAAAAATTCTTGGAATAATAATTTAAAAAAAAAATCCTGTGCCCCACTCTGCCCAGAGCTGAATTCTAGAAAGCCTGTGACACATTTTCAAAAATATATATTTTTTCTGAAAAAAAAAATATTTTCTAATACAAATAAAATTCTTTCTCATTGTAAAAAAAAAAAAGATTAGAAATGCATATAACTGTAATCCTAATACCTTGTTATTGTTGTTAAATATCAATAAGGTCTCATTTTAACCATTTTAAAGTAAACAGTTCAGTGGCATTAAGTACATTCACATTGCTATGCAGCCATCAGTGCTATTTATCTCCAGAATTCTTTTATTAGTCTGCAGCCATTAAACATGAACTTCCCATGTCCCATCTCCTGGTAACCACTGCTCTTAATCTGAGTCACATTGAAATATGTGTGTATATGGTGGAGTGGAGGCATTAGGCAAGACCACTTTCTAAATGGTGCCATATAGTTTCATTCAGCGGCACATAATACTGGTTTTCTCCCTTTTGTTGAGGTCACCGGCCATTGATGATTCTTGTCTGGATCCATTCATTAGGGATTGCAAAAATGATAGTTTTGTAATGTTATCATTGCTTCTTTGTTTATTAATTAGAATTCTTCTAAAAAGTGAACCTTCCTTTCACCAATTATTTGGCTACTCTGAGGTACAAGAGAGTCATGACAAATACTTGATTTATTCCCTTGATATACCAGTTTTCAAAATGCTTAATTGTTACTATTCTCCAAAGATGAGAGGTTTATTTCTTTTTAATTATGGACTCATACATCTTAACAAAAGGAAGATAAACCATCCAATCAAAAAATGGGCAAAGGACTTAAATAGACACTTTCGAAAATGGACATACAGAAGACCAAGAGACATGAAAACATGCTCAAAGTCAGTAATCATCCGAGAGATGCAAATCAAGACAATGAGATACTATCTCACACCTGTCAGAATGGCTGTCATCAACCAACCAACAAACGAAAGTGCTGGTGAGGATGTGGAGAAAAAGGAACCCTCGTGCACTGCTAGTGGGAATGCAGACTGGTGCAGCCACTGTGAAAAACAGTATGGAGTTTCCTCAGAAAATTAAAAATGGAACTCCCATTTGACCCAGCAATCCCATGTCTAGGAATATATCCCAAGAAATCAGAAACACCAAGCAGAAAGGACATCTGCACCCCTAGGTTCATAGCAGCACAGTTTACAATAGCTCAGATTTAGAAACAACCCAATTGCCCATCAACGGAGGAGTGGATTAGAAAAGTTAGTACATCTACACAATGGAGTACTCTGCTGCTGTAGAAAAGAAAGAACTCTTACCATTTGCAACAGCATGGATGGACATGAAGAGCTTTATGCTAAGTGAAATAAGACAGTCGGAGAAAGATAAATATCACATGATCTCAGTTCATTTGTGGAATATAATGAACAACATAAACTGATGAACAAATGCAGATCTAGAGATAGAGAAGCATTGAGCATACTGCCCAACTTCAGAGGGAAGGCAAGGGTTTGGGAGGGGGGGAGGTTTAACAGATCAGCCAAAGGACTTGTATGCATGCATCTAAGCACAACCAATGGACACAGATAGCAGGGTGGGGAGGGCATGTGCCAGGAAAGGGGTGTGTGTCTGAGGAGAGGTCCATGGGAGAAAGGAGATTTATGTAATACTATATGTAAAACTTTAAACAATAAAGAATTTATTTAAAAAAAAAGAAAGAAATATTGGGAATAAATATTGGGGGGAAATGAGAAATAGAATAGGATCATAATCAAACTCCTACAAAGACTCTCCCTAGCTTTATGATATTGCTCAAGTTACTCAACAGTAACAACATACAAAAGTACTTAACACAATAAATATCATTTAATGAATAAATAAATGTCAATCATTACTTTCAGTAAGATATAAGAGAAGAATTAATTTGTACTTTTTGTGTATTCATTTGATAAGTGTATATTGAGTAACTTTATTTCATGAGTTATTTAGTGAATATTTATTGAATGACTTATTTGCTAAACACGCTCGTGTACTCTTCCTTTCACTTATTCAACAAGTTCTTAGGAGTGGCACGTGGGCTAGACTTTGGCAATGTAACAATGGGAAAGATGGACGTGGTCTCCACTTTAATAAAACTTCCAGTCTTCCATTTTACCAGAAGTCATAAATTATGCTATTTCTGAATAAGTTATTTTTATATTGACAACGCCCCTCTTAGAATCTCTAGTGCGCTAGTGATTAATCTGCCTGGAAATGATTTACTTATTGGACTATATTACTGGATGTTCACTTCCTGTTTAGCTCAAACCCCTACTAAAATGATAACTGCTGGGGTAAGTTATCCAGAATTTATCTGCACTTCCCTTACAAATTACAATTTTGCTTTTTTTGTCAGAGCTCCTAAAGTACAGAGCCAAAGGGAACATTAGTTCCTAGGGAAGAAAAAGTTCTTTATGTTAACTGAATGTTTCCTGTTTTCAAGCCCCAACAAAATTTAGCTGACTGACACATTTTTTTCCGAGTCTTCGTAGTCTTTTCAGGTTATATTTTGTTTCATGGTGTGTGTGTTTTTTTGTTTGTTTGTTTGTTTTTTGTTCTTTGTTGTTGTTTTTATTGAAAATACATTTAAATACCCAAGTAACAAAATGTTCAATTTAAATAACTTTTAACTATTTCAGTTAGTAAAAAAAAGTATCAGATTCATTTTATCTGATCTTTTCATAAAACTATCTAAAGCTAACGTGGAAAAACAGTAAGAAAATCTCAGAAACTTTAGCCGGGACCAGTTTGGCTCAGTGGATAGAGCGTCGGCTTGGGGACTGAAAGGTCCCGGGTTCGATTCCGGTCAAGGGCATGTACCTTGGTTGCGGGCATATCCCCAGTAGGGGGTGTGCAGGAGGCAGCTGATCGATGACTCTCTCTCATCGATGTTTCTAACTCTCTATCTCTCTTCCTTCCTCTCTGTACAAAATCAATAAAATAAAAAATAAAAATAAAAAAAATGCCACTGGGATGCATAATTTAAAAAAAAATCTCAGAAACTTTAAAACATTATGGATGCAGTCATACACCTTTATGCTAAAGAAAGTACAGAGATAGGCAAGGGACAGATACAACACTGAAAACATGACATTCCAAAAAGTCTGTGCAAGAATTTTATACGTGGAGTCATTCTCTCAATCAATTGAATATTTTCTACCTTTAAATATACATGGTGTATATCAGGGTCCCAATTTCAAATGCCTACAAGGTCCATAAAAGTAACATAAATGAGGGAAACAGCCTGGGTGTTATGTTAGTACATGGCATTTATGTTTAATGTGTGGGGTAGACTATGATCCTTTTAAAAGGGAAGCCCTTTTATTTATTTTTTTCATTTTTAAAATTATGGTATTATATGTGCACATATCTTACCATTGTCCCCCCACCGCCACCCCATTCCCATACATGCCCTCATGGGGCAGCCCTTTTAAAGTAGCTCTGAAGTCAGTCTCAGCTAACTGCCAATTAATTGCTGTCAAGTTAGAATGTGAATCCAGTGTTATAAAATCTAATAATTTTTCAAGAGAGACTGACAGTCAGATTTTTAACGGCAAATACACCAATTTTTAATTGTGCATACTAAAAATATCTGCAGAATGGCTGCTTGTTTATAGTCTCTGGCATGAAATATACTCTTAGAGCATGGATTAGTCTATCTTACATATTTTAAGAGATTTAGGTAGTATCTTCCCTCCTTTTTCTGATATAGAAATCTGTAGAAATAGTTGCATATCCCTAAACTGTTACAACCTATTATGAATAACTGGAAATGAGGTATTTCCATGAAATTATGCTATTTATGTTTGCCAGAAAGCACATTAAGATATTTTGTAATATTTAACTAGTGAACTAGAAACAGCTGTGTTTGGTGAAATGTTTGTTAGAATCTATTTTTAAGCCTTTTAAAATTTTTATTTTACTTTACTTGGGTATTAAAGTTGGTATCAAGTGAAAAAAAGTCTTAGTCGATATTATATAGTTTTCTCCACTTTCTCAAAAACCAAGACAAGCTAAAGAACTATGTCTCCAAATATCATAAAAACCAGATTTCTTGGAAAGTTGTTAATTTCTGAATATTCCACCCTTTTCTGAGGAAATTCCAGAATAATCTGTTATATAATTGCCATGAGTAACAGCCATCAAGTTGTTACCATTCATTATGGTAATTCAAGACATTTATAATGTGAGTAATTGGTTCCTATTAGTTCATAAGTTAAAAGATTCTGAGGATCTAATTTTAGGTTTAAATGTAACTTTTATAATACACATTTAGTTATTTAAAATTTCTATTATCTTGCCCTTTGAAGAGTTTTTGTTGGGATTCAAATATTTAGATATTGGATTTTCTGGTTTATTGATGAATTTGCATCTCTCTGAATCTGAAGTTTGGCCCACCCACCTGTAGCAGTTATTTATGTTGTGGAACTACGGGCCGAGTTAAGTGTCCTTGAAAAGTAGATTATGTTAAGTACCTTCCCTGGGTGGCAAGCTGTCAAGAGAAAATGTCTGACAAGTTTTCCGTTCAGAGGCTCTTTGTAGTCCATCCCAACCTGTGTAGGGAATGAGTAATGTACAATAAGCCAATCCACAACTCTCCCACAGTCAGCATCAGGTTTATGTCCTCCTAAGTTTCACATGTGCACGCACACACACACACACACACACACACACACACACACCCTTCAGGCTGCATGTGTTCCTTCTAGACTGACTTCTTTATATTCTTTGATCGATGTCCTTAATGATCATTTTGGCCCAATTCACATGCACCTGAGGAAATGGGAAGCCACACTTTGAGACTGCCTTCTGTGATATGCTCCACCCTTCATGCCACACCCCACTTTGCTAGATACTGATAGATTCTTCAGACATGTGTTAAGCACCTGCTGTATGCCATGTACTATGAAAGCTTCTTGGACACTAGAATGACCCCAGCCTTCAGAGAGCTTCTTATATGATGGACAGATGTGTGAGCATGATTTCAACACAATTGAGGAATGGATAACATATTCCTCATTCATTAAATATTTTTAGTACCTTAATGTCATGCAGTCTTCTAAATACTTAGGATACATCAAGTGAACAAGAGAGTCAAAGATACTCTGCCCTAACTGAAACATCTGAAGAAGGGCTTACGCTGGGATTATGAGGATTAGCCTTTATTCTCATGGTTAATAATTTTAGTTAACAAAATGGAATGGCTTCTACACGCTAGCAATAAACAATCCAAAAGTGAAATTGAAAAAAAAAACACAACAATTTAATTTATAACCTAATAAAAAAGAAATAATCTACTTAGAAATAAACTAAAAAAAAAAAACAAAAATTAAACAGCTTGTCTAAATATGCTGCCAGAATTTAAAACCCCCTTACCAGCGAATTAGCAAGAATGGAACTCGAACATCCCCATATGCTGGTCCCAACTTTCCATTTTACGGTGTCAGTGGGGAAGTCCAAGCTGAATTTTGAGTTTTTGTTCTTTTTTAAAGAACACTTCTGTGACCAGCAGTGAAAGGCTTCGTTGTCCATACGATCTGTTGGCTACAAGGGGAAGTGGAGGGTAGTGCTGCCACGCCACACTGCTGGGAGGCACAGCTTCCCGGACACGTCTGTGCTAAGTCAATAGTTACTCATGAATACTGGAAATAGTACTGTGGGAAGAAGCATCCTCCAAACAGGAAGGTGGGCACCAGAGGCCCCGGGTTTCTCTGTTGTGGGTAGTGGCTATGTCCCTTTCCTAAAACCTCAAAGCCTAGAGCTGGGAGACACTGGCTGACAGCTGGAGAAGAGGGGTGGTTCCCTCAGCACCCAGGAGGAGGTCTGAAAGGTGGGCACCCACACCTACTCAGCACATAGGAAGCAGCCAGTCCCAGGGATCCAGCCAGAGACAGACCCGTAGGACAGGGTCAGGGCAGGTCAATGAGAAACAATGAACCAGTGGTGGCATCTTCAGACTTTAGTAATCCTTGTGCGGGAGATGCTGTGGTCTCTAAGGGTCCCAGCTCCATTTAGGTTTCTCTCTGCCTAAGCACACTCCAGCATTTTAGAGATACCCTAGTGGTGGTGGGCCTTCTGCAAGTGAAGGACTGACAGCTAAACGGTCAGTCAACTGGCAGCACAGTTATTCTGCAAATCCTGCCCCCACGCCTATTCTTCTGGTTCCTGTCTTGTGACTTTAGTGATTCACTGGCTTTAACCTGGCTCTGTTTCCTGACTCTGACACTCTCCTGACGCTTGTCTCAACAGCCCTCGTGGCTTTGGTCCGCTGAGATTCACCCTTTGAAGAGGCCACTGGGTTTCCATCTGGCCTGTTTCCTGCCTTTCCAGGCTTACAGCTGCTCCAAGCCACTACCAACGCTCCCCAGGACCTTTGGAAGCAGGGGGAAGTCATGTTAAACAGGGTTCAATAATTGTTAAATTGCAGTTTTACTGGGGCAAATATGAATTTTTAAAGCAATACCGCTCATTAGCACGTATGTACTTAGACATGCTTTTGACCTAAGTTGGCCGTACATGTTATCTTAAAATTATTGAGACTTAACTTCGAAGTCTTACATATAGCGAAGCACCTGCATTCCTCAACCACCACATCCACCTCATCTGATACCTTCCCTCCTGGGAGGCCCTGCTGTCACTTGCGGCCTGCTGGTCACATTCCTGTGGTGGGCCACCAAAGGAGGAACAGACAGCTGTGTGACAACAGCCCGGATCTCCGCCCCGCTGCCGTGAGCCTTGCCAACCACACAGAAGGGGAAAGAGAAGCTGTGGGCGAGGCAGCCAGTTTTGTGTGGCAGATTCTCTGTTCCTTCAAGTCAATGTATAGGCCAAGTTACTTTTCACTATTCCTCCTTTTCCATTGCCTTTTCGGACAGGTACATTAGAATGGAAGGGAATGAGTAAATAAGACTTCTCCCAACTAGATCACTGGTTTTTATTTAAGTTAAATTAAAAAACAAACAAAAAAAAAACAAAAACAAAAACAAAAAACACACACAACAGTTTAAGATGGCCAGGAGACATTTGAAAAGATGCTCAGCATTACTATTCATCAGAGAAATGCAAATTAAACTGCAATGAGCTATCACCTCACACCTGCCAGAATGGCTCTCATCAATAAATCAACAAACAACACACAGCTGGTGAGGAGGTGGAGAAAAGGGAACCCTCAGGCACTGTTGGTGGGAATGCAGGTTGGTGCAGCCACTGTGGAAAACAGTATGGAGTTTCCTCAAAAAATTAAAAATGGAACTTCCTTAAGACCAAGCAATTCCACTTCTGGGAATATAGCTTAAGAATCCTGAAACACCAAGTTGAAAGAATGTATGCCCTCCAATGTTCATTGCACTATTTACAATAGCCAAGATTTGGAAGCAGCCCAAGTGCTCTTCAGTAGATGAGTGGATAAAAAAAAGCAATGGTCGAGAACCCAGATATCAACCCAAATCACTATGCTCAATTAATATTCGACAAAGGAGGCACGAATATACAATGGAGTCAAGACAGTTTCTTCAATAAATGGTGTTGGGAAAATTGGACAGACACATGCAAAAGAATGAAACTAGATCACCAACTTACACCATTCACAAAAATAAACTCAAAATGGATACAGGACTTAAACATCAGACGGGGAAACCATAAAAATACTAGAAGCATCCACAGGCAGCAAAATCTCAGACGTATGCCAAAAGAACTTCTTCACCAATACTGCCCCTAGGGCAATGGAAGCTAAAGAGAAAATAAACAAATGGGACTTCATCAAAATAAAAAGCTTTTTTACAGCAAAAGAAACCATCAACAAAACAACAAGAAAGCCCACCACTGTGTGGGAGAACATATTTGCAAATAATACCACTGATAAAGGTTTAATCTCCAACATTTACAGACAGCTTATACAACTAAACAAAAGGAAGATGAATGATCCAATTAAAAAATGGGCAATGGACCTAAATAGAATATTTTCAAAAGAAGACAGAAGGAAGGCCAAAAGGCACATGAAAACATGCTCAAAATCACTAATTGTCCTAGAGGTGCAAATCAAAACAACAATGCGGTACCATCTCACACCTGTCAGAATGGCCAACATCAACAAATCAACAAAAGACAGGTTGCTGAGAAAAAGGAACCCTCGGGCACTGCTGGTGGGAATTTAGACTGGTACAACCATTGTGGAGAACAGTGTGGAGTTTCCTCAAAAAACTGAAAATGGAACTCCCATTTGACCCAGTAATCCCACTTCAAGGAATATATCCCAAGAAACTAGAAACACCAATCAGAAAGGATATTTGCACCCCTATGTTCATAGCAGCACAATCTACAATAGCCAGAATTTGGAAACAGCCTAGGTGCTCATCAGCAGATGATTGGATCCAAAAACTATGGTACATCTACACAATGGAATACTATGCTGCCATAAAAAAGAAGGAATTCTCATCATTTGCAGCAACCTGGATGGAATTGGAGAACATCATGCTGAGTGAAATAAGCCAATCAATGAAGGAGAAACACCACATGACCTCACTCATTGGTGGATGATAAAGATCATTATAAACTGATGAACCAAGAGACAGATATAGAGAAAGTAAAGCAACAGGCAGACTGTCAAATAACAGTGGGGAGGGGAGGAAGATCTGGAGGAGATAATAGATCAACCGAAGGACTTGTATACATGCATATAAGTACAACCAATGGACACAAAACTCTGGGGAGGGAGGGGATGTGTGGGAGGGAGGGAGGGGGCAAAAAAAATTAATAAAATATGTAAAAATAAAAAAAAATAAAAAAAATAAAAAAGCAATGGTACATTTACACAATAGAATATTATTCAGCTGTAAAAAAAAAAAAAAAAAAAAAAAGGAAATCTTACCCTTGCAATAGCCTGGATGGACTTGGAGAGTATTATGCTAAGTGAAATAAACTATTCATAGAAAGACAAGTACCATATGATTTCACTTATATGTGAAATATAATAAACAAACCAACAAATAAAACATAAACAGACATATAAATACAGAGGACAAAATAATAGCTGTCAGAGAGAGAGTTGTGGGGCTGGCTAACAAAAAACAAAACAAAACAAAAAAACCTCATAGACACAGACAATAGGATAGGGAAACTATAAACCCACAGATACAAAACTTTGAGCAAATCTAAAGCCAAAGAAAACCACATCAAGACATAACATTAACAAATGTGATGAATGAAGTAGAAGAGGGTAAATAGGGGGGATAAATGATAATGGAAGGAGTCTTGACTTGTGGTAATGAACACAAGTCAAGACTCCTTCATACAATATACAGATAATATATTATAGAATTATACTATATATATATAATATATATAATTTTATTGACTCAGAGATCTACAGAAGATCAATGCACACTTTCTGGATACTGCTGAGGCTGGCAAAAGAACTCCCAGAAAGGAGGTGTGGAACAAGCCACAGGGCCAAGAATAGTTCATGTTTCCATCAACCAGAATAGAAAGACCTCTTAATACATGGACTCTGAACAGAAGGGTATTGACTCCATGGTGGGGCCAAATTAGCCCTAGACAACAGATAATATATTTGAAAGAAGAGTTTATATTTGAGAGCACTGGTGGATGAGTTAAAAGCAAACAATGAAAGAACCAAACCGTTTCCAACAGTTTGTTAAGTAACAGTATTTTAACTGAGAAACAATGAACACACAAATATTTAAGGGAATGCCAAAATATTTTTTTTGTCTCCCAACAGTGTAAAATTCACAATGTCTGGCAGTCAATCAAAAATTACTAGGCATGCAAAGAAGCAGAAACATATGACATATAATGAGGAGAAGAAGCAATTAATAGAATATACACAAATAGAATTAGTAGACATGCTATTACACATATTTTGAATGTTGGAAAAGGGTGGAGGAAAGCATGAGCATAATGAGAGAAGTAGAAGTTATAAAAAGACCCAGATCAGCCGAAACCAGTTTGGCTCAGTGGTAGAGCATCGGTCTGCAGACTGAAGGGTCCCGGGTTCGATTCCGGTCAAGGGCATGTACGTTGGCTGCGGACACATCCCCGGTAGGGGATGTGCAGGAAGCGGCTGGTCGATGTTTCTCTCTCATTGACGTTTCTGGCTCTCTATCTCTCTTCCTTCCCCTCTGTAAAAAATCAATAAAAATAAATAAATAAATAAAAGAAACTACCACCTTCTAAAAAAAAAAGACCCAGATCAAATTTCTAAAGATGAAAAGTACAGTAGCTGAAACAAAAAATTTACTGGATGGAATGAACAGCAGATCAGACCACTAAAGAAAAAGGTATTAGTGGCCTTTATGATATAACTATAGAAACTATCCAAAATGAAACAAAGAAAAAAGAGTAGAAGATAAAAATGAACAGAACATCAGTGTTCTGTGAACATCATGTGGCCAAACACATGAGCACTCAGAATCATAGAAGGAGAGGAGAGGGAGACAGAAAAAAATATATATTTAAAGAAATAACACAAAATTTCCCAAATTTGATGAAAACTATAAACCCATAGCTACAAAACTTTGAGCAAATCTAAAACCAAAGAAACCACCTCAAGACACAACATAAACAAATGTGATGAAGAAAAAAATGTCAAAATTAGCCAGAGATATGAAAAAGTCATCGGTCAGTTTACCGATTTGGTTATGTACTGGTAGTTTGGTCACTATGGAGACTAAGGCAGAGACTACTCTTTCTGAGAAAAACTTAAATGAAAGTGAAAGAGAGAAAGGGGTGACTAACATTCAAAATGGATTTTGTCTTTTTTTTTTTTTTTTTTTTTTTTTAATGAGGAAAACCTGAGCAGATTTGTAGGTTGAGGATACTGTTAATGATAGTAAAAATAAATGACATTGCTTAAGCCCTTACTTGTATAACAGATACTATATTAAATAACTTTCATATATTGTCAGTTAGTCTTCACCACAGTCTGATGAAATGGGGTTATTTTTGTCTTTTACAGTGGAAGAAGCTAAGGCACAGATTGATTCAATACTACTCCCAGTTACATAGTTAAAAAGTAGCAGAGCTGGAATTCAAACCAAATCCACCTGTGGTATACCTGGCTACTATTGAATATATGCTGAGCCAGCAAAGGGGCCGAAGTAGAGCAGTAAAGGAGAGAAGGGATAACTGTTGAGTTGATGTCTAGGAAGAGGCAGAGGAGAATATATTTGAAAGCATGGGTGGATGAGTTGGTGTTCATCCCAAGGACAGGAAGACTTTGTTTTTGAGATGTGGTGAAAGAAGTAAAGGGTGGATGTGGGCGTCGATAAATGGATCTGTTGATGTGGGGAATGAGTTTAGGTGGCCTAAATTTGTCTGGTGAACGAGTGAGGTATATAGGAATGCTAAAGCTTCATATAACTGTTAAGGGGGAAAAGTCAAATAAAAGGAGTGATGAATACTTGTTGAGAGCTCAGCTGTATTTGGCATCTACTTCAAATGGCTATGTTGTATATTTTCAGCTGTGGAAAGGGAGAGGGAGAGAGAGATGTGCATGGTAAGGATTTCAAATTTATGCTACCCCCCAAAAGCATGGCAACTGTTTCTCAAAACCAGACCAAATTAGTAGGTAAGGTCAAAGGAGGCCACAAGAATAGAGTATAATAGGTTAATAACCGTGGCCACCTTGGTCTCCCTGTTGACACTCACACAAACACCTAATTGTTTCCTCATACTGACCCCTTTCCAGAGAAGTTCACTTGGTATAGGCCCTTACTGAGCTATTCCTTTCCTTGGAATGTCCTAGAATTTCAATTTTTGACATTTTTTCCATGTTGTTACATGTCATCTATGAATCATGAACTCTTGTTAAACTTTTAGCTCTAGAGTAAATGTTTCCTTCCACTCTCAATTACCAACAAGCCAATTCAGTAACACAAGTATCTATTGTGAAATCATATTTATGAACTTGTGACATTATATCTAACCTTTCGTTGCAAATACTAGCTGACAATCTAAGATTGGTCTTTGTGCTCTATTTTCTTAGATTCTGCATTTTTAAAAGATGACAAACGTGGTATCCATTTGCATTACACAGTGTGAAAATGCAACTATAATATCTTTTCCAGGTTATGTTTATGTGCGAAGCGTTTCATCTGCTAGAGTTGAGTCTGAAGTTTCTAACCAGAGCTGGATCTGCTGAAAAGGACAACTTACCATTTTATGGAAATGTCAAATTTTTATGACAATGAACTTCCAGAATATGAATTTTATCTTTAAGGAGGGTAAAATCCATTCTTCCAAGCTTGGTCTTCCTTTTTTGTTGTTGTTGTTTTTTAGTGGAGTACACTATATGAAAAATAGCTTAGCCGCCCTCTATCTGAACATCTATGACTCAATCCTTTACAATCTTGTGTAGAAACTACAGACATTTCAGATGTTGGCCCTGTCAGGCTTTCTTCAGTTCCTTAGGCACCAAAGGCAGTGGAGTGATGGAAACAGCAAATAGGAAAGGAAACCTCTCCATCCTCCTGCTTTTGCTGTGGTCAGAAAACCACAGAAACACATGCATCCTTGGCCCACCTCCCAACAGCCTTCACACTACTGCTATGTGAGAGGGAACTCAACGAGGGGAAATAGAGCTGAGTTTTCACCAAGTCTGAGCGAGAATCTGGCTGCCCCTGCCACTAGGATCTGATCATAGTATTGTACTTATTCTCCAGTTTGAAATTCTGCTGTGAATCCTTGCTGTTTTCAAGCCCAGTCATTTTCAAGCTTATTTCAATCACCTTTTATTGTTAAAAAAAACAACAACAACATTAACTATATATCAGGGGACATTAGAAAATACAGATAAGCAAAAATAAAAAAATATGAAAGTTGTTCTCTCCAGAGAACATCCTTTTGATGCCTTAGTTCTTATCCTCCCAGATCAGTACGTCATTGAGAGTCTCTATTTGATGAGTTGTCATCATACTCTTTTAATCCTTTAAATATGGTTTCCTTTCACATTTGAACATGTTTATAATAGTTGCGTCAAGTCTTTATTAGAGTCAACATCTGCACCCTCTATTTCTTCACATGTCTCATGCTTTTGAAAACAGGACCTTTTAGGTGCTATATTGCAGCAATTCTGGATCCTCCCCCGGCTATTTGTTTTGTTATGGTTGTTCATCAGTCTATTTGTTTAGTGACTTGGCTGCACTAAGTCTGTAAAGTATATTTCCCCTAGAGTGTTCAGCCTCTGACATCTCTGCTTAGATATTCCTTCCTTGTTTTTAAGTTTGCCCCTGTGTCAACATAGCTTAGGTGTCAGCCACCGATGGGTCAGAGATAGTGTTTAAGCCTCCTGAGCTGAGTCTGTGTGTGGCTTGATGACCACTTTTAGAGCTCAGGGAATCTACCTATCTGCCCGGCCTTTAGCTCAGGGGCTGATAGTTTGGAAGTTCCCTCAGAAGTAACTCCTGCGCGGTCACAGCTGAAGGCTTTTCCACAGCCTCTGGACCACCAGTACCAACAGTGACTTTGGCAGGACCCCCTTTGGCTGTCTCAGACATCAATTTCTGGGTTCCGGCTTGCCTGCCGGGTATCACTAAGCTAGGAGTCACCACTTGCTGTTAACCCTGGTGATAGCTATTGTTTCTGAAGGTGCCCTGGGTCATGGATTCTACACTCTGTTCCAAAATGTGAGCATCCTCAGGTAGAGCATGTAAGTCTTCACAGCTTACTCAGCCCCACCTCGGTCAGCAGGAGCTGGGGGACAAGGGACTCTGACCTCCTTGGGCTGCCCTCTCCGCAGTCTCCCTACAGAGCAGGAGCCTGGGTGTGGGGGTGGGTGCTATTGAACGGTTGCAGCTATCCATCCGGTAAAGCTCTTTCACAACAGAGCTGGGCGTGGGGGAGGATGAATGCAGCAGCTTTCCGGGCCTGCCCCGCCCACCTGACCAGATCCTCAGCAGTGGGAAGATAAGGTTCTTCTCTGGCTGCCAAACCTGCCCAGAATAGTCCTTCCAGAGAAGGGAGCTGGGGTGATGGACACACTTGGCTTAAATGCCACGGCCTCCACTGTTCTCATGCAGCCTCAGTGTATTTTGTTGAATAAGTACTGCTGAGTTTTTTGCACGCCCTTAGGTCCCTTTCCAGAGCGTGCAAATGGTTGTCTTATTATAGATAACTCTGACCGGTTTGATCAGTGTTTTTCTGAGGGAGAAGATTCATCAAGCTCTTCACACCACCATTCCAGAAGTTCCACCCCTGGCAGTGGACTGTCATTTATAATGCTACTTTCTTGCTTTAACTTACAATATGAAGAACATTGTAAAATGCCAGATAGAGTTGTTGACTGGCAATGAAACTACTGAGTGTAGTTTAAGTGTTCCATAATTTCCTCAACCTATGAGCTGCCTGGGGACAGGGCCTGTGTCACATTCACTTCTGGTTCCATTGTGCAGAGCAGTAGGTAGGAGATAATGGTCTTGTCGTCTTAAAAACAAAACTAAATACTATGTGTGTTTTTAAACAGATGAATCCATAATTACCTTACCCAATTGCTTACCTCCTAGAGCTAACTTGTTGGCTAATCCCAAGGCTGGCAGCTGGCTCCCACATGGCCTTCACAGTACACACATGCACATGTGAACATACACTCTTAGACTGATCTTTGCATAGCCTTCTTCCAGTAACAATTCTTCTGAAAAGTGCCCATATGTAAAGCTTTTTCTTTTAACCTATTAAACTTTAAAGTCGTGGTGCCTATGTCCTACCCCCTTTTTCAGGAACCAATTAAAAATATTTGAGAACTGAAATAAATTACATATTGGCTCAAAAATACAAGAAGAAAACTGCAGAACCAAAATAAGTGTGTTTAATTAAATATCTATAAAATATAACATTAGATTAACCTATTCCAGCAGCAAATCAACCTTTAAAAGTTTACATATCAATTATATTTAGGGTGACATAATGAATTTAAAGATATTTTATAAAGCGAGTAGTGAAAACTCCTCAAAGGTTTTAAAAATCTGTTCACAATATTTCATCCACATTGTTAAAATAAGGGTTGTGGGGATTGGAGCTCAAGCCTGGCACCAGCTTGTAGGGACCTCGTGAAAGATCCCCAACACTTTCTCAAAAAAGGTAATGGTTTTATAGTGCATTTAGCAATGTTTTTCTATTCTGGTTTGGATGGAGACACCACAAAAATGAACTGTGTAGACATTTTGTCATTTACAATCATTCATTTGTTCCCTTGGCAAACATTTGCCAAACACCTACCCTGTGCCTGTGGTTCCACTGGCTGATGTGAGAGTGAAGAGCAAGGCAACCTGGGCCCTTCCCAATAAACATAGGTTTATTGCTACCTTTTAAAATGAAAAACAGAGTTCTTTGGGGTTGAGTGGTGTATGTGATACCTAACATTTAGAAACCAGAGAAGATTGATATTTAAGCCGAGGTATGAGGAAAGATTTGGAGTGAAGTCAGGGTAAAGTGAGAAATGGCCAGTACAGCAGCCCTGAGGAAGGAAAGAGACTCGTGCGTTTGTGGAAGTGCAGGGCAGTGGGAATGGCTGGAGCGCTATGAGAATGAGGACGGTGTATGCAAGAGGCCAGCAGGGTGACAGGGTCACAGAGGACTGTAAGGATCATTTCAAGGATCTTGAGTTTTATTCCACTTGAAGAGTTCTGGTCATCTAGCACAATAAGACTTTGTGTGAATTTTAAAAAGATCTCTATGGAAAGCAGAAGAGCATGGGCCCTAAGTGGAAGCAGTGATGGGAGGAGAGCACAGCAGAGGTTTCAGAGTTCTCCCTTAGCAGAGGGTGTGTGACTTAGACCAACGAGATCAGGGAAGGGAGAGGAAAGTGACAGAACTGAGAAAACATGTTGGGAGGTGAAGACAACAGGCATTGAAAAACACAAATCGTTTCTTTAGTTCTGTTTGTCGATTCTATGTTAGTTCAGCTAAAAGTCAAACCTAATACAAAATACTCATTGCACTGTGGTAAAACTTGAGGGTTTGGTGCTGTTTTATGATGTCTGTTAACTACTTACCACCTAACCCAGAGAGTAAATCAAAAGTTCGTTTATCAGAAATGAGAAAGGAATAAATCATGTTGCTTCAGGTACCAGATAACCTTCCGTGTTCCTTTGATAGTGACGGCAGAGGCGTTGTGTAGACAAGAGTGAACGTGGATTTTGGGAGCTGAACCACTTAGGTTTCAATCCTGATTCTGCCTTTAACTAACTCCATAACTTGGAACAACTTACTTAACTTTTCAAACATTAGTTTAACGAGATAATACCTACCTCATAAACCATTTTTGTGAATAAAACAACTGATGTACAACACTTGCTCATAATAGATGCTCAATAACTACTAGTTCTCTCAACATAAAAAATAGCCGTCCTAATAATCTATACTATTCAGGTTGTTTGCTAGACCTAGAAATATGCTTTTTTAGAATTGGAGGAATTTGACTCAATTCATTTCCTCAATTTTCAGACGAAGAAACTGCAGTCTTGCTGAAACCAGTTTGGCTCAGTGGTAGAGCGTCGGTCTGCGGACTGAAAGGTCCCAGGTTCGATTCCGGTCAGGGGCATGTATGTTGGTTGTGGGCACATCCCCAGTATGGGGTGTGCAAGAGGCAGTTGGCTGATGTTCCTCTCTCATTGACGTTTCTAGCTCTCTATCCCTCTCCCTTCCTCTCTGTAAAAAATCAATAAAATATATTTAAAGAAAGAAAGAAAGAAAGTAAGAAAGAAAGAAAGAAAAAAAGTAACTGCAGTCTTCATATAGAGAGGAAAACGACTTGCCCAGGGGTACAGAGCCAGTGTCGAACTAGAAATTATTTTCTCCAAACATCCAGCTTCTCTCCAGCGTTTAACTGAAAGATTTTATAAGATGTCCATATATTCGTGTTATTGCTGCTTACAGCACAGAGAGGGTGATGACTAATCATGATCCTGTGCTCTCTTTGTTAGTTGCATGCCAAGGGAAAACTTGCTGGAACCAGAGTGGCAGAATTAAAAGCCAAGTACACCTTCCTGCATGACACTCTTATAAGGTATGCTGCTTACTTAGTAAAAGCAATGGGGACATCTTCAACCATATTTATGTTTTTTACTTTTATCTTATTTCGCATTCCCCTCAAAAGCGGATCCTGAGGCAAGAACTTGAGCTGTACTTTGAGAAGTGATACCGGAAATGATCATGAGAGAGTGGGGAAGTGAGATGGGGACGGGAGGCAGCCAGCTGGTGATGCGTTAGTTAGTCTTCGGGTTAGCACGGTGGCACATGGGGCTCTGTCTTGTTGAGAATGCGGTGTGTGTCTGTGTAGAACAGGGCATTTGTCCACCCCTCTTTGGGTAGGATGGCTGCTGTGAAGATGAGCTCCCGGCACATCTAGCTTGCCCTTTTGAAAAGCCAAGCAAGCTCCTGTGGCCAGAGAAGTTTCGCAGACGGAAGCACACAAGTGCTGCTGATACATATGAGAGTGCGCCAAGGGATTTGGGTGGGACACTGGCATTCTTCCTGTCCCCCACCTCCTGCTGCATAGCCTTGCATGATGTCTCCACCAAAAGCCAAGGAGAGGCAGCAATGGACAGAAACTCCATTCTGCCATTCCCCAACCAACCTCTCCCCCAGTGGCCAATCGTTGCCTCTCCTTCTTTTCTTGGTCAGTCATTTATTTTTCCACCCTCAAGATGAGAGCAAGAGTGAACGCCTAGGAGAGCAGAGCTGCATCCCTATGCACCATCATTTTCACCCTGCCCCATGCTTCTCAGCTCCAGGAGGCCTCTCAGCATGCTCCAGAGCCCTCGGCTTTGGTTCCCTTCCTCCTCTTCCCCATCCCCAAGCTACATCCTCACCCTCATCCCCACATGGAGACTCCATTTCCCACTATTAGTCCCACGTGCCAGTGTGCACATGTAGTTCTCACGAATCAGGAACTTAGAGGATTTTGATGGAAAGTCTGAGGTCATCTTTCCCAACACCCTGAACATTGCTTAACTGAGGAGAAAACTCTGTGCCGTTCCGTGGCATCTCTCTGAACCTCTTTGCAGATGCAAGGACCATTGCCACACCCTCACCTCTTAATAGCTCTAACGCAGAGCCCCGCAGAGCTTTGCTGGTGCTGGCGTGGCTTCCTCATCGCCTGCCCCACAGCTCAGTTCCCTGGGCCCCCGTGACAGAGAGCAAGGCTGGACCAAAGCTATGGCGTTATTTCTTCCTGCTTCCCAGTTGTGTTGCAAAACCTTCACTCTCCTTCTGCCAACCACATGGTAACTCCTCTTGACCCCTCAGTTCGGTTTTCCTTTTTGTCACTATGAACACCCAGCGCTCGCTCCCACTCCCACTGCCTGGAGGGGCGGGAAGGCGTGATGGAGGAGTCTGTCCACTTTGCTGCCGGGGTTACAGCAGGGCAGACAGAGGCTGGAAATGCTGAGCTGACACTGGTGGGTTTTCCCTAACAGGGGTCCTCAAACTTTTTAAAGTGGGGGCCAGATCACGCGGTCCCTCAGAGAGCTGGAGGGCCGGACTATATGAACTACTAATTCCTACTGTAACACCTCGGCTGCGCTCACTGCCCAAAAAACCTGGCGGGCCGGATCAGACTCCTCTGCGGGCCGCAAGTGGCCCGCGGGCCGTAGTTTGAAGACCCCTGTGGGCCTAGAAGCTACGTTTATATTATAAGAGCTATTCAAGTCTCTTCTGCTGCCACTCTCTTTCCAGTCCATGTGGCTAAATGGCCATTTGCATTCTGGCTGGGACCCTAACCGCCTTGCCCACCTCCCCTCCGGGAGAAAGCAGGCCCCATGTGTCCTCACGATGTGACTCTGTTCTTGTGGGGCCAGCACACAGGACTCGGAGGTGCACCTGCTCCAGAACGCCAAGCGGTTCGCCGAGCGGATCCAGCAGCAGCGGATCCACCTGCAGCAAGCCGACAAGTTCCCGGAGGCCTTCTCCACCGAGGTCTCCAAGATGAGAGAGCAGCTCCTCAAGTACCAAAACGAATACAACGCCGTGAAGGAAAGGGAGTACCACAACCAGTACAGGCTGAATAGGTAAGTGCTCGGTTCTCCCAAGCACGCTGAAGACAGAGGCGAGCCAAGCGGTTTCCACACAAACAACATTCGACCAAGTTGGGGGTTTTCGGTACAATGAGTACGCGATAGCAATGATCACAAGCCTATCTCTTTCCTTGGTTCCCTGGAACAGTCAGTCCCTGAAGGATACGGTTACTCAACTTCTAGAAAAAGCTGAGGTGGCAGGGAGACGCTTTCAGGAAAAGGAGTTCCCTGCTGTGTTTCCCGTGTGTAAGGGAGCCACCAGCTTTGGGAGCTACAGCCAAAGAACACACTCCCGGGAGCCAGGACTGGTGCTCGCTGGCCCTGAGGTGTTGGCAGCACCAGATCATGTGTCTGCATGGCGAGTGCCCCCCCCCCCCCCCCCCCCGCCCCAACACACACACACACACACACACACACACACACACACACACACACACACACTTTCCAGATAAGCCTACGTGAGCTGAGAGTCTTATCTGGCTAGCCTTCTCATATCAGGACTCAGAATACACATTCAAGCTCATTCCCCCCTTACTAAACTATTCCTTAGGATCAAGGAAGAAAGTTGCTTCCTTTTCAAAGACACATTTACTTATCCAAATCTACAGGATGTCATTCAGTGAACTAAAGCAGAAGTGCATTGCGAGAAAGGCCGATGCTATTTCCAAAATCTTTACTAGAATTCTGTCTGTGAGTAGCAAGTCAGCAGGAGAGTTTGTTCAGCAAATCCCACTATTTAAATTGAATTTCAAAATGAGTGTAATCCAGGTTCCTGTGCGGGAGGGAAAGCCAAACCATGTCTCCTAAAAGTGGTTACCATGTAAGGTGGCACAGTGTTCTCTGGCTACTTTTAAGAGGTAAATTTCTGCCCACGGGAATGTAATTCAGCCCTGCTGATGGATAAGCAAAAAGGCTTGAGTGACCTCCAGGGACCTTGCAAGTCCTGGATTTTGAATCCTCTTTTGGGGCCCTTTTTTTCCAGCTTGGGGGGGGGGGGGGGAGAGAAGGCTGGCATAATCAGGAGAATTATATTCAGAGGAGGAAAACATCTGAGTTCTTTTTTGTCTTTCAATCTAACCAGTTTTAGACTCAACAGTGCAATCTATAAAAAGAAGGCCTTGCTATTTCTGTGCTCTGTAAGCACTCTTTCAGTTGAAAAAATAATGAAATTAAAACAATTGGTGGTTGTTCATTAGTATTGAAAATATGAATGCTTGACATTTCCATGAAAGGGTAAGAAGAACATAAGTCACTTGATATTTAAGTTGTTTAAAATTTCCGAGTCTTCCTGCCAAGGGGGGAAAAATCAACACAAAACAACCAGAACTCTTGCCTTTTAGGTATAGACAGACAAACTGTTCATTGAGCTACTTGGGATCGGGAGGGACCGGGCACGCTGACCAACAGTGAACAAGAACATTCAAACGCACATTTGCAAAACTGCTTAGTGTGTATTCTTTCTGGATTTGTAATGCATGAGACGTTAGCTTCAGCAGACTCCTTTGCATTCTCAAATGATAACAGCTCCAAGAAGTAACAAATGTATTTTCATAAAAATAACAGTGATACTGAAAGAAATATCAGGAAAGAAGAAGAGGCTGCCTGCTTCATTGGCTTCACATATGTAGAATTACATGGTACCGAAACCAATTCAGTAAACACTCTTTTCCCGGGAAATAGGTAGATATTTCCATCCCCACAGAAAAAATAAGCCAGTTAAAGACTATTCGCCCAAATACACTGATGGTGTTTTTCACATCGGTACAACAAACCCTCATTTTATTCAGGGCCCAAATAATAGAAACCCAAAGAACTAGCTAGCACTTCTCAACCCCAACATCTGTAGGAACTTCTGAATCACTGGCAACAAGTAAGAATAATACACCGTTCGAACAGTTATCGGGAAAGGATTTAACTCTGCATTTTGGTTGATTTTCTCATGTTTTAACATAAAGGTAATTTAATAAATGCTAGTGGTAAGTATAATTATGTAGTCAGTTAATAATTAAATCTGTTTTAATGCATCGTTTTGGTTCGAAGATTAGTACTTATTGATGACCTCTTGATAAATATACAGTTTAGGACATAAACATGTAACCTACTTAAATAAGTTAAATGAATACATGATAAATAAATAATGAAGTAATTAAATAAACACTGGTCATAACTTATTTTGAAACAAAATGGAACTCATTCTATTTCTAGAAACTTTCCCTAAAAAGGTTTTCCAATATTCTTTTCAACATTTTCCTTACCTTCACTTTACTTTTTTTTTTTTTACTTCTCTGCTTTCTAATAATTCCTAAGATTTGGAAAGCAAATAAATTGAGTCTCTCACGCTACATCTGATGCATTCTGGGAAGTGCCCATCAGCTGGGGAGACGAGGCCATGGCCCGCGCTGTCCACCGCGGGAGAGGCCGTGGAGAGAGGGGACACTGTGCTGCGCATGTGCCAGACCCTCCCCACGTGGTACTGGCCTCCGTGACTACTTACTGCCCCATAGCTGGTCCCCGTGGTCCCTCCATTCTTACTCCAGTGGTGACAGTAACGTGGGAACCGAAGCAAACAGATCCCGTAAGAAGGGAACAGGAATTATTTTAGCACTGCATCGGGGATCCCAACAGCTTAGAACAGGACAGAGAGGCATACAGGTCATCAGGATTAACTGCAAGGAAAGCTCACAGCTGGAGCAGATTTCACCTTCTGAACTTAAAAAATCTTTCCTGGCTCGATCCCCAGTGCAGGGTGCACTGGAGGCAATCAATGAATCTCCCTCATCATTGATGTTTCTATCTCTGTCTCTCTCCCTTCCTCTCTGAAATCAATTTTAAAAAATGTATTTTTTAATCTTTCCTGCCTGCCTGCCTGCTCTGAGGCAACCTAGAACCGAACCAGCTTAGCACAGGTTTTGCTGTTTAGTCCTCACAACCGAAGGAGAAACACCTGAGATCCAACCCTAATGCTCCTGGTTCCTTGCTAAGCCTTCCCACGGAAGGTGACATTTGAATTTTTTACAAGCTTTCTATGTGGTGCCATTTCACGTCAGAGCTGGAGAACTGTTGGTCCCAAAAGTGGTTTTCAGCCCTGACTGCACGTGAGACTCGCCGGAGTCTTCTCTCGGTGACCACCCGGTCTCAGCGTCAGCACCTCGGTGACAGGGCCACACTCCGCAGCAGCCAGCCCAGCTCTGGGCAGCCTGCCTCCCAGATGGTGATGGCTTGTACTGGTTTAGAAATCTACCTTCTTGCAACCTCCACCCATTGGGCTGGTTCTGCTCCTGGTGGTGAATAATGCCTCTTGCACTTGGCAGCATACAGGATTCCTGCATTGTCCACTCACTCACACGTCCTTTAAACTAAAAACCTTTGATGGCATGGTTTTAGTTAGGACTTTCTTGCTGCAGAAAAGAAATCCTGCCGAAACCGATTTGGCTCAATGGATAGAGTGTCGGCTTGGGGACTGAAGGGTCCCGGGTTCGATTCCGGTCAAGGGCATGTACCTTGGTTGGGGGGCATATCCCCCGTAGCGGGTGTGCAAGAGGCAGCTGATCAATGACTCTCTCTCATCAAAGTTTCTAACTCTCTATCTCTCTCCCTTCCTATCTGTACAAAATCAATAAAATATATTTTTTTAAAAAAAGAAAGAAAGAAAAAGAAAAGAAACCCTGAGGAGCTTTGACACTGAAGCACCCCTTAGTCTGGAGGACTAAAATGTCAGACAGTTTTCCATTTTAATGTCAGTTTAAAAGGTTAAGAGTTAACATATATCAAGAGGCACACAAAAATCTGTTAATCCCCCACAATGCCATGCAAAAATGAGGATCCGAAAGTAGAAAAAGAAAGACATTCTGCATAAATATGTTTATTACACTATAATAATAAAAGAGTAATGGGCTAATTAGACCAGAATTCCTTCTGGACTTCACTCTGAACGTCCTCCGGACAAAGCCAGAGCCGGAGCGAAGCCCGGGTCCCAGGTGCCGGAGGGAAGCCAGTGCTGGCAGCCAGGGGAAGGAAGGCCTGCTTGCACAGATTTTTGTACATTGGGCCTCTAGTTATTCATAAAAGTGGAAAGTTGAAAGCAATCTGAATTCTAAAAAAATAATGGAATATTACAATAATAATGTATTCTAGAGGCAGCTTGGTACTGAAAAGCCCACTGAAGTCAGGTAGGAATAGGTTGGAATGTCAGTTCAGCCTGGACTGTGGGACTTTGCCAAGGTGCCTACCTCCTCAGTTTCATTTGTACAATGAAGATAATAATACTTGTAAGCAAGGTCCTGAAGTTTAGAAATGATGCATGTACCTGCATATAATAATAAAAAAAATGGGTTCCGTAAAAGATAGGTAATATTTAGGATTGTTTTATTAAGGTATATTCACCCACTAGAAAACCTTGAAATCATAGCTTTTAAATGATTAATTATGAAGTCTGTTTTGCAATCGGGAAACTATTTTAATTACATGTTGGGTCAAAATGGATTCACTCATATATACACATTTAATATAATTTTATTAAAAGGTACTAAAAGGAAGACCCTGGGGCGGGCGGATGAGGGCATGTGACCGGGGGTAGGGGAGACTAGGGAAAGGTCAATGGGGAAAAAAAGGAGATATATGTACTACTATATATATTTATATATAATACTTTAAACAATAAAATAAAATTTTTAAAAAGGTACTAAAAGGAACATAATATGAATATATTAACTAAATATATGAAAATCTTTAACATTTAGATATAAAAGATCTAAATATTAGATCTTTATTAGATTTATTTGAAAGATATTAAAGTAATATTAAAAATGATAAAAGGAAAATAAAAATGATCAGCTGGTGCAATGGGGTGGGATTATGAATGATATACAGTTGACTCCTGAACAATGTGACAGGTAGCTGGGGCATTGATCTGCACCCCTCCCCCACCAACCTCCGCCAGTCAAAATCTTTATATAACTTTTGACTCCCCAAAATATTAACTACCAATAGCCTACTGTTGACCAGAGCTTTACCAATAAATAACATAAACAGTCAATGAACACATATTTTGTACATTATATGCTATATTCTTACAATAAAGTAAGCTAAAGAAAAGAAAATGTTATTAAGAAAATCATATGGAAGAGAAAATACATTTACAATATTTCTTGGGAGGGGAAATCTGCATATAAGTGGACCTGACCAATTCAAAAGTTAACTATTTCTCTATAAATACAAAAACATACATTTTTTCCAAAGGACAAAAGTCACTCGTTTCTTAATTAAAAAAAAAGAAAAATTAAAATATATTTTTTTATTGATTTTTCACAGAGAGGAAGAGAGAGAGATAGAGAGTTAGAAACATCGATGAGAGAGAATCATCAATCAGCTGCCTCTTGCACAGCTGATGTGCCCGCAACCAAGGTACATGCCCTTGACCAGAATCAAACCTGGGACCTTTCAGTCCGCAGGCCGACGCTCTATCCACTGAGCCAAACCGATCCTGGCAAAAAAAAAAAAAAAAAAGAAAAATTAATAATAGAAATATAATTAGTTAAAACTTCCCTACAGAGCTAGCCATTTCATGTTTGTTTAAAGAAAAGGTTATAAATCAATTTGTGGGAGTGCTTCTTTGTCACCATTTTGAAACTCAAGCACACTAAGGTTGCCTTTACAACCAAAAGCTAGCAGCACACTACTGCCCCCACGTGGTAGAATGGGTGAGGTGTAAGATCAATAGCTTGGAAGAAAAATAACAATTTACATGCAAGCTCTAAAAGCGAAGATATAAGTATTCAAAGGTCTGAAAATTTCAGCTTTAGCTTGTGGCCAAGACAGCTAACCTATATTAAGTTCCATGTGTCACACATTTATTACACCAACCTTAGTTTACATTATCACAAATAAAATTTCATAAAAATAAAACTTGTTGTGCATGCCTCTTTAGCTCCATGTTCCCAGACCTACCGGCTAGTAGTATCCATTTATGTGGTGAAACCAGTATAAGCTGATGCAGTAGTCCAGAAAGACATTAGTTCATTGCAAAAAATATCAGAAGAAATGGCCCAGAGCGTGCCTGGAAGGAGCCAGGGTCTAGGGAGAGGGTCATGTTCCCAAGTATCTACATGTGATGAGGTAACTGCCCCAAGAGGTTGTGTTTGCAGTGTTGTGGGAAGTCTGGAGGGAAGCACCTACATGGGCCTGTGGGACTCGCTGAAGCCATCAAGAATGGGCACTGGGCCTGGCACACAAGCATTGGGAGTACACTGGGAGAAGGGGAGGAAAAGTTATTCCTGCAGCAATAGCTAACTCTTTGTCAAACCTCCTTTTTAAATTTTTTTTTTCAGCTTACTGGAAGAAAAAACCCTCATAATCAAGGAATTTGAGAGGATCCCTAAGCCAGGAGTAAGTTTTATATAGATAGTCTAGAGTTTGTTAACATAGCTGGGTTCAAACATCATTTTTTATAAATATTCATGCATTACTGCAGCCATACCCCAAACATTGAAAAGATCCAGAAGTCTTAACCATGGGCGCTATCGAAAGGAATATCTGTATAACTTGTGGAGAAAATGTAGGGGGTGCCTATGACAGACAGGCTTTAGCTATTTGGCACCTAATTTAGGCTGTGTTTTGTTAGACAATATTTGCTCTGTTTCCAGAAGAAGAGAAAAGGATTCTGTGGCTGGCATTCTAAAACATTGTTTTTGCTGTAGCTATTACTTTTATAGTTTCCCAAACAGCTTATTACAAGAAATCTTTATCAAGAAGATGTATCACTTATCTATGCCTGCATAACAAAACAACCCAAAACTTAACGGCTTAAAACAACAACCGTTCCTTATTTTTCACAGTTCTGAATCCACCTTGTCTCTGTTGGACCAGCTGGGGCTGGGAGGCCTGGGATGGTTTCCTTCCTATGTCAGCCAATTGGCAGGCTGGTTGGTCTAAGGTCACATGCCACTAGTCAGTCACGTGAAGGAGGGGTCTCCAGCCTCAAAAAAAAAAAAAAAAAAAAAGACAGCCGAAGTCGGTTTGGCTCAGTGGTAGAGCGTTGGTCTGTGGACTGAAAGGTCCCAGGTTCGATTCTGGGCAAGGGCATGTACGTTGGTTGCGGGCACATCCCCAGTAGGGGGTGTGCAAGAGGCAGCTGGTCGATGTTTCTCTCTCATTGATGTTTCTAGCTCTCTATCTCTTTCCCTTCCTCTCTGTAAAAAAAAATCAATAAAATATATATTTTTTTAAAAAGGAAAAAAAAAAAAAGAGGCAGAGAAGGCAAACTCCAGCATGCAAGCACTTTTCAAGCCTATGCTTAAATCATTTTGGGGATATTTCATTGGTTAAAACAAGTCATTTGGCCAAATCTAAAATCTAAAAATCAATGTCTCTACATAGGCCCTACCTCTTAATGACAAAGATTTGCTGGAATAGGAGGAATTTGGGTCTAATTTTTGAAATCTATCATACAGAGTAAAAAGAAAGATCATCACACTTTGTAATGCTTTCACCTTTTGAGTGGTTATATTTCAAAACTATGTTGTTGGTGTTTTAATTCCAAGACACAAAAACCTATGTAGCATACAGCAAAATACAATTTTATACATATGAATATATATTATATACAGGGTGTTCCCAAAATGTATACACACTTCAACAGCTGATAGTTTAATTTTGAAAACGAAATATAAACACTGCCTTTATAATTATTCAAAGTGTGTGTATACATTTTTTTTTTTTTAGAACACTCTATATGTATATATCCAATTGGGAAACAAAAATTTATTATGAGTCTGGAGTGGAGGGTATTTGAGGAGAATGTGCATGAAAGGGGAGAAGTAATATCATAAGAAAGTGGGAGATTATGAGTGCAAGAGTGTTCAAAATTCCAAATACTAGTACATACTCCCTAATCTCCTGTGGGACACAGGTTAACCAGAAGCCAGAAGCCTTAATCTTTGAATAAAGATTATTTGCATCTAATTTTGTCAAAACACAAAGCTACTAAAAAATAGCCTGGAAGTTTTCACTAACACTTTTTGATATAAGATAAAAATTAACGCAGAAAAAAAGGAAACACTTGAATTATAGGAGGCCCTGGACAGTGTGTCTCAGTGGATAGAGTGTTGACCCATGCATCAAAGGGTAGAGGGTTCAATTCCTGGTCAAGGGCATCTACATGGGATACAGGTTCAATACCTGCCCCCATCAGGTCATAAGGAGAATCTGGGGATGTGGGAGGCAACCAGTAGATGTGCCTTTCGCATGTTGATGTTTTTCTCTCTCTAAATGTGTGTGTGTGTGTGTGTGTGTGTGTGTGTGTGTGTGTATCCCTCCCCTCTTTACCTCCCTCCCTCCCTTCCACTCTTTCTCTAAAAAAAAGGTGGGGGGGGAGAAAGAAAGAAAAAAACACGCTCAGGTGAGGATAACAAAAAATAAATAAATAAAATATAAGAGGATAGAAAGAGCAATAGTAAAAAGAAAAAAAGAGTATGAATCTAATGTTTAGTACATTCAGTACAATTGTCATGTCTTTATTGAAAATGTCAGAAATCATAAATTGTATTTAACTTGGTAAGAAATCATTCATGAAGCTCAAAACAAATATCATCAAAATGGTGAGTAAAATTATTTCTAATTTAAGTAGACAAATTTTTGTTCAGACTCTATATAACCTAATGATTTTCATGGCTTTTAAAGGAAATGGAGAAGAAGATGAAAATACTGAAAGAAAGCACTGAAGAATTACGTAAAGAAGTAATGCAGAAGAAATTAGAAATTAAAAATTTACGGGAAGATTTAACATTTAAGCAGAAGCAATTGCTAAAGGAGCAGAAGGAACAAGAAGACTTGGTGGAATGTCAGGTCACCCTAAAGGTGTGCTACTTATTGTTTATAAATATTCAGACATTGTGCCTGTGTGGACATAAAAATGCGTGGATGTCAAGTTTGACTGCATAGGTTTGACAAAGAGAAGTGTCATCGCACAAAAACATTCAGCATTGTGAGTAAGCCAATCAAACTAAAGCTGGACTCTATGAATTCACAGAAGCCTTAGAGTGTCTGGTAGGATCATTGTAATTTGGAGTCCCAACCCAGGAACCGACCTCTCTAAGACTGCCAAGCATTTTTCCATACTAGAATTGTCACAAACAACATCTCTTCCTTGAACAGGAACCAAATTTTCTAACCTTTTATGTATCTTTTTATCAGCTAATCCTTGTCTGTTTGGTTCCACTCTACTTTCCTCTTATCATGCAATTGATGAGGGGCCTGTATTTATGTTTTAAGAGATAATTGACATTCATTTTATTTTGAAAAAGACATGTAACAACTCTCAAAACAATTTAACCTTGAGTTGTTTTTAAAATAACATCTGTCGCCAAAACCGGTTTGGCTCAATGAATAGAGCGTCGGCTTGGGGACTGAAGGGACCCGGGTTCGATTCCGGTCAAGGGCATGTACCTTGGTTGCGGGCATATCCCCAGTAGGGGGTGTGCAAGAGGCAGCTGATCGATGACTCTCTCTCGTCGATGTTTCTAACTCTCTATCTCTCTCCCTTCCTCTCTGTGCAAAATCAATAAAATATATTTAAAAAATAAATAAATAAAAAATAAAATAAAATAACATCTGTCACTCTGCTTAGTGTGATGCACTTTGAACTCTTTTTGCTTATGAGGCTTATGAGCCAAGATGTACCCAGCTGCTATCTGGAACTTAGGAACTCAGCAGAGATGGATTTATGAGGAACTCGGTGAAGCTAAAGCTTCAGGCCCCTCACTTGCATGAGTCTCTTCCAAAAGCCCTGTATCTAATTCAGCATTTGTAATTTTCTACTGTTTTTCTAAAAGAGCACACAATCCCCCCCCCCCCCCCCCCCCCCCCCCAAAAAAAAAAAAAAAAAAAAGTACAAGTTTCAGCCTCACAAAACTCGGATCTGCCCCAGGACTGAGCAAGATCCCAGGGAGAAATGCACACACCGCAGTGATGTGTTCACCCTCTATGCACATGTTACCCCAGGCCCCAAAGCCCGCTGTGGCCCTCAGGCAGGAGCGGCTCTTCCATCACCAATGCCACGTACATAAGATTCTTGAGGCTAAAACTGAATGTCCCATGAACTCTCAGAGCATTGCGGAAAGTGGTGTTAGACAAGCTTAGCTTCTGACCTTGGCCTTGATGTTTACTAGCTGTGCGACTTTGGGAAATTTTTTACCTTCTCTGAGCACGAGTCTCAGGAAGGTTCCTAGAAAGAGAGCTTAAGACAAGCATTCGTGGAGGGAGGGCTCTAGGGAGAATCTGATAAGGGCTTGAGGGAAGCAGGAGAGAGCTGGGGAAGAAACTGGGCCAAAGGTGGTTTCAGGAGAAGCTTAGTATCAACCTGATCTTATGAGGAAATCTTGACCATGAATTGCACGGCAGAAGTTGTTCCAGCCAAAGGCAGAGGGCAGGGGCTGTTACATCACCACATCAGTTAGTCATTTCACAGCCTGCTCTCCCCTTCTCTATATCCCCTGTTCCCCAACAAGTCAGCTCTGCTCAGTTTTGAAGAAGAGAACAAAGATGAACAGTAGGCAGCTGACTCCCACAACCTCAGATGGATGGGTGTACCTCCATACAGGGAAATCTGGGCTGAGCACCCACTGTATTTCTTAGACTCAGTTATCTTCCCTTTAAAATTATAACAACCGTAACTATAGCGTAAGCTTATTGTGAGTATTAAATAGAATAATTAAACCACCCTGCATAGTACAGAACAGATAGTGAAAGTTCTACATATTGTAGTTCTTTTCTCTCCTATTTAATTTGTTTAGCTAACATAATTTAATGTGGTTCCTTTTTTTTTTTTTTTAAACTAGGATGAAGTGGTCCACCACCAAGCTATTCCTGTACAAATTGGAAAAGAATTAGAAAAAACAACACGCAAAAAAGTGTATGATTTAATATTTTTATTTTTAACTAGAGGCCCTTGGCCTGGGGGCAGGGATCAGGTCTAAACCAGCTCCATGACATCCCTCAAGAGATCCTGGATTGTGAGAGGGCAGTTCTCAGGTGATGCACCCCAGAATTGGGCTCCCTCCTCTCTAGTTCTGGGTGCATCACCCAAGAACCACAGCTGCCAAGTCACCACAGCTCAGCAGCTCCTGCGTGGAGCGCCTGGCCCCTCATGGTCATTGCGCATCATAGCTACTGGTTCATCAGCTGGTCGGCTGGAGATATATATATATATATATATATATATATATATATATATATATATCTCCCAGCCTCCTCTTACCCAAGCTATATGTGCACATTAAAACAGAAATATTAACCACTGAAAACATCAAATTACTGTTATAATTTTAGAATATTTGCATTTGTTCCTGTCTAGGTTGTATACTAGTATATTAAGCTCATTTAAAAAAAAAGTAGTACAGCATAATACTATCATTCATAATACTTTTATATGTCTTAATTTGGAGACAATTTAGTCTCTTTCCAACTTATAAATCATATCTTTATGGATAATTCCAATTAACTTTAAAGAGATGTTCAATGGATAAATTCTTTAAACTGTGTAGAATTTCATGGTTCAGAAGTATGTCAGCCAGCCAGAAGCCTAAAGCCCAAACAATAGGAACTATTTGCCACCAATTCACCTATGTAATACCTTTTCCACCTACCACCCCACCCACACACATACAACATTCAAAATAGATTCGGAGGCAGAAGTCACTGAGAAAATGTTCAAGGTTTAGAGGAACTAAAAAGATAAAGATAAGTGAAGACACAAAAATTCTGGAGAAATAAAATGATTTCTCTGGTGGCTGATCTCAAAACAAGAGAAAAAAGTAGGCTCTAGTAAATGGTTCTCAAAGCTAAGCCCTCCAGCACCAAAGTTGACAAATTCAGGTTAGTTCTGGGAGGCTGGGCAGGATGAGGGTAGAACCCCAGGATCTGGGGAGAGAGTGGGTAGGCCGGACAAATCTCTGCCCTCAGTGGCACTCAGTGGAGATACCCTCTGAGTCCCACTCATCTATGGTCTTCACCCCACTTCTGAGATCACTGAATTTATGAGCAGCTCTTCTGTTTCCTGGTGAGGAATTAAAAATAGGCAAAGGTAGCCTGGGATCAAAATAAAGCAAATGTGCGAGTATGTATGTGTGTTCATGAGTATGCATGTGTCTGTAGATATACATGTATATGTATGTATGTATCCCTCACAGAGAAGCGGAAAAGAAAAAGATTATCTTGGAACAGGAATTC
Source organism: Pipistrellus kuhlii (assembly GCF_014108245.1). Classification (NCBI taxonomy): domain Eukaryota; kingdom Metazoa; phylum Chordata; class Mammalia; order Chiroptera; family Vespertilionidae; genus Pipistrellus; species Pipistrellus kuhlii. Next base: position 48,606,350 of record NW_023425405.1, on the reverse strand, counting down.
AAAGAACTAAATGACTCCCTAAAGAAAGTTGAAACTAAAATTAACGCTGTAATTGAAGAGAAGGAGGATGTAATAAAGGAACTTGAAGGCAAACGAGCCTTACTTGAAATCAAAGAACGAGAATATAACCAATTGGTCAAGCTACTGGAATTAACCAGAGAGAATGAAGCAACTTCCCTGTCTGAAAGGTTAGTTGTATGTTACCTAAATTTCTCTTCAACTTATGTATGAGGGTTCAAAACATAATCTCAAACAAATGTGTTTCTTATAGAACTTTTCAATAAACATTTTTATAGAATATTAATTCAAATTTTACCATTACTAAAACATATATTATTAAATAAAGCATTTTAGAAACATTTTTTTCCATCCTTTACTCATTGTTTTCAATTTCCTGTGACCAAATTTTAAGGATGCAATCTACTGTATTTCGAAAGTTTCTGAAATGTGCCCCTGGAAAATCCTATCACTGGAGAACGCTATAGTTGAGGTTTGTTTTTGTTTTTATCACATGAGTGGTATTTCTGAGGAAATTATGACTTTTTCCTAATGTGAGCAATGTAGTGATGTGATTTCCCAAGAGTGTTACTTCTCATTTTAAGTAAAATTGCCAGGAAATAGTCTGCCAACCTACTATTCCATCTGGGGTTTTTGTAGGACGGTGGTGTTAAATGATACCAGCTTGCAAACAAAGTTGCTTTGGGCATCATTTACAACTTGATCCTAACATGAGAATAGTTCTGTATGTACACGCTGATCATACTGTCTTTAAAACTACCAAGGGAAGCTGATGACTCATCACTTTCCTTTGTCTCGTTACCTGGAACAGAGGGATTTTGGATCTCAATTTACGAAACTGTAGCATCGACAAACAGAACTACCACGATGAACTTTCTCGGAAGCAAAGAGAGAAAGAACGAGATGTTCGAAATCTGAAAAAAATGGAACTCCTCTTGAAAGTGTCCTGGGATGCCCTCGCTCAAACCCAAGCCCTGCATCATAGGCTGCTGGTAGAGGTGGGTGCTGTACACCACTGTTTGACTTTCAAGCTCAGTGCTGTCTTTTTTTAAGTAAAAAAATGTTGTAAAACGATGTATTAAGTATCAATAGGAAATGGAAAAGAACAGAGAAAAGATCATGTTAAAATGCATCCAACTAATGATAGAGCCTCTAGTCCTTTCATGTTTTTCAATCTCTATCTGCTATCCCAAGTTCAGAGAAAAGTCTTGTTTGGATCCTGTGTCAGCCTGACCAGGGGAAGCAGTTGAGCCATCCAGCCATTATGGGGTAGGACCAAGATTACTACACTCATCCTTGACTTACTAGAGTTCAGTATAAACTAATAATTTTACTACGTCCCAAACAATGCTAGAAACTTTGAAGACTTTAACTCTCCCACCTTTGCAATTCTTCAAAGATATAGTTTAATCCAATTTTTCAAGTTATTCTTGTTGGAAGTATTGGTTTATTATAAGCTTCTCTGTTTTAGCCCAAAACCTAACCTGTGGCACTCCATCTTAGAGTGAAATTTACAGTAAACAGCAGTATAATATTTGTTCCAAGTATTGATGGAAACCTAACTATGATCAGCAGGAGGCTCCTAAAACCAGCACGGTATTGCTTGTATTGATAAAACAATAATAGGATTGACAATTGTATTAGGACACTTCTAGCTATTGAATTCACAAAATAGCACTCATCGGCTATAAAACTAACAGAAATTAAAATGTATTAAAATCCTCTTTCTTCATTGACTTTAAGAAAAATTTAATTTTACTGTCTCTACCATCACCTGGTTTAGTCATCTAACAAGAAGAAATTAGCTGGGCCAGTGTTGATCAGTGGTTGAGTGTCGACCTATGAACCTGAAGGTCTCAGTTTGATTCCTGTCAGGCACATGCCCATGCAGCTCAATCCCCAGAGGGAGGCCTGGGGCTCAGGGAGCGTGTGCCGTGCAGGAAGCAGCTGATTAATCATTGTCTCTCATCATTATGGTTTCTATTCTCTTTCCCTCTCCCTTCCTCTCTGAAATCAATAAAAATATATTTTTTGAAAATGTTTTTAAAATAAGAAGAAATGAACACAAAATTCCAGCAATAAGAAATGAACAAAAGATTGAAGCTGAAGACTTTAAGTGCTCGAGTTTTGCCTGTTGACCAGATATCTAGAACTGTCTGCGTTATCTATGCAGCATGAGGTTTTTATCATTTTTATCTAATGACGTCTCTTTTTGGAAATGACAAGTGTTTATATTTTTTTAGGCCTGGTTTTTCTCAGTACACCTTTAAAGTTTTTCAAACTGTTTTTTATCTGGTCAACTTGAGATTTTTAAGAATCTCATTTTTAATTTGTAATAAAAGACTACTTTTTAAAAGTCAACAAACTGTAAGCACCTGTTAATAAAGGTCTTAAATAATTGTGTTTGGAGAGAGAGAGTGCGCTGTGTTTTTGTTCTAGTAAAGTTTCAGTGAGAGACCAACTGCCTCTGCCTTGTGATTTATAATTAATTGTCCCAGCCACAGTCCTACAGGGGGATGCAAGTACTTGAAAACAGGAGTGGGTCAGGCCAGTTACTCCCATCCTGAATGAACATTTCAGACTTGCAAACAATCCAAAAAGGAAAGAGATAAAAGGTAAGCGTGAAGGGCTCTGGCTATTTTTCAGAATTTGTTTCCCCTCGAGGCAGCTTTTGATTCTCCCATGGTCTTTGATCGTAGAGACTGTCCCAGAAATTCAAGCCACAAGCCTCATGAGCATTGACATATTTCAGAAAAATACCAAAGCCTTGAAGAAACTGAAGTTCACTGATATCAAATAACTGGGATGTTTACAGCAGCAAAAAATAATGTCTAATTTCTTCACTTTTATAAAAGTTACTGATATTTGGTTGTGCATTGAAAATGTCTGGAAGAACAGACTCCAAACTAGGAATAGTGACTCCTGGGGAGTAGAATTTGAAGTAGAGGTAGGAAGCAGAGATGTTTACTTTCTTAGTTTACATATTTTTAATGGTTATAATAAATGCTTTCCCCCCCCCCTAAGTATGAAATGTTACTCCATAAAAGCAAAGAACTGAAATAAATAAACTTACCAAACCTGCTGATACATGCAGTTTGGAGCTCGGGTGTAATGCTACATATCTCATCACTCCAGTATGATAATATAGCTGGAACATAACTAGAATCTATTAGGTTTGCATTTTGGCTGCAAGGAGTAATAGAAACTCAATTACAGTGGCTTACCTACATGGAGGGTGGTTTTATTCACACAATAAACATATTGGATAAGCAGAGGTAGGCATAGCAGGTAATTGCATATTCCAGGGTCCTCTTAGCTTCTTCGTGTGTCATCCTTAACATGTACATGTTATCTCCAAGATCACAAGATGCTCATTTCACCTTCAGGCATAAGATCATGCTGACGTGGGGAAGGGCAGAGAGCAAAAGGCGTATGGCAGCTGACTATTCCAGGAGCCCCGTCCAGCAGGCTTTCACCCATGCTGGCTCACTAGTCACCCTTGGCTGCATAGGAGTCTGAGGATGCCTGGATACATTGCAGCACTGAGCAAACCAGAGGTGCCATTAGCAAGGTCAACATGGAGGGTGGATATTATTGTCTGGGCACCCAACAGACTCTGCTGCCAATGGCTTACCTTGTTACCTCTTCCACAAAGCACAGACACTTAATTCCTGCCTGGAACTGGTGTGGGGGGGTTGTGTTTATGGAGAATTGAGAAAGGGGTCCAGGAAGCAGCTAGCCCAGGTTCAGAAATGAATATTTTATTGAAGTATTATTTGTCATTCAAAACATTGGAAATAGCTAAATATCTGAAACTTGAAATTAGGAAAATTAGTCGACAGCCTTTAGTTGGCAGAGAGTAGCTGGTGAGTGTGCTCTCCTCATATTGGTGATGGAGGCCCTGTAAGCACCCCTGGTTCCAGTTATCGTGCAAGTACAGAGTTTCCCACACTTGGGAGCAAAGCATTTGGAGCAGCCCACTCTTGGGCACCTGTGGCAGAGAATCAGGCGGGCACCAGGGTGCCTGCTGGGCTTTTCCTGTCCCAGAAGAATTAACTCCACTCTCCAACAGGAGAAATCAAACTCTTCCCTGCTGATTTCTTCACCTCTGCACGAACTCCTCCCTGATTACTCAAGCCCATGCTGGGCTGTCCCTCTTGACCTGCTATAGCCACTAGCTGCCAAAACTACAAATTCTGTCTATTGTTATATGGACTTCTCAAGACTATGTCTTACCTCCCTAAGGGCAGTGTGTGCTTCTGTCCAAGATAGGAGAGGTCCTGGGAGGCAGGACATCCTTGGGCAACTGAGGGTAGAGAAGGTGCTACTGAAAATGCACAGGTTCATGGATGTCGGGGCCTCTAAAGATACCCTATAGCTAGTTGAAGGAGTAGCATGAACCTCAGAAAGATCCCGTTAGATGACCTTTAAATCACTACACAGTATGATCTTCCCTTCTTGGGACAAGTTTTAGCCAATATCCTACTTTGGTGCCTAAAATTATGTGCTTTCATAGTAGAAGATAAACCACATCAGATTGGAGTCATGTGCTTTTAACATAAAGGTCCAGCCCTAAGCTTACCCTAAGTCAAAAATGCTGTCAGGCCCCGATGCTGGCCCTTCCTGTATCCTTGGTGGGCACTTCCCAGCAGCTGTCATGTGTCTTATTCCTCTCGCCACTGTTATCCATCATAAAGAATCTGGCAAGTTCATTCCCAATAAGGCAGCAAAGACTGATGGAATGAAATGTTGCCTTCTGCTCAAAGTACTTTCACAGGGGACACAAGCACAAGCTCATACAATAGAAAGGTAATGGGGAATTTCTAGACTAAATAAGAAAGGTTAAGAGGCTTTTCTCTTGTGTAAGAACTTTTCCAGCTACTCATCAAACCATCACATAAAAGTAGCCAACTACTCTCATTGTTATCAATAAGTGGCTCCATTTTTTCTTTAATCTATAGGATTTAAATTCACACTTTATAAGTATAATAAATATCATTAGAATATGCATGTTTCTGAAGTGCTGAGTGATGAGTTAGAGAGGCAGTAACATACAATATTACAATCATGGGTTCTTAGTCTAACTGCCTGGATTTAAACCTATACCACTGAGGCAAGTTGCCTAAATGTCTTCGTTCCTCATTCTCCTAATCTGCAGGATTGGTGATAATAATATTACCTACCTCATTGGAGTTATTGTGAGGATTAACTAAGACCATACATACAAGCATTTAGAAATTTCCCTGACACATAGTTAATGCTTTATAAATGATAGCAGCTATTATTATTAAGACATTTTATTTCCAAATGAGTGAGAAATAGTATATTTACAGCTAGAATTATAGAATTTTTTTGCAGGTCTTTATATTTTATTTTTCAATGACTCCATGAAGAATATTCTGCAAAATCAGTGTTCCTATATGACTCAGAATCATCATTTCTCCACCATTTTCAAAAGGTACCTGATCAGTTCCCTACATGACCTTAAATATTTCTTTCTTGTATAAATGTCTGTTTGAAAATTTGACTTCCAGATCGAAGCTATCCCTAAAGATGATTCTCTTGCTGAGAGGAGGAGAGAGCTCCACAAAGAAGTTGAAGCAGCTAAAAGGAATTTGGCCCAACAGGTTCATATCCCCTCTCGTTTAAGCTCCTATCTAAGAATGGTTAAGATGAAGTGGGTTTTTAACATTACTTCACGAAACCTCGTTAATAAGAGCATCAGTAAAGAGAGTATGATCCTACCTAACCCGGGTCCACTCCAGGCCTACATATCGGAGGAGAAGGGAGGGAGGGGGGAAGATGTACTTGAAGCAGCAAAAATTATACAAATTCATATTTTAAAATAGAAGCTACTGATTATATTAAAACAAACAATAAATGCTTTATTTCATCAATGTTTAATTTAAAATTATCAATTTAGTCAAGCCACTGCCAAAGAATATTTAAACATGCTTTTTATGTCTCTTCTTTTTCTTGAGTGTACTTTAAAATACAGTTTGAATAAGAAAAAGTTCTATCCTGTTAAATGTGTTATTATATTTTCTCATTCTTTTATAAGATTAAAAAAAATACTTGGAGCTAAGGCAATAGAATTACTTTGTTTTGTGGGGGTGGGGGGGTTGTTTTGTTTTTTTAAATATATTTTATTGATTTTTCACAGAGAGGAAGAGAGAAGGATAGAGAGTTAGAAACGTCAATGAGAGAGAATCATCGACCAGCTGCCTCTTGCACACCCCCTACTGGGGATGCCCTTGACCGAAATCGAACCCGGGACCTTTCAGTCCACAGGCTGACGCTCTATCCACTGAGCCAAACAGGTGCCGGCTGTTTTGTGTTTTAATAAAAGAAATTCTACATAGGAGTTTAAAAATAGTCTAAGATAATGGCCTTAGTGTGTTCTTTCAAAAAAATAAATCATGATATCTTGTGTTCTTCAAAAGAAAATCCTATCAGAAGCTGAGGCTAAGTTAGTAGAACAGCAACTTGTAGAAGAAAACAAGCTTTTAAAGGAACAAGAAACCATTCAAAGGCTGATATTCAGCCTTCTTCGTATGACTCAACTCAAAATTGATGAGAAAGAGCAAAAATCCAAGGATTTCCGGAAAGTTCAGGTAACTGCATTTTTGTAACCATCCGTAAATCACTACAAAAATTCATAAGACAAGTCAGTTTCATCATTTTATTTTGTGTCATCTATTAATACATCCCCCCAAAAAGACAAAGGGTGAAGGAGAAAAACAATGTTGCTATTATCCCCAAGATACTAAATTTTTATATTTGTATAATACTTCACACATAGTGTTACTTAATATTAGTCTCTTCCTGAATCCTATTCTCACTGAGAACAACATAAAATTAATACATGTCAATCTTGGCTCTGATGTCTAATTTTCCTTTAACCACTCATGCCAAATGGGTTTTCCTTTCACAATCCTCAAATTAAGATCAACAGAAACTAATTCCTTAAGTTTTTATCAGCAAATACTTCATCTTTAGATATGTTCCTTACACTAGGCTAACTGAGTTAGACGAAGGATCCAGTATCTTTATATTTGAAGAACTAGTGTATTTAGACTTAGTATATTTTTAGGATTTTAGAAATGTAAAGTGTTGACTTAAAATACTTATGCATAGTTTGTAACATCTCCTTATGGTGCTTTATTGTGTAGGAAAGCACTCTCAATGTATAAGGAGAATAGTGCTTTAAAATCATGGCTTGTCTCTCACAAAGTACCACAGAGGACTCAATAAGTAACATTTATCAAAGCTTACTACAAACCCCGTTCCCTCATCCATGTTCCACAAACTCCTCGCTCACCTGACCCACTCTTTGGCTCCCTCAAATGTTCCCCAAATTTTCCCCAAAATTCATCCTGTGCAGGCTCTTCCTTTTCCGCCTCTCCATTCTTTCGCTTCCTTGATTAACCCTCTGTCCTAGCTAGTGTGATTTAGTTCAGCTGATTAGGCAATTTTCAGACCTCACCGAATCAGCACAAAAGATTTTTCATAATGGAATAGAAATGAGATGGGGTGAGGCTGGAGTGTTCATATGTTGCTGGTGGTGGGCTTTATTATTATTATTATTATTATTATTACTATTTCACACATAATTTTTTTATATTTCAGCAAAAATATATCAACATTATGAAGGAGATCAAAGCAAAGGATATTGAAATCAGGATAAACAAGAAGAAAACACGTGAAATTCAACGGAGGTAAAAAAGATTGACATGATGATTTATCTAGTTAGGTGGGGGGAGGGAGGACATCCTAATTTCACAAGTTTCAAAAACATTGGTATTTCTACAGACTCAAAGAGTTTGCTCAGTTATATGACACTATTCGAAATGAAAGAAACAAATTTATTAACTTACTTCACAAAGCTCACCAGCAAGTAACTGAAATAAAAGAAAGGCATAAAATGTCACTAAATGAACTGGAAATTTTAAGAAACAGTGCAGTTTCTCAAGAAAGGTAAGTGTTATAATAACTCTTATCCTTTCCAAGTTTTCTGATTTACTAACCTCTAAAACACTCTGGAGATAATAAAATAGAAAAGAATAGTATTTTATGAAGCTAGAAAAGCCCTTACTCAAACACCTTTCTTTACAGATGATGATCAAAGCATCTGAACGTGACTCCTTAGGCTTCTACTGCTTGAGAGCCATCTATTTTTTAAGTGAATGAAAAACTGTAGTGTATAACTATGCTTACTATGTTTATTTTAATTTATCCAATTAGGGGGGTTGGGGGGGGGAAAGCACCAATTTGATCATTTGCCTTTAAAGTTAAAAGACAATCAAATGTTTCTTAACCAGCATTCCCTGGTTGTAGATTTGAAGCTCTTATGTACTTGTAAGAGGCAGTATAGTGGTTAAGAGAGGTGGGTTTCTAGATTCAAATCCCAGCCCCGATACTTACTAACTGTGTGACCTTGAGCCCAATACCTTCCCTCACTGGGCTCACTTTTTTTACACATTAAAAAAAGTCTTTATGTCATAGGACTTTTTATTATTAAACAGGTGCATGAAATTCGTGCTTGGCGGAAGGTGTGTGTGTGTGTGTGTGTGTGTGTGTGTGTGTGTGTGTGTGTGTGGTGGGGTGTTGCTCAGCTCAGCCTGCACCCTCTTCAATCTGGGAACCCTCAGAGGACGTCCGACTGCCAGCTGAGGCCTGATCCCAGGTATTGGGCCTAAACTGGCAGTCGGACATCCCTCTCACAATCTGGGACCACTGGCTCCTAACCACTCGCCTGCCTGCCTGCCTGATTGCCCCTAACTGCTTCTGCCTGCCAGCCTGATCTGCTCCCCTGCCCCCTAACTGATCCCCTGCCAGCCTGATTGCCCCCAACTGCCCTCCCCTGCCAGCCTGATGGCCCACAACTGTCCTCCTCTTCCGCCGGGACCCATCTCCTCTGCACGAGGCACCAGAGACGCCAGGACCAGCCTCTTCCACCCTGCGTGTGTGTAACCACAGGACCCTCAGGCCTCACCATGCGGAGTGGCTGCTGGGCCCCGCCTCCGCTGTGCACATGGCCATCTTATGGCAGCCATTTTATACGGACATCACGCATGAGGGCGAGAGGACCACCTAGGCTTTTATTAGTATAGAAGAGTTAAACCATGTAACAATACTAAAAAATGTCTGCCAACTCGTGTTTTATAAAATGTATTACTTACCATGTGCAATATCTGTTCGACTCTTTCACTTATGTTTAGTCCCTGATCTCCTGAGTTTATATAACGTGAAATTTTTCTGGTGACCATTATTGTTCAGTTTGCTTTTATGAAGATATTACAAAATGGGCCTTTGTGTGTGGATAGTGGATGGGGAGGCAGTAGAGAGGGTGACGGATTTGTATGAAAAGGAAACTCTAGTTTCCTAATCAGGTTCTAAGCCTACATAAAAATAATACATCGTTGATAGAAGCAATGCAATCATCCAGCATTTATTGTGATGCTTTAACGAGTCAGAGACCACCGTAGGTCCAATGGACATTATCAGATATAACCCTCTCTGCCTATAGAGAGCACAGTCTTCTGGGACAGCAGAGCAGTAAATGAACTGCTGTCATCTCTTGCTTCGATAAAGTGGGGGGAGGGTAGAGGAGAGTCTTGGGGCACAAAAGCAAGATATCCTAATCCAGATGGAGGGGGGATCTGAGATCGGAAAAGAATATAAAAAATTCTGAAGAGTATTGTTTGATGAATATCATCATTACTATTGTCATTGCAAGAGGTGAATTAAATCAAGAGTTATCTTGATACAGTTGGTGTTCTGAAATTTTCATTATTTTTAAAGAAACTAAAGAAAATTATAATCTTATCTATTTCCCATTATTTTTAAAGAAAGTTACAAAATTCCATGCTGAAACATGCCAACAATGTTACCATCAGAGAAAGCATGCAAAACGATGTATGCAAAATTATAGTAAAACTTCAAGAAATGAAAGAGAAGAAGGAAGTTCATTTAAATAACCTTGACAGACTTGCCCATATGATCACAATGATTGAAGACGAGATGGTGAAGCTTCGCAAAAAATACGAACGAGCTATTCAGTCTCGAAATGAAAGGTAAAAATCAGGAACCTTCTGTGAGAACAAAGCACCCAGAGATTCTATTTAGAAAAGTTTCCCTTTTTTTTTCTATCTACACGTGACAGTGGGTGGAGAGGGACATTTGATATTCAGGTTTTATTAGTTTGGAGGTGAGGGGTAGCTGCATGTTTTGCCTGAAAATAAGAAACTCTGACCCTGGCTGGGTAGCTAAGTTGGTTAGAACATCTTCTGATGCTGAGGTTGCAGGTTCAATCCCAGTCAGGGCACATACAAGAATCAACCAATGAATGCATAAATAAGTGGAACAACAAAATTGTTGTCTCTCTCTCTCTCTCCCTCTCTCTCTCTCTCTCTCTCTCTCTCTCTCTCTCTCTCTCTCTCTGTGTGTGTGTGTGTGTGTGTGTGTCTTTCTGTCTCTCTCAAATCAGTAAATAAACATTTGAATAAATAAATAAATAAATAAATAAGGGAGGGAGGGAGGATGGGAGTAAGGTAGGACAGGAACAAAGGAAAAAATCAGTCCTTGTAAGAGAAATAAGTGACACTAGAGTTTGGAGAGCTGCTTACTTGAAGATAAAAGTCCTTTCCCAGATTACCTTTCAGGATGCCTCTGATACCATCAAATTATTACAGACAATGGACATAAGTTTTTGGATCATGTATCCACTTTTGTGACAGACCTGTTCATATTGTGATATTTATTCAGCCTTTCTTTCTCCCAGTTCATTTTCTCAGCAAGTGAGTAAGAACTTTAAGAGTAGCATCGTTTCTTCCAGGCCACAATTATATCATTACTCAAGCAATACTTTAGCAGTTTTCCCAAGTTTCTTATGCTTTGAGAAATCTGGCATGTGAGATTGTAGAGCCTTATAGTAATTTCTGCTGGTATCAGAAGGTTTATCATCAACCCTTGGTCATGTTCTGTGTATGTGCAGGACCCTGACAATACAAAAAGATGGTCAAACATTGCTCCTGCTTTCTATTTTAAAGAAGACTGAGATCATGCAAAGAACCAATAATTGTCAAATGAGACAAAATATAGAGCTCAGATTAGTCAAATACAGCTACATAAACACATGTTTTGAGGAGAAGAGAGAGAGAGAAGCAATTAAAGATAAATCTGGGGTAATGGATATGCAATGTGTGGGAAGAACTTCAGGGTGGCGAGGAATACCATTTTTCAAAAGGTTGGCGGGTGTGTCCTCTGGGGGATGAGGGAAACCTTCTTATTTGACTCCTGGCGCAAACCAAGGCATTTAGGCAGTGCACTCTCAGGCCCTGATCAGATCCCTGGTGCTGGAATTAGAAATTTCTTACTCTCTTTCTTCCCCATATTCTCCTCACAAGGAGGGGTCTTTCCCTGGCATTATTATAAATGACAGGATTCATTAGGAAATCAGCATCAGAAATAGTCAGCTTTAAAAGCAGCTAATGGGCTTGGCACATTACACTGAACCGAATCCCCGCAGAAATGCATTCCCTGGCCCTCTGCCTGAGTGCATCTGGCCAGAACTGGGTTGGCAAGCCTGGTCCAAGGAAAGGATCTGCAGAAAATCAGACTGTAGGGTCACTTTGTCCATGCATGGGGAATGACATTCTTTCCCACCCCAGGAAACCTTGGGGACTTGCAGGGATTCTGTGCCAGCCAACCACATGGTCAGCTCAGAGTCAAGAGGCTACACAGCCATCCCTTTCCAATCTCCCAAAATTCAAAGTGTAGAGTTTAACTAGAAAGCCACTGGTGAATATATTTTGTCTTCTAGAATTACCCAATGTTGGTGTGCGTTCTGCACCCAAATCCAGGGGAAACCACAATAACTAGTAAAACGGTGGCCTCAACGTCCTCTTACCCTCTGCCTCTCCATTTGACCACAGTGGTGTACAGCTGATAGAGCGGGAAGAAGAAGTGTGCATCTTTTATGAGAAAATAAATATCCAAGAGAAGATGAAACTAAATGCAGAAATTGAGATACATGTCTTGGATGAAAAAATCCGATTTTTGAAACTGAAGATTGCTGAGAAGCAACGACAGATTTATGTGACCCAGCAACTGCTGCCCGTCAAGAAGTCCCTGGATGCCGACGTCGCAGTGCTCCAGATCCAGGTGGGAACGAGCTCGGGAGACGCTGCCTGGGACCATTTGCTTTCCCCCCCGTCCATTATTGGTCTGTAGGTTGTATGTTCTTACATGTATACCAAGCCATGCTACTCCTGGAACCCGTGAGTTATATGGCTTGTTTGGAAATGCCATGGAACACTGCTGTAAGGCCAAGCTCTAGCGATCTTTTTCCCCATGAAGCATTTTCTGCCTTTCTGGGAATACACACCCTCCCAAATCACAACTCGAGCTCAGCTTTCTCCCAGCTCAAAACTTACGTTAATTTTGCTTCCACCAGCATCATTATGTTTTTGATGCTTACTGGAAAGATCTGGTGCTCTTACTTTTAATGCTCTTGCCCTCTGGAGCTAAGATTGTTGTTTGTTATTAACCGGCAATCACATATAATCCAACTCCTTGTGAACCCCTGTGATTTCCCTGTAATTTCATAACCTGGCCTCTGACATGGCCTATTAAAAAGGGTAATAAAGAATTAAACATGAAGTAGCACTAGGAAGAAAGGAAAGAAAGCTGCTTTCTTCACATGTAATAATTGCAATTTGTTATGAGAATAGAAGAAAAAAATTAAACTAAAAAAAAAAAAAACAACAACAACAACAAAAAAAACTGTGGCTTGAACTTTTTTCCATCGACTCAGAGCAGGAACCAATTTTAACCTACAACAAGTTTTCTAAAATATCAGGTGACTTTCAGATTTTTTTTCTGATTATAAAATTGAGACACGTTAACCAAGTTTTGGGGGGGAAATACAAAGTTTTTAAAGAAGAAAATAAAGTTTTATCCTCAAGATATAAGCACTATTAAAATTATCAGAAATCTGGAAGAGATCCTTCTAGTCTTTTCCTGGGTGTACAAGTTAAAGGTTTTTATTAGCTTGTGTTGTAAACACAGTTTGGAGTCTTGCTTTTTCATTTAACCACATAAAGGGTCCCCAGTCCACTCCTGCACCATCCAGCACAGACTTGGCCAGCATCTTCAGCCTACAACTGCACAGGACCATGCATGCAAGGCCTTTGTCTGTGGACTGACTTCCTTGAAGATTTGGGGCAACAGTGTGAGAGGGTCCGGTACAGAAATGCAGAGAATTTCAAGTTACGTATCAGGCAGCCATGCCGGTCCAAGCTCCACAGGGCCTCTCTATCACTGGGAGCAGTCCCCGCCTGCATTGCCCCATGTGGCACCCTACTCTAGCTCCATTCCCCTGGCTGGTCTTTCCATCGTTCATCCCCCATCTGCCCTCCACAGTCTCACCATCCCAGGTTGTCCCCCAGGCACTTCATACTTGTCTCGCTCCATTTTACAGAATCATTTGGCTCTCTCTCTAGCTCTTTCCCAAAATATAGTTTCAGGGCCATCTTTGCCCCTACTAGACTGTCAAGATGCCCAGCAGAACAAAGGAACCAAATTCAAGGCAATGAAAGAAAAATACCGCATGATCTCACTCATTTATGGAAAATAAAGAACATTATAACCCGATGAACAAAAAGGTAGATGCAGAGACAATAAAGCATCAAACAGGCTGTCAAATTACAGCGGGAAGACTGGCGAGTGTTGGGAAGCTGTGGTGGGGAGGGAAGAGATCAACCAAAGGACTTGTTTGCATGCATGTAAGCACAATCAATGGACACAAGACACTTGGGGGTGGGATGAGGACATGTGGCAGGGGCTAGGGAAGGCTGGGGGAAGGTCAATTAGGGGGAGGAGGAATGAGATATATGTACTACTATATGTAATACTTTAAACAATAAAATAAAAATTTAAAAATAAACACAAAAGAAAGCAGAAAAAGAAACAAACAAACAAACAAATCCAATAAGGCCCATAACAGAAAAATTCACTCTTCATTATGTAAGCATTTTAACTCTGTTCATTGCAAATCAATAATTTCAAGAATTCTATTCAATGGATAAAATGAGTTGTTCTTAAAACATATATACTTGGTATGAAATCACTTATCCAGTATGAGCTATGAATTCAGATTACCCGAGAGGGAATATTATGCATTGAGTGACAGTATGCCCTGCCTAATGGGAGCCTTTATCATCCTGGCTGCAGGTGAATTGAGGCATATGGATTTGTGTTATATATCCACTACCTGTTCTACCAGCGTTAGTTCTAACAAGCTTAAGAATAGTTAAATAGAAAGTTTCCCATTAGTCTCCACACTTAACTTAATTATTTGTCTATTCAGCACTAACTCTGTGGGCCCTTTGAAGGACTGTGTGTGAAATTTTGAGTTTCAAGCAAGCCATGTTGTACCCTGCCTGATAGTGCCGGATCCCTGCCATAGCCTGTTATTTGATAAAGCTTCTGCGTTGTTGTTTTCAAAGTCTTCCCATTTTTGGAATTCTCTTAAGGTTTGCGTTTTTACAGCTGTTTGAAATCGTTTTTAATCACTCAACAGTTTAATCCAAGGATAATCATGAGTCATATATTCCTGGATGTTTGCGATAAGAGGTCCTTTTTAGGGATCTTGGAAATCACATGAACTCTATGGCCCAGAGGGAAATAAGATCCATCACAGCACCACTGGATAAGCAAGCACCATATTTTTGGTTCCTATTTAATTTCCTAATTAAGAGAAGATAATGTTGTGCTCAACAAGTGCTTAATGACATATGGGTGTATACTTTAAAATTCCATATTGATGGCCATTAAGAAGTGTGGAGAGAGGAGGGGGAAAGAGAAAAAAATCAAATTATTTATGACCCCGGTTAAAATTATTTTTGTAAGGAGCATAAATTAAAATTTTTAAACTCTATATCTTGGACACAAAGTTTCTTAAATATATTATCTCATTTACTAGATCAACACCATTAGATTAAACCTTACCTTCCAATTTGACAGTTGAAGAAACTGGCTTAGAGAAGATAAATGGTATCCCTGAAATTATGCAGGTTTTCAGTAGAAAAGCTAAAAATGCTGACTCTTGGTTTTTCTCATCTCCCTATAAAACAAAAACTCAGTGTGGCTGCCACTTCTACTTGGAGTGGCCATATTTTTTCATCTACCTCCAAAGTCTCATTAATTCAACAAATATAGTTGATATATAAGATATTATATTGGGTATTTAGCAAAAAAATATTTAAATAGTTCAGGCTATTTCTCATGACTGTACATTGTACTGACCTAGTAATGAAGAACTTCATTCTCCTGTGGGAAGCCACTAAACCTATTGCCAGCAAAGGTTTTTAAACTGGAGTCTATTGTGTCACATACCTTGTATGTTGTCTACCTTGGCCTCTATAACAACCTTCAATAAAGATGTCAAGTCTGTATAGTCTGAGCTCTACAACCACACAACATCCCATGAGTATAACATGAAATGGAAAATAACAAAGGACTGGCTGTAAAATCAGCCTTTTCTTTGATGACTCAGAAGTCACCACCTTCTTTGTAGGGTCAATTACAGACATCCTCCTCATGGCACCAAAGTGAACAGAAGCATTGCTTAACCTCACGTTCCAGCTGATTGGGTGTTAAGAATTGTCTTCCACCTTAGTCTGTGTCCGTTCTACTCAAAGATGCTAAAAACCCTTGTCTATGTGATTTTAAGATGTACGAGCAGGAGAGTTAGTTTTAAAGTTAATGTTTCTTTTTTTTAATAGTTTTCACAGTGTACAGACAGAATAAAAGATCTGGAGAAAGATTTTGTAAATCCTGAGGGTAAGAACAGAATCCGTTTTCTTCCGGGGAAAGATATGACTACAGAAGAAATGATCAAAAAATTAGATTTGGTAAATATTCTTTATTTCTCATTTTTTATTTCTTTTATTCATTGAATTTATTGTGGTGACATTGGCTAATAAAATTATATATGGCCTGGCCAGAGTTGCTCAGTGGTTGAGCATTGATCCATGAACAAGGAGGTCACCTGTTCAATTCCCAGTCAGGGCACATTCCCAGGGTTGCAGGTTCATTCCCCTGTAGGGGACATACAGGAGGCAGCTGATGATGATGTTTCTCATCAGTGCTTCTACCTCTCTATCCCCTCCCTTCTTCTCTCTCTAAAAATCAATTTTAAAAACTTATTGAAAAGAAAGAAAAAAATATATAGGTTTAAGGAATACAATTCTATAATGTATCATCTATATATTGTATTGTGTGTTCACCATCCCAAGTCAAATCCTCTTCCATTGCCATGTATCTCCCAGCTTCTTCTGGATCTTAAGAGAAATGTTTGTAGTTTTTGCCCATTAAGTATAATGTTGGTTGGAGGTTTGTCCTATATGGCCTTTGTCACGTGAGGTATATTTCCTCTATTTCCACTTTGCTGAGATTTTTTTTTTTTTTTATCATAAATGGGTCTGGATTTTACCAAATGCGTTTTCTCCATTTATTATATAACTATGTGTTTTATATCCCTCATTTTGTTTATGTGGTGTATCACATTTATAGATTTGCGGTAGTGTACCAACCCCAGAATAAATCCCACTTGATCATGGTGTATGATCTTTTTAATGTCTTGCTGAAGCTATTGCACAACTATTTTGTTGAGGATTTTAGCATCTATGTTCATTAGGGATATTGGCCTGTAATTTTTTTTCTTTGTAGTGTCTTTATCTGGTTTGGGATTAGGCTAATGCAGGAGGGAGACCAGAGAGTGGGGTTATTGCATTCCACCAGGCTGATGCCATGAGGAGGGGAGTGCTCTACAGTGTGCGAGACTCAGCTCAGGGGCTCTGGGTATAGTCCCTTAAGCTCTCTCCCCAGAGTTACTAACTTCATTTTCTCTTCACATGACTCTAGTCCACTCCACCTTCCCTCCACTGGACCCAGAGTAAGTGGCTATGAACGAGATTTTTGTGTGTTGGCCCTTTAAGAGTCCTTTCCCTCCCTAGTGGTCAGAATACCTGCTGATTTTCACAGCCAGATGTTATGTGAGTGCCTCTTCCAGGCTCTGTGCTCTGGGCTGGGAGCCTGGTATGTTGTTGAGACCCCCACACTTCTCAGGGAAACCCTGACAGCTGAGATAACCCTCCAGAATCTCAGCAGCTGCCCATGGGAGTGGGGCCAGCCCTTTTCATGTCTCCACCCTTCCTACCAGCCTCCATGTGGCTTCTTCTGTAAATCCTTCTCTTCTGTTAGTATTCAGTTGGTTATTCAGGTTGATCATTCTATAATTTGTTTTGTAATTCTAATTTGGTCCTGGGAGAAAGTGAGTGTACCTTCCACCTACTCCACCGGCATCTTGGATCCCCAAATATTATTTCTTAAAATAGCATCTATTTGCCCTTGTTGTTCAGTGTTACAAATATCTGTACTAGTATTTCAGGTTATGGGGATAAATTTATCCTTCATTATTCTAGCCACTAATATAGTAGACCTTCAGTGTAATCTAGTAACAGAACCCAAACTTGATTTTAAACATTGCCAAAAGAAGTAAAAATTTGAGTGGTTTCAAAATGTGATACTCACCTTTGTATCATAGCCCCCCCCCCAAAAAATTGGGGGCATCTTGAGGGATTAACATGCCTTCCTGATGGGAGCATATCAGAGGAAGGGCAATGGAAGGTAGATTGAGGTGAGAGGGCCATTCTCTGCCATGAGGAGGAAGAATTCCCAGAGCTATCTGCAAGAATGGGGGCAGCGGGTGGCAAGGGAAGTCATGCCTTAGCCCAGCTTTAAAGACTTTCTAGAGGAATCTTAGCAACTACAAAAACAATGTGTCTTCGTTTAGGGGAGAGAAGCTTTTACTTGTGTGACCTTTTTCCCCCTTCCTATTGCAATTGTTTTTTACTGTAGCTGGAAGTACAACTGGCCAAGAAGGAGGAGCAGTTACTGGAAAAGGATTTCATCTATGAACAGGTCTCCCGGCTCACGGACAGGATCTGCAGCAAAACTGAGGCCAGCAAGGAGGACACATTGCTCTTGGCCAAGAAGGTCTGTCCAAGAGCCTGCCTTTTCTCCTCTGTCCTTACTGCTTTATTGCAGTTCATTTCCCACCAAATGCTTTCTTACCGAGCAGAGCGCAGGAGAGATTAGGCTTTACGACAGAGAAGCAGAATGGACGTAGAATTTAAAATGTAAAGAGAACACTTAGATAATAGTTCAAAGTAAGTTCCCATCTTGTTCCTTGAATGAATTCACTTTAAAGTGGGAAAAACCTAAGCTTTAAATGGCAGTATACAAGTTTCACTTAACTGGGCACCTACTCAAATATGACAGTCATTATCTTTATAGTCCATGTGCCAAGTTAAATCCTTTTGAGTTCCTTGTGAATGGAAGGCTTCATTTAAACAACAGTCTGACTGCATGGGAACTCAGCCAGAACCCAGAAATGGGAGGAGACCATGGAAGACAACAGTCACACAAACATGGACCTCTTACACCATGGGGTGGAGTCACCACTGGGCCCCACTAGTGAGGAGAGGCCAGTGACACAGAGCTTCCTGATTTCATAAACTTAAAGTAGTGTAACAGGACCACGATTCAACGCCATAGGGTCCGACTGGGACTGCTAGAAGGCACCTGGAAAGGAGCAGACAGCAGGAGGGGGCTGGTGATTGTGACGCAGAGGGGCCTTGCACCACAGCCTGGCCTTCGTGGCCCCTTGGAGCACCCCACTGTGGCTGCACAGGGATTTTAGTTAGCCAGCAATACTGAGCTACTACGAGTTCCTGTATGCTAGGCATGGGGGCGGGAACAGAGAGGAAGGGGCACGCCATTCACAGTGTCGAGTTTGGGAAGGGAGATGGGAAAACAGATCATGGTAACATCCACACCTGACTGTGGGCTCCACAGGGCAATGACTGTTCCTCCTTCTTCTTAGTTTCCCCAAATGCCTCGGGTGCGCTAAACTCTAGAACAACATTTATTTAAAGAGTAAACAGTCAGTCCTGTTCTAAACACATTTCTGGCCTACCAACTCAAGCAGAAATTATTGTAAATCTCAAACCTCCTATGCCATTTATCTGTCTTTCACACTTGGTTCTGATGACTTACACAGGTGGATGGTCATCACAGCTCGTGCATTTAACAACTTCACCTCATAAAATAAGAATGTTAAGCTCTAGCCTGTTTGGCTAGTGGATAGAGCCTCAGCCTGGGGACTGAAGGGTCTCAGGTTCAATTCTGGCCAAGGGCAAATGTCTAGCTTTCGGGCTCAATCCCCAGTAAGGGGCATGCAGGAGGCAGCTGAACAATGATTCTCTCATCATTGATGTTTCTTTCTCTCTCCTTCTCCCTTCCTCTCTGCAATTAAAAAAAAAAAAAAAAGTTAAGGCTCCTAATCTTTGCCTGAATTAGCATGTCTGATATTTCTTTAAATGTTCCCTTCCTTCCTTTTGTAAAACGAATTTCCCTTTCTTTGGAGAAAGTCAGTGTTTACTGAGGGCTGGCTTGTCAAAGCTGATGGCAGTGTTTCTCAAAAATCAACAATAATCTTGGAGAAATGCTGGAAGTGTAGGGAACTCAATGAGTTCTGGCCCAGTAGTTTATCTACCCTCTCCTTCCCACCTTCCACGTTCCCTATCTGGATTTTATTTTCCATTTTAAATTATAATGTCTTCATAGTAACCATAACTTGAAGGTAGAAATATGTTCAGATCTCAGATACTAGCAAATGACCTTGAGAAAGATACATAAATGACTTAAAAACTGAGTTTCCTGATTCATGAAATAGGAGTGATATCAGCTGAAGTCGCTGTAGGCATTACCTGGTCAGCAGAAGTAGCCTAGCTTTTTGTGGATGCCCAACAAGAATGAGTGTCACCTCAAGCCTCTCATCTTCCCTAGGTAGCTTATGGATCATCTTCCAAGTTTCCCAAACGAATGGAAAATCTCAACAAAAACTCAAACCAACCCAGGATCTAACATAATCCTTTTCTTTTTTTTTTTTTTTAATAGAGAAGAAGGAGGTTGGCTGGTTACACCTACACACAACATGCAAGTGTGCAGTGACTGGTTAATTAATGAAATTGGGTAGAGATAATGACTCGCCCCTGATCCTTTAAATGGCAGCCTTTGATTCGATGTGTGCTCCCTCAAAATTACGGCAGTGTAGAAGCGTTTACAAATTTATATTCCCTTAAGAAGACAAAGTGTGTACATAATGACCAGCCGTTACATTTTCAGAGGCAGGTACATCACGGGCAGCAACATTCTTCTAAGCAAACGTACCGATAGACCTGCATGTGCTCCATTAGAAGAAGAAAAGTCTTTCAAGGTCAGGTGTAGTGTTTTGGAAGTTCACATTCATGTCTCCAAGTACCCTGGTTCAAAAGCCTGAAGGATTGAAATGGACTAAGAATTTACTCATCCCTTCTTTTAACAAACATTCTATTATAATTTTGCTCGGTGCCTCCTATGTTCCAAGCACATCCTGGCTAGTGGGAATGTGATGAATAAAACAAGTAGGCCTTGACCTCATGAAGAGTAGTACCTTCTTGTGGGACGACTGACTGTAACCCAATAGCTAATGCATACATATATAACACAATGGCGGTGGCGAGACAGGTTATAAATTAGAAATACAGCAAGGTGATATGGCAGTGTTGGCAGGTGGGAAAGTCACCACTCAGTGGCCACCCTGAAAGGTTGTGCTATGGGCCAGAAAGCTTAGAGGAACCACCAATTCCAACTTCACTTCTTTCCCGTCTTTTAAAATCAATTATTCCACTAAGTCCTGTCCTTTAATTCTTTGATGATAAATAGTTGATGAGAAATGGTCAAGACACACATACAATCAGAACATTTCACTTCAAATTAGCGGCCAGATTTTCCCCAGTTCAGCACATGCTTGCTTATGACTTAATAATTATGCACCCCAGAAATTATGATCAATAATACAAACATGTTGAGATGTGACTGTTTCTATTAAAAAAATATTTCAGATGCAGAGCCTCTGCTGATTACCTTATATAAGTAAAGAATAACTTTTGAATATAGTTTTATTCTACCATATTTCACACACACACACACACACACACACACACACTGGATAAGTGACAAATTAATAATGTGGCCTAAGTAAGCCAGAATTTAGACATCAAGAACACTTGATTTCCCTCTCCTTATCACCTCTTTAAAATAGAGAGACTTCACTATTCCCCTCACTACTACCCACCTGGACAGCTAGTAACTTGATGAACACACGGCTTTCTTTTCCCCTCTTCATTATTATTTACGCAGCTAGGATGTCTGAGGTCTCATCCAATTCTTATTTGTCCCCCACATTATAGACAGCCAGCATCCTGTCATTCTCTTAAGTTCTTCACGGAACATATACAGAAGCTAAGCCTTGGGTTCTTTCATTCTAGATGAATGGCTACCAGAAAAAGATTAAAAATGCTACTGAAAAACTGATGGCTCTTGTTGCTGAGCTGTCCATGAAGCAAGCTCTGACCATTGAACTCCAGAAGGAAGTCAAGGAGAAAGAAGACTTCATCTTCTCTTGCAATTCCAGGATAGAAAAGGGTCTGCCCCTCAATAAAGACATTGAGAGAGAATGGTTGAAAGTACTTCGAAATGAAGAAATGTATGCCACGGCCATCGCCGAAAAGTCTCAGGTACATTTAGGCTTTTATGTTGCATTTGTAAAGTGGCAGGGAAGGGATATTTTCAAGGGTTTCAATCTTCCCAAAATATATGAAAAATTCCCCACTCTACCATACATAGGCCAAACAATAAGAAGAAATTTTGGTTGTATTATCATTGTTGTTGTTGTTGTTGTTGTTGTTGTTGTTGTTATGTAGAGCCTAGGTTGGTTTTGCTCAGAGGTTAGAGCTTCAGCCCGCAGACTGAAGGGTCACAGGTTTGAGTCTGGTGAAGGGCATCTACCTCAGCTGCAGGCTTGATCTTTTGTCACAATTGGGGCACATGGAGGAAGCAACCAATCAATGTGTCTCTCTCACATTGATGTCTCTGTCTTTAGCCCCCACCCCCACCCCTTCCATTTTGAAAAAAATCAATGGAAAAATATCCTCGAGTGAAGATTAACAACAACAAAGAGATATTATGTAGACAAATCAAAGTACAACAGTTCAAAGCACCATAATATTCCCTGGGGAACATCTGGCAAACACCAAGTTCCACTCCACAACCGTACTTCGTGCCTAGTGTGGCTGAACCACCACAGACTCCCACTGACACGGCAATGACCAGGCGAGGCTGGCTTTGGTTTTACTATTATCCATACATCTCCAATCGCTGTCCTTGCACCCCTGCTCAAACCACACCTTACTCTTCCATGTCCACCTGCTACGGCCATCACAGCCTATCGTGAGGCCTCCAGCACACCAAGGTTGTCACAGCCTTTGCATTTGGTGTGCAGCCTTGGCCTCAATGCCATCTCTTTTTTTCTCCTGCCACCGGCCTCAGTCTAGGTCCATCATTGGTTCCACCTGCACATTGGACACCCAGTTCTTCTGCCTAAACCGATGACCTTTCAATATGTGTAGAATGGAATTGGGCATTTCTTTCTAAGGAGACTGTGTCTTGGGGACCACAACTTATTATCAGACTGTCAAGTAGATTCTTCAAAAAGACCATTGTTCACTAACTAGCCCCCCCAAAAAAGGCACATTGCAAACATAAGTTAGGAATATCTGAAACCAGGATCGGGTTTGTCATTCCCACACTGCCCGGAACTGTATTTACTAGCACCTTCAGGTTTTACCGAGGATGTCCCAGCATCATTTACCTGTCTCCATTATTTAGAATTCTTTTTCATGCTGTAAGAGAGTCGTCTGTTTTCCAGAAGCACAGGCAGAAACTTAAGGACCTTGAGGGTCAAGGCAAACTACTGACCACATCTTCCCTCTGGTTCTACCTGACTTCTTATCTCTTCTTCACCAATGACTTACCAAAGGGAATAGATTGTCCTACCTCTGTCAACAACAAAACCATGGAAATGCTTAGTATTTGATGAAAGATACTGAGGTTAGAACACACAGGAAGTTAGAACCCACCAACCAGTTTATGATAAACCATAAGCCCCATGAACAGCGTGATGCTTGAGCAACATGGATCATTCCAGCGAGGTGCAACATGTGCATGAGTATGTAAGTGTGTGTGTGTGGGGGGGGGGGGGGTGACTTCACCCTCATACCCTCCTATCCTTTGGGGGAATATCAACTAGCACAGCCTACAACTCAGACCCAGCTGTGTCTGACAAGCCTTGGGGTAAAGTGGCTGCACCAGAGTTTGCAGAAAACTGAAAAGGAAATTTTGTTCTTTGCAGCAATTCTTGGACACACACCGCCAGCTGCCCAATGGTGTTCTCACAACTGCAGAGCTGCGTCCGACTGCCTACATCCCAGACGCAGAAGCCACTCTTCCCTTGCCGAAACCATATGGTGCTTTGGCTCCCTTTAAGCCCAGTGAACCAGGGGCCAACATGAGGCACATCAAGAAGCCTGTTATAAAGCCAATTAAAATCTGAATATGTAAACCAGTTCTGGCTCCTCAAGGAGACACTTCAGCCAAGCTTTATCATATCCACAGCTGGAAAATGTCAGCACAATAGTGTGAAATTACAGGCAAATAAAACAGCCACAATTAACCAACAGCAGAAATAAGTTTCCTTTTATACTCACCAACTACTATATTTTATATAATGTTGAGTAGGACATAGAATTGTTCTACAATTATGTCAAAGCATTTATTTGCATTGTTCATTTCTTTCTTTTTCACTCTATATATTGAAACCTTTCAGATATATATAGTAGGCCAGGTGCTATAAAAATTCAATAAAAATAATTTTAATGAAGCACAGAAATTAGCTTAGTGGTCCTTATTTATTAAAGACAAAAATGAAATACTGTTCAATATACTGACTTTAAAGAAAAAGATAGAATGATCAAGTATCACAGAGACTTAACTGACTTTGCTAAGTAAATGGTTGCATTTAAAGCTAATGTTGTTAACTCTAAATCAAGTAAAAAGCAGAAGGGAAGCTTGTTATTTTCAAAATAATGTTATGGTGATTCTTTTTACAAGTGAATAATCCTTTCACTGCAAAAGTAATTATGCCCTAATTTATCTTTCTTATACATCTAGATTTATCAAAATGTTGGATGCAAATAAACTCATGATTATTTTAAGTTTTGATACCAGATTTTTCAAAATTTCAATGGAAATACTTATAACTTGGCATGTGAAAGAGTTGAAAATGAGGCCAATTCCTCTCCTTTTATTAATCTAATTTTATTGCATTCCAGCTAAGTATATTCCTGATTGTCTTTATATCTTCATATATATAAATATACACAAGATTTCAAACCTGTGATTTTATATTCATTTACATGCTCAGTCTATATTTCATACTGATATCAGTTATGAATTTTAGTTCACAACTCCGGGCGTGAGAAATACCACATTCCTTTATTTTGCTAAATCAAACAAAATTTGTTCCAAGCCCCGATCCTGCCAGATTGGAGGGAAAATTAATGTCATTCTCAGTCTCTGGGTCCTGAATTAACCCAATTGTTTTGTGAAGTTATTGAAAGGCAATTCCTTGGGAGTACCCATAAGTAACCATATAAATCGTATGTTTAACACAAAGAAATGCATAAACACAGGTCCTGTGTTGTAGGAATTAGCAATTGCATTGGAGATTCAAACAAATACCCATTGGAAACTTAACAACATAGGAATGGGGGGGAATTAAATCGCAAAGGAACGGGTACTTAAATATCACAGTGTGTCACCATTGAGAGGGGAATGGTGGCATTGTGAGCTGGAATGACCAGAGGCCACAGTCAGAGGGAACTTCTTACAGAGAAGATTTTAGTAGGTGAAGAGGGAAGTAGGTGGAGAGGGAAATAGCCTGAGCAAGGCTTTGAAGTAAAAAGACAAAAGCTGTGCACCAGGCCCAAGCGATGGGGCTGGCTGGAACAGAATGTGCATATTGGGGAACTGCATAAGCTGATTAGGGGGACTTTTCATTTTATCCTGTGACTTTAAATGTAAGTTTGAATTGTATCCTATAATGAATAGCAAGTTACTGAAGGAGTATGACAGGATCGAGCTAATATCTATCTCAAATATAAGTCAGTTGAATTAGAACGTAGAAAGCGACCGACACAAACCCAGTGTGAAAAGAAAAGGATAAGGAATGAAAAATAAGAATCTTACAAAGAGAAAAAAAGATGGCTCCAAGATTTTGAGCCTCAGTGTCCAAAATGGGGAATTCTATAGAAAGGACAGTTTTTAAAATACAATGATCATTTTAGAAAAGAACCTGGGTTATTATACCAGCTAGTGATATTTATGATGATTAAAATTTCACAAGTTCACTGAGGGAAGTAATGTGAAAAGAAATGAGCAAAGGGTCATGGGCTGACCCCAGGCAGCAACTGTATATATGGGTCAGAATCAAGTCACTGTAGATGGGGTCAGGGAGGGGGGAAGGGTGATGGGATCAGGGGAAAGTGGGAAAACTAGTTAGATGTCCTGGGGGGCTTTTGGGAAACATGTTCCTAGACTCATGATTCCTTGCTGGACTATAAAGTCTTTGTAGAAGTGACAAAAGAGACCAAAACTTTCAGTGTTTTTTTTTTTGTTTCATTTTTTTTTAATGGTAAGTGATTTCTAAATCAAACTTTTATAAATATATTTTAAAAAAAGTTTAAACACAGTTCCATCTGAACCATCACAAAAAGATAAATCTTACTCTGAATAGACTGTATGTACAAATTGCTGTATGTAACAAATTTTTCTATCCTGGAAATAGCAGATTTGACTTAGTCCAAATTCAGGTGTTTTTTTTTTAAATCTATCCTTTTTACAAATACAGTTTCTATGCAACATTTAATTTCTCCACTTGCCTTACATTATTTTCAATGACACTCGTAGATTTTGTTTTTCCAAACACCAGTCCCTACATGTTTAAAGCATCTTTCATTTCAGAGTGCGGCCGAAACCAGCTTCTGGCCTGTGGAGCCACTAGGAAGAGCACCCTCTATGGCACTGCCTGCCTCCGGGGCTGGCTGCCATTTCCCCACCCTGGGCTGCACCCGCTGTCCAAAACTGGGGTGAGGGACAGCAGTTGACTTCATTTTGAACAACTACCAAACTGAAATTCAGATGGCTCAACAATGCATTCTGATTTTGGTAACCAATTTCAAATATTGCTAGAGAGTTCTCTGTAGAAGCAGAGCTCATGAGCGAGAGTAAAACTTGAGAGCTGACACCATTACATTTTATTTCTTATAAGCCTAAAAGCATTGTGGTGTGCTTCAGAGCTGCTTCCTCCACAAATTTTGCATCCACGTTGTCATGTCCTATGAAAGCATCCAGACCTGGAAAGACAGAGAAAGAGAAAAGAGTTATTATGAAACAGTGTGGCATTTATAATGCTGTGCCCACGGCTCTTTGAAATCATAATTACTTTATATTCTGGTAAAACACATTGCTCTGAGAATGGGTTGTTAAAACTTATTAAACCTCAGAACCAGGAAAGGCCATGTGCATCAACCAAATGTGTTGTGTTTTTTTTGTTTGTTTGTTTGTTTGTTTTTTAATATCTTAAACCTTTTTAAAACTTCAGAGGTGATCATTTCTTTGGTAATTTACTCCAGGTGAGTTGTGTATTGCTCGTTAAAACCAACTGCAATAAGGACCTACTTATAAGTAAGGGGTATTTTGGAAAGAAAAAGCTACAGGGGAGTAAACAGGGACTGACTGATGAGTCAAAGGATTTACCTTGATTGGAGGACTCTATCTCTGTCAGTGTTTCAATGAGGTAGTTCAGAGGCAGAAATTCCACACTGAATGACTTGTCAATCATAGAACGCTGAGGCTAAAAAGGAAACCACTTCTAGTGTTAGTTGATTATCCAAAACCAGCACAGACTTTTAAAAAAAAAAAAAAAAAAAAAGTGAGCCCTTGCTGGTTTGGCTCAGTGGATAGAGAGTCAGCCTGCGGACTGAAGGGTCCTGGGTTCGATTCCGGTCAAGAGCACACGCCTGGGTTGCAGGCTCAATCCCCAGTGGGGAGACATGCAAGAGGCAGCCAATCAACGATTCTCTGTCATCACTGATGTTTCTATTTCTCTCTCCCTCTCCCTTCCTCTTTGAAATCAATAAAAATATTTTATTTAAAAGTGGTAATAACTACAATTGCAGTCCATGTAGATAAGGAGAAATGGGCAAACAGGATCCAAAAAACATTGAGTGGGGCATGCTCTCACACTGGCTCACCTGCTTCTGATGGTAATGAAGCAAACGCTTGACATGTTTCCGGGAAATAATGTTAGAACTCATAGGATGGTCCCAAAGTCGGCAGATCTTCTGACCAATAAGCTACGATGCAAATTGAAAAACAGGTCAAGAAGGATTTTTCGGGCTGAAGTACGACACTATAATGAAGGCCAAATTCATAGAAGGCACGCCACCAAGAGTGAACCCTAATGCTGACTGCGGACTTTGGATGCTTGTGATGTAGGTTCAGTAATTGTAACAAATGGGTATTCTGTGGGGATGTTGATAGTGGGGGAGGCCATGCATGTGTGGGGGTGGGGGGAGTATGGAAAATCTCTATATCTTCCACCCAATTTTGCTGTGAACCCTAAACTATTCTAAAGAAGAAAAAAAAAGTCAACTATAAAAATAAAAGGATGGAAAAACATATAGAGGAGACTATAGCTCACACTACATTAAGTAAATGTATATCTATTCATAATTTTAAAAATATCATTCCAAAATATCCAGTTAGTCTAAAAGGCCCTTTATGCGTAACGACCTTTGGGAAAAGGCCATTTCCTTGGAGGCATGCTTCTGCATTTTTAGTAAATACTCCATTAAACACAACTCTGAGGAAGCAGTTTATACTCTGATGTTGCCAAACTCTTTTTCTGAAATGGAGTCCATCGCTACTCTTCAAAGCTGGGGTCCTGCATGCCAACTCCGAGCGATGTTTTGATAGGAAACGAAAGGTTATAGGCGAATTCTCTGCCAACGTCTTGCCAGAAAATTTAATTCCCTGAGAGTATGAGGTCCCCCCCCCACACACGCACACAAAAAAAATCTAATTTAGAGACCAAAATAAATGTTCGGAGACAATCCCCTGAGAGATCCAGCCATGGAAAACACGCTTTGTTTCCTGTTCTCGCCTTTGCTTCAGTAAGCCTGCAAGGGAGCGGGGGTTACAAAGCGATCCGATTAGGTCCAGAAAGGCAAACGACACCCCTGAGTGGGAGGATCGTGCCAGAGAGGCAAGCGAACAGCAGGCAGGGCAGGAGTTCACAGAGGCGAGGCTCTGAAGACCTTGCTGTGGAATTTCGTATTTTCACAGTATTTTTAAATCCAAGAGCTACTCTTCCCCCACAAAAACAAGGAGTGCCTATAGAAGCTTTCCCTCATGCTTCTCGTTCTTCCTTCCACCCAGGCATGTTTTCCAGCCCTGTGGAAAACGCAGCAAGAGGAAATCCATTTCCAGGACCTTCTGACCTCACCTGCATTTAAATGCCTTATCAGTGAAAGAGCCAAAAGCACATGTTTCCCCTCAGCCTCCCCGGACTCCCAGATGTAAATATTAGGGTGGTTTCCTAAGAGAAGAGAGTGGCTGTGTGTGTGTGTGTGAGGTGGGCTGTGCCAAGGCAGAGCAGAGCCAGAGGCGCGAGGGCCTCCAGGCCCCGAGGACAGCGGCAGAGGGTGGGGATGGATGGGATTTCTTGGAAAGAGCTGAAAAGGGAAACAATTCAACTGACTGCAGCCCAAATCGTGTTAAGTGCTCCTTTTGCACGAAGAACTTAAAAGAGGTTCCAGCCAAGGCTCAGGGAGAACACACAATGGGGTTCAGGATTACCGGAGGAAGCCGCACGATGATGCTGAACTTCAGTTTCTCGTTTTTCTCTGTGTTGTCCAGGTCTATGAGAAAGTCAGAGTGGCAAACAAATCAGAAATCTCCACTTAAATATCTGAAATCTCCACTTACATACTGGTACTTCTACGGTTCATCCTGATAACGTGTCTCCCAACCTTGAATTAAGCTGAGTCTAACCGTGCTTTGAAAGTGTTAGGTTGGGTCTGTCTGAACAAAAGGGTTGTTTAGAGGAAACTGTTTCTCTGTATCACGGGACACGGTTCTGTAGCAGGCTGCTAGGCAGAAAACAATTTTATTGACTAACTGAAAACAGAAGGTATCTTGAGGAACGGGAAATACCTCAACATATGTACAGTATTAACAAACTCATCTACAAAATACCACGGCTGAAGCGGTTAAGTGAGAGCGATTGTGCTCTAGGCCGTATTTAAAGTTCAAAATCATACAAGCGCTGTGTTTCCCATTGATGCTTCTTGCATTTCAAGTCTGGCTTTGCAATGACTGTGTTAATCAGCTGAAAGTAAGCCATTTGGTGACTTAATAAACACGCCCTCAGAGGCTCCTGTCCTCAAGAGCCCTGTCCAGTGAAGGAGTCGAATAGCTGTGAGTGGACAGAGGAGTCATTTGGGGTCTCCTGAAGGCAAAGACACTTTAAATTAGCCCGAAGTATGTTTCAGGAAATGAACTGCACTCCGAAGGGCCAGCTGCATAATTTATGGTGCCCAATGGAAAATAAAATAAAATAAAAAACGAGGAGCCCCTGGTTCAATATCAAGAATTTCAAGATTTAGCCGAAACCGGTTTGGCTCAGTGGTAGAGCGTCGGTCTGCGGACTGAAAGGTCCCGGGTTCAATTCCGTTCAAGGGCATGTATGTTGGCTGTGGGCACATCCCCGGTAGGGGTTGTGCAGGAGGCGGCTGGTCGATGTTCCTCTCTCATCGGCGTTTCTGGCTCTCTATCTCTCTCCCTTCCTCTCTGTAAAAAAATCAATAAAATATATTTAAAAAAAAAAAAGAATTTCAAGATTTAATGCAGAGCATTAATGTAAACATGGGGCCCTTCCGAGTACTGCTGGGCCCTGGCCACACCCGGGAGCCAGGCCTGGAGGGGCTCAGACAGGAAACACAGAGCCTCGGGGCCTCTTACCTTGCATGAGCCTTGTGACAGCCGTTTCTGTGAGAAGCAGCACCCCACTATCAATGTAATGCAGCAGGTTATGCAAAGGGAGACAGCAGACGCCGAGGACCATGTGCAGAGTGTGGAAACCTAGGGTGAGAGATGCGGGAGGGCAAAACTGTCAGCAGCCAGCATCTCAGACAGAATGAAAACAACGGTGTTCACAAAGCATTTAGCTCAGTGCTTGGCACCTAGAGTCCACTAAATGCTGCTTGAAGACAAGGCTACACATTATCAAGACTAAGCTTTGTGCTGGGCATATATTTTCCCAACAAGTCTGCAATACAACTCCTAAGCAAAAAAAAAAAAAAAAGGAAAAATGTGCAAGATTGCTGGATGGGAAATGGTTTTACAGTTAACAGAAGACCTTCAGACTCCACATGCCCAGCTAAAGGCTGATGGATAGGGAGCATTTTGCTAAAGAGGAAAAGAATCTGACCCAGAAGGAGCCAGCTGATATGCTTGATCTCCAGGTATGCTTTTGGGCTCTACTTGGGCTCAATTATTTATTATAAAAGAAGAATTAAAACAATATGGTCAGATGCTGAGAACCGATTCCAGCATGTAATAATTACAAGAGTTTTACCAAAAAGTTGGTGAAGCTCGGGGAGCTCAACATAGTTGAGTCACAAGTAGTTTACCTGTTGGGAAGGGCTAAAAGGCACTTCCCCCAAACCTGAATAGGATTGTTAACTGCCAGGCAGCTCAGGGCATTGTATTGCCTCCTGTTGGCCAAACACCTGAACAGCTGTAGACTATTCCCCAAACTGACAATCTCTGTAAACCCTTTGATACTGTACATACCCTTTGAAGTGTATATTTCCACCTTGCCTTGGGACAAATTGTACTAATAAAAGCAAGGGGTCCTGAGACAAGGGGAGCCTTCTAGCTCCTCTGACATCCAATGCCTTTCTGCCTTTCAAAAATATCTTTCGTCCACAGACTCCTTCTTAATCATCTATGCACAGCCTTTTCTCCAGAATGCTGAACCCTTTGTAAGGCTGGGAAAAGAACCCAGCGGTCAGATAGTAAATCTATAGAATAATTACCAAAAAAATCAATATCTACTGTTTAACATGACCAGGTCTATGAAAGAAACACGCAGGGTGCTCTGAGTAAATGTGGCAGGTTGAATGCTAAATGGCAGGAATTTAATATTTAGTAGACTTGGGGGAGGCACTGAAAGTTTTTAAGCAGCATGGCAAGAGGATTGAGCTTTACTTTTGAAATATTAAAATGGCAAGAAGGAGGTAGGATAATAATTTGCTACAAGGGGTAGGAAGACTTGTATGGAGGCAATTGCATGAACCTGGGCAGGAGGTAATGAGGACAAAGTTGGGAGAGGCTTGGAAACTGATTGGAAGTGAGCAGCAAATGACAAAGAATCCTCGCCTAGTCCTGGGAGCTGACATGACAAAGAAATGATACCCAAGGAGCAGGGACTTGGATTCAGACAAATCATGGAGTCCTCTCTCTCTCTCTCTCTCTCTCTCTCTCTCTCTCTCTCTCTCTCTCACTTTTTTTTTTTTTTTTCTCTCTCTCATGATTCTCTTAGCACATGAATCATGAGCAGTAAGAAACTCAAGTCCAAGTCCTGGCAAGATCGAGGGTCAGATAAAATGCAGGCTCTGCCCACAAACAGATGTTACTGGGCTAGCAACTGATGAGTCCATAGCTCCCCTGAATCCAAAAGAGAAAATCATAACTTTACTAGCTAATTAACAATACGAGATTCTTCTAATCAGTTTGGTCATTCTTCCCAAGATTAAAAAAAAGTTATGGAATTATTTCTGAATAAAAGTTTATAAGTTCTATAGGTTTTCTGGACTTAAAATTGCTCTCAGCCCTGTGTCCATGTCCTAAATATCCCTGATGATCCTTCATCCTTTATCCCTAGGGCACAGGCCCAAGTTCAATAGTCCATTCTTGGCCTCCTCTCTGCATGTCAGCTCTGGCGACAGGAAAAACTGGTTCAAAATAGGCATTGGTTCCAAAAAAGAGCTTTTCTAGCCAATTCTTGTCCTCGTCCTCCAGGGATCCTGGCCTCCTCTGGCCAGCAAGGGGAACAAACATAGGTCCCCTTTACACTGCAAATGCGCCAGCTCTAAACCATGACTTCCTTTTGGAGGACCTCATTCTTTCCTCTTTTACCAATTCAGGTTACATGTTTCTGACACATAAAACTCAGTTTCTTCTACTCTAGGAGGCCTGGAAAGTGTGCACACTGACACATGTAAATGAAAAAATACCCTGTATTTACATATATGTCTGTACACAAATGATTCAGTGTCACTTCACTTCCATTTTATGTCACATGAGGGAAACAAACATTTAAGAGAAAAAAAGGATATGCCTAACTGATGTGGCTCAGTGGCTGAGCATCGACCTATTAACCAGGAGGTCATAGTTCAATTCCCAATCTGGGCACATGCCCAGGTTGTGGGCTCAATCCCCAGTGTGGGGCATGCAGGAGGCAGCCCATCAATGATTCTCTCCCATCATTAATGTTTCTATCTCTCCTTCTCCCTTTCTGTCTGAAATCAATAAAAAATATATTTTTAAAAGATAGAAGGATAGAAACTGCTCTTCCTTACTTGACCATGGACACAAGCTGTTAAGTCTACTCAAAATAATTCTCAGTCACTACGGATAACATTTTCCTGTTTTCCCTCCTTATCCATCCCTGTGAAAGAATGCAATGTTCTGCAGAAAGTGAATTTTTACAATCTCCCAGGAATAATATTGCCCCCAGGAAATCAAGTTTGTTTATTTACAAAAGGAGCTTGAACACAAGGCGAACAAATGTAAAAGTGTCCATTCATCCCTCTACCAAGTCTTTTGTGTTAATCATAATAATTAAGAATTTAATCAGGAAGCCATGAAATCCCTTCACTCTTTCTAGAGGGCTCCTCACAATTCATATGCCATTGGAATAATTTAAAACCATCCCTTCTCCTCATACAAGGCCATTTTCAGATTCCTACAAACTCAAAAGAAACCCACTTAGTACCTCCACTACATGCAGGCCTAATAAGATAAGGTGTATGAATAGAGAAAGCATAAAGAATTCCATACCATATCAGATATATCAGAAATCCAGAGAAGTACAGACATGCTATAGGGATTTTCTGGGCCGATAAGTAGCCAAAGTTTGAGCATCAAACTGGAATATAAAATTCAAAAGGTAGCAGCAGAACAGTCATTAAAAGCCCAGGATTTGGAGCCAAATTGCCTGGGTTTCAATACTAGCTCTGTTGCCTAATAGCTGTGTGACTTCAGCAAGTTACTCCTAAATTTTCTGTGCCTCAACATCACCATCTTTAAATGGGAATAATATTAAGTGAAATCATAAAAAAGTGCCATTTGTGTTGGTCCAATATTTAATGTGGTTCAAGTTAAGCTCCTACTACTCAAGATTGTTATGAAAATTAAATGTGCTAACTTATGTAAAATACTTGGAACAAAGTACTATAGGCATTATACACATGTTGGCTTAAGATGAATGAATAAAGGAATTAATTAATGATGGGTGAATGGATAGCTGTACATGAATAAATTAAACTGGCTGACATATTATCAATAAACCAACAAACAACAAGTGTTGGCAAGAATATGGAGAAAAGGAAACCCTTGTGCAATGTTATTGGAATTATCAATTTGTGCAGTCACTGTGGAAACCAGTATGGAGGTTCCTCAAAAAATTTAAAAACAGATCTAACATATGACCCAGAAATTCCACTTCTGGGTATTTATTTGAAGAAACCCAAAACACTAATTTGAAAAGACATATGTGCCCCCATGTTCATTGCAGCATTATTTACAATAGCCATGATAGAGAAACAGCCTAAGTGTCCATAGATAGAGGAATGGATAAAAAGAAATAATAGGAATGGATAAAGATGTGGTCCATATAAACAATGGAATATGACTCAGCCATAAAGATGAATGAATTTTTGCCATTTGCAGCAACGTGGCTAGAACTAGAATGTATTATGCTAAGTGAAATTAGGCAGAGAAAGACAAATGATTTCACTTATATGTGGAATCTGAAAAACAAAATAAGAAAACAAACAAAAGAGAAATAAGCTCATGGATAGAGAAAGCAAACTGATGGCTGCCAGATGGGAGGGGGGTCAATAGGATAGGTGAAAAGGGTTAAGGGATTAAGAAATATAAATTTCCAGTTATTAAAAAAATAGCCATGGGAATGCAAAGTACAGCTTCCAAGCACATAAGAATCAGTTCAATTTTGACACCCAGCCAGTCCCCCTTCCTTCTGTGTTAACTTTCTTGATCAGATAAACTAGGTTACGGACATCAGAGAAAGATCTCCCTGAATCAGTTCCACTGTTTCAAAGTATCCTAGTAAGTTACATGGGGACTCAACAAGGCTCCCTAACGTAAGTGACAAACTACAGCATAGTTTAATAATTGGCGGAGATCTGGTGAGCAGAGACCAACCTCAGGCCTATCTCTCAGTGACACCAGACACACAATTTCTCAGACACAGCAGGTCTCATCCTTGCACTCCTAATGTGCCCTCGTCAAGGGAACATGTGAAGAAGAAAGAACAAAAATCTATTATAACAAAGGATAAAAGAGCCAAGACTTACCAGGAGGCAGAGGTAAAAACAAACTGTTAGTAGCTTCCAAAATCCTGGTCATGATGTGGAAGACTGCAGATTCAGCAGCACTAGCCCGCTTATTGCTAGGGGAAAGACCAAAGCAGCATGTCAGCCAAAAAGCTCATCTCTGAAACTCCATTTGTCTAAGCAGCAGCTATGAGTTCCTAGGCAGATGGAATCCATACAAATCAGGAAAGGCTACCCCCCGTAGAAAGCTTCAAGTGACCACCAGGCTAATGCCTAGAATCTAGCCAGAGAATTGGCACATAATTAACTATGCTAACTTCAATTCCCCTTCTTGGTAGTACTTAACTTATGTGCCCCTTCACCCCCACCCCATCAACCATATGCCAGGAAAGAGGATGAGTGAAATAACAGGGGCATAACTTTAAACACTGAGCACAGAACGAGGATAGATGGTATCAGGACTCGTGAGGATTGCTTTCAACTGGTGAGTTCCAAAAAGGATTTGCTGAAACAGGCAGCAATCAGAGTTGTTGGGCTCTTTGCACACCATGACAAAAGAACGAGAAATACTTGCGTACAAGTGGAGAACCCAGGGATGAAGATTATGTTTCCTCCAACTGGTTTCCAGTATTTGGCAAATGAGGTCCAGCTGGAGGGGAAAGACCGTCTGTCAACCTCAGCTCATCCCACCCATGCCCAGGGGCCCCACAGCTCTGACAGGCACGTTCGGGGCAGCTGGCGCTCCGGCTGTTCCCATACACACAACCAGCCTTTCTGAGGTCAGCTCTGAGGCACTGGAATCCCAAATGGAAAGACTGAAAATGCACCCCCGAGTCCAACAGAGCACTCTCTGTCTGTGCAGGCCGTGCCCCAGCTGAGCTTCCCCAGCCTGGCCAACAGGCCCTCAATTACAGGCACTGGTCCATCAGTGAAGGTCAATTACAGGCCCGGGTCCATCAGTGAAGGTCAAGTGCAGCTGGGTCTGCTCTAGGCCTGCTTTGTGGCAACAGCCAACCACTGTCTTAAATTAATATAAGACACTGTCTTATTTTCGGGGAAACAGGGTAGTATAGCTTCCACTAAGTAGTTATCAGCCATGAATCCAAGCATAGCAGGTGTGGGCAAAGGATAGGGTCTCCTTATAGGCACAGGCACCATTTATTCTCAATGATATAAATTCTCAGTTTCTCTTGGGCTGAAATCAGGTAAGATAATGCGTGAGTAATATATCCAGGTTCGGCAGAAAGTTCTGGAATTTGTTTTAGAAAGGCTATTGAGCCACCCTCCTGAGAGGGGCCTAGGAGATGTGGCTGTTGGCCACTAGGCTGGGGCAGGCAGATTTGGCTTCAATCAAGAACTGCTGAGGCGGGAAGTCAGGGGCACTGAGTTTTCTGAGCCTACGTCTGCACCATTTCGGATCCGATGGCATTCTAGGAGTGGTTCACACAAACTAGTGTTAGAACTTTTATGAGGTTAACTATGGGGAAGAATGATTTAAACAAAAACTCTTAATACTTTGGGAAGTGAAATCTAAAGTCCACAGAAGTAAAGGTGATGGGCAGATGTGTTAAATAGTTGAATGGTATTAGTTAAAAGACTAAGAAAGAAAGTCAGCAGCTCAGTATAGATCCACTTCAAGGGTGAGGTATTTAAGGAAGTTTCAATGCTCTGATTATAAATATCAGTATATGAGAATACCAACCTTTCCTAATTATTAAAAACTATTAAATTCAAAGATACTCTTTTTACAACAGACACTAATGATTACAAAAAAAAAAAAAAGGAAGAAACTTTAAAAATAAAACATGGAATTAAATGAGGGTTCTAGCTAATAAATTTAGTCTTCCAGAGTTCAATGCAAAAGTACATATTTGCACACTGGCTCATTTGCATAATGGTCTTACCCAAACTTTGGAAAATGGAGTGTTCT
This sequence comes from Pipistrellus kuhlii, assembly GCF_014108245.1. Classification (NCBI taxonomy): domain Eukaryota; kingdom Metazoa; phylum Chordata; class Mammalia; order Chiroptera; family Vespertilionidae; genus Pipistrellus; species Pipistrellus kuhlii. Next base: position 48,569,687 of record NW_023425405.1, on the reverse strand, counting down.
TTCTTTTTCCATGTACTATAAAATTTCTTCTGGCATTTTATTTCTAGGTTCTAAACAGGTTCAGGCTTCAACTCCATATGCTTTATAAAAGATTCCAATACAGTTTTAGAATTCAATTGTACAACATCACTTCTATTTACACATGAACTGGCATTCATTTGGATCACACAGTTTCAGAAAGTGGCTATCTGGTAGATGAGCTGCCAATCTCATCAGCAGATTCGAAGGTGGTAGTATTTCTACAACTAACTGGAATCTGGCCTAATTGGGCTGTTGGAGCTAATTAAAAATTGAACTTCAAGTTCTCTCATGTTTGCCTAAACCTCCATGCACAGAAATCATTACCTACTGTTTAATAAAATGCCAAGATGAGATATGAACATTAGGCAACCATGGTAAACTCATCACCGGTTTAGGCTTTCTGAACATACAATCACTATTTGAAGGGCGTGCAATAAACCAAGTTCTCTTTGTTTTGAGGTTCTTTTTCCCCTTTCCTCAATCTATAGCACCAAATATACTGGTTTGCAAATGGGAGACCTCCAAAAAAGCTAGTTTGTAAATCATACTAAGAATTATATACCTGGGCTTTGAGGGATGGAAAACAAAAAGCAAAACCAACCATTTTTGAACTGTAGTCCAGAACCATCTGTTCAATTTTTTTCTTTTCCACACCCTGTAGGTGTCTCAAAAGATGGTCTTTTAATTCAGATACCATCTGAAAACAAGATATAAATTAGATAAATCACAACCCACCCGATCACACAGGCAACTGTTTGAGTTAGATCCATTTATCAACATTCCTTATCAATATGAAAATATTGGGTCTGAAGATCCCACCAGCAGAAATTCAAAATCCTCAATCTTCCCTGATGAGCATAAATCCAGCGCACCAAAGAGGAACTATTTCTGATTCACCCAAAGCCCAGGGAGCGGCTGAGAGTCAAGCTCCAGGCCCTGGTGAGAATTCTCAAACAGAAGTTGTTTACCATGTTATTTTGTCAGACTAAATTCCTAGAAATGGAATTTATTGGGTCACACACTTAAAGTTTGTGGTGAAATCACCAAAATGTCTTCCATTGTGGTTACACTAATTCTCAACTGCACTGGATCAGACTGTCCAACTCCCTGTACCCTGAGCTTTGATGGCATGAATTTTAAATTGTTGTTAATTTGATAGGCAATAAAAACCAAGCAAGTAAAAACACTTATTCTATTTGTCATTTGAATATAGCAATAGTAAACAATTCTTTTTCTTTCCTTCCGATGACTTGAGATGTTTGGCCTAAATTTACTTTTGAAAAATTGTCACAGCTTTTATTTATTTCCCTTCTCATGTGTTGCTCTTTTATATTAAATATATTTTATTGATTTCAGAGGATATGGGAGAGAAAGAAAAAACATCAATGATGAGAGAGAATCATTGATTGACTGCCTCCTGCATGCCCACACTAGGAATCAAGCCCACAACCCAGGCATGTGCCCTGACTGTAACCTCCTGATTCATAGGTCTTCACTCAACCACTGAGCTATGCTGGCTGGGCTGATGTATTGTTCTTGTATTGACCTATAAACTTTACCTATACACCAAATGTTAATCATTTATCACAAACATTTTTTCCAAATTTATCATTTGCCTTTTGTTTTTCTGTTTAAATTTCCAATCTATCTTTTCCTATATGTCTATATTCAATAACACACTAAAGGGCCTTCTTTATTTCAAAACGGATTCAACTATCCACTTATTCAAATTCTTTCATATAGTTAAATATTGTATATTCTACTCCTTTATCTATCTGATATTTCTATTGGTTTATGGCAGTGATTTTCAATTGATGTGCCACAACAAATTTTAAAACATGTAATACCTGAATTTTCCCTTCGATTGTCAAATAAAAAATGACAACAGCCAACACAATAGCCTCCAGTGTGAATGAATCAAAATGATACTATTTTTTTTGCAGAATTTAGTCATTAGTAATTAGTTTATGTGTGCCCTGATATGAAAAAGGTTGAAAATTGCTGTTTTTATGGTATAAAGTGGTGGTTTTGGGAATAGGATGAATCTAACTTAATTTTCTTTTACAAATTGACTAATTTTTAAAAAATTATTTATTTCCACATTGACTTTTATACATATCATACACTAAAGATTCTAATCACATATAATACTAAAGATTCTAATTAAACTAGAGTCTACTGACTATTTTGTACAAGCACCATATTGTTGCTGTTCATGTAGACTACAGTCAGATATCTGTAATGACAGTTGTACACCTCTTTACTGTGTTGACTGAGTCATTTAGTCACTGGCAGGGAAATTTCATTGGCTTTTTGCTTTTATGTTATTAAACTAGATGCTAATAAGTATTAACCTAGAACTAGTAAATGGGATATTATTTTTCATTATTATTTCTAACAAGTTAACCCTGATTTTTTAAAAATAAGATAAAATGAGTATAGAAACACCAGCCTACTAACTTGTTCCTTATTTTTCATTTTTCCAGTTGTTTATTTTGTTTGTTTGTAGTATTAGACAGTTTTAGCATCTTCTTTTACTTTTGTTTCTTATTGCATTGGCTAGAACCTCCAGAACCATGTAAAATTTTAGCGAAAATTACAATGATATTTAATTCTGATTTTAATATTGTAGAAATGTCCCAACATTCCATTCAGAAGGATACTGACTATTAGTATTAGATTATTCATTGTCAGTTTTGGCTTTAAAGTTATGCAGGCTTTTTAAACCAATTAAGATGTTTCCCATCCCATCTTTTTTTTTTTTTTAAATAATTTACATGCCATGAGAATTACCTGATCCTCAAAAGTTTGAAAGAACAAGCTGATTAAATAACTTTGCAGCCAGTTAGGAGATAATCTTTGGCATGTTTTTCTAATTATTTTACAGTTATTGTGCTTTCAGTTCTTCTATTTCTTCTCAGTTCAGGTTTGGTCATTTTATTTGCCAGGGATTCTTTGTTTAGAATTTTGAAGTGTATGAATATGTATTTCATATGTTTTAACTTGCCATATCTAGAAGTAGATTATTCCATTCCTAAGTTTACACAGTATTAAAAACATTTTATTAGACTTCCCTGATGTCTCTAATCAGTCTTTTAAGATTTTGGAGTTATTTACCAATTCTGTCTTTAATTAATTTATTTTGTGTTATATTTGTTTTGTCTTCCTAGTAGTAGGATTTCTTGAGAAAGAATACTTTATTCTGTTTTATGTTAAGCCAGAAATACAAAGGCCACAGATATATTTTCTTCCTCATTTTAAAAACTCTTACTGTACATTTCCTTATGATGTTTTGTAATTAAATATTTATTGGGGTAATTGACTAATGTTTGTCTCCCCCACTAGACTATAATTCCAAGAGGACAGAAATCATATACATGTTCCTTACCACTGAACGCACAGGACGTACAGTGGCTGGACACAATTCTGTGTTGAAAGAATGAAAAACAAGGTCAGGATGAAAAGTACAATCTAGCGCTTTCCTCCCTTCTTGAAGCCCATGGCTTCCTGCCACCTCAGGGTCCCACAGACCACTCACCAGCCCCACAAGCAGCCTCTGGTGGCTGTCTTCCTCCTGCAAGAGGGGTGTCACTCTTGGCTCTGAAAGGAAACAGAGCAATTGTCAAGCAGGAAATGGGCTGGAAAAAATGGAATCCGCCTGGGTTTCCCCTCTCTTAGTCATTGGGGAAACATGACAGTTCCCTGATAAAATAAAAAATGTTCACTAGGTTAGTGTGACCTGCTCCTGCAAGCTGAACTTTGCACTCAGGTGACTGCAAGAGACCTCTGAGCAGCAGGTTCAGGTCGAGAAGGTTCAGGGAGAGAACAAAGGAAGGTAGGAAGGAAGGAAGGAAGGAAGGAAGGAAGAAGGAACACATCTCCCAACAGCAAAGGGCTCTGGCTTTGATTTCTCTTCAACATGAAGCCTCACCTTTGCCTAAGAACTTCTGCTTCGTGGGAGACAGAGTAACCTCTCTAAACTCTAAGGGAAACACAAACACAGGGACAAGGACTTGTTGGAAGGATCACATGACTCCCTTCTTGCTGGCCTCCCATAGATCAGTGTCTTTGGGACCAATTACTGTGGCAATAATACTAATGAGTATAAGTTATCAGTCTGAAAGCAACTATAGATCAAGATGGAAAAGTGATATGGGAAGGTCAAATCCAATGGCACTTTCTCCACGGTGACTTACACTTCACCAGCAAGGCTGGGAGGGGGAGCAGGCGAGCAGTCTCATAGTCTCATTGGAAGATCTGCCCTAACACTCCTCTGAGGGCACCTGGGCACCTGGCACCTCTGCCCTGCTCTTCCTGTCCCAGAGGCACAGGGCCTACCCGTCAGGAGGACTGAGGCTGCTGGTCTCTGGGCTGAGGACTCCCTGCGGGAGGCTTAAACGCCTCTTGACACCTCAGGAGAAATCCTACATGGATCCCACGTGACCTTCATGATTAAGAAGAAACAGTGCAGGACCTGAGCCCAGCTGCCCTGGACTTCACACGAGTGTTCCCTTTCTGGCAGTGATGTCATCCTTCCTAGGATACTGGCACACGCAAAGCAGCAAGAGGAAGGGGCAAGTTCCCAAAAAGGTGTCAAGAGATGATGACTCGTCACAGGATGCGAGCAGGCACGAAGGACAAGAGCAGAAGGGGTTCCTCCAAGGGGGGTGGGAGGGCGGAGCACAACGGAAACAGACCACAGCAACATTTCCCATATTGCAACCTCCTGAATCCCACACGTTCACACCCCGTGCACTGGCAGGACCCTGCCAACGGCTGCTGCCAGGTGCTGGTGATGCAACCTCTGGCTTCCCATGGATGGTCTGGTGACAGGCAGAGAGAGGCTGGGCCCTGGGGCTGTGCAGTGGGCCCAGGCTCCGGCTGCCTGGGCTGGCTGACAAGTTTACCGTCACGGTGCATGAGGGTGGAGTCCACAGCTGCGGCTGTGCAGCAATACACTGTATAAAATAATTTCCGTTGGGTCACCCAACATATAACTTACATCCAAGCCCATAAACATAAGTGAGATATAAAAACAACTTTTTAAATAAAGACCGACTTGTATGAACCCTGAGAGTTCTACTGACAAGACCACAAAAGGGCTTATACCTGGATATACTCAGCATTCTCCTCCCCCAGTTTTCCCAGCTAAGTTCCCTTGGATGTCAAGACTTTCCCCAACCATCCCTACTCCTGCCCTCCCCCCTTCCCCATAGCCTCTCATACCTGCACCCTGAGGTTATATAGCACCTGTCACCTGGTTTAGAAATTGTGTGCTAGCTTTTCTTCCTCATACACAAATGATAACCAGCCACCCCAGGTATCCCACATGTGCCAAGAGCTGTAGCATTTATTCTCCTTTTCTCCTCACCCTGGCCCTGAGGAAGACCACACAAAATGGTTAAATGGTTTGCCTAACAGGACGCGGTTAGCGTGAGGCCCAGCTGGAGTTTAAGCCCAGCCCTGTCCGGCTCCACGCCCGGGATCTCCCCCCACATCACTGGGCTTAGCGAGGGGCTCCTCATCTTTGCGCCCCTATGACCTCACCCAGTGAGTGCCCAAGTGTCAACCAAAATGAAAGCAGCACACATGTCAAAGCCAGACAGCTGGAGGGAGTGGCACTCCCAGCCCAGGGAATTTCCAAAGTGCATCCTGTGGGGACAGCCAGCGGGCATGTTAACTAGATCAACTCCGTGCGGGGAAAATAATGAAAACCAGAGGCCAGCACCCAGGGGCCGTCCAGCAAAAGCACACTCAGCAGCTGCCCCTGAAGGTCCTGGTGCCAAGACAGACATGGATGGAGCTCGGACAGGAAGATGTTAAAGGTGCTGCCTCCCTGCACTGTTGGAAGTGGGTTTCTTGCCAACCCCCAGGGGAAGGACTGAGGGTGTTACAAACAAAACACTGACTGGAATCCAAAGGCTTGATTACAGGTCTTTTCTTACCCGAATTCTTTGCTTCTAGGTTAGAAATCACCCTACAAAGAAATTAGCCAATGTTATTCACACAGGAAAACATTCTCTTTTTTAAAAAATGAAAGCCACAATACCATACAATGATATCCTCCTTTAACAACCCCTGCAGAAACTGTTCCCAGGCTGGTGAAAACCTCAAAAACTTTAATCAACTTGGCAAAAGCCACATTCGGCCATTATAAAACCCAGAGCCCTTTAGTGCAAACAATCATAATAATTTAGAACAATTGCAGCTCTGGGCTGTTGTAAATAATGGGAACAGAAAATAGAACAGAGGTTGGAATGGGGCCTATACTTGTAGCATTCTGAGATGACTCACTATCCAGAAAGTCTGCTTTCAAAATAAGAGCAAGCTCGCAGGCCAACATCGCTTTTTAAATCAGCCTACTGTCTGTACCCCCCTAAAGTGTTCAATCAATAAGAGCCTTCTTTACCACTTCCTTATAACCATCCATCCATAGGGCACAAACCCATAAGGCTTAACAGATAAACTTTTCCACCGGAAACTCTGGCATCAAATTCCAGAATAGGGCCCCACTGGCTGCATTCAGTAAGCTGACACAAAGTAAGCTACTTCCAAGAAAAGTAGCCAAAAAATAATGCAAATGATAACCACCTTACCAATACAAAGAACCCCCAGTTTCACTTACTTTACTGCATTATCAAGAATATTCCTCACATATGCCTTGGACCGTCTTTTTCCTGTTTTCTACGAGTGAGAATATGTCAGAGGTATAAAAGCTGAAGGTGTTATGGGTGACATTTTTCACGTCAAAGACATAATGTAATATAATTAAGAGTTTCAGGAAAAAGAAATACAACTTACAAGTAAACAGATAAAATACCTAGATTACTAAAGCTTTGTTTCTCTAAAACTATTATAAATTTACTAGAGGCCCAGTGCACGGATTTGGGCACCAGCAGGATCCCTCAGCCTGGCCTGTGGGTATCAGGCTTAAACCAGCTCTCCAACATCCCCCGAGGAGTCCCAGATTGCAAGAGGGCAGTTCTCAGGTGACACACCCCAGAATCGGGCTCCCTCCTGTCTGGTTCCAGGTGCATCATCCAAGAACTGCAGCTGCCAAGTCACCACAGCTGCCAAGTCACTGCAGCTTGGCAGTTCCCAGGTTGAGCATCTGCCCCCTGGTGGTCAGTGCACATCACAGTTACTGGTCGGACAGTCAGACTGTGGCTCAGGCTTTTATATATACAGATAGGACATTACAAGTCAACTATACATGATATACAATAACACTACAGCTATATACAACATTCTTCAGGTTCTCTTCGCCTGCAATCTCCCCAATGTTTACATCTTACATAAATGACTATACGTGGTACACTATCCAAATCAGACACTGATACTGGTATAGTGCGTGCACAGTGCTTCATTTTACCACAGGCGTAGATTCATGTACCACCACAGTCAAGAGTCAGAAGCACCTCTGACTGCCTGTTGGGAGACTGGTAGCAACAACATAAAAGTGCCCGGCAACTAGGGAGGTGCTGCAAATGGAAGGCAGCCTTATGACTCGTGGGCATCACCCAGATCTAACACGCATGTTTTGCTTCTTGCTTTGTTCTCATGAACCCACACGAACCTCTTCCGAGATCAGGCTGTGCCACTCTCTCCTGACCACGCTGTTGTTATAGTGTAAGAGTGGCTTGGAGTACTTAACATATTCCAGGTTGGCGTTCAGTTTTTCCCAGTAGTTCTTCGCGCTATGCACCTGTAGGGGACAAAAACATCCGTGAGCTTGAGCAGCAGGCCCTGTTGGCCAAACCACCCAGAAGGGCCACACAAGCCTGCTGCCAATCTGGGATCCCTTACTTCCTCAGCTCGGACGGGGCAGCATTTCCGAGTGAACACTTCCCACTAAGGATGGCCTCTCATCCCAATAGGGATTCTAAAGTAGAGAGGTTTGAAGAGTCTTTACTTCCCCACTTCCTTTCCTACCCCCTGGTACACCGAGAGCCGCTGCTCGCTTCCCCAAACTGATATGACTGCCCTGGGTTAAGGCTACGCGGGTCAGCCTACGTTACACACACAGTGTTGTACCAACAATGCCATGTGCAGCCAAAGGATGTTCGTGAGATTTGGAGCACACGGAATAGGCTCACTTTCCAGCCAAGCTTATTCACGACCAAAGAATTCACTTTTCGAAACGTAGGAATCAGGGGACCCTTTCCCCCAGCCCCATGTGGAAGTCCGTGAGGGACTCTTTCTCTCTCCCCACGGGGGAGTCTGTACTTGTTCTTCAATAAATTTCCACCTTTGCTATATTAAAAAACAAACAAACAAAAAACCAAAGACGTAGGAATCAGAAAGGCAAAGTGAACTATTTTCGCATCCAGTTGTCAAATATAGTTGGCATCCTATCTAGTCTTTGACTTATTGATACAATTGTACTACCCTGAAGCAAGAATGTACCCATTAGATTCATTTTTAAATTAAATGAAATATTAAGCCTCTTCAATGTTGAAGACTATAGTGATTTAAAAAAAAATTTTTTTAATCAATGAAGATAAATTTGTGATACACATGTTCGTGCCAACATGTATATCATATAAAAATATGCAATTATAAAAGATTTGAATGGGGCCAAGATTGCAGTGTGAGGCCATAAAACGAAGTGAGCTAATGCTTACTGTGGTAACAGACTTGGCTGTACTGCAAGAGAAAAAATAAAATATGCTTCAGCCAAGAAACATGCCACCCTATCCGGTTTGGCTCAGTGGCCAGAGCGCTGGCTGGGGATTGAGGGTCCTGGGTTTAATTCCTGTCAAGGGCACATGCCCAGGCTGCGCGCTCAATGCCCATTAGGGGGTGTGCAGGAGGCAGCTGATCAATGATTCTCTCTCATCGTTGATGTTCTTCTCTCTCTCTCTCTCTCTCTCTCTCTCTCTCTCTCTCTCTCTCTCTCTCTCTCTTTCCCTTCCTCTCTAAAATCAAAAATATATTTAAGAACAGAAAAGGAACCAAGAGAAGAGAAAAGAAAAGAAGAGAAACATGCCTTTATGTTAAACAAGAGCACATTGTCCAAATTCTTACTGAACAGACTGTCATAATTGGTTCAAAATGGGTTTTGGAATATCTGTGAAGTGAGTTATATAACAACCGCCATTTTAGGAGCCTGACCACCCAGTCCAGCCAACAATCCTTCTCACAAAGACAGAAAACTATTTCCAAGACAGTGTCATTTCTAGGGGAAATCATAACAGTGGAGTGAGGTCATACTCTCCACTTGATCTATCTCGTTCACCTTTTCTTTCGTTTTCCGTTTATTTATACCGAATGTATCTTTATTCATCCTTTGGACTTCCTTGTACTGAAAAATAATAATAATAATAATGAAAGTAAATCCTACTAATATTAGGTCCCTGATGGTTAAATCACTGGAACTTTCTTGCTATTTCCCCTGAGCCCAGGCACACTGCAGCCAAAAGCCAGAAACTATTGGTGATGTGGTGACATCTAGTGGTCAATTAAGTTATCACTTTTGCCTGCACTGGACAGGAGAGCCACCATGTGGCAGGTATGTGAGGGGAGGAACGTGGGTGTCCTACCCATCATAAGGCCTCTTCCCCTCAGACCAAATGCCACCTTCCCATCAGAAGACCCCACCTCCTATACCTACACTGTCGATCCTGAGAAAATATCTCTCCCAAACTGCCTTCCTCCTCCTCACTCTCCCATTTTAAAAATCCCTTTTCTCGGCTGAGAAAAAAAACAGATAAAGCAAGTCTATGGACAGGCTTCACAGGGGCTCATAAACCCACTGATAGTATATAAAATGTAGTGTTTGTATGAGCGCTTTTCTGGGAAGGTCTACAGTTTGCACCAGATTTTCAAAGGAATCCATGGCCTAAAATAGTTCCAAACCACTGAGTTTGAACAAAAAGAATCTAAAACAATGACAGCAGCGCCGAGACCGGTTTGGCTCAATGGATAGAGCATCAGCTTGGGGACTGAAGGGTCCCGGGTTCGATTTCAATCAAGGGCATGTACCTTGGTTGCCGGCATATCCCCAGTAGGGAGTGTGCAAGAGACAGCTGATCGATGACTCTCTCTCATCGATGTTTCTAACTCTCTATTTCTCTCCCTTCCTCTCTGTACAAAATCAATAAAATATATTAAAAATAAATAAATAAATAAATAAATAAAAAATAAAACAATGACAGCAGCTTACATTTCAATAAGAAACACTGTTAGCCAAAAATCACCAAAATATCTATACTAATAAAAGGTAATATGCTAATTAGACCAGTTGTCTTCCAGACATCCTTCTGGATGTCCTTCCAGACAAAGCCACGGTGGCAGGGGCCAAGGCAGAAGCAGTTAGGCGTGATCAGGCCAGCAGGAGAGAGCAGTTTGGGACAACAAGTCAGGCAGACAGGTGAGCGGTTAGGAGCCATCAGTCCCTGATTATGAGAGGGATATCCCAGTTTAGAAAGGGTACAGGCTGGGCTGAGGGACCACTCCTCCTCCGCCCCCCCCCCATACAAATTTCATGCACCAGGTCTCTAGTTTTAATATAAACTTACAGGTCTTTCAAGGAGGCCACTGGGCTGCATGTTATACTGTAGCTATTGAGGGAGTGCAGAGAAAAGCAATGTGCAGCATATGTCACTACGTGGTAACTACTGGATGACTGATGCAACTTTTTTAGCTATAAAAACTTATGGAGATCATTGTAGATTGGGAGAAATATTTGGAAGTCTGGTTAATACATGAGACCCAAAGGATGAAAAGAGTAAGTGAATGATACAAGAGGATGTTCCGAGGGGAGGGAGGAGGTGGCTCTGAGGAAGTGAGTGAAGACTGAGACACCCCAATGTGGATTCTAGGTTTAGATCAGAGGCAGAGCCTTATAGAAAGCAGAGAAAACAACCAACACTGCATTCTCAGTGGTGAAGACATCTGCCTCTGGAGTTGATTCCAAACATCAGCAGCCACTTGCAACCCACCCCCTGGAGATATAACTGTCTGGGGCGTGAGCTGAGCCTCCTGAGATTTACGGTTTCCCAGGCAATCCTACTGTTCAGTCAGCACTGAGAACACCACTTGAGCAGGTCCAGGTAATCCCAGTCCCGACTCCCAACCTGAAACATTTTCCTCAATCTGCACCCCTGGTTAAAGGTGGAGGAAGGCTGAGATTGTGTGGTTCAGTGACAGGAGACAGCATTAAAGAGGAGGTTAGGGCCAATCTGTGAAGGATCTCCACTGCCAGTGAGTACCCGCATGCTCCTTAATCCAGAGAATCTACGAAGACACGGGGGAGCTGCACAACCACATCCGAACAGCCAGCCGGGAGCACAGACAGCCACTCCTCTCAGTCAGCAGCACTCACGGAACTGCTTGTTTACTGAGCACTGGACTCATCAGAAACAACTGAGCAAAGTGGAAGCCCTAGAAGTGCATGCCAGCTACTTCAAAAGGACTCAGAAAACTTTAAAATACACACACAAAGCTTTAGAAGAAAGATACCCATGAATTTAGCTACTTCTAGGAGACGTGGTGTTAGAAGCCATTAGACACTCCAGAAACAATCCAGAAGCATTTTCCTACTCATGGGGGAGTTTTAAACTTTGATTTTGAAAGAAGTTTCTTCTTTAGAAATAATCTATTTTTGCCTCCTGGGATGGCATGGAATAATTAACAAATGTAGGCCATGACAACTATTAACTGAACAAAAGAATGAAAGAGTTACATTAAGGGGCTGTTTGCCATTTATGATTTTGGTTGCCAGTTGATTTTTTTTTTTTTTTTTCAATCCCTGTGGTATAGGCTCATCTGCAAATCGCTGTCAGGAGAAAACATCTGCCCTTCATTTCCAAACAGCCCTCTGGCTCTGCTCCCAAGTCTTCTGATTAACCAGCAAGTCTTCTCACTGGAGAGGACGCCAACTCAGAGAGAACCTTCACTCTGCAGGCAGGGCTCAACCAGCAGGGCTAAAGGTCTGTGCACTCTGGCTCTTCAGCAGATCCCACCTCAGTATCAGCTTTTACTTGCAACCCACAGAAACACAATGACCCACCACCTCCCGCACAGACAGGATAAAATAGAGACGGCTGTGTGTCCATGAAGCTAGCCAGGCACCACACTAAGCCAAAATGCTCTGGTGACTGGACTCCTGATGTGACAGAGTGAAAGGCTCAGCCTCTCTGGCTGCATCTTGTTCAAGCCTGTGTTGTTGCCATGGCCTCCGACTAACAGCTTCTGCTTGGTGTTGCATATAGACATGCTAATCATTAGAGCAGAGGTCGGCAAACTCATTAGTCGACAGAGCCAAATATTAACAGTACAACGATTGAAATTTCTTTTGAGAGCCAAATTTTTTTAAGTTAAACTTCTTCTAACACCACTTCTACAAAATAGACTCGCCCAGGCCATGGTATTTTTGTGGAAGAGCCACACTCAAGGGGCCAAAGAGCTGCATGTGGCTTGAGAGCCGCAATTTGCTGACCACGGCATTAGAGGTATGCCACTTACACCTTCCGTTTTACAAAAACAGTCCCTTACCAAAAAAAAAAAAAAAATGCCTTTCCTGAGGAGATAAGGGAAACTCGTACAAAAATAATAATGGCTTATCAAGGATTTGCAGGAACCTCGTGACTGAACTCACATCAACTAGAATGAACAGGTTAAGAACAAAGAAGTTTCACCATCTTCCTCTGACCCCTGCTGGTGCCCAGATGTCTGCCATCCTCAATCACCTCTTGGCCCTCCCTTTCCCCCTCCCTTGATATAAAAGAAGCCTGGATTCTGTACTTTCTCAGGATGGTTCTTTAGGATGCTAGTCCGCCATATTCTCGGCTTGCTGGCTTTCTGAATAAAGTTACCATTTCTTGCCTCAATGCCTTGTCATTCAACTTATTGGCTACTGTGCAGAGAGTGGTACGAGCTTGGACTCAGTTTCACTGAGACTTCCTGTTAAGGGGATTTTATGTTGCAAGTGCAAGTTCTCCTATTTATAAATGGACTTCCTCCTTTTCCTAACATTTGGTAACAAAGAGATCTCTTCTTAGCTGGGGGAAGTTCTCTTAGCCATTTTTCATAGGTTTTATTTTAATGTAATCACTAAATATGGCTCTAAGTTATTCCATCTCAAAATCAGAATGTACTCTGAGAAAGCCAATACTAAAGTATTTCCCTCCTGTCAGCTTTAAGAATGAAACATTATGTCTCCAAGCTAAATTCTGAATAAGAGCAGCAGCATAGCCTAGTGACTAGTAGGAGAGAAACAAACACAAGAATCTTCTGTTGCATCATCAGGGAAGTAAACTGGAGCTACCCCCATCTCTACAGCTATGACAGGAGTGGCTTTACCAGCCTGGTGCTCAGTTTCTAATAAGTAGTGTTTTATAAAATTGTTTTACAATATTAATTTTACTTGCCATAACTTACTGTCCAGAAATGTTGTGTAGGAAAAATTATTTTTTTCTCTCTCTCTACCACAGTCTACTAACAGAATACTTCACTTCTGGACACCAAATATGTGAGGGTGTTTCCCCACATCTATCAGTTCTCTAACATCAGTTGGGTGTCCAACCATTGAACTTAATGTTGTCACTATCTACCTAGAGACAGTGCTAGATCCCACAGGTTAAGGGCTCTGTCCTATTAAAATGTCCCCTTCTTCAGGTGCCAATTATAAGTTCAGGTTGTCACCTGTACTTCTAACTGCTGTTCTATAAGTCGAAGGTTTCCAGAACCTCCTTGGGTAAAAATACTACAGTTCTCCATCTTGGGGATGCTCTTTCAACTTTCATCTTTATTTTCCAGTTACTCTTTCTTTTTTAAATCTGTACATGCTTCCTACGGTAGGGCACTTTTACTAGTTTCTCTCATCATTATAAAATCAAGGCTAATTTTTAACCTTTTTCAAACATTGCCACTTCCCTAAGAGAAAACTATGCTTTAAGAAGGGATAAGATCATCCTAGGAAATTGCTCTTGATGACATTCCTTTTAGGATGAGACTTGTTTCAATATACTCCTTTTTTTCATTTTTAAAATTCTTTTGAAAGTTATTTTACAAAGTAAGAAAGCCTTTTGTCTTTCGAGTGACACTCCTCTAATTCAACTGGTTTATATGTCCTAATGTGTTATCCAGGACCAGCAAAAGTACATTTACAGTTTGAATATGTGAAACAGTTTATTCTTGTATTATTATTTATTATTTATTGTATTATTTATTTATATTAAAGCCATAAACCTACTTTTACACACCCTGTATATTGGACGTCTGTAAAGTGCTCCATTTCAAACTAAAATTATCTGCAGAGAAAGCAGGAGGAAAGCGAGTATCTAGTTTCATTTTTCCTTCCCTCTACCAACTCCTTTATCCGGGCAGTCCTACCAAGGGGAACAGAAGCAAGTGTGGGTCAGAGTAAACCGGGGTCCCTTGGGCCTCACGGAAAGTCTGGCAGCAAACACGCTTTCAAAGGTGGCCTATGATTCAGGTCCTAGGTGCTCAGAGCCAACTGCTGTCAGGTGAGCATGGCAAGAATAGTCATGACTGGGGCTGAGAGGCTGGCACAGAGGGTGGGATGTGTCATCGCAACCAGGTCTCTCACAATGTAATTAAGCTGGGACGTGGGGTAGGAAAAATAGGCCAAAGACAGCAGCATTTGGTGATGAGTATCATTCAAGCAGAGACCAGGTGTGAACCCAAAGGTACTGATTAGTCTCCCAGATTGAGTGATTGGGATGGGAGTAAGGGAACGGGCCACGCAAAACCCAGGACCATCTTCCCCTGAGCCCAAGGCCAGTCCCAGCAGTAGACATCTGCCTTTACCCATGGTCGTGTAGATCGTGAAGAAATGTACAGGTCAAGCTGGTCCTGGATAATACTTTCTACCAGCCTATGGGTGTATGCGGAGTCGCCAAAGAGCTCGCAAGCATGTTTGGGAATGGTTAACGGGAAACAACTGTTTGCAGGGCCAAATGCTAAAGACAGTTAAGGGAGAGTAGAAAAAGTGACGAGGCAGAATGAATAGCCAAGGAGAAAAATAAGCATGAGCAATATAAAAACACATCATTGTACACACACACACACATACCAAAAAAGAAAAAGAAAAAACAGAATGTAAAAATAAGCTACTTTTTTCCTAACCAAAACCAAATCATATTCTTGGAATAAGCCCATAGGTAAAAATTTTAAGAGAACCTTCCATCAATCTTTTTTTTTCTAATTTTTATTTTATTTTTAATTTTTTAAATATTTTTTTTATTAATTTCAGAGAGGAAAGGAAAGGGAGAGATAGGTAGAAACATCAGTGATGAGAGTCATTGACTGGCTGCCTCCTTCACTCCCCCACTGGGGACTGAGCCCGAAACCTGGATATATGCCCTTGATCAGAATCAAACCCAGGACCCTTCAGTCCACAGGCTTACACTTTATCCGCTTAGTCAAACTAGCTAGGGCTTCCATCAATCTTTATACTTATTTTTTAAATGAAAATATACAATGTTGATAAGATTATAATAAAGTTATAAACTCATAAATCCCGTTTAACAGTGTAAATTATCACAATTTTTTGAATATCAACTTGGCAATAAGAATCAAAGGCTATAAGAATTGTCATAGCTACTTGCCCAGTAATACTCCTGGGTATTTAACCTTAAGGAATCAATTCCAAAGAAAAGCTGTCTGTATAAGAATACTCAGTGCAAGGGTCATTTGTAGTAGTCATTTCTTTTTGTAAGTGTGGCTGTACTAACTGTCCCAAAACAGAATGATTAAGTAATTAAGACACAGCAACCCAGCAGAGTCCATGAAGTCAGTAGTAATCATAATTATGAAGTTTATGTGGTGACATGAAGATATAATTAGTCATCTCCATTGAATATCTCTAGATTGCCATTACTACTAAGTAAAAATGCATACCTATGACAAAGACCAAGGGGAAATGATATGGACAGGAGCTGTAGAATGATGGATAGCATTTGTTTCTTTTTAAAATTCTCTTCACTAGTCTGTGGTTTGTCTATTAAACAACGGGATGAGTTGTGGAAGCAGAAACAATAAAATGAAAGGATGGAAGCTGGTCATCAGAGCCTTTTAAACTCTTAATTGGACCTTTCTTTTCCTTTCATCTTCCTATCTTTGTAAAACATCCCTTGTAAGTCTCTCTTTAAAGCACCCTCTTAGGACCAAGCCAGAACCACTAAGCAGAGATGGAGAAACAAATCAGAGGTATCGGGGCCAGGTGTCCTGTGAACCAGAAGGTACTAATTACGCCGTATTTTCCGGCGTATAAGACACCCCCCTAATTTTACAGTTAAAACATAGGTTTAGGCCTATATTCACTGTATAAGACTACTCCCCACTTCAAAGAAAAGACTTACTTTGCCGTCAAGATCTGCAGGTAATTTTTGTGCAATTTTGGTCTTTTGCCCCCAATTTTCGGTTGACTTTTTTTCATTTCAAAAGTCGTCTTATACGCCAGGCTCAGTGACTGGGGTGGGGGTGAGGGAACGGGCCTCACCAAACCCAGGACCATCTTCCCCTGAGCCCAAGGCCAGTCCCAGCAGTAGACCACTAAGCCCTCCCCACCCCCACATCCCCCACAACCCTCACCCCCCACCACCCAACCCCCACCCCCAGCCCTCTCTCATCCCCAGTGCATCCCTGTGACCTCAACCGCCCACGGCTTTCCCCAGCTGCCCAGGCCTGGCAGGCCCTTCACGGATCCAAAAGAACCAAATGTAAAGAAAAGGCGGTTGCACACTGAGCTGCCTGCTGCCAAAAGTTGAGAGTTCCCAGCGCACACCAGTCTATAATTAACAGGAGGCAGCGCCAAAACCAACAAAGGAGCTTCAAGGAAACTGCGCTGAAATGCTCCCCGGTTCTTAACTACATATGCATTCGCTGCTACTCCCCCACCCGCCCCATTCTCCCTATTGTAGTCGGACCACCAGACTGCAGAAAGGCGCTAATAACTGCCCCTCAGGGGGCAGGAAGGAGGGGCGCAGCAGCTTGAGCGAGGCCAGACAGCCACTGCAGAAGCAGAAAAGCTGTTCTTAGAATCCAAAGGAAAGGAAAGAATTCCAGCCAGGTTATTTAATGGTTTTCAGGTTGTGTGTGTGTGTGAGGAGGGGGTGACAGCACAAATGAAGTTAAAAAAACAGCTACCTATAAGATAATCTGCAAAAGCTGATGGGTTTAAGGTGCAGTAGAAAGCACTAGTTGTATATGGCTTACATTGAGCCCTGCAATTCTCTATCCAGAAAACTTCCCTGCTCGAAAAGCATTCCTAAGAATGCCATAGTATCATTCTTCGTGGCTACTCAACCACTTCGGAAGGATAAAGGCTCTGACAGTTCACCATCCCTTTGGAAGTGCCCGGACCCTCGGGCCGCAGAGGCGTGACTCCAGTGTGGAGGCAGCAAGGAAGCCAGGCACGCCCGCCCCAGCGGCTCTGCCTGTGTGGACTCACCTTCATCAGAGGCAACGGGATCTCTTCCGTCACAAGGCTTATCCCGGGAATTTCCTACAGTGGGGGCAAAGCAGACACACGTGTCAACGGCCATGAGCTCGAGCCCTCGGGAAAGGTCTCCTGCAGGGACAGAAGCCCAGGGCAGCTCCCAGTGTGCTAACCTCTGCTTTAACTAAACCTCGGAGTTTATAAATAACCGTGAGCACAGTCTATCTCTTGCCTCAGGAAGAAAAAGATGCCTTAAAGTTATGATGATGATAATAGTTGGCAGTGTCTCTAAAGGAAAGAAGACGACGAATGAAGAAACAGAGCAAACAGTATATTGTTTGTGTGGTTCCAGCTGCACTACCAGGGTGATAACAAGGGGGCACGTGCCATCCTGGATTCTAAGAACAGCTTTTCTGCTTCTGCAGTGGCTGTCTGGCCTCGCTCTTCCTCCCTCTCCCCCTCTTTCATTTAAATGCACTGCAGTTGGTTCCAACTCGCTAGAAGGAACCAAGATCAATTGGGTCCTCGTATGACTGTCGTAGAGAAGTTTTCTGCGCCTCACCCTCCACCATAATCTCAGAGCTAAGAGGCCCCTATGAAGTTGGCACAACTCTCTCACCATGGCAGGTGTGAAGGATGTGCACTTCATCTCAGGAAGTCCAATGACAGCCTCCTGCTGACAAGTGAGCATGAAAACAGACACTGACATAAGAGGATAAACTTCCCAAATTGCCCTCTATTCACTGAGGCTTTTTTTTTTTTCAAAATGTGTTTCTGTGTGAATTGTGTATTATCAGCCTCTCAATGAGTCAACTCATCTTTCCTTTCAAAAAAAAAAAAAAAAAAGGTACGTAAAACATGAGAATATAATTGAGAAGGTGCTAAGTAGAAATAAAACCTGAGAGTTGGATAGGACTTAAATGTCCCGGGTTTTACTGGGTTTACAAAGGGATTGCAGTGACAGAAATACATTTCTAGAACAGACAGGCAGCTGAGGTCTCCACTGCGAGAATAAAAAGCCTGAGAAAAGAATCCTCTCTGTGCTTCACAACATAGGACACTGCAGAAAAAAGCATTGAAGTGTCGCTACCGCTTTAGGTTATCAATAACACCTTAACATAGGTAGAACAAGGCTAATTGTTTGCATGGGATAATTTAAAGCACCCTATTATTTAGTATCTTTTTAAAAAATCCAATTCAGTTACTTCACTAAAATAATCTGCCTCCATACAGAAGTGTGAAATTAATGTTTTCTGTTGGGCCAAGTGCAGCAATGAGAGCATTTGCAGGTTAGAGAAAGAAAAAAAAATGATCTGCATCATGGCTAAGGAGAAGCATAGATTTTTAAAATTGCAGATAGAAGAGACCTTCAAGGCAACCTACTCTAACCACAAGAACCTTAAAGCAACGTGGTAAACCCTAACATAAGCTTAGTACTCAGGGGGCTGTAATTTGGGGGGGGGGGGGGTTGCATTGTACTTCTTGTAGGATGTCCCTCGATATGGCCACAGCAGCTCCTCAGCTGCACAAAGCCATGAGAGATGCCAAGGTGAAGACTCGCCTGCCAGGCTGATGTGCTCCATTTTAAAGCACAAGCCTGAGAACTACAGGTCCGGTCCCTGCCTGCTTCCAACTCTGAACCTGACAGGGCAGGACAACCAGAGAGAGCGATGGGTGCTGAGCGGAAGAAGCTGGGTTGTGCGTTTCCTGAACGGGTGGTTTACCCTGCACACTTCCTGCCGCATTACCGCAGCGTCTGCACGTATATTCACAAGGGCTCTTGACGGAAACAGGGAGGACCTGTTACAAGCTCACGTCTTCCCCTCACAATTCTGCAGTGAGGCATGGACATCTAATAGCTCTAACAGTGAAAGACACGCCTAATGTGCCTTTCTTCAGGACTATATTTATTTTTTTTTAAATATATTTTATTGATTTTCCACAGAGAAAAAGGGAGAAGGATAGAGCTAGAAACGTCGATGAGAGAGAAACATCGACCAGCTGCCTCCTGCACACCCCCCACTGGGGATGTGCCGGCAACCAATGTACATGCCCTTGACCGGAATAGAACCTGGGACCTTTCAGCCCGCAGACTGACATTCTATCCACTGAGCCAAACCAGTTTGGGCCAGGACTATATTTAAATGGTCTCAGTACAAAATGGAAAGGGTCTCAGGTTATCCTGGTGCATCTTTTCCTAGGTCGAGTTTCAGAATTGAATTTATTTTCCTAAATGCCTTTCTGATCCGAACTCTCTGCCTCAAGAGTAAGCATGCAGCCTGGCATCTGAATAGGAAAGAAGAGAAGGCAGAACCAGGACTTTTTTCAGGGGAAGCCTGTGCGTGCTCTGCACTTGCCCATCCAGCAAAGTGCAGCTCATTGCACCCTGTTCAAGAGAGTTTAGCTCAGCGCCTCCGACTGCACTGACAGGAAGAAAAGGCCCAAGGAGTGAGTTTGCTTAAGGTTACCAACTTACTGATTGTCAAGCTCTAGAGTTACCACACATTTTCCTTGCAAGGTCAGGACGGTGCTAATGTACTAAGTAAAGAGAACCACTCAGATTAACAGCAGTGGCCCGGTGTTCCTTGTTTATGAAACCCCAAGAAACGTTTTAATCTACTCTAGGGGCCAATAAAATTGAAATACCTTTTGAAGATGATTAAGGTGTAGGTCTGTTTGGTAGTGGGAAGAATAACAAATACCCTATGCCTTCTCCTCAGTTCTCTTGTTTTATAAATACCTCTGGCCAACAGCAAGTATTATTTTTCTGCCAGGAAATGCCAGTTCAGTTCCTTATCAGTCAAAATCAAAATGAAATCACAGCCTTAGTCACTGTGACAGGAATGCCCTACAACTGACCCACAACTGTGAGTTAATTTCAATTACATAAGGAACACAACAACTGTAACTTACCGTATTCCAAGTGAGCACTGAAGAATATGGCAAAAGTTTATCCATGTTACTGGTCTCTGGGTATATGCTCCAATATGAAGAAGCTGACCAGGTTTTTGAAAGGAAAAAAAATAGACATGGTTTAATAATCAGGCAGCAGACACTGTAATTTTCAAAAATAAGCAAACCAACAACAGTTTTCATCCTAACCATTATACTTTTGTCTACTGATTAGAATGCTCAGATTCTGCTTTTGACAATGACAATAAATTTGTTAACAATTATTTGACGTCCTGGCTGGTGTGGCTTCGGTGGTTGGAGCATAGGCCTGTGTACCAAAGGGTTGCGCGCGAGTTCTCTTGCTCGCTAGCGTGCGCGCTCTCTCTCTCTCTCTCTCTCTCTCTCTCTCTCTCTCTCTCTCTTCCCTCGCCCCCTTCCTCTCTAAATCAATTTTTTAAAAATAAATAAATAAATAAAAGTAGAAATTGCTTTTAAAAATTAGGCACTTATATTATCCAAATGGCATTATACCACTTTATATCAAACCAGCCAACACAAAATGAATGCTACATTTTATTGGAAAAAAATTACTGATGTGGTTATAGAATCAAAATCATATCTTATATCTCATCAGTCTCCGAAAGCGCCAGCTTCTTACAAAACCACAAAAGAATGAAATTTAATTAGCTTCTGACTACAATAGAGAGGATGGGAAAGCTACGAACCAGCATTTTGACAGGTTATTTCATTATCAGTGTAGTATTGTATTTTCCCTCAGGCAAAAGGGACAAGGATTCAACTTAAAATGTGAACAACACCTACCAATTATAAATTCCTGAATGGGGTCAAAGGAGTAGTAGGCAGAGATGTTCTCAGAAATCCATTGAATAATCTTTAAAAAGTAAGAAGACAATTCTGTTAATATTTAAATCTGCACCCTGACCCCACCACCAAAGAAGTATAAAATGTATATGAATCTTCTATCTATTTTGGAATTGCCTAAGAATATACTTATTTCTACAGTAGACTAGACTAGACAGATAACGGAAGCCTGTGTGGGTAAAACAATATTATAAATGAGATCCTCTTTACATGCCTTTTAAATAAGTGCCCTTGGCTGGAATCCAAATAAACCTTCCTGCACCCAATGTTTGTTTTTGCTAGAGGAGGTCATAGTCTAGCAAGGAGCCAGTGGGAAGAGCTGTCGGGACAAAGTAGTAAACAAACCCACTGAGCTAGAGGCAGCAGAGCTGGGTCTGACTTCTAGCTCAGTAATCAGTACAAACATTGCCAGCACTGTGCTCTCCTCTGAGGGGAGGGATGAGGGATATCCTGTGGTCATCAGCTCTCCATAGTCTCTAAAAACCATCCTTATCTGCTAGACTAGAGGAATAAAGCCCTCATTCTATACGTTAGAATTTACTCTCATGGTTCTATTCCTACCAATAATTTGTTTTTTCCCAAACCTATTCCTGTTAATTGTATTTATTTTCACAACTAAGTAATTAAACAATTACCATAGACAATCGAACCATGGATGCAAATAGTGTTGTTGGGTCCACAAAAGTTGGATGCTTTAGAAAGACTCTAAAACATTTACTAAAAAACTAAGTATAAATGAGATGATTATAAAAGACTGAGGGGGGAAATACCCTATATAAACACATTGCTTTGAAATTATTGCTCTCCTTAGAAAAAAAAAAAAAAAAAAGGAACTAACAGGAATAAGAGACAACACATTACTAGTGTGTATAATGTAAGAAAAATGATTTTGAACTTCAATTAGCTGATAGTCAAATAAAGGGCTTTCATTTACATCAGAAGATAGGTGAATAAATGTACATTTATATGTTTTAGGTTAAAATAAAATGTTTAAGATATCTGTTTTTCAATGAACCAACTACCCATTGGTCCCAATTAAGTCTCCGACTTCACAGGAACAGTAAAATTAAATGTCAGAATGTGTAAAGGTGCTTTGTAAACTATTATGTGAAATTGAAATGTAATTTTCAATAAAAATGTGCCATCAGAGTTTAGTCCATTTGGCAATATACTCCAAATATAGAACAGGTGAAAAAGTAGATATTTGAGAAACTCATTATTTACTAAGCACTTCCTTAGAATGT
The DNA here is from genome assembly GCF_014108245.1 of Pipistrellus kuhlii. Classification (NCBI taxonomy): domain Eukaryota; kingdom Metazoa; phylum Chordata; class Mammalia; order Chiroptera; family Vespertilionidae; genus Pipistrellus; species Pipistrellus kuhlii. The sequence continues at coordinate 48,547,241 of NW_023425405.1, read as the reverse complement.
TACTGATATAGCTAAACACTTATTCACAATATCAAAAAAAAAAACCAAAAACAAAAAAAAGAGGAGTCCGTTGGGATCCATTAAAAAGGAGCACAAGCCGAAACCAGTTTGGCTCAGTGGATAGAGCATCCCCAGTAGGGGTGGTGCAAGAGGCAGCTGATTGATGTTTCTCTCTCATCGAGTTTCTAACTCCCTATCCCTCTCTCTTCCTCTCTGTAGAAAATCAATAAAATATATATTTTTTTAAAAAATTATATAAAAAGGAGCACAAAAGAAAAATATATTCAAGTCAGAATGGAGACATAAACCTTGATCAATTGCTAACAAATAAAAATAGCTTCTGTTCATATTCAACCACTAAATAAATACACCTGATGTTGTCTATTGGCAATTTTCAAACATAAGCTATATCCCCACCTGGGCTTCCAGGAACTCGGGGTCTTGGCCACATGAGAGCACACAGTGCAGCAGGGCCATCTTCTCACAGTCCAGCCGCGTGTCCCACAGGCGCCCTAATAAATAGGACTGGTTGAGGGACGCTCTGTAAAGCTTCCCGGAACACCAATCCAGCATCAGGGACCCTGACAGCAACTGCAGAGGTCCAGGAGGTAGCATATCCATCACTTCATTGTTTCCTGGTCAGAAACAAAAAGATCAGCAAATAAAAGGAACTCTTCTTACCCAAACATAAACATTAAAGTCAACAAATTCAAACGGACCATGTTCTTGAGGGGAAATCATCAGCCGTACCTGTCAAAAAAAGACTGTGGCAGATCAGGTCTGGATGCTGAATGTTAAGCAGATGAAAGAAATGGCCAGGTAAGTAAACAGCCACGTAATAGTCTGTGGAAGAGAAAGACTGAAGTCATCTACAGGTGGTAAGAGCTATACAGGTACAGATAAAGCCCAGGACATCACAGTATTACTATTTTCTTTAAATCTCTAAAACAAAAGCTTTGGTCAATGCGGTAATAAGCTGTCTGCTTGTCGGTACATCTTATCTTACAGCCAGTTCTCATTTATTTCTACCTGCGGCTAATTTTCCTCAGACCTTTCGCTATGGTTACCTTAATTTAATCTATAGTTTTGTTTCTAAGTGAATTATGGCTTTGCACAGTATAATTCTAAATGATCTTTGCAAACAAATTAGAATAGAAAATACTTTTTAAAATAAAAGAGAAAATATTAAGCAAGATGAATTATTCCTTAACCTGAGAAGTTGGGAATAGCTTATAATGAGAATTTCCTTCAAAGTTTCTGCCAGTTTGGGGAAGCTCTAAGATTTCGTTTCCCATGTTTACCCACTCATTATTATCATCATAGTCATGCTTACCACTGCCATCATCGTCATCATTTTGTTTAGAGAATCTTTAAGTTGACATTCATCAAAACAATCTCTGCAGGCATTCTGACGCATTATGAAGTACTAATTTATTTCTTTGCATAGCTCGCTGCCTCTATAGAATGAACACCTTCATGGTCCCTGCACTAGATATTTTCGTACCAAGAACATTTGTATGCAGAAATACCAATATTTTCTCTACTATCTTATCTTAGGAAAACAGAAATGCACATGATTGTAGTGAATTTTATACAGATGAAACATTTAAATTATAAGTGAGCCAACTGGAATCTTATTTTCCAAAAAGCAAATAAATATGTGCTAATCATTTGCATAGAAGGCATTCTATGCAAAGGAAAGGAAAGAGGATGTAAAATGCTAACCAGTCATATGGATCAAGCAATGCTAAATTGCTTAGCACAAATGGTTGCAATAATATAATTATGGCAAACCTTAAGTAGAAAAACATAAATAATAATATAGTAGGGTACAGTGGTAAGGGTTTAGGCATCAAATGACCTCCTGTGGTCAGCAAACTATGGCTCGAGAGCCATATGCGACTCTTTGGCTCCTTGAGTGTGGTTCTTCCACAAAATACCACAGCCTGGGCAAGTCTATTTTGAAGAAGTGGTATTAGAAGAAGTTGTTTAAAAAATTTGGCTCTCAAAAGAAATTTCAATTGTTGTACTGTTGATATTTGGTTCTGTTGACTGATGAGTTTGACGACCACTGCCCTAGGCTAACCAGTCCATGGGGATGGCACTATGTCCCTAGAAGAGGGGGCATTTGGAAATACTGACTATGAAGGTACTTAGGATTGTCACAATCAGTGGGGTGCTGGGGAGTTCCTACTGCCATTTGGTGAGTGGTCTTCAAGAATGTTAAGTCCCTCAGTGTGCAGGACACTCTCACACAAAGAATTACAGTCTCACCAAAAATAACAATAGTGTCTGTGGTAAGCTGGCCTCCAAATGTTCATGTGCTAACCACCAGAGCCTAAAAATATGTTACTTTAAGAGATAAAAGGGACCCTGTAGATGTGGTTAAAGATCTTGAGATGGAGACAGTATCCTGGATTGCCCAATGTAATCATAAATGTTTCCATAAGAGAAAGATTTGACTACAGGAGATCATGTGATGAAATGATGTAGTCACAAGCCAAGAAACTCTAGCCTCTGGATGCTGGAGGGGGCAAAGAAGCCTTTCTTCCCTGGCATCTCCAGAAAGAGCCATTTTTGTCCATATGTTGATTTCAGCTCCTCAAGACTCATTTCAGAATCCTGACCTTCAGAACCGTAAGAGAATGTTTTGTTTGGTTTAAGCCCTAAATTTATGGTGACTGTTTTCAAAAGAAATAAAAGACTATAATAGTGCTCCTGATAAGAGATACAAAAAGAAGCCTGGGCAGTCCAGCTGGTGTAGCTCAGTTGGTTGAGCACTGTCCCATGCACCAGGAGGTCACTGGTTCCATTCCCAGTCAGGGCGCATAATCAAGTGACAGGCTCAGTCCCTGGTACGAAGCCTGCAGGAGGCAACTAATCAATGTTTCTCTCTCTCTCTCCATCTCTCAGAAATCATTAAAAACATTTAAAAAAGAAGAAGCTTGGGTATAAATCTCAGCCTTCTGAGCCTCAATTTGATTGCTATCACCAAGCAAAATTGTTGTAATAGTCAAGATAACTTAAGTAAAACAGCATATAATATTAATTTTTAAATGGACATTTTTTTATTTAGAAACATATTTATTATATAGTGATGCTTAGGAGTTCATTGAAAATTTTCCCAAACTCTATTTTTTAAAATTTCAATCAATATAAGCCCTTTTAACAAAGTGGCAATGTAGGGAAATGCAGGCAATTGATAGCAAAAAGTACATCACTCAAAAAAGCAATATTGCTGTCATAAAAATTATCTCTAGAACAGTTTTAATCAGGTACAATTTTGAGCCTATAAGATATGTTTAAAAAGGAAAGATAATTTATGTAAGATAGCCTATTTTCACTAAGCTCTAGTATTTCTGCCTTCTCCACATTCTGAAGACCACAGATAAAATCATACCTGCTCTTTTCAAGAGTCATTCCCAGGGTAAAAAAAAAAAGGCGGGGGGAGCCCTAGGGGGGTGGAGGGAAAGGATACCTTTGACCTCACAAAATGCTAAGTTGGGGTTTGTTTTGATTTTTTTTTAAAGTGGAAAGTTTTCTGAATCACTCTTTAGATGAGATGCTGATAAGAATCGAGTCCTAGACCCAAGAAATCTTATATTTATCTCTCTTACCACAGGAAATAGTAGCAGCAGGCCTAAGATCATTTCCCACAGGTTCAGAGCTCATAAAATCTGCCACATACTGGCCAACATAGCATAAGATATCTTACCTCCCCAATAGTATCATTCAAAATAAAAATCATTTTATAAACACTCTTATCATTTTGGTTCTCACTTTGCCCAGTTCCTTCACATCACACCTTCTTAAACCTTTGTCATGACAGTAGCTTTTCCATTTTACTTATTTTTTAAATTTTCACTCAAGGATATTTTTCCACTGATTTTTAAAGAGAGTGGAAGGGGGTGTGAGAAACAAAGAAAGAGAAACAGCTATGTGAGACACATCAATTGGTTGCCTTCTGCACACACCCGGTTAGATCAAGCATGCAGCCGAGGTACAAGGTGCCTTTGACCTGAATCAAACCTGGGACCCTTCAGTCCAGGGGCTGACTCTACCTACTGAGCCAAAAGGTAGGGAAGCTCTTCCTTTTTAAATATCATGCCATGTTCCATAGACAGGCAAGGAACAGTTCTGTGCTAACCTGTTTGGGCCCCATATCCCAATTAGCATGGAAAAGCCAGTTTCCCAGTAGAAACAATAACTCCCTTCTTTATTTTCTTCTTCATAGATCCCCTTAATAGAAGTTCCGTTTACCATATTTACTCAGTGAAAAACAACTCACTTAAGCTGATCCATTAATCATTTGTGGGACTTGGAAGCTTTCAGCAATTAGCAACAGGGAATGGACAATTTCCCAAATGCCTCTGTCCTCTCTAGAATCAAGGGCTAACATGATGCATTATTGCTCATAGGCTTTTAGGGTACAGCTCACTCACTGTCATCCTTTTTACACTAACAAAATGGCTTTCATGATTGCTACTGCAAACATGAGCAAGCTCACAGGGTGGGTTTCTTAAAAAAAGAATGCACCCTCACCTCAAGCCCCATGAAGGCGGATGGAGTTGGGGGTGGGTGCTCCCCTAGAAAACCTTCTCCTATCAGATTTCAAAAAGGCCAGTGATGGTCATTGCAAGCCAAGCCCCAAAGAGGCATGAGAAGATGGGATGGACAGAGAAGAAAATGAGATGTAGAGGTTGGGGCATAACATGTACTGGAAGGATGGATCAGAGCAGAGAGGTGCCCCCTCTCTCTCTCACTCACCAAGATTAAGGAAAGTAATGCCCTTTGTCACCTGTGAGTGAGCACTCCCAAGAGCAGCAGTGAAGGTCTTGCTGTACCCTGTGGGGAGAGAACAGGATAAGAAACAAAGAGCTGGAATTCCACCTAAGGCAGTGACTCTCGGTAATGCTCTCCACACTAGTGCCTGTGACACTGATAAAGCAAGCAGCTTTGACTTCTGGACTTCATGGTTCCCATCCTTCTCCCAAAGACAACATTAAGGGTAGATGACCTGAGTGCAGTCACATTCCAGTAGTTGTTCTAGGCTTATTACAGCCTCAGACCTTAACTGGCAGGTTGTGCTGGGAGGGAATGATCCAAAGGAATCTACTTAAGGATCCAAGAGATGGGAGGAAACCAGCTGGTTCGCTGGCCCTGGTGCCTCAAGGCTCACTCCACACTCCTGAAGTCATTAAAACCCTCTGAAACTTCTCTGAGTCATTTCGAAATACCACTTCAAGGTAGACTGGGTTAGGGCCTAACCATTACGCATCTACTAAACTTAGTATTTTAGGCTTCACTCTCCACTTTTCTAACTCTTCTTAATCTCAGAAAAGTTTTATTTAGTGGTTTGTTTATTTTTTGTTTTGTTTTAATATATTTTTATTGATTTCAAAGAGGCAGGGAGAGAAAGAGAGAGAGAGAAACAACAATGATGAGAAGGAATCATTGATCAGCTGCCTCCTGTATGCCCTGTTCTAGGGCTCAAGCCCGCAACCCAGGCATGTACCCTTGACCAGAATCAAACCTGGGAGCTTTCAGTCCGCAGGCCGACATCTATCCATTGGCTGGGGCATATTTACTGGTTTTAATCATTCATCAGTAGAAAAATGTGTGAAAACTTTCCACAACACACCAACCTTAAACTAGTAAAGCATGTATACATGTCTAGTTTTGAAGGTACTTTTATTTTCTTCATTATCAAGTAAGTTATTAAACTTTTTTGCCTTGATCTCTAACTTCTGAAAGAAATATTAGACCCACTTGCAGAATAATAAACTGGTGTGGCCTGGCATAATATTTTTTCAATTTTGGGGGGAGGGGGAATCCGTCTTTAAAATTTTTTAACTTCACCTACAGTATGTACTACATAAAAACCAATGTTTAAGGAACTAAGTAAGCAAAATAAATACTCCTTAGCATGATTCAGACTAAAAATGTTAAAGGACACACTGTGAGCAATGACAGAACTGGAAAAGGTTGCACATTTTACTCCTGCTCCCTCGGCTGGCTGCTGACATATCAATTTTTGGGATAACAGATATGTGAAATGAAATATCTTAGGTTTTAGATCTGTTAAGTTCTGAGATCATGGAAGCTTTTAACTAAAACCTTAGGTATGTTTGTAAGTTAAATCTACCAACATTTTCCAACTAGTAATAACAGAAAAGCAAACAAACACACTTTGGGAAAATATGCCCATTAGGATTGACCTACAGACCTAGAAAAAAGATATAGGGCAGGATGAAAAATATGTGATATATAAAAATATTTAGCTAACTTACTATTCATCAGTGAATTTCTTCAGGAAACGTATTATATAGGTATATTGGTATAAAATGTATCCAATAATACTAAAATCTATCAAATTTGCTACTATTTGGAAAAAGTAATTATGTGAAAGTAAAATACAAAGTAAATGAAAAGTACCTTTATGAAGGTAAAACACTGAATATGTAATTTGTTCCCAAGTATCAAACTTCGGGCTGTAGCACACACATAAACTTCCTAGAAATTAGAAGGTATTTAGTAGAATCATAAACAAAAAGATTCCTAAATCACTTAACCTTACTTATATTCATTTTGATATCTTGTCTCAATTTACCTCCTAGATGATTCCCAAACTCTAGAAATGATGTATAACAAGTTGCTAAGAAATTTCAATTCAACCATTACTCAGCACACACTATAAGCAGTGTGTGAATAGAAACACACTCCTGTGTATGAAATTATGGGAGACTAGAGAAGTTTGCAAAGTTATATGAGATTCTCCTAATACACATGTACAGCCCTATCCTCCAATCCAGCTTGACTTCCAGTCATTGCTAATAGCTAAAGACCCTACTATACAAAACTGTATCTCCTCTTCACAGCAAGTTTCCTGTCTTCTTAGGTACCTAAAATAAGAGGTGAACTAGGCAATCTTATGGAGCAATAAGAGTAAATGTAATATGAGAGCCTCCCCCCGCCCCCTAACCCACCCATATTTGTGTCACTGAGGGCAGAGAGACCTGTACACCTACATTGTCCACCGCTCCAGTACACCCTGTTCTTCCCACCTGTTTCAATGTGTGGGAAACTGTACATCGTCCCTAACAACTGTTGCTATGTGGACAACTAGATGAAGTCCATCGATAATCTACAAATGAGGGAATTATGCTTAAACTGATAGTTCATTCTGATGCTAATGTTTATGTGGTTAACTGAAATAGGAGATTTTCCAGGTGGAAATCAACTTGACAAAGAGTCTAGAAAGTTCTGATCCCCAAGCTAATGTTTAACTAGATATGAGAATTCAATCATTACTCTACCACAATGAACCACCTACTGTTTCCTCTGTGAACTCCACTAATTCCTCTATGAAAGAATCACTGTAGAAAAAAAAGTCCATTTCCCATAAGGTTATTTAAGGATTCTGTTATAATACTTATCATTTGTGACTATATTCAATGACATTTAAGACATTTTATTGTAATAACTTAAACCAAAAAAAAAAATAATAATAACTTTACCAGATTAAAATAATAACAATTCTGTTAGATATAAAATTACTGTTATGGTTACTGAGTAAACAAAGATATAACTTTTCTTCAAAATTACAACAGATTCACTAAGAATAAAAGTAATGCTATACTAAAGCATAAACAAAAATAATAATTATGAGAGTTACAAAAGTCCCATGTAGCACTCTGTACAGGCTTCACCTTAGATCAACTAAATCAGAATCTCCCAGAGTGAGACCCAGACATCAGTATTTTTTAAAATCTGCCCGAGGCAAACTAATTAAATTCTCTGAGCCTCAGTTTCCTCATCTGTCAATAAAATATAGAACCTACTACATATGTGAGAATTAAGTGAGCTAAAGATTAGCTGCTATTATTATTATTATTATTATTATTATTCCAGAATAATTTTGCTTCTATTTATAAGTTGGAGAAAGTCACAGTTTGAAAAAACAAAGCATGCTCTTAATGGTGTCTGCAGAGATGTTTAATAAATATTCATCAATGATGAAGATACCATCTCCAAGTTGGCTAGCCTTCGGGAAGCCATTTGGACAATGAAAGCTATTATGGACAAGGTTTTCCAAGGGAAATTATCTCATTGTAAAAGGCTCTACAAAATGCTAAAACGCAGGCCTAATTCTGGGAACTTGTGAAGGGCAACTCTTACAGGAAGGAAAATTTACACTTTTCGCTTCTCACTACCTCCCAGTAGGTGGTACACACACACACACACACACACACACACACACACACACACACAAAAAAAAAAAAAAAAAAAAAAAACAGCCACTGAGCCTTTTTTCCACCAGATTTGTTCATGTAATCATACTCTCCTCCTCTCATTTTCAGGTATACTTTCCCCCCTTTTTATTTTCTCCATCTGCAATATACAGGTGTTAAGAGACCGAAGATATACACTAACAACTATATGTTAAGCTTTAAAGATGAAACAGGAGAGAAAAACTAGGCTGATTAAATGTGAATCCATCTCCTCTGTTAGAACAATATACAAAAATAATTATTAGAACAATACCCTGTTGAGTATAGCTTATTTTATATAGCTAGCAGATTTATAAAATTACAGTGGAGAAAATAATCTGTTATACAAAAATCCAAATGATCACTTATAGAAAAATGTGGCCATTATATTTCATTTTCAAGATCCATACACTAAACAATGACTATGTTTTGTATAGAACTCAAGTATAGTTGAATAAATTGATGAATGCAACGTTGGTTCTACCTGTACGGTTGGTAAAAACGCACAGAGTCAAGTATTTGGATAACTTCTCTTGATCTTGAAGATAACCACATCCAAAGTTGACAAGTCTAAGAACATAAAAGACAAAAAATTTTGAATGCATTTAAAAATAACTTCCCTTGCAAAGGATAGTAACCACTAAAATATACCTATAGAAGTAGAGGCATGTCCCTGAAAATTTTAAGTATATGCATTCTTTTGTTTTAAAATTCCATAAAAGTTTTTTTAAAAAACACATAGTATATAAATGATGTGGTCTGGGAAACAGAAAAAATTATTTTCAACTTCCATTTTTTTTCTGATTTACAGGATTATATATGTTTCAAAATAAGCACAACTGTACATTTATATATGATGAAATAAAGCTAGTAAAATATTGAATAGTTTGAGATTATTATTGCTCTAATTCAAGAAGACTTTACTTTTTCTGTGCACTGATGGTGTTGTGTCTAGTTTTTCAAAAGTGTTTTGTGTTTTTACTAAAATAGTCTGGGGAGGGGAGGGGGGTCGAAATCACAATTTGTCTAAAAAGGAAAAGAAGTAATGCAATAGATCCAGTTGAGTTACAAGTGGATTGACCTGTGATTTCCTCTTTGATGGCTACCGAAAAGGGATTTTATGTTTGATTTAAAGGTGGTTGGCTCTGACTCATTGACTTCTTTTATTGAATCACACGAAGAAGCGGTACTTCCGTAGATCAAAATAGACAGAGACAGACTGTAGAAATCAATGGCTACAAAAATCAGCACAATTGGCTTTACAAGGAAACACCCTGTGTTCATGCCTGTTTCTATTCCCTATAGAAAACAGAAGGATAAAAGAAGACATGGAATATCTGATTATCCTTTTGTCTGCATACCATAGATTAGGCATGAATATAATCATTCTGCCCTCAAGTATCTATGAAAATTAAGAGAAATCTTTGAACAACTTACTTAAATCCTGAGTCACTTAATGATATGTCCAAAGGTGCTTCAAACTGTCAAAAAGTCAGAAGGAAACAAAAAATGACATTCAGTAACAACAGTGCCGAAGCTGGACACTACTGTGCTCGCCTAATGATGAAAAGCCATTATTGTCTTCAGAGGTTATTCTAAAGTTACAGAGCACAGGAAGTTCATCGGGAATATTTTGGAGCTTACTACAATCACAAGATCCACCTGTATTTATTTCTCAAAAGGGCTTATATTTGGCAAACTTTGTCTCAGACTTGAGTATCATAAATGGATTATATAATAAGCCAACTAAAGGGAATAAACTTTTACAAGACACAGATGACCACAAAAGGAAAGAAGGAATGCATGTCTTTAGCTGGAGCGTGGATGAGTCAAAAATGGGGAGGGAAGAGGGATGCAGGAGGAATAAATGAATTCTTATAATGGTATGATACCAATCTAGACCAATATTAGTTCTCATCAGGAACTAATTGATAAAAATATTTATGGCTCCTCACCCCAAGGCTAGCATTCCAAATAGCTTTTTCAGGAGTCATGCTCGATTTTTACTAATTAAACTTTGCCTCCTCACTGACCTTATTCTCAAATCCTCCAACTTCATGAATCCTTTGGCATCAACGACTTATAACTACTTAAAGCTATTTACTATAGACCACACCTATTACCTTCTACTAATCCCCACTCTTACACGGGGATTTCTTTCATGGGAAGCATTCAGTTGTCAGAAATTTCCTGTGCATATTAATTGCAATTGTTATAGTGTTGAAGCCTTGAGGTGGCAAACCCTATTTTACTTGTTCACACAACTGACAAATAGCATATCAAGAGTGCTAAAAATGCTGTTAATGATAACAATTTTCTTTAAAAAGGGGCGGCAACATTTTTTAAAAATTTCCTCTAGCTCAGTCATTATCTGGACTTACCATTAGGTTAAAGTTCTCATCAGCACAAAACTGGATACATTTTAAGGTACTCCTTGATGTCTAAAAGAGAAAACCAAATAAATGACATTTTATCCCACTAAAACCAACAAAAATACGAGTTAAAAAATAAAAGAGCATGAGAGAAAAAGAAGCAGCCAAGAAGCAAACAGTAATGAAAAGCTTTTCATTCTTTTTAATAAACCATCAATGAAAATGCAATCACTAGTAAATTACAATAGCTAATAGATAATGTCAAAATTCAATTGTACCAATAGAAAGGAGGGCCACCGGACTAGCTTTTACCTTCAGGTCAATGTAGTATAATCTCTGCTCTGCCATATCCCATTGAGCCCAAACAAAATCCTCTGCTATTCTCTGTCGTGGGACATGGTCAGAATTTTTAATCACCTAAAGAGGCAAAAGGATTTTAGAAATAAGTAACTATTTTAAAAAAAAAAAAGAGAGATCTGATATTCATTCTTAATTTGCATATTTTATCTGACTAATACATGTAAATATTTCCACTGTTTATTTTTACAAAAAAAAAAAATAACCCACATACTAGTACATATGACAAGTCTTTTAGAAAAGATGTAAGACATCATTTCATTAGAACACTTTATAATATATTATTTTGCTCTATTCCTAGTTTAACAGACAGATGGTGGTGTTGAAGGCAAGGCCACACCTACCACAGAACTGAACCTGGGACCCTTTGGTAGGCAGGCTGACGCTCTCTCCACTGAGCCAAACCAGTTAGGGCCCCTTTCTATATCTTGTATTAGTTCACATTTTACAATAGCAACATTGTAAGTTGAAAGACAGCATATAAAGAAAATGCTGTTTCCATAATGTTAGCCTGTTTTTTTAATTGATTTTTAGAGAGAAGAAGGGAGAGGGAGTGAGAGGGAAATACTGATTATATGGGGGATGGAACCCACAACCTGGGTATGTGCCCTGAACAGCAACCTTTCGGTGCCCAGGACAACACTCAGCCAACTGAGCCACACTGGCCAGAGCATATTAACCTATCTTCAACAGTCTAGAAATTTCATTCTTCTGGGAGAGGGGGGAGAGAGCAGGTTCTGAAGCAAAAGAGATTTCAAATACTTACCACTCTATTTCCATCTTCTTGGATGACTTGAATATGAAATTGTTCAATATCTTTAAACAAAGAAACAACAGAAAGATCATTTAATGTCCATGAAAAACATGAGTACTACTTTTTCACCTAACCACTTTAAATAATTGTTTTTTATCAATAAGGGAGATTAAACAACTGACTGAAAAATATTATCACAGATAATAATCTCACAATAAAGGTTCAAAACTCAACCTCCCTTTACAGTCTGTTTCAAGTCCAATACTTACCCTGTTCCTCGACATCAACAATGCACACATAAATCTTTCTGCTCCCCTGAGTTCCCTCAACAAGCATTTGCCTCCCCTATACCATCGGTCTTACGTGGAACTAATAGAGCTTATTTGTTAGGGCTTACTTGCAGTTTCCAAATACCAAACGCCTGTTTGTATAATATGAAAATATCAAATAGAAACGTCATAGAAGATATCTGGGGAGGCTTTTTTGTAGGGAGCAACGTCACATGAACAAAACTAAGCATTTTTGGGTCAAGGTGGAGATGACCCTTTCTCTCGGTTAAGCAATTTAGATTCATTCATCAGACTTACCTCCTGCCAGTTCTAGTTACAAAAGTCTGAGACAGACAGTTGGGCAACAGCCCTTCTACAGGAGTCCCAGGTCTCCAAGGGACATTAAGGGTCCTCAGAGCCTCAACACTGGTGAGTGGACCTCTAGAAGATTCAGTCGTGGCCCATACTCGAATAGGAGAGTCCACACATGAAGTCCCATACGCCACCTAAGGATGCACTTACATTTCTCTTCTGAAATCAGTAACAGGTGGTGCTCTGGAAAGGGATGACTGTCCAAATGTGGGCAGAGAAACTGCAAAAAAAAAAAAAAAAAAATCAATCAAAACCATGAGCAACTACCTTGCTTACAACTATCTCAAAAGGTGTATTTGATCGCTATATTGCTACATTCCAGAGAAGGGGCTAGGAACCACAGAACAGTGTAGGCGAGTCACACATGTAGGCACACACACGTTACAGATGGAAGCCAGCAGGAAAGTGGAACACTTTCAGGAGCTCAGTTTTCCAGGGGCAAATTGACTGCAGGTCTAATGTAATTCATTTATGTTTTTAATATGTTTTATTGATTTTTTTACAGAGAGGAAGAGAGAGGGATAGAGAGTTAGAAACATCGATGAGAGAGAAACATTGATCAGCTACCTCCTACTGGGGATGTGCCTGCAACCAAGGTACATGCCTTTGACCGGAATTGAACCTAGGTCCTTTCAGTCCAAAGGCCGACGCTCTATCTACTGAGCCAAACCAGTTAGGTCTAACGTAATTCATTTAAATGGTAAGGCTAAAGGGTAAGCTATCTCTAGAGATGGGGCTTCCTACTTGAAAAATGTGATTCTGAAGTCAATCAGAAACAATGTTAACATTTGTACAGAAAGCTCTGTTACGCATGGCACAAAATAAGAGCAATCAATACATTGGTTGTGCAACCAAACCCTAGTATTTAATTAGAAAGCTAAGTAAACGTACTCTCCGTTACAACCTCAAGTCCCACATCCAACAGACAAAGCACAACACAGCCAGGGACTTTCCAAGAAAGGGCAGTGAGTCACTATGTGGCATGTGGTGGAGGACTTGCAAGCCTCAAAGAATGACTGCCCCTGGAAAGGAAAGGGGGGCAATCCTACTCCTCCGCCTCAGTGCTCTCCCGTATGTGACAAGCAGGCAGCCAGAAACCCATGGCCTGACGCTGTCGAATGTGGTCTGAGGGAGCACTGGTCATGGGATAACACTCCAGTGACTTAATTATTTCATTATCAAAAGGTTCACTATCGATATAAATCAGCAGGCTTGTCTTATTACATGAACGCTTACTAGAGAAGACCCACCAGTGAATTTCCCTTTCTCCCTCCAAACTGGAAAGCATACCGAAAGAACACAACCTCTAAGGTCCCTATCATATAGTTGGCAACCTCTCTACAGACTAGGAACATTTTTGTCAAAATATGTTACCTGGTGTCCTAACTTTTCACAATGACAAATTGGCAATAGAAATGGCCCATTTTTTTAAAATTATCTGTAGTCCAGTTTCCCTTTTAGAATTGAAAAACGAAACATTAACTATATACCGTTCTTCATAGCAATAACTTCAAAATTATAAAATAGATAGCAGATGTAGAACTCAGCTACAAAAATAACACAGAACTTCATTTTCTCCTGATGTGTGAAACAGTGTACAAGGAGCAAGGTACTTTGAGGCCTCGGGAGAGGAGAAGCACAGATGAGGGACACCACGTGGGTAACGGAAGAGTAGATGCTCAGTGTCTCAACACCAGGAGGTGCTCCCACCGAAGATGGCCGGGCTCCCCTGGAACCCCCGAGGTGGCCGGGGCATGCTCGCTTCGGACTGTGACCCGGACGAAGGTGCTGGGGGCTTCTAACCCTCTGCCGGGTCCTTGTGTGGCAATCAGTGAGAAAAAGGTTTTCAAAGTCCCACTTAGGTATTGGTTGTTTTTCTTTCTTTTATGAAGCAACCCTAGAGCAAGGCCTAGAAGCCAGAATATAAATCAACGGGCTTCAGACACAGCTCTACAAAAACCCGGAAGGTTTGGGGTATTTTTTAATTTTATTTTTTAATTTGGCATTGTGAGTAAGAAGTCATAGAGACGTTAAGGAGATATGTATCTTCCCAAATATGGCGCTTTAATTGTTCGTATTCATCAATGGGAAGTTCGCACGATAGGCGTGTAGATGGGGGTCTAATGATCCACTGGAACTCTCTGGAAGATCCGCCTCATGCTGCAAGGAAATTCTCAAAGGGCACCAGGTTAGGGTCCAAACCTCAGCACTAGTCACATGTGCACTGGGTAACAAATCTTTCACCATTTTGAACATGTCAGCAAATGACTGTGAAAAGTCCATGAAGTCCTGACTTGGGGTTACAAATAAATGTTAGCAGAGTTTTTTGTTTTTTTGTTTTTTGTTTTTTTGTTTTTTTAATATATTTTATTGATTTTTTAACAGAGAGGAAGGAAAGAGATAGAGAGCTAGAAACGTCGATGAGAGAGAAACATTGACCAGCTGCCTCTTGCACACCCCCTACCAGGGATGTGCCCGCAACCAAGGTACATGCCCTTGACCGGAATTGAACCTGGGACCTTTCAGTTCGCAGACCAACGCTCTACCACTGAGCCAAACTGGCTTTGGCAGCAGAGTTTTTAAATTCAGAATGAGCAAGCAATGAAGGCTGCCTCTGCCTAGTCGCCCTGCATTGTTCACACAGCGTTTCTACTGTCAAGTCCACTTCACGGAGTTGATCAATTACAGGATTGAGTCATTGAACCGTGGATATTTGACCTGTCAACTCTATGAATACATTAAATAAACTATTTTAAACTTACCTTAAGTATGTTTTTTATATTTAATATTTTATTACATAAAACATTACCTCACTATCAGACAAAACATGATCCAATAGAGACAGGGAAATCAGGGTTTTAAAGATTTCCGTGTTTGTAAAGGGAAGAGCTGATAATTCCTGCCATACCATTTCTCAGAGTGCTCTGAGGATAAAATGTAATCATGTTTGTGAAAGCACTTGGTAAACACCGTTGCCTCTAGGTTCCCGCCTTTTGATTAATGAGATAAGTGTTAAATGACAAGCTCACTCACCTGAACCCAAACATAGCTATCCACGGCTTTTAGAACCTTCACATTGTTCACCGGGTGGATTTCAACCAACAGAGTTAAGCACTTTGGTCCTACAAAATAAAGGAGGCTTTTAGAAATGAAGGCCAGAAAAATCACACATTATTTTCTCCACATAGGTCTGAACTTGGAAAATGTACATGTGTTGCCTATTATATTACACAAAGAAAAATGATTTTCTTAAAGTTTACTGTGGCCCTGACCGGTTTGGCTCAGCGGATAGAGCCTCGGCCTGCGGACTCCAGGGTCCCCTTGGTTGCGTGCACATCCCCAGTAGGGGGTGTGCAGGAGGCAGCTGATTGATGTTTCTCTCTCATCGAGGTTTCTAACTCTCTCTCCCTCTCCCTTCCTCTCTGTAAAAAATCAATAAAATATATTTTTAAAAAGTTTACTATGAGATTTCTTGGAACCCCGAACAGATACAGAAAACATCGTAAAGGAGAAGTCTATGCACGTGGAGTGAGGAGCCAGTTCCTCTCATTCCTGAGCCACTTTCAGCATAGCTTCCCAGGCCCTCGCAGCTTCTAAGTCTAACTAAGACAGTTTGCTTCAGTGTCGCTCCAGTTCTGCAGCATGGTGGCAGATGTGGTTTGTATGTGGAAATGTGAAGATACTCCTGATGCATGAATGTGTTTCAGTTGACAGCACCCGTCAGTAGGACAGGGACTTGGCTGCCCGCAGGAATGGGCAGAGCTGCTCTGATAAACACCCACTTATTTCCTCAGTGTCACATTCAAGCAAATGCCAACAAAGATAGCAGCTAGGAGGAAGTCCTTGGATACAGGCTATAATGGGGTTATCACAAATATCCAAATATAGGCCCAAAGCTCCCCTCCCTCGAGATTAAACTTCAAAAAGAGTTGCCTTATATTTGAGTCGTTATATACTGTTCTCTGGTACTCTTCAATGACTTCATTTTGAATGACAATGTACAATTTGGGGATAGCACAAGAAAAATCAAATGTTGTTCGGTCAATGGGTACTTGTAGCTTTGAATAAAAATCCAGGATCATGCACCTATTAAAAAGGACTGTATTTCTAATAAATGGGATAGAAATAAAAGTGAGGTGCTTTAGGAATTTACCTGGTGACCCAAAAAAAAAAAAAATGGTTCTAGGATTAAGAAAGACCATGGTGTCAAAGATACTTGTGATGAAAACAGCATAGAAAATTTCTGTGAAATGTGAGTATGAAGACAATTATAATTGAAAAGTAAAAAATGTTATTTTTTTAAATGTAAACATTAGAAGAAAAAGCAATTTTCCTTATTGAAATGGGAATTTTTAGGGGTTAAATAGGCAGGTTTAGGGAATTTTTATAATTAAGGGAATCCATGGAAGAAGCAAAGGGCTACAGAGCCACAAAGGTTACACTTCCATAAGACAACAGAATTGGGAGAGGCAGCAGTTACATTTTCATAAGACAAGGAAGTTGGAAGCAGCAGAAGTTACATTTCCATAAGATTGGGGAACTGGGAGTAGCCAAAGGTCTATATTTACAAAATAAAGAAGGGCCTCCCCAGTCCCATGAGAGGTTTGACCTTTGAGCTCAGGAGTTGCTAGAGTGACCAAATCAAAAAGGAATGAATAGTGGCCAAAAACTACAGCCTTTATAAACTAGGGGAAAAGAAACTTGGTGGGACTCTTTCCTCCTCCCCACATGGGAGTCTGTACTTGTTCTGCAGTAAACTTCCACCTTTACATCTTCCATCAGTGGTTTCATTCTTTGACTCCGACAGACAAAGAATCTGGGGAAAGCCATCCAGCCCAGGGGAAAACCACATGTTCCAGTCCAAAATTCCCATATTGTCATTATTTTACTAGAGGCCTGGTACATGAAAATCTGTGCACTCGGGCGGTCCCTCAGCCCACCTGCACCCTCTCCAAGCCCAGGAGCCCTCGGGGGATGTCTACCTGCCAACTTAGGCCTGCTCCGAATGCACTGCTGATGAGGCAGGAGAGGCTCCTGCCACCTTCGCTGCACTCGCAGCCATCAGCCTGGCTCGTGGCTGAGCAAGCTCCCGCTATGGGAGCACACTGACCACCAGGGGGCAGCTCCTGCATTGAGCATCTGCCTCCTGGTGGTCAGTGCATGTCATAGTGACTGGGCATTCCACCCTTAGGGTCAATTTGCATATTACCCTATTACTACCGGGTTTCCCCGAAAATAAAACAGCCTCCGAAAATAAGACCTACTTACAGGTTTCCTTCTGAGTGAAATATAAGGCATCCCCCCCGAAAATAAGGCCCCCCCTAAGTTCTGTCTCAGAATGAAAATTAATTTACCGTAAACTGGTCACTAGGGCCGCCCCAACTGGCATCTAGCAACCAGTGACATTACGCACATGCTCAATGGCGCATCCCTATAACTCACCTTCAGAGCAAGGCCACACCTCTTTGCAAACCACTGTGTTCCTAGCAGAATGCATAGTGTCTGACCCTCTGCAGGCACTCAATATTTATTGGGTTTGAGCAGAGAAGTGGATGTTATAGAAGGTTAAAAGGATGGGAGGAGCGGGCATCACATAGGTAATAAACTATGAAGTGGGCCTTGGCAAATGAGTAGAATTGACTTTATATTTGAAATTGATGAACTATTCATATTGCATTATGTGTTGGTCAATAGTTAACCAGATATTTTTAGATAATGGTATTGTTAAAGAAGTACCAAACTTTCACCAATCCTTTACATCAGCTTCTGACCAAGAGGTTCTAGTATGTTCTCAATGTTTACTTTGCAGGTGCGAATTGCCTTTTTATACTTCTGCCGTTTACTGTCATAATATTTTCTGTACTTACTTGTTAACTTGAAAAAAATTTAAACTCTTTTACATGCTTGACATAATCTTTACCTTTTCATTCTGGATAAGGCTATTTATAAAGATGCCAGGAATTTGACTAAGTCATTAATAAATCTTCATCTATCAGTAAGCACTAAAAAGTATAATTTCATTACCTGGTTGAAGCTCATTCTTTCTTCCTTCTTTAGTAGATTGAACTAAACTTGCAGCTAATGGAAAAATAAAAATAATAAGTCATTAGCAAATGATTCATGCAGTGGCTTGTTAAAGTTTCCTATATTTGCTCTGTGAATTAAGTGAGGGCTCAAAGCATCTGTCAGGGATGATTAAGGAGGAATACCAAGTAATCTTTTTTGTAGGTAGAATCAATAGATTCTTTATTTCACATCTAATCCGCTAAGAGCTTCTCTTCACAGAAAATCATTGTAATACACTAATCAAATATTGTAAACATTCAATACTTTGAAACGAAAAAAAATGTAATTTAGTTTTTGACACATAGCATGAAAAGAGTTCAACTTACCAAGCAAAGTTCTCTCACTGTTGACAGAGCAACTGACAACTTGCAAGTCTTTCTCGAACGTATAGAGATGCTATTAAAATAAAGCATTTTTTAATTGGGGGTTTCATATACAGATTCCTATTTAGCTGGCTACCAAGTATCATTGTGGCAAATGTTTTATTAAAGAACCCTCAATGAACCAGTTTATTCATACTGAGGAATTTCTTATTATTTTTTAAGAAGAAAAAAAAAAAAGTGTGCTATTGCGGGCCATGCTTGGCACTGAAACTTAGCAGTTAGGAGCACAGACCTTGGAGTCAAACTAGACCCAGGTTTTAATCCTGGCTCTGCCACTTGCTAGGTGTGTGGCTTTGGACAAGTTACTCAACCTTTCTATCCGCACATCAGTAAAATAAGAATCATAATCCCTATCTTATGAAATTGTTAGAAGGATCAAGGGAGATAATCCATATGAAGCACTTAATACAATGCTTGCCATACATAAGCACTCAAATGTTAGTTATTAAATTTATTGAGGCAAGTAAAGTTTTAATCAAATTATATAACATGACATAACTAGCCATGCCTAAGAGACTGTCACAAGTACATCTCTTTTAGTACTCTTGTATTTAGTGCTTTGGCAAAATAATCTACCTTTATTTAATCTCAATTTTTATTGTTTTGCTGCTGTTTGAAATTTTGCAAGCATTTGTTCCAGTTCCTTGAATATTAAAGAAAATGAAAATGGTCCCTTAGAAGAAGGATGTGAGGCACAGACTGAGGAACTGGAGACAATTACTTATATTGGGTAAACTTATAAAGTACACTCAGAGGATAAAGAAGATAAAGAGTCTTAGATGTCAGAGGAGAATGGGTTAAGAGAAACAATAAATAGTAGAAGTATTAAGAAAGGAATTAGCTGGGACCGGTTTGGCTCAATGGATAAGAGCGTCGGCTTGGGGACTGAAGGGACCCGGGTTTGATTCCGGTCAAGGGCATGTGCCTTGGTTGCGGGCATATCCCCAGTGGGGGGTGTGCAGGAGGCAACTGATAGATGACTCTCTCATCGATGTTTCTAACTCTCTATCTCTATCCCTTCCTCTCTGTACAAAATCAATAAAATATATTTTTTTAAAAAAAGAAAAGAAAAGAAAAAGAAAGGAATTAGTACCTCAGGGAAAAAAATCCCTGAGAACACACTAGAATCCTATGGCCAGAGTTGGTAAAAAAAAAAAAAAAAAAAAAAATTGGGGGAAGTCAGAACACACTAAATTACAGAAAATGAACTTTGAAAACTTTGAATAAGAACCAAGAATAAGAAAGCTCTGAATTCATGTGAGAATGTTTGGTTTCCTTTGACTCTTGCTCTAATTGAGGAATTCTAATTTACAAATAAGAAGAATCATGGATGTATACACTTAATGTTTAGTCTTTTATCCTTTTAATTATAAAATAGCATGAGCATAATCTCCATATTTAAAACATGCAAACTCTACCAAATAAAAAGTCAAAGTTCTCCATTATGCTCACTCAATCCTAACTCTCTTCTAACATGAAACATGATGGTAATTTACTCGTTGGCATTCTGGAGTTTTTAAAATGAGTTTTTAACATATATTTATGCACGTGTAGCATAGTTTTCTTGCAGTTTTTTAAAATGTAAGTGGAATGTATTAACCTGGCAACTTGTCTTGTTCATGTAGCAATGTTTTGGGGAAGCTTTTGTGCCCTTGTACATTTTTAGACTTCTTAATCTCTTAACAGTAGTAAATCGTGTTTATATAGGCACAAAATGACTTCTTCCCATTTGCCCCCAAAATTAGACAAGCGTTGTCACATTATCTAATGCCTTATGTGGGTGGCTTGGGGGAAATTTGAAAAGAGCAGACTAGGTTCTATACCTGGATCTTTGAAAAGCAAGATAAGTGAAGGTTAAACAGAAGCAGAACTCAGAGCTAAAGGTCACTGTGAGATGCTGAACTTTTAAGGACACACAAATATTGAAGAGGGCACATAACTGGCTTGAGCCAATTTAGCTTAAATCTCAAAGGACTGAGTTCAGCTAATGTTTTGGTCCAGAAAACTTTGGGGGGGGAGAGAGGGGGAGAGAGAGAGAGAGAGGGGGGGGGGGGAGAGAGAGAGGGGGGGGGGAGGGAGAGAGGGAGAGGGAGAGAGGGGGAGAGAGAGAGAGGGGGGGAGAGAGAGAGAGAGAGAGAGAGAGAGAGAGAGAGAGAGAGAGAGAGAGAGAGAGAGAGAGAGAATGGTGCTAAGACAGGGTAAAATGGAGAAAAGAAAGGAAAAGAAATAAAAACTAAAATTTTAGAAAATAAAATGAGAATATGAATCTAGAAAAAGGGAACAGAAAGAAGGAAAACTCTAAAACCAGTAAAGTAACCAATGAGTAATTCATAATCAATGATGATTTTTACCTCATTTTGTCTGGTTTGGCAATCATATAATCCAAAGACGACATTTCCCTTATCATCCTAAAAAAATGTAACTAGGTGTTTAGTAAATGTCATTGTTTAGAAAGTTAGGATGTTACAGGTTTTAAAACAAAACTGCAATAAGGCAATCAACATTGGCAACTAGCACTCTAAAGGGACGGAACCTATTTCAGCTCCTCATCTGGGCTCAAAGGGTAAAACGGATTGAGAGTGGACAGCCAGTGCATTTGGGGCACACTGTCTAGCAGGACTGAGCATGGCAAAGGGGTGAATCTCTTTGTACTTCTATTTATTTAAGAAAATATATATAATGAATATTGGGAGTTGCTATATCAAGGCTATGATATTTTTATAAGGAAAACATTTTAATCATACCATTTCTTAAATGCAGCATGCTTACAGATACAACTTAAAATAATTTTTTAAGCAAAAAAAACGTACAGTGATATAACTGTGCAAAGCAACTGGCCACTGAAATTATTCTTTCATGTTTCTCTACTATACTATAGTTAAATATTCTTTCCTTAGCCTAGCTGGGGGATGGCTCAGTGGTTGAATGTCAACCCAGGAACCAAGAGGTCACAGGTTTGATTCCCAGTCAGGGCACATGCCTGGGTTGTGGGCTAGATCCCCAGTGTGGGGCATGAAGGAGGCAGCCAATCAATGATTCCCTCAGCATTGATGTTTCTATCTCTCTCACTTTTTTTCCTTCCTCTCTGAAATCAATAAAAAATATATTTAAAAAAAATTTTTTTCTTTCCTTAGAACACTTAACTTTGAAAATGCATTGCTGCCCAGCTGGAGTGGTTCAGTTGGTTGAGCAATGTCCTATACACCAAAAGGCTGCCTGTTTGATTCCCGGTCAGGCACATATCTGGATTGCAGGTTCAATCCCTGGTTGGGACATGTACAGAAGTCAACCAATGGATGTTTCCCCACTCCTCTCTTTTTCTCTCTCTATCCCTTACTCTATCCAAGTGAGGATTTAAAAAAAGAAAAACATGCCAGGACCGGCTTGGGGACTGAAGGGTCCCGGGTTCGATTCCGGTCAAGGGCATGTACCTTGGTTGCAGGCACATCCCCAGTGGGGGGTGTGCAAGAGGCAGCTGATCGATGACTCTCTCATCGATGTTTCTAACTCTCTATCTCTCTCTCTCCCTTCCTCTCTGTATAAAATCAATAAAATATATTTTTTTTAAAAAAAAAGAAAAACAAAAAAAGAAAAACAGCCCTAACCTCAGTGGATAGAGTGTTGGCCTGCAGACTCAAGAGTCCCAAGTTTGATTCCGGTTAAGGGCATCTAACTTGGTTGTGGGCACATACCCAGTAGGCAGTGTGCAGGAAGCAACTGATCGATGTTTCTCTCTCATTGATGTTTCTAACTCTCTATTCCTCTCCCTTCCTCTCTGTAAAAAAATCAATAAAATATATATATTTTTTTTTAAAGTCAGAAAATATATTGTTAAATATATAAAAGCTCAAAAGTCTGAGCATATCTAACTCTGAACAGATGATGTAGAACAATTATATTTTATATTTCCTCAAAGATAAAAATTTAACATATTAATTGGGTTTAAACATTTTCTACTGGGCACTTTTTCTCTAGAAAATGGAATTTTCATTTATTAAAAAAAATGAGTACTATATCAGACATTATGCACAGTTTTATTTTATTTAAAAAAGAGAAGATTGAATTTAAATCACCCAATTGAATCTCCAAAAATAAAAAGTGATATATTAAAGATTAAATATCAATAAGAAATATTTGTTATCCCTCAATAAAATAGAGCATAAAATTTTAAAAAGAGACTACAAATGGTTAATATAATACTAAATTTTATGCTATATATATTTTACCACAATAAAAAAGAGAGATAGAGACATACCTTATAGGTATAGATTATATTTCCATTTCTTTCAACATTTAATACACGTAAGCTCTCATAATTATTTTCTAAAACACCTGAAAGATAATAATAACAAGTTAGTACTTAGGAGATCTTTAAGAACATATCTAACAAATCTATACTAATAAAAGGGTAATATGCTCATTAGAAGGGATCGAACAGATGTTTTCCAAAAGCCCAACATCCTTCCAGACAAAGCCAAGGTGGTGGGGGCCAAGGCAGAGATGATTAGGGGCCATCAGGCAGGGGAGCGCAATTAGGGGTGAGATCAGTCTGGCACGGGGAGCAAGCAGTTAAGGGCAAGATCAGGTAGGCCTGAAGAGGTGGGTAGGGGCGATCAGGCAGCAGGCAGAAGCGATTAGGGGTGATTAGGCAGGCAGGCAGAGTGGTTAAAGGTGATCAGGCAGGCCAGCAGGCAAGCATCCTGGATTTCAAGAGGAATGTCCAACTGCCATTTTAGGCCCAATCCGGGCTGTTGGACATCCCCTGAGGGGTCCTGGATTGGAGAGGGTGCAAGCCAAGCTGAGAGAGACCCCCCCCACCCTGTGCATGAATTTTGTGCACCAGGCCTCTAGAGTGTGTGTGTGTGTGTGTGTGTGTGTGTGTGTGTGTGTGTATTAGTGAAAAGCCAAGTACAGAGAATACATACTGATGACTCCATTATATAAAGTTTAAAAACAGGCAAAGCTAATCTATTGAATGAGAGGTCAGAATAGTAGTGACCTTTAGAGAAGAGGAAAAGAACAATGATTGGGAGATATATCAGGAGCCCTCTGAGGTGCTGGCATGTTGTATACGGTAGGTATACTGATTTGCTCACTTTGTAATAGCTCACTGAGCTGTGTACACTCTTGTCCTGTGTATCTTTCTGCAGGTATGTTATACTTGAATCAATTTTAAGCACTATTAGCTTTTGCCTTATGTATGTTATTCATTAGGGGTATAGAAATGTAGAACTGTTATAGCTTCTTGGTGGATTAACCTGTCAGAAACTCAGCAGGTTCAATCCCCTATGACCTGACCAGGACCACATGGGGGAGGACACCTATCCATGTGTCTCTTTCACATTGATGTTTCTCTCTCTCTCTTCCTACCCCACTCTTCCCTCCCTTCCACTCTCTCTAAAAGTCAATGGGAAGAATATCTTGGGGTAAGGATTAAAAATAAGCATAATCACTTGGTCTCTTAGAAGAATAACATGATTCAATCAGATTGCTCCTCAATAGCACTTCACAATTTTCGGAGTTCTTATTTCTATTTCATCCACACTATGTAAGGTATTATAGGTCTATTGTAATGATAAAACAATTGAGTTTAAATAAGGTTAAGATACTTGGCCAGTAATCATACATGGAAAAAAGTGGCAAGACTAAACTCAAACCTTAGAAAATGGTAAAGAGAATGAATTAAATTTCTTGTACCATGCTTACATTGGGAAAATGGATAATTACTGAAAAAATACTTTTACAGTAGATTTTGTAGACATCTAAGGAGAATTTCAGTGAGTTTCTTTTCACACTGCACATGACTAAAACTTCTGGAATGCAATGTGTCAATATTTTGAGAAGTGTGTTTTTTTTTCTTTCTTTCAAGATTTTAAAGATAGAGAGACTTTTTCCAAAGTACACTTAAAAGGTTTCAGCTAAGATAAGAAACTCCTTGACAAGAAATCTTGCTAAGAAAATCCAATTACTTTGCAAGAGCACATCTACTTTGAAATCACTAAAAAAAATTAGGAGAAAAATATTCTCCAAAAAGTACAGGTCACAATAAATGGTATATGCTTATTTCTTTAAACCACTAGTTCTCAACACTGGCTGTGCACTAGAATCATCATGAGAGCTTTTAAAAGAACATTAATCCCCAAACTCTATTCCAAAATACTCTGATTTTATTAGGCTGGTGAGGGGCTTCGTTTCTTGTGTACGCGTTTTTTTTAAGTTCCCCAGGTGATTCTAGTGTGCATCCAGAGTTGAGAACCACTAAACTACATACAGGGTGTCCCCCAAAAAATGTACTCACACTTTGAATAATTATAAAGGCAATGTTTATTAAAATACATTTCTTTTTCAACATGTAATAGAATCAGATGTTAAAAGTGTGTATACATTTTGGGGGGTGCCCTGTATTTATTATATACAGGAATGGGCAAAAGTAGGTTTGCAGTTGTGAGTACATGAAATAGAGTTTATTCTTTTATTATTATTGTATGGTTTTCCATATGAACAACTGTGAGTGTATTTTGCTCACCTTTGTATCCTACCTAATAAAGAGGGGATATGCTAATTAACCCTCTTGTTGTTGCAAAGATGGCAGAGCCCACAGCCAGTAAGGAGTGAATATGCTAATTGACTGCCCCACCCTCAAAGACGGCAGTACCCACAGCCACAAGATGGCAGCCCCCAGGCCCTCAGCTGCCCAGGGCTGGCCCCAGGTGCAGGCAAGCCTTGGATGGCAGCTGCCCAGTAGCGTAGGGCCGCCCAAGGCTTGCACTGCCAGCAGTGGCAGCAACAGAGGTGTGATGGGGGCATCGCCTTCCCCTGATCGCTGGGTCGCCTCCTGCCCCTGAGAGCTCCCGGGCAGGCCAGGCTGAGGGACCCCCCATGTCCAGTGCATGAATTTTCATGCACTGGGCCTCTAGTATTAAATAATATTCATTATATAGCTTAACTAGAACCAGATTATAATGTAAATATTAGACAGTTGAAAGAAATAATAAAAAGAATAGCTTCAAGGGTCTGTTAGATAGCAATAACTGCAGTTTAAATAATCCTGCTATGATGTAGGTTCTCATCTCAAAAACATTTGAATTAGACAAACTGGGCATTGTGGGAAATTTGGAGACCAATGTCTCAACACACATCGTTAAGCCATCAGAGCCCTCTTTCCCTGGATTAGTTACTCATGTTTTAGGCACACCCTTGTAAAAGAACTATGTAATAACCTCTTTGCTTATTCATCCTGACTCTTCTCCCAGTAGTTCATCAGCGGAAAGTCCAGAGGAGGAAGTTTAGCAATTTCAAATAAGGAAATGAGGTGTAACCTTACATGAATACTCAGTGCTCATGAAGAAAAAAAATGTAGCATTTTAATAGCTAAGACACTTGCATGCATAAGTAAATATACTAAAGAAAAGGAGAGTATCTAGATATTAAAAGTGTTGGCACTTTTAATATCTCATAGAAAACTGAAGCTGGTTTGCCTAATTCACATAAGTCCTCGGGCTCAACATGGCCAGATATTATAATTTCTAAACTTATGAGGTAAACACCAGTATATGACTTAAAAGTCATATTATGAATAAAATGAGACAAGGCAAAGATAGGGTCATTGTTAAGAAGCAATAAAAGGGTATGAAAATGGGGAAAGGAGATTAGGAAGGTAAAAGGACAGTAAAACGAAAATGATTAAGAAGCCAGACAAGGAGGCCCATGTCTATGTGGACACGTGACGTATGACAGAAGGGGCTTTGCTGTCCCTGAGAAGTAGCAGGGCTATTTGGTTAGTGATTCTACTACAATTAGCTACTAACCTGCAAAAACAATAAAACTGAATTCCTACATCATAAATTACCATACGGATTAAAACAAAATATGAAGAGAAAAGCTCTAGTAGAAGTTAATGTAAAAATGTCTTCATGCCTACTGAATAGGGGAGGATTTCTTTTAAAGATTCCCAAAAAGCATAAACCACAAAGGAAAAGACTCATAAATTCAACTGAGAAATTAATTGTTTATCAAAGGCACCATCATGAACTTAAAAAAAAAAAAAAGGTAACATTGAGAGAAAATATTTGCTACATACATGATGAAAAAAGGACTAGAACCCAGAATACATATAAAATGTATGAAAACCCTTCATATAAAATAAATATGAAGAAAAACACCACACAATAAGAAAGTGGACATAAGAATGACAGGCATCTCATGGATCTCATGAAAGAGGAAACTCAAATGGCCAATAATTATATAGATACTTAACCTCAGACAACAATTAAATAATATGTAGACCCAGCCGAAACTGGTTTGGCTCAGTGGATAGAGTGTCAGCCTGTGGACTGAAAGGTCCCAGATTTGATTCCAGTCAAGGGCATGTACCTGAGTTGCGGGTACATCCCCAATAAGGGGTGTGCAAGAGGCAGCTGATCGATGATTCTCTCTCATCGATGTTTCTAACTCTCTATCCCTCCCTCTTCCTCTCTGTAAAAAATCAATAAAATATATATTTTTTTAAAAATATGTAGACCCACCCATTTGACAAAAAAAAAAAAATCTAAAATATGGAAATATTAAGAACTTGTGAGGATACAGAATACCAAAAACATTTCTGTACTACAAATAGGGTTACTAATAAGTTCAACTACTTTGGAAAATAATCTGGCACTATCTGGGAAGAAAAAAAGATGTGCAGAGCCTATGACTCGGCAACTCCACTGTCAGACATCCAGCCTGGAGAAACTTGCACACCATGCACCAGGCAGCATCCACAAGGTTAGCAAAAGCCTTCAGTGTGGCAGCCTATCCCAGAAACCTCGCAGATGTCACCAAGATGAAGAAGACTAAGTGCAGATGGGTTCTCGAGGAAGCACTCTGAGACGGTTTTGTATCCGGGATGTTCACTAGGGAATGCTTAGTAAAGTGGGACGAAAGCCGTGGTCGGCAAACTGCGGCTCTCAGAGCCATATGCAACTCTTTGGCCCCTTGAATGTGGCCCTTCCACAAAATACCATGGCCTGGGAGAGTATATTTTGAAGAAGTGGCATTAGAAGAAGTTTAAGTTTAAAAAATTGGGCTCTCAAAAGAAATTTCAATCGTTGTACTATTGCTATTTGGCTCTGTCGACTGATGAATTTGCTGACCACTAGTAAAGCATTCAGGAGGAAGGAGAAGTTGAGATGCAATGGAGGCACACTAGCTTTAGGTAACCTCAGGATCCTCCACCGGGGAACCTGTAGAACTGAAATGGATGGTCAAAGTTGTCCTATTTTAAGTCAAAATGTCCAGGCCATTATACCCCACCTCAAACCCTAATTAGAAGTAGTCCACACCCAAAAGGCCAGTCAGCCCTCTGTCAGAGCAAGCCCTGAAGGTCTGACAGCTGATGACTATCTACTGACCACATTCATAGCATCTGAGACAAGACCTTCCTTGAAAGGAGGATCTAAGCAGTATACTCCATGTTCACCATATTGTTGTATTTTCACACAGTGAAATACTATATAGCAGTGAACATTAATGACCTAATGCTACAGCAGTGACCTAATGCTACAGCAGTCAACATGGATAAACCTCACAATATTGAGAAGAAAAAGCAAAAAAGAATACATATTGTATGCTTTCATTTGTTTAAAATTTCACAAACAAGCAAAATGAAATTATATTTTGCCAGGAACCAATTCCAGCATGTAATAATTACACAAGAGTTTCACCAAAAGGTTGGTGAAGCTTGGTGGCTCAACAAGGGTTAGTTTACCTGTTGGAATGGCTAAAAGGCACTTCCCCCAAACCTGAATAGGATAATCATTTGCTGCCAGACATCTCAGGGAATTTTATTGCCTCCTGTTGGCCTACCGCCTGAACAGCTACAGGCTGTTCCCCAAACTGACCATGCTTCTGTACCCTACCCTTTGAAGTGTATTATCTCCACTGTGTAGCACGGGTCCTTAGAGGGAGTCTTCAGTTCCTTTAGCTGAAGATCCTCTGACCCCCAATGCCTTTCAAAATTTTATCTTTCATCTTTGGACTCCTTCTTAATTTATGCATCAGCCCCTTTCTCCAGATTGCTGAACCCTTTGTAAGGCTGGGGAAAGAACCCCGGCAATATTTTCTTTAGGGAAAATTACATATGGATTAAAACTATAAATAAGATCAAAGGGATATTAAAATATAAATGTTTAAATGGTCATTATCTCTGGGAGATGAGGGTTAGAGAGAGAAAAAGGATCAGATAGGGGACACAGGAGCCTCTCAAAGTCTTGATATTGTTCTGTTTTGAAGGTGGGTGTATTGTTTTATTTTGTTATTGTTACTACTTATAGCTTACATGTGTTAAAATATTGTTTTGGATGATTGTCTTAATTTTTAAAAGAACAAATATTTCCTTCATTTATTTCAGGAGAACCCATTTTCCCCAAGTTCAACCCAGAACCAGGAGATGCAGTAACCAAATCTGGTCTCCTTACTCCTCTACTCCTGATTGATTAAAAGAGGGAATTTCCATGGCTAACCCTGGCTGTCTTGCCAGGAATGTGTCATACTTTACCAGTGCTACCAAGCACCACTATAAAATCTTCAATTGCATTTGTTGATGTAGAAATCTTAAGGCTCCAAATTTAGATAGCAAGTGCACAGGCAAGAGACATTACAATGGTCTAATTATTCACAATTTACATTTGAAAAGCTGAGACTTTGAAAGGAAAGTAATTTGCACAATGTGTGAAGTAATAGCTGTGCTAGAAATAAAATGGAATCCCAGACTCTCCTGCTGGTGCTACAAATTACAGCAGACGAGAAATTAACTCGGGGAGGGGGGGGGGGGCGGGGAAGGAGGTTGAGCTACCACCCACTGGTAATTATCAGTAGTAACCATTTCTCGCTAAGGTGCTCTGCAACAGCAAAAAACTGCCAATATTTTTTAAAAACTGGTATTTTTAGCAAGTTTACTTTCTGAGGGCCCAGCTTTCAGTTGTTTAGTGGAATGTCAATACACAGATTTCTATGTCTTCACAGATGAGTGAAAGACACAAGGAAGCCAACATCTAACTGGCTCACACAGAGATTTTTCAATCACAACACACATTACGGAAGCAGATGACTGTGGCATTTCACACTTCTCCTTTGCAGACATCTGCCATTTAGCAATGTAAGGTGGATGCTCAGAGAAAGGACCGCTTTGGGGGGGAGAGCAGGCTTGGAGCTGCCTGCTGTGTTTTTAAAAGTTAAACCATCAAAAGCTTTTCAGATGTTCAGGTGACTTTTTAAAGTTTCCCCCAAAGGGAGAGTCCTGCTTATAAGGACACTAGTCAGTAGTCAAACTCAAGCCTTGAGCTACAAAAACATGACTCCTTATTTGGAACGAACAGCCAGTAGGCCAAGACAAGGAACCCTACCGATGTTCCACGGAAGCCTCAGGACAGTGCGAAGCTATAAGGTAAGGATAGACACCTCCCACCAGAACTGAGGAGAAAGGAGTTGTAAATATGGGTAATGTGAGAGTCCTTTAAAAAAAAAAAATGTCCTCCAGCAGTCTACAGTATCTAAGGAAAAACAGGGGAGACTGAGAAACACGCACCAGGTGGGAATCCAGGGGTCTCACTTCTGTGAAGCTGAAAGTAAGCACCACTGCATACAGCACGCTACACACACACACACACACACACACACACACACACACACACACCACCTGGGAAATCAAAGAGTTCCCCTTTAAAGTTTTGATTGATCCCTGCTGGGAAGGTTCAAACGTCACGTTTTACTCACTGATCGAAATCAAAACAAAGGGTTTTTGTTTTGTTTTTAGTGAAGGAAGCCTCAGCTGCCGGGGACGTATTCCCCCGCTGAGGAAGCTGCGCAGGAGACCTGAGCATCCATGGAGCATCCATCCGCCTGTCCCAGGCCGCCCGGCTGCAGGCGGCGGGCTCGGTGCCGCTTTGGACCAGAGCCGGCTGTCAGCCCAGGGCTCCCGGCCTGGGCGGACCCCATCCCCCGCCCTCCGGCCCTTCACACCCACAGCGGCCCGTCCCCTAAATCACGGCCCTGTTCACACCGATGCCGAAGCGCGTCTCACACGCGTGGGGACACACCGTGCGGCTGTTCAGTAGTTATCTGAGTTTCTGGATGTGCGTGGTTCTTTTCCACCTCACACGCAAGCACTTCCAGGAGCCTCTAGTCTGGCCAGACCCCCAGGGGGATGACCCTTCCTCCCCGGGCAGGGGAGCTGCGAATGGCGCGCGAGGAACCGCCCTGCCCGGCGCCCCGCGCCCCGCGCCCCGCGCCCCGCAGCCTGGGGCCGGGGAGCAGAGCCTCAACCCGGCTCCTGCGCGCCTGCCTTCCGCGGAGGAGGTTCTGCTGGGGTACCCCCAGCCCCAATCTCCGCCCCCTCCAACCCCCCGCAGCTGCTGAAGGTGACTTACTGTGGGCCACGAGCTAGCCAGAGGCTGGAAGATTCTCCAGGAAAATAAACGCAGCCCCGGGGCGGCCCCTCCTACCTTCTCCCCGGGGCCCGGGGTGCGGGCACAGCTGGACTCCAACCAGGGGAGCTCATGCCTTGGGCCCTCACCTTCCCAGGTTGGCAGGGGTCACGGCTGCCCACCGCCTTCCGGTCTGATCGGGGCCCACCCCCCGGCTGGGAGCCCCCCGGGATGAACAGCCGGCTCCCCGCACCCGCGCTCCGCCCCCCGGACGCGCCGCCCGCACCTGCGCCGCCGCCCGGGCCCCCGGCGCCCGCCGCCGCCGCCCGCGGAGCCCGCAGCCACGGGAGCACGTCCTCCGCGGGATCGAAGTGGGTGGCCAGGCGGAGCGCCATGGCCCGGAGGACGCGGCCGCGGGCATTCCCGGCCCTGGGTTCGCACCGGGCCCTCTCGCCCGGCGCCCGCCCCTCCTTCCTCTCCCCGCCCCCCGGCCCGCAGCTTTCGGTTCTGCCGGTCCCGGCGAGGAGCCCGAGCGCCGCCTCCTCCGGCCCAGGCCGAGGCCCGGGCAGCGCGCTGGACACGCGGGCCAGGGGAAGGGGCCGAGGCGCCCCAGGAACCTCAAGGTGCGCCCTCCTTGTGGGCGACGCACAGAAAGGGCTGAGGATATGGGGGATTTTAAGGGCTTTGGAGGAGATGTGGCTAAACCAATGGTTTGCAAACTGTTGCACATCAGGTGTGGGCGGCAGGCTTCTATTTCTCTTTCCCTTTCTCTTTCCTTTCCCCCCTCCCCTCCTCCTCTTCCCTCCCCTTTTCTCTCTCTCAGTCTCTCTCTCTCAGAATCACCAGGAGATTCTCTCTCTCTCTCTCTCTCTCTCTCTCTCTCTCTCTCACATCTCCTGGTGATTCCACTTTGCAGTGAAGTTTGGAACCCGCTAAGGCTAGAAGTGTTAGTAGCTGAGTCTCCTGAGAAGATTCAAGTTCATGGCAAGGGCAGAAGTGGGCCTCATTGGGAGCCTGTTGGACCCAGTTTTAGGATAGTAATGCCTTATGAGTAGTATGTAGGTAGAAAGTAGCAGCAGGAATCATGTGAATACGATGCTTCTATTTAAGAGAGATCATGGAGACTCCAGAAAGGATTTGTTAGCTTAACATAGTCAGGTCCTCTGTCAGTGTATGGGTTTCCTTCCCACCAGTGGCTTCCGGGGAGCTGAATTGTTTAGGACTCTCTCTGCAATTGGCCTTTCAAAAGGTGCTCTCATTCTTGTGGGGGCACCTCCTCACGCCCAGCATCACAACTACAGCCAGTGTTTTCTGAATCTCCTCACAGCTTTCTTTTCGTTCCTGCCCACAGCATCCTAAGTCTACTGCCCACTCCAAACCCTCCTGAACATCAACACCAGGTTAGCATTCACCCTAAATCAAAGCTGCCCTCACATCCCTATGCAGAGACCATGAGTCGCAGCTGTCCACCGCAGAACAAAGTGCCTGCGCTTTACTGAAACCTTCTAGCCTTTCACCCAGAACTCCAAAAATGATCACCTTAACCCCATGGTTGGCAAACGGAGCTCGCGAGCCACATGCAGCTCTTTGGCCCCTTGAGTGTGGCTCTTCCACAAAATATCATGGCCTGTGAGACTATTTTGAAGAAGTGGCATTAGAAGAAGTTTAAGTTTAAAAAATTTGGCTCTCAAAAGAAATTTCAGTCGTTGAACTGTTGATATTTGGCTCTGTTGACTGAGTTCGCAGACCGCTGCCTTAACCTAATCATGGGGAAACATCAGACAAACACAACTAAAGGATATTGTACAAAATAACTGGATTGTTACCTTTTTAGGTGTCCGGGTCATGAAAGTCATTGAAAGACTGTGAAACTGTTCCAGACAGAAGGAGACTAAAAAAATGTGACAGAAAAATGCTGCATATGCCCTGGATATTTTTGCTATAAAATTCGTTATCGGGCCCATCTGGCATGGCTCAGTGGTTTACCACTGGCCTATGAACAAGGAGATCACAGTCAGGGCATATGCCCGGGTTGTGGGCCCAATCCCAGTGTTGGGTGTGCCAGAGGCAGCCAGTCAATGATTGTCTCTCATCATTAATGTTCTATCTTTCTCCCTCTTCCTTCCTCTCTGAAATCAATAAAAAAAATATATATTTTTTTATTTTTTAATATATTTTATTGATTTTGTACAGAAAGGAAGGGAGAGAGATAGTCAGAAACATCGATGAGAGAGAGTCATCGATCAGCTGCCTCTTGCACACCCCCTAC
The DNA here is from genome assembly GCF_014108245.1 of Pipistrellus kuhlii. NCBI lineage: Eukaryota > Metazoa > Chordata > Mammalia > Chiroptera > Vespertilionidae > Pipistrellus > Pipistrellus kuhlii. The sequence continues at coordinate 48,513,725 of NW_023425405.1, read as the reverse complement.
TGGGGATATGCCCGCAACCAAGGTACATGCCCTTGACCAGAATCGAACCCAGGACCTTTCAGTCCCCAAGCCAACGCTCTATCCATTGAGCCAAACCGGTTTCGGCAATAAAAAAATATATTAAAAAATTCATTATTGGTTCAATTGAATTAACTTAAATGGATCTGAGGATTAGGTGGCAGTGATGTATCAAGGTTCATTTCCTGATTTTGATTGTTGTCCTGTGCTTATACAGGAGAATGTTCTTCTTAATAGGAAATACATACTGAAGTATTAGAGGATAATGAGATAGGAGATAAGCAATTACTATCAAATGGTTCCAAAAAACAGTTATTTATATTGTACTCCAACTTTTCTATAAGTTTGTGATTGTTTCAAGATGAAAAGTATTTTAAAAAACATAATTGTTATCTGAATGACTGGTGTTTCAGAAGCCTCATAAACTTTTTCCCCATAAAAGAAACAATCATCTCTTATCCTGCTAAGAATGAACTTTAAATAGTGACATGGGTGGGTTTTATTTAAAACACTGAATGACCAGAAGATACAAGCTCTTTAAATTAGATTGTATTTTCCTCCTCTACTGCAAACTTAACAGTTACTGAACTTATTAACCTTAAGCTCTGAAGTAAATTCTCCAACACTGACTGAAAATAAAAGGAGAAACATGATGGGAAAATTACATTTTCAACTGTTAAGTAACTATCTTTTTACCTTCACAGGAACCTTCCATTAACTGGCCTTAGAGGGAGAACATTACTAAAACATTTCCCCCCCCCAGCTATCACATGACTTTAGTTCATAGGAAAATCGATGGCAAGGAATAAATGGTATCTATTGCATAAATACTTTTATTAAAAATGCACACTTGGACTTCATGAAATTCTTTGTGGATTTTATGAAGTGTACCTAAGCCATTTAAAAAGAAAGCTAAAACCGATATCTGTGTGGGGGGCAGGTTTTTAATGTCCAGTCGCCATGTGTTCTGCACATCGATGATTTTTTCCCCCCTTTCAGATTTCTAAGCACAGTGGAAGCCATGAGAGAGAATATCTGAAGCAATTCATTAAAATCTTGGCAGCTGGGCCCTCAGCTCCCGCTCTCCCTGAGAGCTGCCTATACTAAATGCTGACAGCTCTCCCAGCATCTCCCTCCACCGAAGACCTATTGTCACAGCTCTGGAGGAGCCATTCCTGGAGGGACTGCCTCAGCCAATCTAGGGCTTTGAATAAACAAAAACCATGCAAATAAATTACCATCTCAGAAGCCCTGGGTTAGTGGGCTCTTTCGAAAGCTCTCAGGAAAACACATTAGGTTAAAATGAAATATTTTGTTGTATGGTGTCACCTTCCACCCAGTTCAGGGGATTCTGGTGTCCCTCTGGCAAAGGTCACTTGTGGGAGGAAGGGAAATGATAGGCTGTCCTTCAGCTGTTGAATCAGGGAACGCTCTTTTCTTGGAGAAGACTGTACATTGAAAATGTGTTGTAGGTGATTTAAAATGAGAGGTATCATTCCTTGCCAAGAACGTTGCCTTTCCTGCCTTTTTCACCTGTTTTGGTTCTAATTTTTATTTTTATTTTTTTCCAGCTGCTTTCCCTCCCCGTTAGCTTTGGTAATTATGGCTGGGAATTTCCTGGTGCCAGTGTTTCATGGTGGCCTGCCCACCCATTTCCCCCCACCTCCCAGATTCCTCCCAGTGGCCCCTATCTCTTTGGTGTCTTTGTTCTCACATAAAATAGTCCCTACAAGCATTGATCAAAGTTCTATGAATACACACTGACTCATTAGCTACTTAAGATGTTCTTCTTCGTTAAGTGGCTTCTTTTTAAATTTCGGTGGTGAAAAAAATAAATAAATAAATAAATTTTGGTGCTAGTTGTTTATTTATTTATTTTTAATCTTACTGTGAATCACAATATACAAAGGGAACATGATTTGACCTGAGGGATTAAAAAATATATCCATATAATAGAAAATCTTATTGAAAAAGATTTTACTGTGCCAAAAAAAAAAAAAAGCAAGCCTCTGAACCTTTCTCTGTGTGCATTCTTTTTTAAAAAAAATATATATATTTTATTGATTTTGTACAGAGAGGAAGGGAGAGATAGAGAGTTAGAAACATCGATGAGAGAGAGTCATCGATCAGCTGTCTCTTGCACACCCCCTACTGGGGATATGCCCGCAACCAAGGTACATGCCCTTGACCGGAATCGAACCCGGGACCCTTCAGTCCCCAAGTCGACGCTCTATCCATTGAGCCAAACCCATTCTCGGCTCTCTGTGTACATTCTAATAACATAGACTAGTTTAGAAAAATAGAAACCAGCCCAGCACATTCAAAACAGGATCTAAGAGCACTTACAGAATATTTATGGGAATATAAAGTACATAATAGGGAATATAATAAATAATATTGTGATAACTGTGTATGGTGCCAGGTGGGTACTAGACTCATGGGGAAAGGTCACTTTGTAAGTTATATAAATGTCTAACCACTCTGCTGTCCACTTGAAACTAATATTGAATGACAACTGTAACTAAAAAAAAAGTTTTAAAACAAAAGAGGATATGCCCGGTCAGTGTGACTCAGTGGTTGATCATCAACTCCATGAACCAGTTCGATTCTGGATCAGGGCACATGCCCAGGTTGTGGGCTCGATCCCCAGTTGGGGGCATACAGGAGGCAGCTAATCAAGCTAATCAGTGATTCTCTCTCATCATTGATGTTTCTAAGCTCTCTCTCCCTCTCCCTTCCTCTCTAAAACCAATAAATACACACACACACACACATACACACACACACACACACATATGTATATATTTTTTAAAAGATACAAGCAGCCGAAGCCGGTTTGGCTCAGCGGTAGAGCATCGGTCTGCGGACTGAAAGGTCCCAGGTTCGATTCCGGTCAAGGGCATGTACATTGGTTGCGGGCACATCCCTGGTAGGGGGTGTGCAGGAGGCAGCTGGTCAATGTTTCTCTTTCATCCATGTTTCTAGCTCTCTATCCCTCTCCCTTCCTCTCTGTAAGAAAAATCAATAAAATCAATAAAATATATATATTAAAAAAAATATATATATATATATATGCAGTTAATCACCAAAATGGCTATACATCAGTCCTCTTAAAACCTATTGTTTTCTAGAAATAATTTAAATTGTGGGAGTTTTGAGATTTGTAGGTGATTTTTAAAAATTATTATTGAGGGTTCCATGAGTGTTCTCCCACATGTTCATTTAATTTTGGAAGTATTTAATTTACACTTTCTTCATTCTCAAAAATACAAATTTTTTTCAAATTTTGAGCTTACCACCTTCATCACAGAGGAGGTGGTAAGCTCAAATTTTTTCTTTAAAAAGATGACCTGGCCCTAACTGGTTTGGGACTCAAGAAGGCCTGAGGACTCAAGGGTCCCAGGTTTAATTCCAGCTAAGGGCATGCACCTTGGTTGCAGGCACATAACCAGTAGGGAGTGTGCAGGAGGCAGCTAATTGATGTTTCTCTCTTATCAATGTTTCTAGCTCTCTATCTTCCTCTAGCTCTCCCTTTCTCTCTGTAAAAAAAATAAATAAATAAAATGTACTAAGAAAAAAAAAGATGACCTCTATCTATGTCATTTTAGTCAAGACTGGTCTCAGGTCTGCTGAAAGAGGAACTATGGAGACAAATTAGAGCCAGTGGGAAAGAGATCTCTCTCCTGCATGGATGGAATCAGAATACTATCAGAATACTTAATAGCGATGTCAGCCTGAATCCTGTATTGTGTCACCTTTCCCTACAAGGCCTCCAGCTTTCCAAATGCCCATCTAATCTGTGTCCACTCCTGGGACTAGATAGTACAGTTCTCTGCCTGGGTGCTCATTGATAATATCAAAACCTCATCGCTTAAGAAAAAGCCTGACACCGACACCAGGTTGGCCAACCGCTCAGCTCAGCCTCAAGAGGGTAAAGAATTTCAAGTATTAAAAAAAGAAAAGAAGCCAAAACTGGTTTGGCTCAGTGGATAGAACATCGGCCTGCGGAATGAAGGGTCCCAGGTTTAATTACAGTCAAGGGCATGTACCTTGGTTGCAGTCACATCCCCAGTAGGAAGTGTGCAAGAGGCAGCTGATCGATGTTTCTAACTCTCTATCCCTCTCCCCTCCTCTCTGTAAAAAAAATTAATAAAATATATTTTTAAATAAATAAATAAGGTATCCACTCGTCAACCCCTATCCATTTGTAAAGAGAGGGTTAGGGGGAATATTGCAAATCTAGTGTCCATGGAAACAAAAATGTTAACAGTGAAAGATACCCCATATAGCAGGATAAGACACATTCTACAAAGCAATCCAGGAAAATGGAATTGAGGATTAAGGGATATTAGGGAATTTTTAAAAAATAGCAGTCCAGTTCTACTTTCTAATTTCTCCTCAAAAAGAAAATGGTAGATGTATCCACAGACCACTAGATAAATGCCTGAGGGGTCTTAGGGGTAGTTAAGACCTTCTGCGATTCAAGCAATGTTGCTAATTTTTGCTTTAAAATGTTTTAGTCATGGTTTCTTTCAGTGTTAGAAAAATCCTAACTTCCCTGCTTACTGATTATATGGACTCTCATTAAACCAACATTGTCCTTAAGCTAGAAGTCTCTTGCAGTGTGTGCATCGAATAATTAGCTCATTAAAAAATTAATATTAGAATAAGTAAAGACCCAGTTGTCTCAGGTGGTTGAGTCCACTCAGTTTCCTCTCTTTCATATATTTTACATATTACTTTTATACCGTAAGTGGAAATTAATTGCCTGCTCTCTCTCAGTCTCTCTTTGATGTTGCAAAGATCAAAAACTTCCTCAGGGAAGGTTTCCTGCAGGGAATACTGATTCCACGGATGAGTAGCCCCCAGATCTGACTGCCAGGATGTGTGAGCAGGACTGAAATGCTCGTGGGCCTCGGAAAGTGGGCCACGTTGCTAGCCACCCTCCAACCAGGACTGGGGTGGGGATCTGGGGTCCGTTTGGAAACTAGATCACCAACACTTGAAATCGGGATATACATCATAGTAACACCTGGTTAAGGGAAAGACCACTTCCATTAACAGGAATTGCTTTTTGTCTGAGAGGGAGCGGGGAGTGGGGCTGGACACAGAACAGTGATGGTTAGCTCAGACGCAATTAGAATTCTGACTGGCATCAGAATCTTGCAGGCTAATGGGTAAGGTCGGGGACTAGTCCCGGGTGTCCTCTCTCTGCACCATCTCTAGCACATAGGTCACCTTCATTCTGTCACCTCTCCCAGTGGTCGCTGGAGAGCATGCTGGACACAGGGAGGTCAGGAGGAAACGGAGAAAAGAATAGTAGGAGAGGGTAGCAGAGATGAGAAATGGTAATGATGGGGGTCAAACCTATTCCAGGCCCTCTCGTCTCTTTTCTCTCCATCTTAGGCCCCTCCTTCAGCTCCGCAAAGGAATGTTATAAGAGCTAAGGAAAGCTCTGTCATGGCATACAGCATCAACCACAGGTCAAAATACCTCCCAGTAGAACATTTATCTGAAATGAAATCTTAATCCCAGAGGAGAACAAGTCTCCTCCCAAAACACAAGTACTGAGCTGGCTCAGACAGAGGAGCACCCCCTAATGAGTCAGAGTGATGAGCTCAGCCACTGCTCATACTGCCCACAAGATGCCCGGCTCAGTCCCCACCACCCTGCGAAATTCCAGTTGTTAAGAGCCACCCTTTCCTACATATGGGAACCTCCTGGAGGGCTTGTTAAAACTGGCTCCACCCCCTGAGTTTCTGATTGACGTAACTAACAAATCCTCTAGGGATGCTGATGTTGCTGTTCTGGGGAGCCACCCTTGAGAACCATTAGTCCAGGACATCTTACAAACACTTGCTGTTTGTTTTCATGATGGGAGGTCAGAAATGCATGCTGTGGAACAGAAGAAAATAGGAGTCATTTTGTGCTGGATTTCTGGGTTTCTCTGTATTGGGTGTACTCTTACTCCCTCTGTTCCCCATGTTGTTGATGCAATTTTAGCACTGTTAATGAGATTTTAACCATTTTCAGGAAAACCACTTTGCTTTCCTCTTTGAAAGACAATGAAGGTTGAATAACAGGGGAAATGATGTTTTGGAAGAAATTAGTGTTTCTGATGTATCCGGTATAGCCTTGCTTCTTCCATAATGGACAGTAGACATTTTTCGGGGCATGTCAATTGCCCTTTGATTTTCTTTCAGATCTTCCTGAAGACTTGCCAATTAAAAAGGTCCAGGTGATTTGTCAAGATTTACACAGGAACTATTTTTTAAAAAAACACACACAGAAACAAGCAAGTCTGACCTGAAAAAAATGTTTTCTAACTCCAGTGATCACTTTTGATCATAAGCCCAACAAATAATGAGTCTGCCCAGGGAAGCTCAGGATTGCTGTTACTGCATGTCGTTCCTGAAGCTCTTCTTCTTTAGCTTCAAGCCTGAATGCAAGTGAGTTCAAAGAAAATGGGCGATTTAAAACCTACATTTGTGGTTGATTATTCATTCTCCAAACTCCCTTCTCTTAGACATACACATGTTGGGAAAAACTCACAGAGCGTGAAGAGCTAATAAAATGAAATAATGCACATTCATCAATATACTGATAACTAGAATTACTTAAGACTTGCAAGGACCACTGCAGTGACAATATATTTTCTTGTCATTTTACTTTGCCATGATCAAAAAGCTTTTATCAACTTTTTAAATGAGTCTCTACAACATCCCTCTGAGGCAAATGAAGAACAGTTGTCATTATCCTCTTTCCACAGATGGATGGGTAAACACACAAAGGAGGAGTCTGAATCAGCCAGGAAGGAAACCCAGCTAAGGGCCCAAATAATTCGAATGCTGTCTGCCTCTTTGATCAATGCTATTTTCCTTTGATTCATGTGTTGTGCAAAACTCTGAAGGCAGTGTTATCATCCTTTAGTGATGTGCCAAACTCTATGGAGACATCTAAAGAGAGGACACGATGATCAGGCTTGGTAAATATAGGCAGCAGCAGTGCATGTCTATGGAAACCCAAATTCAATTTTCTGTGTGGGTAAAATGATCAAGGCCCATCAGTGCCGAATCCCATCAGCACCTGATCAGCTGGCATCATGTTGTTATTTTCATAAGAACACACAGAGAGAGGGTAATGTTTAACTAATAAATATAACTGCAAGGCCGCAAACTTCCAAAAATACCCAACATTTGGGAATTTTTCTGCGTGACAATAGTTTTCAGTGCAACCGGCTTAGAAAATGGGCTGTCCCTGGCCAGAAGCCAGATGGCTAACGCAAAAACGCAGAACACAGACTCAAAACCTGCACGGCAGACCCTTTTTCATATCATGCCATGTTTTACTAAGAAGAGATTCATACTACAAAACTACTGCGTTCTTTAGGAACTATTAGTTTTAATAATCTCAAATTTTAAAAAAATGTATATTTTATTGATTTTTTTACAGAGAGGAAGGGAGAGGGATAGAAAGTCAGAAACATCGATGTGAGAGAAACATTGATTAGCTGCCTCCTGCACACCCCCTACTAGGGATGTGTCTGCAACCAAGGTACATGCCTTTCACCAGAATCGAACCTGAGACCCTTCAGTATGCAGGCGGATGCTCTATCCACTGAGCCAAACTGGTTAGGGCTAATAATCTCAACTTTTAAGCAATGGAGAGTGACAGGTCCATAAACCACAAGGCCTGGAAGGCTCCAGTCTGCAGACCTCCTTGAGGCTCTTCCACATCCCCCACCAGGGGTCTTCAGCAGCAGCAGGCGGCCCAGCTCTCCAGGGCCCTGGTGGTTCCTGCCCCTCACACATGCTCCCAGGCGCCTCCATTCAGTGATCCTGAGACTGCGGAATTGAAAGGCCACTAAGCCCTCAGAGTGGGGAAACCTCAAAGTACAAAGGTTTGGGGTTTTCCTTTTCTGTCAGTACTGTACTTTACTAAGGTCAGTAAGTTTTGAAGTATGGGATTCCCCTGTTCAAGAGGGATGTGGCAGAAACAAAGTTTCAAAAGAGGCAGAAATTGCAAAATGGGTAACCCGTTATTCTAAAAGGTGTTTGCTTTAAATTTCAAAAAACAAAAATAAAAATAAAGGGCCATATCTGTACAGTGTTCCTTCTAATTCTTTAAAATTGAGAGGGTAACATGCTACATATACCATATGCCTGGCTGGTGTGGCTCAGTGACCGTCAACCTATGAACCAGGAGGTCATGGTTTTCTAGTAACTCCCCTTCAGGACACATGCCCATGTTGCAGGCTCAGTCCCCAGTAGGGGGAGTGCAGGAGGCAGCTGATCAATGAGTCTCTCTTTCCCTCTCCCTTCCTCTCTGAAATCAATAAAAAATATATTTTATAAAAAGGAAAAAAAGAGAGAACATGAGAACAGATAGGATCCCAGGCTGGGAGGGAAAAGGAGAGAAAGTGTTAGAATTCAGTAAGGGCTATGTTGGTGCTGGGGCAATCTCTGCTGACTATTTAGCATCTTTCAACTGCAGCTATTACTACTGCTGTATCCACAAAACCCTTTGGATACAAAATAAGGTCAGAGAAGACAAATATCACCTTCAGTTTCTCAAGTAACTCCCATAAACACAACCAAAACAGATTTACCTTCCCAGACATCCAAGACAGAAGTGACTTTCAATAGCAAGACAGGCAGTGCCCAAAGAAATACATATTCCTCTAGGACCGTGGTCGGCAAACTGCAGCTCGAGAGCCACATGCAGCTCTTTGGCCCCTTGAGTGTGGCTCTTCCACAAAAATACCACGGCCTGGGCGAGTTTATTTTGAAGAAGTGGCATTAGAAATTAAGTTTAAAAATTTTGGCTCTCAAAAGAAATTTCAATCATTGTACTGTTGATATTTGGCTCTGTTGACTGATGAGTTTGCCGACCACTGCTCTAGGAAGGAAGAGAAAAGACCGTGAAGTACTTTCTCTCTATCAAGTACTTTGTATGGAAGAAGCTTTCATTTGTGGGTGTAAGATTCATTCAATGAATTCTTCTTCAGAATGGTACAAAGCACTGAGTTAGGTGCTAAGAATGTAAAAGAGATGGTCTAATCCCTTGCAAATCTTACACTGTAGTAAAGGTAGATGTTTAAAAGTAAACATAAGTGTGAGTTATGTAGTAGGTTGAAAATTTATCGTCACAACCCAGATGTCTGAAGGTGCCTTTATCTTTTCTAATAAAAATTTCGTTCTTTTGCCCCCTTTTTACTGATGGAAGGAAAATTAACTCAGTCTTGCCTCTTGAGGAAAACAGATTCTTTACCTGTAGCTTTGCTCACAGTCTGGATTTGGCTGCTTATGTGCCTTGTGATATAGTTACAAGGCAGCTTTAACATTAAGGAAATTGTTCTTGCATATTATTAGTCAAAAAAGTCAGAAGTGCATGAATGTAACGTTGTGCATAACTGAATTCCACATAGCACACGAACCATAGTTCCCAGCTCAGAATGGAAAAACATAAACTTGTCAATACTTGGTAATCGTTTCCGCACTGGAATTTTTCCTCTTGTGACTAAGCACCAAGTCAAATTCAATTCTTCCTTCCTCTTGTCTTCTCTGTAGGGAGAAAGAACTAAGCTCCTGGGCCATCCTACACACCCGCTGTTCTTTACACAGTCCTCTTCTTTTAACTGAGGTTGAGTCTATTTCTTCATTCTGCACGTATCCTGATTTCATAGGCTTGTTGTAAAAACTCTCTGGTCAGTCAGTCCTCCAAATAGAGAAGGGGAGGCTCAGAGGAGACGAGAGTAGATTATACATGCTAATGGGAGCTGAGAAGTTGCCCCTGATCAACTACACCTCAGGTGATGCATATATGTGGCCCACCGAAGACCATGTGCAACTGCATTATAGAAGCCAAGGTCACAGAGCCATTTTACCACTAAGGTGTTTTGAGAGGGTCAGATAACATTTGGGAAATGGTGTGTGTAAAAGCATGTAAAGTGTTAAGTGTGAAACAGGTGTTAATTGCCATTATTATAACTGTGAGAAGTTTTTTAATGTCTTAAATATATTTAATAACATATAAAATTCAAAAAAATAGTAAAACTTTGAAAGATCTTATTGTAAAAAGACACAAGAGGTGTGTAATGAAATAATGGATCTAAGTAATGATCATGAATGGCAGCTACGAACACAGGTGAAAAGCTGAGGGAGAACTTTATACTAGTTGTATCAGTGTGAAAAATCTTAAACTCACTGATAAAAGTTAATATCAAAAAGAGAGATAACCAGCCCTGGTCAGGTGGCTCAGTTGGTTGGAGCATTGTCCCCTACATCAAAAAGTTGTAGATTAATACCTGGTCAGGGCACATACCTAGGTTGTAGGTTGGGATGGGTACCAAAGACAAACGATCAATGTTCTTCTCTCTCCCTTCCTCTCTCTAAAAAGCATTAAGCATATCCTTGGGTGAGGATTAAAAAGAGAGAGAGATAGCCAGATGTATACGTCTTCTGATGAAAGCATATAACCCCATTTATTCATTTATGATGACAAATTAAATCTGAATCTAATCAAGACTGTAAACCTAACTCCGGTTTTTAGAAAATGCTGGGGACAGAGGTACATTAAACTGTCAAACAAACCATAAGATGGAATCAGCCAGATCCAGAATCTGAGTATAGTTATAAGACAAATGATTTGGTTTCTTCAACAAACAAATTCCAAGATAAGAGAAAGAGGGAGAATTACAATTTTTTAACTATTTAAGAAGAATGTATAAAATGTACTGTCTAGCCCTAGCTAGTTTGACTCAGTGGATAGAGCATTGGCCTGTGAACTGAAGGGTACCAAGTTTGATTCTGGTCAAGGGCATAGATCATCGGAAAACACAGATATTTACATACATTATGATTCATAACAGTACAAAATTACAGTTATGAAGTAGCAACAAAAATAACTTTATAGTTGGGGGTCACCACAACATGAGGAACTGTATTAAAGGGTCATTAGTCAACAAAGCCAAATATCAACAGGACAAAGATTGAAATTTCTTTTGAGAGCCAAATTTTTTAAACTTAGACTTCTTCTAACGCCACTTCTTCAAAATAAACTCGCCCAGGCCGTGGTATTTTGTGGAAGAGCCACACTCAAGGGGCCAAAGAGCTGCATGTGGCTCATGAACCACAGTTTGCTGATCACGGGGCTATAGCATTGGGGGGGGGGGGGGGGGTGTTAGGCTTTATATATTAGCAATGCAAATAGAAATGTTTACACATGAAATTATATATTTGTTTCGTTTCAAAAATTTAGTGTGACAGGGGAGTGGGGCATATAGATGAAACAAGACTGGTTATGAGTCACTAATTAGTGAAATCAGGTGATGTGCACATGAGATTTTATTATTCTATTTTTATATGTGTCACTTTTTCTATAATGGAAAATATTTAGGAGGAAGGCGGAAACAAAATGAATCAATTGAAAATAGTGTCTGAAGCTGAAACTATTATTACTCCGAAATTGAAGATAATCCAGCGAAGTTTCATTATGTGTGTATAAAATGAAAATACATTGCAAATGTGCTCTTAAAAAAGACAACGTCAGAACCACTGGGGATTTATTAATTTTTGTTTCTTTCTTGTTCAATTTGGGAATTAAAACTTTAAAAAAAAGCACCTGTAAATTATTGTTATTAACAACTGTTCACTGAACGTACACTAAGTGGCAAACTTGCATTTTGCCATATATATTTGTGGAATTTTGGCTATAGTATAAAACCAGCTGGGGATACCAGGAGACCAAGCAATTATAAATCCGTGCAGGATAACACAGTATGTAACAAAACTAGCTAGCTACCCTCTAGAGATTTTTACTTCCTTTCCAGAGAATATGGTTTTAGGGGATGCAAATGTTCAGGCCAGGAGTACATCTCCCAGCACAAGGTGGACTGGAACCTGTGACTAGTTCTCAGCAGATAAAGTGCTGGGACACGTCCCACCTGGACAAAGGTGGTCAAGAAGCAGATGTACAGCCTCAGCTCCTTCTCCAACTCCCACAGTCTGGACAACTCTGGGAGCTCTGTGTTAAAGATGGCAGAGTCTCTATCACCCTGAGTCCCTAAATGGCTGCAAAAAGTACCGCCACCATCATTGCCAACACACCAATACTTATACACCATTATCAATGAACAATCAATATCTGTGTATGATGTTAAGCCAGTGATATTTAGGGCTTTATCTGTTATAGGGGCTAGTATCATTGGCTAATTGGGATGTTGCCATGGATACTCAGGGTTGAGAAAAATCAGAAAATGTTTCATGGAAAAGGTGGAACTTGAGCTGGGTTTGCATGATAATCTGTGTGGATGTGGCTAAATGGAGAGGGGTTGGGTGGGTGGGATACTAGAATAAGGAACCAGCACAGGAAACACAACAGACATTCTTATACAAGTAGGGGACGGCAAAACCATTCTGATGAGCAGGTGAAGGTTGGGGAGAGTGGGAAATAAGGATGAAGAGGCAGCAAGGGATCAAAGGATTGAGGTCCTTGAAATTTTAGGACCTGGTTCAATGGAAACCACTGAAGTTTCTGGAATACAAGGATGTCTGATAAAAGATCTACGTTAGGGGAATTAGTGGGACAAGAATGCAAAATGGACCCAAGAGAAAAGGATTAATCTGAGTGACATCCAGTTTTGATATCAAAATCATCTTAAAGCACAAATCCACAGGCCTTGACAACAGAGAAACAAACATGAAACTAAAGGTTATTCAATCTAATCTGTATCTAGTCCTAACTCTCAAAATTGTCAGTTCTATTTTTTAAGGCATATTATTTAATCTTACTGAGAGTTTTTCTTTCTTTGTAGAATGAGGGGATAGAATCAATGAGACTTTGTGAATTATTTGAATACTTATATTCAAAATGGTTGCAACAGAAAAATAAACACATTGACCTCCATTTTAATATCTATCAAAACAGTAATCAAGCCCTAGCTGGCCTGGCTCAGTGGATAGAGCGTCAGCTTGCAGACTGAAGGGTCCTGGGTTTGATTCTGGTCAAGGGCACATGCCTGGGTTTCGGGCTTGGTCCCCAGTGTGGAGCATGCAGGAGGCAGCTAATCAATGATTCTCCCTCATCATTGATGTTTCTATCTCTCTCCCTCTACCTTCCTCTCTGAAATCAATAAAAATATATATTTTTTAAAAATAGCAATCAAGATATATAAGACTGGAGGTTCCATTTGAAAAACAAAGGGTGCTCTCTTCAACAGCACATGTACTAACATTGGAACGATACAGAGAAGATTAGCATGGCCCCTGCGCAAGGATGACACGCACATTGGTGAAGCGTTCCGTATTTTTTTGGAAACAGCCTAAATGCCCATCAGCAGATGAGTGGGTTAGAAAACTGTGGTACATCTACACAATGGACTACTATGCTGCTGTAAAAAAAGAAGGAATTCTTATCATTTGCAGCAGCATGGATGGATCTGGAGAGCATTGTGTTAAGTAAAATAAGCCAGGCAATGAAAAATAAATACCACAGGGGTTTTTATGGATAATAAAGAACATTTATCTCACTCATTTATGAATAATAAAGAACATTACAAACTGTTAAATAAAAATAGACAGAGGCAAAGAATCATCGAACACAGTCAAACTACATCAGGAAGGTAGGAGAGGGTTGGCAGCTGGGGGAGGGGAAAGGGGAGGGAGAGTAAGAGATCAACCGAAGGACTTGTAAGCACAACCAACAGACACAAGACAGTGGGGGTGGGGGGATGAGGGCAAGTGCCAGGGAGGAGGGGGAGGAGACATATGTACTACTATTTGTAATACCTTGAACAACAAAATTTTATTTAATTTTTTTTTTAAAGAAAAAAAAAAACAAAGAGAAGGACAGAAAAACTCAGTAGAGAGAAGCAGTGTTGTTGGGGGAAAGGAGTGTTATATTGCAATGGAGAGATGATGTTTCTGGAACTGAAAATAAAGATATCATCATTAGTGGGACACACACCTGTCCATAATGAAGTATTTGTCTCAAAATAGATTTTCTTTGAGCCTTAAACCTAAATTCTGTTGTGTCCCTGAGGATATCACAGGATGACCTACTTTCATTTGTTAATCCCAGTCCTAAATGCTAATCTTTTACTTTGTCTGTTAAAGGATAGTTTAAATTAGGATGGATTGCAGAACTAGACATGCATTAATATATCTTTTATGACCCTGACCTAGCAGAGCATGAGAAGCATCTGGAGTATGAAATCAATGCAGAGTGGTGCTCAGAAAGGATTTTATTTTAAATAGCAAATGCAACATTGATTTGGTTTCTGTTCTGCAGATTCTTTCAATTCTACAAAGAAGAAAGCCGCTTGTAATATTGAGCCTCTCTTGTCTGCAGTCTGTAAACATAAAGAATCTTAAATCAATGGTCTTAATCAATTTAGCACATTTCCATCCCTTTTTCAAGATGTAAATTCAATATCCTGCCACTGCAATCTTGCCTGCAGTCTTAAGTTGCAATGTTTTAAAGGATGATACTGGAATCTCACCTAGTTAACCTCATTTGAATGCAAGTACTTTAAGAACACGTTTACTTAGGAATTAAATTGTTTTTCTGTTACATGAATTTCAAGATATATATATATATATATATATAAAATAGGGTTCTGCAAAAGAATCATTCATCTAGAAGAGCCCTGGACATGACATTCTGGAAAAATAATTTACTTGCCATTGAACACATAAATATAACTTGCCTTCCACGGGTTCGCTGGGCTGGGTTGGCCATGCATGGTGACGGTGACAGTGAGCCGTGAGTGGGAGCCAGCCTGGGGAGCGTGAGGTAGCTGGGTCTGCTGGTGAGCGGCTCAGAGGTCCTGTAGGCATGCGGGCTCACTGTAGGCACTTCCACCCGCTGTGTAGTATCAGTAGCCAGGGTACCACAGACTTCAAATACCTGAGAGCCAAGCAAATGGCTTCCTACCACTCCTTAGTCTTAGGGTCGGTCTTAGAAAGAATTACTGAGCTACTTGGTATGGGCACAGAGGAGGTACAGGACTCAAAAGGAATAAGAAAGGGTACTGTTTCATGCATATATTTATCTCACTTTACCCTCACAACTACTTTAATAGTTACTATTATTACCTTTTTTTTTGCACAAATAAGGAAATTGAATGTCAGAGAAGTTAATTTGTCTAAAGCCACCGGCTAGTCTGTGATCAAACCTGGACTTAAAACTGAGACTGTAAAACCCTGAGTCTAACCATCACACTACAGAAATGGATCTTAAAGTGACACATGAGTGCCCAGGGAAGCTTCCCAGTGGAATTAGAGCTGGAAACGGGCAGTAAAGGTTGCAAGGATTGGATGAACAGAGAGAAAAGGCGAGACCTGTCCAGAAGGAAGAGCAGAAGAGAAAGGACAGAAGCAGGAATGCCTGTTCCTGGAACAGTGAGGGAAGGAGCCTGACGGGATTGACAGGTCATTCTGTTTGGAATAATAACGTAGGATTTTTGCACTTGGAAACACATTCATATCCATCTTTTTTATTTTATTTTTAAAATTATTATCTGTGTACATATCTTACCATTGCATATCCATCTTATAGATCCTCAGAACAGATCTTTTAATAAGAGAAAAGTTATTATAATCCCTCTTTGCATATATACAGGAATAAAAGCTCAAACAGATAAGTGACACCTCCATCACATACCCCTCCCTCCACAGGGCCTTTGTACACATTGCGCCTTCTGCCCTGGAAAGTACTTCCTCGCCTCTCCCCACCCATCAGCTCAGGTTAACCTTGACTTCCCAAGAGAGCCTTCACTGACTCCTGTCCTTGTCAAATCCTTCCCTAGTGTTTATACTCATTGAGCCATGTGCTTCTCCTTTGCAGGATTTATCATATTTATTCTACTTGTTAGTGGAAATATATGCAGAAAGATTAAATCACTGGATGAACAAATCAATAGGACCAGCTTTGTCTAGGAAAAGGATCATACATTTTCCACATAATTATACTGTGTATAAAAGGTACAATTGAAAGATCTGAGGCTATTTCACCTGGGAATGAGAAACTTTAGGAGAGAAGACCAGACAGCTGTCTTCAAGTGTCTGAAGAACTACCATGTTGAAGGATTAGACATGTTCTGCATAGCTCCAGAGGGCAGAAAAAAGACAGACAGGGTGACCGTCTAGGGAAGCAGATTTCATTTCAGCATCAGGAAGTGGAATATGTAGCAATGAGACCTGCCCAAATTTGAATGGGGCTGGCTTTTCAGGAGGTGAGTGTTCAAACAAAGGCCCAGGAACACCTGTCAGGCTGTTGTAGCGGAAATTCCTGTTCTGGATGGGAAATGTTTAGCTACTTCATATGCTTCTCCAGCTCTGGCAGGGACTTGAAAGCAAAATTGAATTTTGTTTGAACTGAACTCAAAAAGAGAGAGCTGCAATGAATAATTGTTCTTTCGGTGCCCTACTAGCATGGAACCCTTTAAGAAATGCATCTGCATCTGTGGGTGGCCACTTCAGTGCCCTCACTGAGGTCTTTAAGAGCTAGCATTCCAACAGCAGTTAGGGATGTGCAGCTGCCACTGTGACTAAACAGCAGGGAACACTCCAGTGGACAAGGGATGGTTCCTGGGTCAGTCCCCTCTTCCAAGCAGACTCTCCCTGTCCCCCACCCTCGGGCCACATACACACAAACACTTTTCTACGCTGGAAGCTCCCGCGGATGCGCTGACAGATCTTGTTCCAAACTATTACTGGAAGCTGCCCTTTTCCCAGCTACTTAGGCAGCCCCTTGTGTGAGCACCACTTTACAGCAATGCTTTCCTCCATGCAAACATTCAGATCATGAAAGAGACATTGGGAGAGAAGAAAACTAAAAATAATCTTTTTAATACATTCATTTTTATCTTAAATTCATACACACACACAAAAAAAGAAACACTCTTAGAAAATTATGTGGAGGCTGAAAACTAGGAATTCTGAGTTAGAAATTGATGTCTAAGGATGTTAGTAGACAAACAGGTGAACTTGCAGATCTGTGATTTTATTTTCAGCAGGCACAGGTCTGGACCAACAAGGGCATCTTTAGAGAAATGCAATCTGAGTATCAAAGAACCAGTTTGCAAATTTTGGAATTCAACCCATTTGTGGACAAATTCACATATTGCAATGTTAAGATTACAAGTTGTAATTACTCACTTATATTTCAAACCACAGTGTCCATTTTGTTTAAGAGATATCTGGTAATCTGATCATTAAATATTTATTAAATGCCTATTATGTGCTAAGCACTATGGTAAGCACTAATCATAGGGGGGTAAACAAAATGGATATGATCTCTGATGTTGCAAGTTTATAATCTAACTTAGAAAATAAATTGTAAACGCCAATTTTATACATAACACAAATTGTGACAATATAAAGGGAAAGAGAGACTCCTAAAACCATGGTAGGCTTTTCTGAGGAAGAGACATTTCACTGAGAAATTAACAATAAGTGAAAATTAACCTTGTGAGGGGTTAGAGTAGGGGTGTCGAACTCAATCAGAGAAGGGGCCAAAATCTAAAATCCAGCCTAAATCACGGGCCGAATGGTTTACTGAATAGTCATAAACTGTCATTGTGATGGAAACGCAGCGGAGTGCAGTGATGACAGCGTGGTGCGGGCCACATTGCAAGGCCTGGCGGGACGGATTTGGCCCGCGGGCCTTGTGTTTGACACATGTGGGTTAGAGAAAGGACATTCCTGGCAAAAGGCATGTCCTCAAGCTCCGTAATAGAAAATCATTTCATTCCTTCAAGAAATGGGAAGAGAGCCAATATGAGCAAAGAAGAAAAGCCTCAAGATGACACTGAGAAGAGTGCAAGGGCACAGCTTGCAGAGCCTTGAAGATTGAAGGTTGCTCTAAATACAGTGGAAAGCCCAGCTGGCTTGGCTTAGTGGTTGAGCGTTGACCTATGAACCAGAAGGTCATGGTTCGATTCCCGGTCAGGGCATACGGCCAAGTTGCTAGGGCAGGAGGCAGCCAGCCAATGATTCTCTCTCATCATTGATGTTTCTATTTCTCTCTCTGAAATCAATAAAAATATATTTTTAAAAATAAATTCAATTAGAAGCCCAAAAAGCGGGGAATGATGTAATTCACATTTTAAAATTGATTATTCGAAAGGTCAGATGTGAAAAATGGATTAGGTGGAGGCAAAAATCATGTCTCTTTCTATATAAGCTCCCCATTCACAAAAATGACAGCTTCCAATTTATAAAAATATTAATGTAGCATTTTAGAGTTATTTTTTAAATAATTGTATAACTTTAACATCCCACACATGTTGTTTGTTTGTTTACTAACCAACTCTCTCCCCAGGAAACATACTACTCTTAAATGAATCAAAACTGAAATCTTTTCTATTCAGGCAATATAAATTCTCACTAACTAGTACATTGAAAATGAAGACAAATTACCTTTTCCAAGACAGAGGAAGAAATAAAAACAAGTGCCTTTTCATGTAATGTTGCATTCAGAACATTATCTCTATTTTACAATCAGGGGAAACTATGCACGTCACTGAGACAGAATTAGACATTCTCCATGAGTGACTATTTCTATTTTTGTTACCCAGTACTATTTCTTTCTGTGGAGCATGTAGGAGCCGGCAGCCCGTCCTCTTCATCATTCTCATCAAAGTTAAGTGTAGACTGACAGCAAAATCAAGTATGTGTAACTGGGTAATACAATAGTACTTTGAAAAATAATGTGCTCTTCTATTACTGCCGTGAAAACAGGACCCATGGCATGGTTCCTTCAGGTCAGGAGGGGGAGGAAATTAGTGCATCTTAAAGAAGGACTACAGTGGCTCACCCCCCAGTGTTTTGCATCCATTGGTTATGCTTGCATGCATGCATACAAGTCCTTCGGTTGATCTCTTATCTCCCCCACCTCTCCCTAACCTTCCCGCTGTAATTGACGGTCTGTTTGATGCTTTACTGCCTCTGTATCTATCTTTTTGGCTTATTATCCACAAATGAGTGAGATCATGTGGTATTTTTCTTTATCTCAGGTTTTATTAACATTTCTTCTACAGTGGCTTTAGAGTTGTTACAATTTGCTCAGGCATTCTTTTAAACCTTTAAATATATTTGAATATCAGAATAAGTAATTAATATCCAAAAGAGTATACTTGTTTTTCTCATTATCAACCTTTTACTTCCTGGTGACTTAATAGATATGATATTGATTATGGTCATAATGTGAAAATTATATCCAGCTGAATCTTGGGGCAACATACCTAAGAATATAAGCATGTATTTATTTAGATATATGTGTTTATTTATTTACATATATGTCCCCTAAATTTTTAATTTGTATGAATATATATAATGGACACAAAAATAACTTCTATTGAATATAAAACCCTATAAAATAGAATTTTAAAATCCTTTTCATTTAGTAGTTAAATATTTTAATCAGGTTTATCTCTTCATAAACTCAATATATATTCATATAATGTTAAATATTCTTAATACTTTTCCCAAAATAATGTATTACAAATAATAAAAATAATCTCCCAGGCATTGTCACTCAAACTGTAGGACACTACATCAATTCCATCCTTAGTGAATATCATTTTTAAAATATTTTTGATTGTTTATAGAAATCACAATCCTTCAGAATATAAATCATTCAAAACAACCAATAAATATTCTGAATTCCTTTCTGAACTGTCATATCATTAACTTAGTTTAGCCAAGATAAAACAATTTGAAAAATGAATGTACATCACAGTTTATCTCTCTCCTGATCCAATTAATGTAATACTATTTTGTACTTCCTCCATTCAAAGCTCCCGTCAGGAAGTCCTCTTTCCAAACAAACAAAAAAGTATAGCGTTAAAATTAAAATAAGTACTCATAGATAGCAACATCATTTTTACAAAATTATAAAAATATGTCAAATTTGTCAAATTCTATTTAAAACACTTTAAATATATTTTGGAAGAAGGGAATAAGTGAATGGGTTCTATTAAGCTCAAATGCTTCAGGAAACCACAAGACAATCTTTTATGGCCCAACCCAGCTACTCATCATAGAGATGGGATGAAACGCCATGACTAGGAGACTGAAACAATGAAACTTTGTGACCAGCTACCAGAATACAGAAAACTCAGAGACACACGTATGGCCTGGGAGCCAGTGTTCAACACAGAACCACTAGTCAAGAGTCAGGAGAACCATTGTGAGGTAAGGAGCATACACATACAGTTCAAAACAAGTCTTGAGTCACACAGAAAACAGAGTCCAAAGCAAGGCACAAAATCAAGAATTAAAACAAGAATTCCAAATCATGCATATGAAGCACACACTGTCCTGCCCATTGGTCATTTGAGTAGATCTAGTTCCAGCAAGAATAGTGTGTGTGTCTCGTATGTGGGATATAAAACTGAAACGCGTGGGCCCAGACAACAGCGTGGTGGTTACCAGAGGGGAAGGGGGTGGGGAGAGGCATGGAGGGGCCCTGATATATGGTGATAAAAGACTGACTTTGGGTGGTGGGCAAACAAAGCAATAACACCAATTTTGTATCATGGAAATCTACACTTGAAACCTATATGATCCTATTAACCAATATTACACCAATAAATTTAATTAAATTGATAAATTAAATGTTTAATAAAAGAATAGCATATGTTACCTGCAGGTGAATCAGTCCCAGCCAGCCATTCCTTCCACCACAGTGGCCTCCCAGATACTGGGGAGTAAGCATGCCATTCATTTTTCCCACTATCCATCAGTTGGGACTTCAGAAGGAAAGTCAGACTGGTTACAGACTAAATAAAGAACTTGTATTTTCTTTTCATGTCTGAGTTGCAGTGTGAGTTAAATTTCCACCCTGCTACATTAGCAATTGGCTGGACTTCAAGCAGAATTAAAGGGCAAAGCAAGTCTGAAATTAAGCATGGGAATGTTCAGCTAGCCAGAGCTAAGAGATAAAATTAAATGGAAAAATACCCACAAACAAACAAACAAACACCACACACCATTTTTCTTTTTCACAGCTTTGTTCACATGTAATTCACATACTGTACAACTCACTCCATTAAAGTGTATAATCCAATGGTTTGTAAAATATTTAGATTTGTACATTCATCACCACAATCAATTTTAGAACATTTTTATTACCTCAGAAAGAAACTACTCCCCTTAGCTGTCAATCTAGCAACCACTAATCTACTTTTTGTCTTTATAGATTTGCCTATCTGAACATTTCATAGAAATAGACTCATACAATAAGTTTTTTGTAACTAGTTTCTTTCACTTAGCATGTTTTCAATGTTCATCCATGTTGTAGCATGTATCAGCACTTCATTCCTTTTAATTGTTAAATAATATTCCCTTTTATGGACATGGCAGATTTTACTTATTCATTCGTCAGCTAATGGACATTTAAATTATTTCCACTTTTTGGCTTTTATGAATAATATTACAATAAATATTCATGTATAAGCTCTTGTGTGGACATATGTTTTTACTTCTCTTGAGTATATACTTAGGAGTGAAATTGCTGAATTATACGGTAATTCTATGTTTAACTATTTGAAGAACTGCCAAGCTGTTTTCCAAAGTGGTTATACCATTTTCCATTCCCACCAGCAGTGTAGGAATGGGATATGCATTCCAATTTCTCCACAGTCTTGCCAATAGTTGTTATTATCACTCTTTTTTATTATTTAACATCCCACTCTATTTGAAAATCTCAAACAGACCTTCTAGAATCTAGATCTTTGGATCTGGAAATTGAACCAGTACCCTGGTTAGAGAAGCCTATTTACAAAATGCAAAATCCTGAGCACAGACATGCCTATCGAACAAGAAGGAAAGAAAAGACCAGAGTTGTTTGGATATGTGTGGGGATCTGTGGGGGTGGGGCTGAGGGAAGGTGACCATATGAAATCACCAATAGTCAACCATTTTTTGGCCTACAAAAATAGTACATTCAGTCTTAACCAGTTTGGCTCAGTGGATAGAGTGCCAGCCTGTCTCCTGCACACTCCCCACTGGGGATGTGCCCCCAACCAAGGTACATGCCCTTAACAGGAATCAAACCTGGGACCTTTCAGTCCACAAGCCAACGTTCTATCCACTGAGCCAAACCAGTTTCGGTGCCTGACACATATTTTAAACAGTAAGCCATTTATCTAAGAATAATTTACTATTAAAATTTGTTGTCAGTAAATTAAGTCAATTTTTAAGCTAATTAAAGAAGTAAAGGTGGAAAGACAAAACACTGAGCAAGAACTACTATACCCAAAACATTCCACAGAGCTGGTCCTGTGAAGTAACCACCGCAGCTGCCAAGCACTGACCCTATGGCTTGTACTCAGATGCTGGACACTGCACACTGCCATGGTACAGCTGTCTCTGCTGCCACTGGAAACCGGATGCAGCTGTCATCGCCACCATCCCCTGGCCAGAATGGATTCTGCGTCATTCCTGCTGCTTTGAGTCACCAGCTCCTGAATCAAAGTCTAGAGAGGATGCATCTGCCTGGCTGCGCCCAGTCCTCAGTTCCCAGATGTCAGGGAGGTTGAGAAAAGAGCATTGAGTGTTTTTATTACATTAAAAAGGCAGATTCTACTTTACAAGACAGAGGATTCAGCACTTAGAGAGCAAAATTATACATGGGCAGCAAAAAATATATATATAAATGGTTCTTTTATGGCTTAAAAATACAGGTTTAACCTAAATAGATAGTTACATGCAAAGAAAAAAGGACTAAAAAATTCAAATCAATTGTAATGGTCAATTCACAATCATTAATACTTTGATATATATATATATCATTACAATTGATTTGAATTTTTTATCTCCTCTATGACTTTCCAAATCTTCTATGGCATGGGAAAGACCTATTCTCTTTTAAAGCAAGACTGGGCAATATCAGATCTCTATTTTGAAGAAGAATTGAGTTTTTCTTAGTAGTGGTCATGGAACGGGAAGTGAAAAGCTAGGCTCAGGTGGTCATTGTTATCCTAGAGCAGGCCCTTGCTACTCAAAGCGTGGTCAACAGACAGCAACATCAGCTGGATTCAGAGGCATTTAGAAATGCAAAATTTCAGACCCCAGCTCCAATACTGAAAGCAAAGATAATCCATCAAGAGATATTCTAGAAGTATAAGAAGCAAGGCTTGACAACAATATGAAAAAAAAGTCATGAACTTTGGAAGTATTTCCAAACTTGAAAGAAAGCAGGGTCATTAACAATAATGAATTACTAAAACAGGATCCAGTTTTAATGGAAAAAGTTAAATTTGGTTTTAAACATATAAGGTTTGAGAGCTGGAAAAATGGACAGATGGATATGCTCAGCCGGGGAAATGAAAAACTGGTAGCCAATAAGAAATGTCAAGATTTGGTTTACAAATTTAAGAGTAAGCTAAAGAACGGAGATAATGGAAGCCAAAAGAACATGCAGACCAAGAGAAGAGATCCAAACAAGATTTTTTAATAAAACCTATCTGCTGGAAACAGGAGAGAAAGAGAAATCAGACAATAGGTGGCCACTACTAAGATCCTCAGGAGACTATAGTGTCAAAGAAAGCAAAGATCAGATGTTTCATTATTATTCAATTTTTCCCTCCTTTCAGGCCAAACTAGGAATGGTTTACACGATTATACTTGCACTAAACAGGATAGTGATGAATTAATGCAGATCTTAATTCTTAAGACATAGAATGACTAAAATATTTGGAGCAGGGTGGAAGAGGAGAACACTGTAACTCGGATGTTATAGCAACAACATCCAAGGTCTCATCATCAGAAGGTATTCACAGTTTTGTGGCTTTTTAAAAAGTGGTGATGAGCCGGGACCGGTTTGGCTCAATTGATAGAGCGTCGGCTTTGGGACTGAAGGGTCCCGGGTTCGATTCTGGTCAAGGGCATGTATCTTGGTTGCGGGCATATCCCCAATAGGGGGTGTGCAAGAGGCAGCTGATCGATGACTCTCTCTCATCGATGTTTCTGACTCTCTCTCTCTCTCCCTTCCTCTCTGTACAAAATCAATAAAATATATTTTAAAAAAAAAGTGGTGATGAAAACTTTGCAATTTTCACAGTGTTGCAAATCAAATAAGACCTGATTTGTTTTTGTTTCATTCATTCATTCAACAAACATTTGCTGACCACTTCTATGAGCCAGCCATTCTTCTGGATGTTGACAAAACAGTTACAAAACAAAACCCTTTGCTCTCTGGGCTCACATTCTGGAGAGGGAGAAAGATAACAAACAGAAGAAATAAGTCAACCTTTTATGTTAGATGTTGATAATTATTATGGAAGGAAGGAATAAAGGGGTGGTTGTAATCTTACAGTAAAAGTGGTGATAGGGAAGATACCATGGGGAAGATTAATAGACCTAAGGGAGGAGAAGAAGCCACTCCATTCCATGCAGATGTTTGAAGGAAGCACATTTCAGGATAAGGCAAAAGTGGACATGGTGTGGTCAAGGAGGCCAATGTGGCTGGACTGAGGGACTGAAGGGTTGAGCAGGAAGATAGGACTAAGGAGTAAAGGCCATCAGAAGTTGTTTTTTTGTTTGTTTGTTTTTAATATATTTTATTGATTTTTGTACAGAGAGGAAGGGAGAGAGATACATCGATGAGAGAGAGAGTCATCGATCAGCTGCCTCTTGCACACCCCCTACTGGGGATATGCCCGCAAGCAAGGTACATGTCCTTGACCTGAATCGAACCCGGGACCTTTCAGTCTCCAAGCTGACGCTCTATCCATTGAGCCAAACCGGTTTCAGCAGCCATCAGAAGTTTTTAAGCATGTAAGTGACATTATCTGTCTTGGATTTTTAACAGAATCATTCTGGCTGCTCTTTCAAGAACAAATGGTAATAGGACAACCAGATAGATGGCTATTGTAAATATGTAGGCAAAAATAATGTTGATATGGACCAGGTACCTTTAACAGTTTTATCTCTTTTCAGATAGCTACCTTTTTTGTTTTTCTTCTAGTATAGCATACTAAAGTGGGATGGGAGGAGGGGGAGGGAGATTGTGTGTATACCAGGGAAAGAAATGCAGAATTCTCAACTCTTCTAGTTAAATAGTTCTATGTAATATTTTTACATTTATCTTCAGCCACACAGAAAAAAAAAAAAGTAAGCAATGTAACCTAAAATTTTAGACTTAATTTAAACATGATTAAATAGTTAAATATTCTTAGTTATTACAGCTTCAAGAAACTGTTTTTTAACAAACTAAAAATTAGTATCATCACCACGTCAATAAATTTGTATTTGAGCCAAGTAACAATAAAAGAAATGTATCATTTGTTTTAAGGACATAAGCAATATTTTCAAAAAGGAGAGTCACTAAATAATGACTGATTCTGAAAGGTTCTATTTTAAGCCTTCCACTCTTTCAATGCTAAAATTAAAACAAAAATGAAAGTGTAATCTAGAGAGTACACACAGAGGTCTGAGTCACATCAGGACATGTAACTTGCTTTTTCTATGGATGCAACACCAAAGGCTCCATTTATTTGCTAAAGATTAAAAGGATAAAATGATTATTTATTATTCCAAAATACAGAGTCAGGATTCCAAGATGGTGGTAGATTAAGTGGAAGCTACACTGGCATTCTCCAGGCCCAAACTGGAATTACAACTAAAATATAGAAAAATCATCTGAATAACCAACTGAAGACTAGCTGGAGAGAACCCTTATCACCAAAGACATAAAGAGGAGACAACATCCAGACTGGTAGGAAGTGTGGAGGTGTGAGAGAGCTGGCTGGGCTCCCACAAATACTCAAAAAATTTATATAAAACCAAAAAAGATTGTGAGTAGCCGAAGCAATCTTGAGAAAGAAAAACAAAGTAGGAGGAATTACAATACCAGAAATCAAATAATACTACAAAGCCATTGTAATCAAAACAGACTGGTACTGGCACAAGAACAGGCATATGGGTCAGTGGAACCGAACAGAAAACTGAGAAATTGACCCAAGCCATTACTCTCAATTAATATTTGACAAAGGAGGAATAAAGACAGTCTCTTCAATAAATAGTTGGAAAAATTGGACAACTACATGAAAAAAAAAGTGAAACTAGACCACCAACTTACTCCACACAGAAGAATAAACTCAGGAAGACACGAGGTGGGGGCGGGGGGTGGTGCGGGCATGAACGGGTTTGGGGTTGGGAAGCAACGGGAGGATAAAGACATATATATATAAAATACTTTAATCAATAAAAAAAATAGTAAACTCAAAATGAATAAAAGGCTTAAATGTAAGTCAGAAAACCATAAAAGTCCTAGAAGAAACCATAAGCAGCAAAATCTCAAACATCTCTCCTAGCAATATGTTTGCTGATATATCTCCTAGACCTATGGCAAGGGAAACAAAAGGAAAAAATAAACAAATGGAACTACATCAAAATAAAAAGCTTCGGCTCAGCAAAAAAGCACCATCAACAAAGTGAAAAGGGATCCCATTGAATGGGAGAACATATTTGCCAAGGATACATCTGATAAGGAGTAAATTTCCATAATATACAAAGAATTCATACAACTTAACAGAAAGAAGACAAACAATCCAATTAAAAAATGGTCAAAGGACCTAAATAGATACTTCTCCAAATAGAACATACAGATGGCCAAGAGACACGTAAAAAAATGCTCAAAATCACTGATCATCATAGTGATGCAATTTAAAATGACCATGAGGTATATTACCTCACACTGCTAGAATGGCCACAAATGACAAGTGCTGGCAAGGATGTGGGGAAGAGAGAACCCTCATATACTCCCGGTGGGAATTCAGACTGGTGCACCCACTATGGAAAACAGTGTGGAGTTTCCTCAAAAAATTAAAAATAGAACTCCTATTTTACCCAGTGATCCCACTTCTATGAATATATCCTAATAATTCCAAAAAGCCAATCAGAAAGGATGTATCCACCCTATGTTCATAGCAGCACAATTTACAATAGCTAAGATCTAGAAGCAGCCCACATGCCCATCAGTAGATGAGTGGATAAAGAAACGGAGGTACATTTACACCATGGAATACTATGCAGCTGTAAAAAAGGAAGGATCTCTTACCCTTTGAGACTGCATGGAGGGACCTGGAGAGTATTATGCTAAGCAAAATAATCCAGTCAGAGAAAGACAAGTATCACATGAACTCACTTATATGTGGAATCTAATGAACAAAATAAACTGATGAACAAAATACATCCAGAGACATGGAAGCATGGAACAGACTGATGAATCTCAAAGGGAAGGGGAAAGGGGTGGCTGGGAAGAGATTAAACAAAGAACTTCACATGCATTTATGCATACATAACCCCTGGACACAAACAATAGTGTGGAGAAGGCCTGAGGGAAAGGGCAGGTGCGAGGGAGGGAGGAGAGGTCCATGAGGGGAATAGGGAGATATCTGTAATACTTTCAACAATAAAGATAAATTAAACATAAATAGAAAAGTAAAATACAGAGGCAACTGTCACATTGAACATTGATTCAGAAAGAAGAGTTGTCAACACTATTAATATTACCATAGATCAGTGATTTGCTAACGGTATGCCGAAAGAATTTTTAAAACAAGCACTACATGACTGTTTAGTCAGGGGTACTGACCTCTCTTCCCTTAGACTGTCAAATAAAAAAAATGATAACAACAACAACACAGCAATAGCCATCAAATATGAATGAATCCAAAGTATACCTATTTTTTTTTTTTATCAGATTTGGCAAAAATACCACATTTTTTGGTGTGCCACAGAATTTTAGTAATTTAATTTATGGGTGCCATGAGATGAAAAGGTTGAAAATTGTAGAGAGATTTATTGTTTATAAAGGACTTTCACTACCGTTATCTCATTTACGCCTCAGAATAAACCTATTAGTATCACTGTTACTAATTTACAGATGAAGAAGCCCAGACTCAGAGAGGGTAAGGGACTTATCCAATGCCAGTCAACTAATTAGCAAGTACCAGAACTGGGAATAGAATCCTCACTTCCCTGTCCACTGTTCTCTATACTATACCAGCCCGTGTTGTTTTCTAGACATAGAATTAGGGGGCATATTTTTCCCCCTGTGCAGGAATAACCAGGACAAGAAGGCCAAAGATGGAAAGCAGTACTTATGAAAAAGTGGTACTTAGGAATAATAAATAGTATTACGGTAAATTCTGTCGACCCCATTTAATGTTAGGAAAACCAAGGAGCAGAGGTTTGTTAGTCAAACACTAGCTCTTTTTTTTTTTTTTTAATATATATTTTATTGATTTTTTTATAGAGAGGAAGAGAGAGGGATAGAGAGCTAAAAACATAGATGAGAGAGAAACATCAACCAGCTGCCTCCTGCACACCCCCCACCGGGGATGTGCCCACAGACAAGGTACATGCCCTTAATTATTCAGAGCTGACTGGCCAGGGAGGCAAACCTTGGGTCTTTTTCACTAATCCCCTGTCAGGCTGCTTGATCTCCTGGCCTGCTCTTTAGCACCTCCACCAGAGGGCGGGCAGGACAGAAGAGAGCATTGGAACTTGTTTGATCAAAAAGTTGGAAGAATGAAACTCAGCTCATGATCTTAATTTTGGCTTTTGGAGTCTTTCTAGATTTCAGTTACTAATGAATACTTTGCTGCCAATCTCCTATCTAGACCTAGAATAAACCATACAGCAAAATAATTTCAGAGCTAGAGAATAACTTTTCACTATACTTCTTTATATTTCCACTCTGATTTTTCTAAATGATAAATATAAAATGTTAAATCTTAAATATGTACAATTAAGAACTGTGTGGAGCCTTAGCTGTTTTTGCTCAGTGGTTAGAGCGTCAGCCTGTAGTCCAAAGGGTCCTGGGTTTGATTCCAGCCAAGGGCACATGCCCAAGTTACAGGCTGGATCCCCAGTGGGGGGCATGCAGGAAGCAGCCAATCAATGATTCTCTTTCATCATTGATGTTTCTATCTCTCTCCCTCTACCTTCCTCTCTGAAATCAATAAAAAATATATTTTTTAAAAAAGAAAGAAAAAGAACTGTGGGGAAATACATGGGCAATGAACAAGAACAGAAAATTCACAAGAGGAAATTCAACTAGCAGTGAGCATGGGGAAATGTTCCATTTCACAGGCAATTAAAGAAATAAACATTTATAAGAAAAAAAATTTCATCTGTCAAATTAATGAATATTACAAATGAGAATTACTGGTAAGGGTGTAGTAGAACAGGCATTTTAATATATTTTTAGTGGCAATGTACATTGGAACCATATTTCTGGGGAGAAATCTAACCCCACAGAGAGATTAATCCTGACAGAAGAAAATCAGAGTAATTTCCTATTACCCAAATTGGAACTAAAAACCGGGTTCTTTTTCCTCAAATCAAGAGAGCCTTTACATGAAGAATACAGACTCATATCTATATATATAAAACCCTACGTGACCAGAATAACCAGAACAAGAGGTTGTTGTGACATGCACTTTTTGTGGGGGGGGAGCCTGCTGGCCAACCTCCTGCAGCCCCTTCCCTGGCCATCCAGTCCCTGATCAGCCCTGATAGGGATGGGGCTGGTCAGACCCCACCCATGCACGAATTCATGCACCGAGCCTCTAGTACACATGTGTCAAACACAAGGCCCGAGGGCCAAATCCGTCCCGCCAGGCCTTGCAATCTGGCCCGCACTGCGCTGTCATCACTGCACTCTGCTGCGTTTCCATCACAATGACAGTTTATGACTGTTCAGTAAACCATTCGGCCCGCGATTTAGGCTGGATTTTAGATTTTGGCCCCTTCTCTGATTGAGTTTGACACCCCTACTCTAGTATGATAGAAAAAGCAAGTTTTATGCTACTTCTGGCCTGCTGTAGCCTCAGAGGGCTGGAAAAGGGAGGGCTCTTACCCCAGGAGAGAGTGAGGGTTATAACCTCACCACTCTAGGAGAGATGCAAGAGCACACTAACAGTGGAGAGGACTGGAAGCATCTGGATGCTGTACGTCTCCCAGGATCACAGGGTCTGCCTTGCACCTACAAGAGAGGAAAGTGGTGCTCTCTGCGGGTTCCAGCAAGTGTAGTACATGCCACTGACCTGCATCCTATTATTCCAGGTTGTCCCAGAGAAAGAGAGAGCCAAAGGATTCTGATGTGTATGGGACTATCCAGATATAGTCATGGGTCTTGTCAACAATGGCTAGGCACGCATGGACTGGATCACCCATGCAACCTCAAATTACAGTGCTATAATCCACTCACAGTCTTACTGGTTAACTACCACATTTGACCCTAAATTCAAACCACTGCACAGTAACAGAGTTGCTTAATCTTGTTTGTGATTTAACACCTGCTAGCTTCAGTTAATTTAAGAGATAGTCTATGGTAAAAAGGAAAAAGTCTCATTACAATAGGAAATTGCTTGGAAGGCCCTGGCCCCACAAAAAGAGATTTTTCCTGAGTTCTCCTAACCATCATAATTTAAATAGGGAAAAACTGGGAACAACCCAAATGTCCAATCAAGAGTGTAGCATGGCCCAACCAGCATGGCTCAGTGGTTGAGCATCGACCTATGAACCACGAGGTCACGGTTCGATTCCCAGTCAGGGTTGCAGGCTCAGTCCCCAGTGGGGGATATGCAGGAGGCAGCCAATCAATGATTCTCTCTCACCATCAGAGATATTTCTATCTCTCTGTCCCTCTCCCTTCGTCTCTGAAATCAATAAAAATATTTGTTAAATAATATGCCCCCACGGACTATTTAACAAAAACGGAAAATGCTTCTCCTGGAATAAGAGGTTAAGATGCAGACTACAGAGGTTCCAGATCTGGAGAAGCTGACTCCATCCTGTCTTTCCACTGAATGCAGATATAAAATGGACAGAAAACATGACTATAAAATGAAATCGCATCAGGAAGACTAGGAAAGGAGACAGGAATCTGAAGTCCTGCTGAGCCAACAAGGAATGTCCCATTTTGTCTCCCCTCTAGCATCTCCTAGCCTGCACTCAGGACAGCCCGGAACCGGAAGTGGGAACCAGGCCTGGACAGAGAGAGCTCCAGAGGGAGGCTCAGAGTTATGGCCCAAGGAGCAAGAAAGTGGATCCCAACACCACGAAAAAAAGGAAGAAATCACCCAGTAGTGTTATTTTATCTCCCCCCCCACCCCCCCACCCCCCGCCCTTTTCTTATTCCTCTCCTGCTCCAGCCTCCAGGCAACTCAGAAGTGCGGGAGCAAGAGGCCTCAGTGCCTAAAATGCCAAGGCAGGAAATATGTATTGAAAAGATAAATCTATTTGGGGTTTGGGGGAGGAAATCTTGGTGTCAGAGTTGGAATAGTGGACACGATATTGGCAAACTGTACTTAAGAGATACTGACACCATTGTAATAGTCTGGTTATTGTTTAACAGGAAAGAAGTAAAGGTAAAACTAGCGAATATAGGCATGCCATGTATTAATATACAGTTTTGCTAATGTAACGCTCTCCAAGTCTGTACCCTGCTGTTTGATGGGGGAAGGGACTGAACAAAGGCAGTTTAGATGCATGCCCAGCATGCAGAAAGGTGCCTACCTGGCTATCAGTCACACCTGAAAGTGAGTCAGTGGCCAGAATAGGCCTGGCCACTGCCAGGGTGGGAAACCTGAATATTTAAACTTCCTAACAAAAAACAAAACAAAACACAAAGGCTCTTGGCCTTTGGCCCTCTGGCCTTCTTGGGACTTCTGAGGCAGAGGCACAGTCTCCTGCATTCGCCCGTGTGGCTCACAGCCCTATGGGAACCACACAAAGGACTGATGGGCTTTAATAAGCCTGAATGCTGAACTAGACCCCACTGCAACGTGGGGCGGAAGCTTTGGGCACTGGTCTTGCTTACGACTCTGCTGGGCCTCCAGCTGCACCTCTTTCCGGACTGGGAGGGAGGGCAGCCTGGGAAATGCAACGCTACACAAATAAAGGCTTTTACCACGTCTCCTTCTCCCATGGCAACTTCTGAAGCTGCTTATTGCAGGGGCATATCAAGAACCCCATGCCCACTTGTGTCTGGGAAAACAAGCCTACTAATTTCTCCAGCAACAATACCATGCATATCTATCTCAAGTAGCTGGAAATGAAAATCCAGAACACAGAGGAGAGATCTGGGCTAGATTATGAGTTCGTGAATCTTTTGCATTTAGAAGTCACTTAAAGCTAAACACTCTAGAGGTTTTCTCCTTATTACTGAGTAGCAGCCAATTACTGAGATTTTCTCTTAGCATTCTTTCCTATCTGCTCCACTGAAGAAGTCAAAGATAATAAGACCCATTATTACAATCCTAAAGATGGAATCTAATTTACCATTTACCAAGTAAATAGGATTTATTTGGTTCTAGGCCTGGCCCCTAAACCAGAGGTCTTTAGATTCTACTTGCATGCTCCCTACAATAATTTTGAAAAATTATATACTCCCTCACACATTTTTTAAATTTTCATCTAATTTTTATCATACATTTAAATGGTGGCAAAAAAAATATGATTTCTGCTGTATTATAACTATTTACATGTTTAAGTTATACTATTATATCATTCAAATACAACCAAGGAATTTAAATAGCATAGAGATTTGATTCCCATCATCATCCATTTAAAAAAATTTTTAATTGGCAGAAATTTCACATCAGATTTTTTCTCCGTGAACTCATATTTCAATTCCATTTTCCCTCAAGATTTTATCCTAATATGCCATGTTTTTATGCTCAAAAGTATTTGATCACTCTATCATAATTCTTTGCAATAAAAATATGTATACAAATTGAAATATTTCTTCTATATTTTAGTTACTACCAGTTATTAAATAGACAAAATTGATCAAACAACATAACTGATACATTTAAATAAATCTTAGATGTATAAAGTTAAAATTTTGTTATAAAGGTATCTTTTAATGACATAATGGGGCCTTTTTTTTTTAATTACTTTATGTGTCTATGGGTTAATATTACTTATTGCCAGAATTAGACATATAAGCTCCCAAAAAAATATATATTCACATAAGTGAGAAGATGAGGCTAAAAGGAATTTTATTACAGCAATAGCCTGCAATTTTTAAACCTCTTAACTAAAATCACATACTAACATATCATTAAAATTATTTTTAATAAGTCACCAAGTGACCAGTCAATTAATTCCTTCTTTAATTTTGTTGAGAGTATTGAAAAACCTTCTGATTTTCAAAAGGATTGTTATAATCATGCCCCCCTCTCACTGTCTACACCATTAATTTGAATTATCTTCTCCTCAGCTCTTCAGAGGTCCTTTTACCCAGTGCAATGTGCTGCTGTAACATCTGAGAGGGAGGGCAGTCTTTTTTTCATGATGAGGGGTGGAGGGGGCGAATTATATAAGGGAAAATGAGAAAGGAGAAAGCAGCACAGAGCCAGGGTATTCTCAGATCAGTGTAGAGAATGAGGAAGTTGAAGATCCAGAAGCTAGATCTATCCAGTAGATCTATCTTTGGGCTCTCTTGCCCTTTAGAAATCTTTGTGCATCCTTAGTTGATTTAAACTAACGAGCCTTTTTTTTTCTTTCTTTCTTTCTTTCTTTCACCATACCCCATTGAGGAGGAGCGTTGGAAAGATAATATAAACCTGAGAGACTTTTTTTTTTTTTTTTTTTTTTTGAGGGTTAAGAAAAATTCTTTAGGGAAGAGGGAAGGGGAAGAGGAAGAAAGAGTGTTAGGTATCCATGGCTTGGGTAGATAAGGGACTACTCCTACTTTGCATCCTCAGAAAGTGGTAGAACCCTAAGGTAAGGTCTCTCCTTCCTGGAATTGCATTCCATTCATTCCTTCAGTCAACAAACATTTTTAGGCACTTTCTACGACAGCCTCTGTGCAGAGCCCAGGAATACAAAGACCTTTACACTCCTTGTCTTTGAGGAACTTACATCAGCTAATCAGGACCTAAGTTCTTCACTGAGATCCTCTCGCCCAGCCAGCCACCCTCCCTACTTCTTACTAGATACTTCTCCATGTCCTGGGATTTCTCTTCACATCCCTGTTCCATATTCTACCAATAGCAAAAGCTATGCTCATCTCAATTCCTCCAGACATCATTCCATGCTTTCTAATGCAGAGTAGGGCTTGCCATAGTAGTTGCAAGGGATTAAAATGAGTGACAGGGCCTTAGCCCATTTGGCTCAGTGGATAGAGTGTCAGCCTGTGGAATAGAGGGTCCTGGGTTTGATTCTGGTAAAGGGCACATGCCAGGGTTGTGGGCTCAATCCCAAGTAGGGATCGTGCAGGAGGCAGCCGATCAATAATTAATAATTCTCTCTCATCATTGATGTTTCTCTCTCTCCTTTTCCTCTCTTAAATAAAAACATATATATCATATTAAAAAACAACAAAACACACACACACACACAAAAACAAACAAACACTTGAGCTATAGCTGGTTAGATAATGAGAGTAAGGACCAAACATCCTTTCTCTCCACTCCTCCAACACTTAGGAACTACCTCAGCCCCTAGACTTCAAGAAGGAAAGATAAGTCAATTACGTTTCCATCCCTTTTAGTATAGCCTTTCTACTGGGACTTATATAGAAACTAGTGGCCTGGTGCACGAATTTGTGCACATTGAAAGGAAATTAATTAGAAGAAATACTTTAATATCACTATTTGCCCTTTCTCTATAATATAAGTGTCAACCAAATTCAAGATCGACAATGACAAATCAAAGCATATGCGTGCAATTGGCACTAGCGAGAGCTTTATATGTATTGTGCATGCACGAGTCAACTTAGCTATATATATATATATATATATATATATATATATATACACACACATACACATATATACATATATACATATATACATATATACATATATACATATATACATATATACATATATACAATAAACTTGGTTAATTAGACCAGTGAAGCACCCCAACTTCTTTTTTCAGGTAATTGTCAGAAACACAGCAATAAATATCAACATGAAGCACATTATTATTGTAGATCACGCAGGGAGAAAAAAGGGTAAAATATTTAACTGCAGCAGTGTTTGACTCTAGTCTGCACAGTGAGAAAACCTGAAGTCATTTTCAAGGTTCACCATTTCTTACCTCTTTTCATTTGGGTCAAGTTTCTAAACTTTCTAAATCTCCATTTTCTAGTTAATGAAAAGAAAATAGGATTTTACCACCAAGTCTCCTATCTATCTACCCCAGGTCTTCTATGAGGATCAAATGAGTTGAGGCACAGAAAAACACTTCACACACATTTGGTTAAAGTGTGAAATGTTTGCATCTGGTTATAAAGCAAGTTGTGTTGCTGGGCTGCAGAAACTGCAAGGAGGCTAATCGTCCTTAGGGAGAGGAAGCTGGGCATTGCTACATGAGGTCATTACCTGGTGCCCATGGCCACTGTTTCTGGGCTAGGACGGACTGTGGGCCGCATTTTGCTCCATGGGGCCTCAGCAGTGTGGCTGCAATCTGGTGGAGTGTCACTCTGGGGTGGTGGTGGGGCCTGTGTCCCACTTGGGGAAAGCTGAGTGTTGCTTTGTGGGTGCCATGTCCATGGTGCCATTTCTCTGTAAATGGCCAGTGCACGTCATGGCAGCTCTTACCTTGAGCATCTGTCCCCTCATGGTCAGTGCACATCATAGTGACTGGTCAGACAGACACTTAGCATATTAGCCTTTTATATGTATAGATAGATTAGATATATGTATAGATAAACAAAATTTCTAATGACTTTACAGAAGTGTTTGAAGAGGTATAAACCATAGTTATCTCTTCTCTGTTAACTGAAAGGTTATAGAGATTTAAGATGCCAATGAAAACTACAACTTGAGAGAAGGGAAATTGAATTTATGAAATTATGGGGGGAAAGATTGCCTTTCCTTTCAGGTAAAATAAAAGAGTTTCAGGAAAGGTGGATTTTGTTTTAATGTGGTTCTTTAAAACATTTTTTATTTCTTATTTTTATTTTTTTTTAATATATATTTTATTGATTTTTTTACAGAGAGGAAGGGAGAAGGATAGAGAGCTAGAAACATCAATGAGAGAAAAACATTGACCAGCTGTCTCCTGCACACCCCCACCAGGGGATGTGCCTGCAACCAATGTACATTTCCCCGACTGGAATCAAACCTGGAACTTTTCAGTCCGCAGGCCAATGCTCTATCCACTGAGCCTAACTGGTTTTGGCTTTTATTTTTTAATGTAATTTTATTTATTTCAGAGAGGAAGGGAGAGGGAGAGAGATAGGAGCATCAGTGAAGAGAGAGAATCATCAATTGGTTGCCTCCTCCTCGCTGCACACTTGGGATTGAGCCCATGTCCCAGGAATGTGCCCGAAAGGGAATCTAACCATGACCTGGTTCATAGGTCGACACTCAACCACTGAGCCATGCCTGCCGGGCTAATGTGGTTCTTTTTAGTCAAGTATAAAATCATGTTTACTATGAATTTTTGTACTCTTTTGAGCCTTCCAGTCATAGGTTGTAGCAGCCACAATTGCATTAAAAACAATCTGAACCAATAACTGTCATAATTAGTTCCATTTTAAAGTTGTTCCACATTGAACTTTTCTTTCCTGGATTACTTATTCATTGGTTACTTGTCACATATTAAAGAATGTCCACTCTGTGCCAGGCATCATGCTAGATGCTGAAGGAAAAGGGTGAACAAGACAGTCCATTCCTTCTAGGAAATCTCAGGATAGAGAAACATGGACACGTGCAATGATGAAGTGCAACTTAAAGAGAAATATGCAGTGAGATATGCATGGGAACATACTGGCATAACTGGGATAGTGATTAAAGGTGAAGAAAGGAGAGGGTGGCTGAATCTTAAAGGATGAATAAGAGTTTCCTAGATGAAGAAGTGAAAAAAAAGACATTCCAAGTAAGAGGAATAGAATGTGC
The DNA here is from genome assembly GCF_014108245.1 of Pipistrellus kuhlii. Classification (NCBI taxonomy): domain Eukaryota; kingdom Metazoa; phylum Chordata; class Mammalia; order Chiroptera; family Vespertilionidae; genus Pipistrellus; species Pipistrellus kuhlii. The sequence continues at coordinate 48,476,827 of NW_023425405.1, read as the reverse complement.
AGAGAAGTGTGGTGAGGAAGCAACATGAATTCAGGGAACTAAAATTTAGCTCAGCATGATCAAGTAGTCAAGTTGTAGAGAGGAAGAGAGTGTTGACAGGCAAGACTGAACACAAGGGCAAATGTCAGACAATAAAGAATCTCATATGTCATGCTAAAGGTTTGAATTTTATTCTCGAGGCAATTGGAATACATTGAAGGCTTTTAAACTGAAGAGGGCCATACTCAGGGTTGTCTTTTAGAAGGTCATTTGGCCAAAATCGGCTTGGCTCAGTGGTAGAGTGTCGGCCTGCGGACTGAAAGGTCCTGGGTTCAATTCCGGTCAAGGGCATGTACCTTGGTTGTGGGCGCATCGCCGGTGGGGGGTGTGCAAGAGGCAGCTGGTCGATGTTTCTCTCTCATCGACGTTTCTAGCTCTCTATCTCTCTCCCTTCCTCTCTGTAAAAAAAAAAATTTTTTAAAAATCAATAAAATATATTTAGAAGGTCATTTGTTGACAGAACAGAGAACCAATGTTGGAAACCGGGCAAGCAGCTGGGAACTGGTGCATCATCTAGGTAAGAAATTGTAATGGTGTCAGACTAGGGAGTGACACTAAAGACAAAGAAAAGAGGATGCAACTCAAGGTATTTAAGACAGAGTCAGTAAAGCCTGATAACTTCCTGGATGTGAGAAAGGAAGGACTTCCTGGTCATGATCATTATAAATGTTTGTGAAAATATTTTATTAGTATAAAATTCTAATGGAGACAAATAATATTAATTCTTTTTTTTTTGAGTCCTAGATTTTTATATTGAAATCGTTTCACTCTCTTGAATGAAAAAGATTCTTTTTTTAAAGAAATTTTATTTTTTATTTTTGCTCTTTTAAAGTTTCTTCTCGTTCTCAAATGCTACTCTTTTTTTTTTTAATCTTCTTTTTTTAAAGATTCTGATGGTCTTGTCTGTCTCATCAGAACATCTTTTTTCCGAATCAAAAAACCACAGTGCTGAGAAGGTGACCAAAAAAAACAGGGATGTGGTTCTTTAGAATTGTGGCAATTTCACAACTCTGTCACCACAATCTACTACACCTGTTTATACACCCACCTCCTGTCATTATTAATAGACGTTTGCTTTCTCAATTTTCCATTCAAACCTAACTTTTAAAAAATAGGCTGACCACCAAGTTGGGTGACTCATTTTTAAAGCCATTCTTATGGTTAGTGGAGTTTCAGCTCTCAAATTTGTTCTAAATAATGAGAGTTATCCTAAATGTCCAAAAATGTGGTTGAGTAATTCTACCAAACTTCTTAAATATATTAGAAGAAGGCAAGGGAATTGCAATATGTAATGCAATATGAATTTAAATTTAGTCATGTGCTATAATAGGTGTGATTTGAAGGAAAGTGTATGCATTAATGTCAACTTGCAACACTTGAATCAAATAGGAAAGGAAAGGCTCAACAGACTTTATAAATATAAGTTGTAAAATATAATATTGCACTAGAGACTTTGCAAGCTTTTTTAATAAGCTCATTAGCCTATAAAACATATTAGCATGCTTTTAACTTGAACCATTTTTTCCCTTTATATGCCCTTGAATATAATGTTAAATTTCTGTTTTTATAATAAAATATTTAAAACTCAATTACCAGTGGCGCTTAATGGTAGAATTAAGAAATGGGAATTAGTTTGGGAAATTCTGACTCCACTATCCTTAAGTGACTTAATGTCCAAGACAGAAATTTGGGCCTGGGTTAATACAGTAGACAAGTTCTTATAACTTGAATTTACAGATGAAACCAAGGAGATTATCTTGCTTAGACCTCTATATTAAGAACTGAGAACCAGAGAATTCTGTGATGTAACCAATGAAACGAAAGTGGTTGGTAATGGCCCTAGCATCTAGACTGAAGCTCTTCCCAAGCACCCCTGCCTGGCTTTTCCATGATCTTATCAGCAACTTTGTTAAACCAGAGAATTTTCAACTAGAGGAGGAATTCTTTTTCATAAAATTAATAACCAGCCTCTAAATTATACTATATTCCATATAAATTCTGATTTTCATATCTATATTTAGTATGCTTATAGAAAAATATATTCAAATAATTACAATTATCAAATTTGATCCAGAAGGGACCAGAGGTTGTGTGTACACATAACCTGAATTAATCAAAAGAGTGAAATTTTTTGCCCCAGCCCATTTGGCTCAGTGGATAGGGTGTCAGTCTGTGGACTAAAGGGTCCCAGATTTGATTCTGATCAAGGGCACATGCCTGGGTTGTGGGCTTGATCCCCAATAGGGAGCATGCAGGAGGCAGCTGATCAATAATTTCTCTCATCATTAATGTTTCTGTCTCTCTTTCCCTCTCCCTTCCTCTCTGAAATCAATTTTAAAAATATTTTTTAAAAAGTCATTTTACATTAAAGAAAAAAAAGAGTGAATTTTTTTCTTTAATTTAGAATATTTTCTTTGGTATAAACACAGCAGTGACGCTAAGCTGACCATAACTTGCTTAGAGATTAGAGATTCTGTTTTAATAAGTGCATATGGGTGATAAGTAATCAGTACTAGTATATATCACATGCTGCATCTCACCCTACATCAATGAGGTCTAAAGCAAAGCCAGCTTTTATCTAATTTGTGATTTTCAGAAGTTCTAACTATGGTGTTACTGCAGTTGTAAAATATCTCCAGCAAAAAGGAAGTGGAGGCTTGGCAGGAAGCTGCATCAGAGACCCTCAGTGGAGCCTCAAACAGAAACTTTCTCTGACTCTAGTTCTTTATCTCCTCAAATCATCCATCATGAAATGTGAAAAGACACGGAAGATAGTTATGCTGAGGATATGACACACAAGAGTCCCTCAATTTTTTGAAAATGTTGATCTTCATATGCAATATTCAAATATAGTTATTTGATTCCTGGCCATTAAGTTCTTTTATAAAATATTGTGTTGAAAGTGCTCACAACTGAGGAACATTTGGCTGCTCACTAGTATTCATTTCCATAAGGGCTGGGTGGGGCCCTGTGTCAAAGGAAGTTCAAAGTAATAAAACAATTACTCAAGCCCTTGCTGCTGAGCCATTATTATTAAAGAATCAGGCTATTCATTAAAGAATTTACCTTCTGGATCTTAGTCACGTACTAACAACTCTTTTCAAAAGAAATGGCTACTCCTAGTCAATAGGGAAGGGAACTGACATTTGAATACCTGCAATGTGTTTTACATGTTTCAACATTCTCACAGTAGCCCTGTAAGAAACACATTACCCCATTTCACAAATGAAGGAACAAACTCTGAGAAATGAAGAAAGTTGCTCAAAGTCACACAGCCAGAAGACTGATCTGTCTAATCTCAAAATTCAAGCCTGTTTCACCATGTTCTGCTCTTTCCTCAATTTAAGAAGAGGTGGAGCTCAACTGGTTTGGCTCAGTGGATAGAGCCTGCGGACTGAAGGGTCCCAGGTTCCATTCTGATCAAGGACATATACCTTGGTTGCAGGCACATCCCCAATAGGGGGTGTGCAGGAGGCAGTTGATCAATGTTTCTCTCTCATCGATGTTTCTAAAGCTCTATCCCTCTCCCATCCTCTCTGTAAAAAAAATCAATAAAATGTATTTAAGAAAGAAGAAGAAGGAGAAGGAGAAGGAGGAGGAGGAGGATTATGATCCCCAAATCTCCATTCAGAGTAAAAATATATTGTAAAATCAATGTCCTTTGGCTATGAAGAGAGTTAGCTTTGTTTTTATGCCAGATTATGCCTCTGTGCATTTCATCTGCAAAATCTGATGGCTATCCTTCAGAGAGCCAGAAATTACCTCTATGATTAGGATGGGTGTTTAAGAAATGCAATGTGATGATGACTGTGGGAACATTTGCTCTACAGTCATCAAACCAGACCTAATCCCAGCTTCACTGCATTGAGACTGTCAGATGCCAAAAGAAGCGATGACAGGAGGCCAAGGCAGATGTTATGATAAATTAAGGAGGCTGTGAGCCAGCAAAGAGTCACGAAGAGTTTGAAGCATATATTGAAGTATAATCTCAAGTCATCTAACATTGTTGACTGAAAGAGGCTGTCGGAAAAGTAACCTAGTTTTGACTGAAAGAGCCACAGAGTATGACAGCTGAGCTCCCAGCAGGATCTGGTTTTGTCATCAACAGTTTCACTGCTCTGTAGCGAAGCATTTGGGCTGGCTTTCACATGCAATAGCATTGTGTAAGATGGAACATTAGGTCATGGCCAGTTTACCAGAGTCAGTCAAGTGTGTTCTACATTTAGAAAAAGAGGAAGAATTTCTGGGCCTCTGCCCCCTTAAAAGGCCACAAGACAACCTAAGGTCAACCAGAATGACAATGTCTTGGTTATTACTTACCTTACCCTACATATTCAAGGAAATTGTCTCTAGCACTATATAGGCCAAATTTTTATATTATTCATCTCAGAAAAGTAGTAGTATTTTCTTCATGTTCACAAAGGTGAATATTAAAGACCTGCCTAAATGTGACCATTCAGATTTTATCAGTGCAAATTAGCTCCCAAATATGCTGATCATAAAATGCAACGGTGCTTTGAAGGGGCCAAAAAATAAATGTGTTAAAACACAAATATGGAAAAACAGAAAGTGTTTTTAACCCAAAACCAAAAGATGTGCCAATAGCATTTTAAAATGTTCACTATCACACTAATAACCAAAGCTGAGCAATGTGTTTACTTTTTTGCCTCTAATATTAAAAAATTACAATATTCAATGCAATAAAAGGATCAGTGATATGACCTTCCTGTGCTATATAAACTGCTCTGAGCTCTCTGGAAAGTAATTTGCCACTATATTTTATTTTATTTTATTTTATTTTATTTTATTTTATTTTATTTTATTTTACTTTATTTTACTTTATTTTTTAAATGCTGGCCTGAGACCTGGGAAGGGAGATTCCCTATGGCAGTGGTTTTCAGCCTTTCTTTTTTCTTTTTTTTAATATATTTTATTGATTTTTTACAGAGAGGAAGAGAGGGGGATAGAGAGCCAGAAACATCGATGAAAGAGAACATCGATCAGCTGCCTCTTGCACACCCCCTTCTGGGGATATTATGCCCACAACCAATGTACATGCCGCTGACCGGAATCAAACCCGGGACCTTTCAGTCCCCAAGCCGATGCTCTATCCACTGAGCCAAACCGGTTTCGGCAACCACTATATTTTAAAAGCCTTAAAACATTCATAAGCCTCTGGAAGTACAGTGTTATCAGAAATTCTAGGGTGGGAACAAGCAATCTGTTTTAACAAGCTACCCAAGTGATTCTGATGTGCATTTACGTTTGAGAACCACTGCCCTAGGGATTCTCACCTACTCCAATGGCTTAGCAGCCATATCTAGGCAGATGAGTCCTAAATCTACTTTCTGTACCCAAGACATCTTTTCCGAATTCCAGATCCATACAATCGACTACCCACTTGACATTTCCTTTTTTTGATATTTTATAGGTATTTCAAAATAAAAACATTTAGCTCTAGGTTCAGATATTTCTCCTCCAAATATTCTCTACCTTCAGTAATCTCAGTCTCCAAAAATGGCAATTATCATTTCTACTCACACCACAAACTTAAGTGTCATCCTTGACTTCCCTACCCTCTTTCACCTCATTCCTACAGCCAATGAAGCACTATTTCCTAAACATGTAAGATATTGCTACAGACTAAGTTGTGTTCCCTAAAATTCATATGTTGCACTAACCCCCAACTGTGATTGCAACTTTAGGAGGCAATTAAAGTTAAATGAAGTCATAGGTTGGAGCCTTATAAGAAGAGGGAGAGAGAGAGAGAGAGAGAGAGAGAGAGAGAGAGAGAGAGAGAGAGAGAGAGAGAGAGAGAGAGAATCTGTCATGTAATATGGCTATCTGGAAGCCAGGAAGAGAGCTCTCACCAAAACCAACCCAAATGGACCTGGATCTGAGACTCCCAGCCTCCCATTGTGAAAAAATAAACTCCTGCTTTTTAAGTCACCCAGTCTTTATTATATATTTATTGTGGCATCTGAGCAGACTAAGACAGTTACCTATAAACTGCCCATTTTATTTTATCTCCACTGCTACCATTCATGTACAGACTACCATCATCTCTTGCCTAGACTATTGCAGTATCTTTCTAGCAGTTTTCTTTCCAGATCAGTTCCACCTCCTTCGAAGCATTCTCAATACTCAGCTAGGAGGATATCATCAACCCAGGTTTCTATTTAAAATACTTCAGTGGCTTTCCCTTGTCTTTTAAATAAGGCTCATATGTCAGGATGATATAAGAAATATTAACTGATGGGCTTCAATCCCACCCCAATATATACTGATCCCTTGTCCCTCTTTTCTAGACACTGGCTACCTCAGGGTACACTGCCTCACCAGCCCCTCCTGGTCAGCCTGCTCCTCAGTGTCCCTTTCTGCCACAATGGAAAATATCTGGTTGCTCCTTGGGTCTTTGAATATCATGGCCTGGAATACTTTTATTTTGCCCTTCCTTTTGCCTATTCACCTTTCCTGTTTCAATTTAAACATCATTTCCTTAGGAAAAACACGTTTGGCCATGTTTATACAAGCTAGATCTCCTGTCATATATTCCCAGCACTCTTAGAATTTCTTTCGATTCATAATTTATTCACTTATAATTATTTACAATTATTTGTGTAGTGACTATCTATCCTACTAGGCTATAAATTTCAGGTGTCTGTTTTCTCTAACATAATTTCAGTATCTAGACTATACTGAGTGTTCAATAAATATTTCTGACTGACCCACTGACAAAGGTAAGTCATTATATGGTAGATTTCAGAATTAGGGTTCTTGTACCGTATCTGTTTATTTACAGTATTCCAAGATTGCAAAAACATGTTGTTAAAAGAAATTATTTCATTTATAACCACTTTCCTGAATAAGTCAGGACTTAATCAATATAAACTTGGAAAGAAATTTGTTTGCCCACATACTACCCTTGTCCATATATCCTGGTTTTAAATTTTTCCATTCATAAAAATAGTTACATTGTTCTTATGAACCTAGACAGCATTAGAATACATAAATGGTATATATTTGAACTCAATCAAGTACAGTTTCATTTCTGAAATATTATTTCTGCCTTAGATTTTACTTGAAAAAAGAGCTTGAAGGCCTCTCTAAAACAATGGCTTTAAGTCCTGGAGAAGATCTTTTCATACATATGAGCATAACCAGTGATCAAGGACAACAGGGGAGTGGGGGCATGCGTGGGGTGGGGTGTGGGAATGGGGGGATGGGGACAAATATGTGATATCTTATTCAATAAAGAAATTTAAAAAAATAATAGAAAAAAAAGAAACAGATCTTTTATAATATGTTGAAATAGGTGTCCAGAGTTCTCCTTTACACAAAGACCTATGAGACAGCTCTAAAACAGCATTATTTTACCCTACCTAGTTTGTGGCCAACTGAAACATGTACAATAATACTTATAAATTTAGTTTATATTCTCTTCTCTTACATTTATCCTACATAATTTTCCTTCCACAATATACACAACTAATATATATTTACCACTGGGCCGGAGAAAAGGGAAGAAAGGATTAAGGGAGAAGGGAAGGAGAGATCTAGGGAAAGAGCTGGGACTTGGACATCTCTTAGGCAACCTATACTATTGATTATTCTACCAGAATTCTTCTCACTCTTCCTCTTATACAAAATATATTTGACTCTATGTCATATTGGGAATGATGCCAATAGACATATGTCATCTGAAGGACAATCCACATTAAAGAAATAATTTAGCTACAGTAGTAATTCTCTGAAGTGCACTCAACAGAGAATCCATCCCAATTACCAACATCCAGGGCCAAGTCATTAATCCATTATAAACTGCCAACAATATATCAATTTCTTTGGGATGTCAAAACCAACATATCTCAAGTAATAGTCATTATTTCCTCCACAAACTGGTTTACCTTATTAATTTCCCCATTTGAACAAGTGCTACAATTATATCTGTCTTGGTCAGTCGAACTTACAACATAGTGCTACCTTTGACTTTCCTCTTTTCTCATCCTCCACAGTACAGGGAAGAATGAAGGAGCAAAGGCCTACCACTGACACTGGAGGAGTCAGTCCTAACTACTGACATTAAAGAGTTGTCAAGGTCCAGTTCAAGGCCAATGGATCAGAATGACCTGTTGCAGTTGTTAAAAATGCAGACTTCCAGCTACATCTCAGACTACTGAATTAGGAGAAAGGGTGCGTGGGGGGGAAGGGGGAATGTTTGCATTTTAAATTAGCTGTCCATAGGGCACAAGAGGCAGAAATGGAGTGCAAGGCAAGTGGATGGGACATAGCAATAGAGGCAACAACAACAACAACAACAAAAACAAAAACAGAGTACATAAACAGTGTGTAAGGGTTCAATACTCTGAAGCCACCATTTAGATATATTCATGAACAGCCTTCATCAGGACAGGGCAGCAGAGACCCAAGTTCACCAAAGAGAGTACCAACCAGAACAAGTGGGGCCTCTGCTATTAATACATTGCCACAGAAAAACCAGAGCCTCCACATCTCTGCTCGCTAGTGGAAACAGCAGAAGTGCCACCTCTGTCTTCCCAAAATAGGACATTCATATGTCTGCCTTGCCAGAGAGAGTGGGCCACATGTGGAATCTGAGGAAGTCTTGGGATGGAAGCTTCAGCTCTCTGTCCTCTAGCATGTTACAAGGGGAGGGAGGTGGAATAATGTGGGCCATATATGATGATATCTCTCTCAACATCATACTCAGCTGTAAACTCCTCTACTAGACAGGAAGCTATTAGAGGCCAGAGACCTGATTGATGTTAACTGTTTCAGAAGTCCAAGCACTTAGCAAACTGATGAATAATAGAGGAAGAAAGAAAGGAAAGAAGGAAGGAAGAAAGGAAGGAAGGAAAAAGGAAGGGAGGAAGGAAGGGAGGAAAGGAGGGAGAAAGGAAGGAAGGGAGAGAGGGAAGGAGGGAGGGAGGAAGGGACCAAATCAGAAGAGGGAAATCCTGTTTTGTCAGTATTCAAAACTTAATACGAAATGAAGCAGGGATTGACACTAACAATTCTCATTTCTTAGTAGCATTTGCTTTCCAGTCTGTTTCCATTCATTTCCATGACTGTGAACTTAATATAGCTCAAATCCCTTATATCTGGAAAAAATCAATTGTCTCCTAACTGTTGCCCTGCCCAAATTCTCCTTGTTCTTTTCCGTTCTAGTTCCTTCTACACACTGATCTCTGACCAGGTTTCCTAAAATAGTGGTCTTCAAACTTATTACTTGCGAATACTTTCAAAAGAATTTTGTAAGACTCTGTATCCTTGTGCACATTGTTAAGTTGACATGTAAAGCTTTTCATCCCAAGTTAAAATGGTTGCAAAGGATGTTAACTCCCAGTGTATTATAAGTATTGTCATTGAAAAATATCACAGCACTTTAAAAAATAAGTCATACTGAATGTAAATATCATGTCATCTAGGTTTTTTTTTTTTTAAATATATGAACAAGCTGTTGTTCATATGTTTTTATTTTATTCTTTAAAATGTATTTTTATTGAACAGCCCCCGGCACCATGCCTAAAGCCCAGCGTGGCCTTTAACAGTCAGCATTGCTGCTTTTACCTCTCCTGCTCTGCCCCAGTTTGGTTCTCACCATCTCCTTCCACCTGCCCATCAGCTCCGACGAGGAGATCTAAAAGGACCTGCTGGTGACCAATCTGGGGGCGCTGGCGGCCTGCGCACCCACCTCAGGATCACAGATTCTGCTGGCCGTATTCTGTACTCCAAGGAGGATGCAACCAAGGGAAATTTTGCCTTTACCACTGAAGATTATGACATGTTTGAAGTATGTTTTGAGAGCAAGGGAGCAGGGCTGTTACCTGACCAACTCGTGACCCTAGACATGAACATGGAGTGGAGGAGAAACAAAAGAAGAGATGGCTGACGCAGAGAAGCTCAAACCTTTAGAGGTAGAGCTAGGATGCCTAGAAGACCTGCCAGAATCTATCGTGGATGATTTTGCCTACACGAAGAAGCGAGAGGAGGAGATGGAGGTTCCAACGAACCAACAAACACTTGGGTCTTATAGGTCAGCATCCTTTCAATGTTCTGTCTCATTGGGCCAGCCTCTTGGCAGGTCTTCTACTTCTTCAAGGCCAAGAACCTAAATGGTAATAAGGCCTACTCTCCTCCCACCTTGTATCTCAGCCAGCAGAACATCACTGAGACGTGCCTGGCCTAAGGCATCCTCTCAACAGCACCACAAAGGCACGTTGGAAGTTTCTTGCCAGAATTGATGTCTCTTGGTGTGGGAGGACATGGGTTACTGCCTACACCCAACCAGTCAGTGAGGGACTTCTTTTTACCTTGATAGGATTTGGACTGGTTTTGCCACAGTGGGACTTAATAGAGTCACCTGGGACAAAAAATAGGGGTTACCTACAGAAAGCCAAAGCCAGCATTAGTACTGGGTTTCCTCTTGGGATCTGTTTGAACCATGTTTTCTTTCCTTCTCCCACTTGCTCACCAGCTTGGGCTTCCACTCTAGTTCCTTTAGCAAGATTTGAATGACCATGTGGAACTTGTTTCATTTTCACTGTCCTCTTTGGATTTCTGTGTGAAAACAACCTTAACTTTAACTTAACAGTTAGCTGAAATGTTTAGGTAGCTTCTGGAGGTACCCTTTCTTAATTTTATGTCTCATAAAAGGGTGATGGATGTGACACCTCATAGAAATGAGCTTTGAACTACAGATAACTCTTTTTAAAATTTTTTATTTTAGAGAATTAAAACATTTGTGCTCAAATAAATAAGTAAATAAAATATTGTTTTATTGATTTCAGAGAGGAAGAGATAGAAACATTAATGAAGAGAGAAAATCATTGATCAGCTGCCTCTTGGATGCCTTCAACTGGGGACTGAGCCCGAAACCAGGTATGTGCTCTTGACTGGAATTGTACCAGGGACACTTCAGTTCACAGGCTGATGTTTTATCCATTGAGCCAAACTAGCTAGGGCTGAACAAGCTGTTTTTAATAATCAGAAATTTTGAATCTTTCCCTTTTTCTGTCTTTGACCTCATATTTTTATTCTGCTTTACCAAAGAATTCCACCCTAATAGAACATATTTTTATTCTTGAAAGTCTTTTGTCAATTATCTTAATTATCATAACAAAAAGCATATCCATTGAAATTACATTAAAAATTTTTGGGTGACCATAAAGCTGGTCACCCAAATAATTATAATTTTTCTGGATTAATTATTCTGGATTAAGTTATCATTTCAATTGCTATAAGCATACTATTGATAAAAATAGCATAAATACATTTTTATAAGGAAATGTATTTAATAAGAAAAATCTAATTTTGTTTTAATGTATCTCTTAATGAGTTGGATAGGGACTGGCTGGTTTGGCTAAAATTAGGTCAAGTATGTAATTTTTGCTAAAATTAGGTCAGGTATCAATTTAGCATAATTACTTATTATTTATGGCTAAATTGAGATAGTGTTTAACCTCAGTTTTATTCCCCTTTTTGTGCTTTATTATAAATGTAAATGTTGAGCAAAATTTGTTCTTGTAAATAAGTAGGTAGAAATAGGAGTTTTGTTACAGCAATGCCTGCAGTCCTTTGCATTCTCAGAATCATATGGCAAAAATCACAGGGAAACTTAGCACCAAAATTTGCTTTTAATGTCCTATCAGTTGAGAACTTGATTGTAGATCTTTGAAAGTGAAATAGAAAACCATCTTGTTGCAAATGGAATTGTTACTCTTTCATTAATGTGACTCCTTCCTCAACACTATGCCAATACCTATGCTGTGTTTCTAATTATCTCTGTGGATTACAGAGGTTTTTCCTACCAAAAGGTAATACGCTATAGAAAGATTAGGGTAAGAAGGGGCCTTTCTTCTTTAAATGTGACATAAAGGGGAAGAGATGTGTGAAAGAAGAGGTGGAAATTTTTTATCCTCAGATAGATCAGGCTTTTTAAATTATTTTTTAGCTTTATTAATATATAATTGACAAAATCATAAAATAAAGTGTATAACACAACTTGATACAAGTATTCATTGTGAAAGAATTTGTCCCTTTAAATTAATGAATACATTCATCACCTCACATATTTATTGTTTTGGTGGAGAAAGACAGAACATGTAAGTTTTACTCTCCTAGCAAATTTCAATCATGCACTACAGAGTTGTCAACTATAGTCACCATTTAGGGGTGTCGAACTCAATCAGAGAAGGGGCCAAAATCTAAAATCCAGCCTAAATCACGGGCCGAATGGTTTACTGAACAGTCATAAACTGTCATTGTGATGGAAACGCAGCGGAGTGCAGTGATGACAGCACGGTGCGGGCCACATTGCAAGGCCTGGAGGGACGGATTTGGCCCGCGGGCCTTGTGTTTGACACATGTGCATTAGATCCTTAGACCTTATTCATTCTACAACTGAAAGTTTGTATCCTTTTATCAACCTCTATTTTTCCCCAACCCCCAGATATTAGAAACCACTTTCGACTCTCTGTTTCTATGAGTTTGGCTTTTTTTTTTTTTTTTTTTTGAAACCCCAGGTAAGTGATACCATGCAGTTATTTGTCTTTATCTGTCTGACTTATTTCACTTAGCATGATGCCCTGCAGGTTCATCCATGGTGTTGTAAATGACAAGATTTCCCCCCCCCTTTTTTTTTTAAGGCTGAATAATAATCCAGTGTGTGTGTGTGTGTGTGTGTGTGTGTGTGTTTGTGTGTGTGTGTGTGTGTGTGTGTCACATTTTTTGATCCATTCACCTGGTGATGGACATTTGTTCCACACTTTGTCTATTGTGATTAAAGCTGCAATGAATACAGGAGTACAGATACTCTTCAATATAGTGATTTCATTTCCTTTAGATATATACCCAGAAGTGGGATTGCTAGTTTATGAAGTAGTGCTATTTTTCATTTTTTTGACGAACCTCCTTACTATTTTGTATAATGGCTGCACTAATTTACATTCCCACCAATAGTTCCTTTCTCTCCACATCCTTATCAATACACATTCCTTGTCTCTTAGAGCACAGCCATTCTAACATGTGTAAGATAATACCTCATTGTGGTTTTGATTTGACTTATATTTGTGCTGATTAATGATGCTGAGCACTTTTTTATGTACCTGTTTGGTCATCTGTATATCCTTGGGAAAATGTCTATTCAGATCCTTTGCTTATTTTTAAATTGGGTTATTTCCCTTTTTGCTAGTGTTCCTTACATATTTTGCATAAAATTTTACTGGTTATGTGGTTAACAAATATCTCCTCCCATTCCAAAGGTTGTCTTTCTTTTTGTTGATGGTTTCCTTTGCAGTGCAGAAGTATTTTAGTCTAATGTAGTCCCACTTGTTTACTTTTTCTTTTATTACCTTTGATTTTGGTGTAAAATCCAAAATGTCACTGTCAAAACCAATATCAAAGAACTTACTCCTCCCTCCCTTCTTTTCTTCTAGGAGTTTTATAGCTTCAGATCTTATATTCAAGTCTTTAATCCACTTTGAGTTGTTTTTGTGTAAGCATCAGATAGGGATCCAGTTTCATTCTTTTGCATGTGACTGTCCAATTTTCCCATCACCATTTATTGATAATGTTATGTTTGTTTGCTATGACCTTGTGGGCCTCTTGGAAGCAAGGCCTATTGACTTTCAGAGCTAGGGATTTTGAGTGGGAGTCTTCAACGTTGGGGCACTACCGTATTTTTCGGACCATAAGACGCACTTTTTCCCCTGCGTCTTATGGTCCAAATATAGCCTACACATATACTTTAAAAAAAAAAGTTTTTTTACTTGCCCGGCTCTGTGTGGTCTCTGTGTGCTTGCCCGGCTCTAAAATGGTTCTAAATGCTGCTGTTTACTTTACAGGGTTGATTACATGTGTTTATGACTGTGATGTTGGGTTTTAATGCACATAAAATATTTTAGGACACTATTTGTTTCAGAATCTTTTTTTCTTCATTTCCCTTCTCTAAAAACTGGTGCGTCTTATGGTCCGGAGCGTCTTATGGTCCGAAAAATACGGTAAGTATAGAGTCCAAACCCTTCGCTCCTCAGGGAGAAGGTACCCTCCTCGCTGTATGGTGCAGCGCTGAGGAGTGAGGTTTATGGAGACAGTGTGTCTCAGCTTTTCTTACCTGTTTTGAGGTGGGTCTTTTCTTATTTGTCTGAGGTGTGGGAGTTGCTTGGCTAGCTTCTGGATCTCTTTCAGAGGGGGTTGCTCCACGTGTAGGTGTGCTACCAGTGCGTCCACGGGAGAAGGGGAGCTCAGGAGGAGCCTTCTCTTTCGCCCTGTCGGCTGCTCTCCAGACATTATTTTTGCAGAATAGTTTTAAGGAGTGCAAAGGGAAATTGAATATCCAGAATCCTGATCCTTTAAAACCCTCCTTGGCCTTCATAGCTCTTGAAAAGTTTTCCTATACCATCCTCTGTGTGTGTGTGTGTGTGTGTGTGTGTATACTAGTAGTTTGAAGACTGCTGCCCTAAAACAGCACAATTTGCCTAAGTAATATCTCCTCATTGACATAAAATCCTCACAAGTTTTTCAAATTTTAAAAGAATGAGAACCAGTGAAACCAGTATTTATTTTATTTTTAAATTTTTATTTTTCAATGAGTCTACATTCAATATTATTTTGTATTACTACCAAGTGTAGTAAGATAATCGAGTAATTTGCAAAGTGTTCTCCATAATATTTCTAGTACCCACCTGACACCATACATAGTTATTACAATATTATTGATTATATTCTCTATATTGTACTTTACATCCTATAACTATTTTGTAACTACCAATTTGTACTTCTTAATCCCTTCACCTTTTTCACCCAGTCCCCCAAGCCTTCTCCCCTCTGATAATCATCCGTCTGTTTTCTGTATATGAGTCTATTTCTTTAAAAAAAATTTTTTTTAATTGATTCCAGAGAGGAAGGGAGGAGGAGGGGAGAGAGATAGCAACATCAATGATGAGAGAGAATGATAGGCTGCCTCCTGCATGTTTCCCACTGGGGATCGAGCTTGCAACCCGGGCATATGCCCTGACTGGGAATCCAACCACAACCTCCTCATTCATAGGTCGATGCTCACCACTGAGCTATACCGCCCAGGCTGAGTCCAGTTCTTGAGGAAATACACTTTTATTTTATTTTTTAAAAATATATTTTATTGATTTTGTACAAAGAGGAAGGGAGAGAGATAGAAAGCTAGAAACATCGATGAGAGAGAGTCATCAATCAGCTGCCTCTTGCACACCCCCTACTGGGGATATGCCCACAACCAAGGTACATGCCCTTGACCGGAATCGAACCTGGGTCCCTTCAGTCCCCAAGCCGACGCTCTATCCATTGAGCCAAACCTGTCTCAGCAGGAAATACACTTTTAAAGAAGAGAGTAGGCAGAAGAGAAGTAGTGGTTTACTGTTCTTGGCCCTGCCATTCCATAGCCAAATGAAAACTTCCTCCTAAGCTTTGCTGCCAGCTGTAAATGTGCACTGAAGCCCCGTGCCCAGGCCTCACCTCCAGAGATTCTGATCCAGAATGCTGTGGCAGGGGACAGCACTCCAAGCAGCTGGACAGAAGTGGCCCTTAGGTTACACTTTGGGAATACTCACCTAACAGGAAAGTGTCCTGGAGAATGTATAAATTGAAATTGGTAGAAGCGATCTTTAAAATGAAAAAGTTAAGAATTAAAGGTGTGTTGGTTAAGCTGGATTTGGAGCAAGGAGGACGACTACAAAATGCACAGGTTATGAGTTCAGAATTGTTTTAAACAAGAAGAGCACAAACTTGCCTGTGGCCATTGTTTATCTCCAACAGGTGAGCTCACCCTGTGCTCTGGAGTCTGTGCTCACCCAGGCTAGAAGAGGATCCACTGAGTCACCTTACCATTCCTGGAACAAAGCATTTTACATGCTTTAAAAGAAGCTGAAAACATCTCGTGTTATAAGCTACTCTACAGGCTAAACAACTTGAACTAAGGAGAGACCTGATTTTAACACGATCTCTATTGTCCAAAAATGCCTGGAGGTCTTTAACAAAATTTTTAAATAGGTGGAGGAAGGCACTGTAAAAAAGACAAATAAATCAATATAACTTGATACATTATAATAGGAGGAAAATGACAATTACACTAGGTAATTTTTATTCATTAGTGTTTATAGTGCAGTTGTGCTGTAAAATAAAAGACAATGACAAGCTAAAATTAGAAATGGTGCACTCTTTGGGATAAAAGGTAGAATTTTTAGTATGGTTAGATTTGCATGTTTAATTGTCTACTTATTTATCTTTAGAAATACTAAAAGATTATTTATTTACATATAAATATAAAATCCTTTACAGCCAAAGGTATTAGAGTCCTTATAAAGAACTCAAATGATCTCAACCTCTGGAGGGGCTAATGAGTTGATGCTATTAAAGTACTGCATGTGCCTTTATATTTGTAAAAACAAAACAAAACAAAAAAAAACACGATTATTTCCTTTTCACCTACAAGGACAAGATGAAATGTGACTATAAGGTAAGGTGACTTTTTATTACTGAATGTTTTAAACATGCAAAAATAGACTGGTGCAATGAGCTTCAGATGTCTATTCATTAATATTATTTCATCTACTCCCCACACTTAACCTTTCCTCCCATCATTGGTTTATTTTAAAGCAAATCCCACACTCTTTCACCTTATTATTTTAATTATGTCTCTCCAAAATATGTCTTTAAAAAAATAACCACAATATCATTATCACACCTAAAAATTAACAATGTGTGACTATTTTAAAACATGCTAGAATTTGTACAGCCAGTGGAGTGTTTTTTTGTTTTTGTTTTTGTTTTTTTGTTTTTTTTTTGTCAAAGAACCTTCTTTAGACGCTATAATTGATGCTAGAATTTCTCAAAATATTTTTAGAATACTTCTCAGGGCTATTTTCAGAATTTGCTATATATTCTTTCAATATCTCAATCGATGGTAAATCTTCAGTCTTCCGAAATGGCCTTGACTTGAAAACAATCAAGTCTTTGGGAAAATAAACCCCAGTAAATAGAGGGAGTAATCAGACTGGGAGTGACTGGTTTTGTTAAAGAAAGTAATATGAGGCACAAGGTGTGTCCCTTTCATGAAAGGAGTCTCATGCTCATAAAGTAGCTGAGAAATTACCTACTCAATGTCCAGAGGTGCTGGGGGAGAAAAGAGCTCTGCTGTATTAGGAGCTGAAGCAGGAGTGAAACTAAGAGGAGAATGTGAGAGGCAGCTGGGAGAGCTAGCCAACTGGTGAAAGGAACTTATGCTTAATCTTTGTATCCTAAATTCCAGTGATTCCAGGCCACTTTCAGGATTTATCTTGCATTTCAGGCCTCCCTGCTTTTGCAAACAATGTTCCCTGTAATTGAATGCCTCCTCCCACTGGGTAGACCCACTGGGAGAATCTCTAGTTATTCTTTAATATCTTCATCAAATATTATCACATTCCTTGACTCTCTTTGGCACAATTAGTTATTCCATTGTCTAGTTCTAGTTGTATTTTGTATAATAGATCTCTTTTAATATTTCATCGACTACTTCATAATTATTCAAATATGTAGTATTCCCCCAATTAGACTTTGAGCTTCATTTTTATATCTCTGGCACCCAGACAGTGACTGCCACATAGTAGGCACTCAAAAATCATTTGTTTAGCTGAAACCGGTTTGGTTCAGCGGATAGAGCGTCTGTCTATGGACTGAAAGTTCCCAGGTTCGATTGCGGTCAAGGACACATCCCCAGTAGGGGGTGTGCAAGAGGCCGCTGGTCGATGATTCTCTCTCATCGATGTTTCTAACTCTCTATCCCTCTCTCTTTCTCTCTGTAAAAAATCAATAAAATGTATTTTTTTAAAATCATTTGTTTAGTATATACACTGAATAATACAATTAATAATCTGTATATCTCTACAGGATTTAGACCCTGAAATGTCCTCAGAATGCAGCAAAGTAGTTATGGACTTGAAACATCTATAATAATCTATACTAATAAAAGCTTAATATGCTAATTAGACCAGATGTCCTTCCAGACGAAGCTGAGGCTGTAAGGGAAGCCCGGGTCCCAGGTACCAGAGGGAAGCCGGTGCTGGCAGCCAGGGGAGGGAAGGCCTACTCTTACATGACTGTCATGCTTTGGGCCTCTAGTTATAGAATAAAACAAAAAAGAAAAATCTTATGCAAGAGCAGTTTTTTAAAGAAAGCCTGGAAATTTCAGATGTTGACAGTGAAAAGTTATAGTACAGACCTGCCCAAAGAAATGGTAGCAATTTCTTTTTTCTTAAATAAAATTTCCACAAATCCTTTTTTCAGGATCATACTTGTTTTATTTTTCTTTGAGGAAGTAATACTTGAGAAGGTAACAAATTAAGGACCAGTTGAAATTGAGTTCAAAGTTAATTGACCCACATTTTTATCCAAGTAAATTTGGATGGCAGAACACAAAGCAATAAAAAAAATGAATCATCTACTTTAAAGGAAATAGATGACCGACTTTTAAGGCCATTGTGGAAAAACTAAAGAAATATGGAACGGCTGAAATAAGAACTTAAAAAGCTCTCTTGTTAGGATGACTCACATATAGTACTCCTGCTTTCTCTCCCGCCTTCTACCCAGAGCGAGCACAGCCCCATCCAGTCTCAATGACCTGTTCTTGGGCCTTGGTGGGAAGCAAAAGCTTCCAGTGGCCACACCTACCACACCTGTGGCATAGTCCTAGGATGAGAAATAAAGGGAGCTTGTGGGTATCCCAAGTGGGTAGAAAAGAGAGAAGGAGAACCCCTGTAAAAAACTATTGACTCTGATATCACCTTTTCTGGGTTTTCTTTAAATAATAAAGCCTGCTTTTCTGAGTGCCTTCCAAGTCCCACCTGACTCACAGCATACTTTCAAACTAGTTTTTTGTGGTTTTTTGTTTTTTTAATTCAGTAAGTCCACAGAAATTTTTACCATCTTCATCACCTGGTAAATAGTCTATTGGATCATGTTTATACTGAAATAATCTAATTGGGATACAGAAGGAATAGAATTGAAGTAGTTGAGTAACAGGTTTGCTTGGTTTTACATTGCACAACCTGGGCAAGGCATCCCATGACATAAAAGGTTGTTCTAACTCAACTCGGAAATCCGGCCAGACCACCCATGGACTTAGAAAAGCACTTCGGCTTCCTCAACATAGGAATGATCTCATCCACCTCGTGACACACATGGCCACATTCTCAACTGGAAAACATAAGACGTAAATTAGCAATTGTTGTTTGCTAGTTTGTAGGGAAAATTTACTGTTTTTATTTTTTAAAAGAATCCAAAATTATAGCCTAAAATGAATATATACACACATAGTTCAGAATATAGAAATGATGTGCAAATCCAAATAACAGTACCACTTTTATATTGTTTGAGAATACAGCATATTTTTATTATTACATGTAAAGAATTTCACATTCCTAATAAAAAGGGAAAAGTTAAGATCCTCCTTTATCTTTTGAAATACTAAATACCAAAAAAATAAGATTTAAACTTGTTTCCAGAACTCATAGAGTTTTATGAGGCATACTTTCTTAAATCCTCAGAGAAAACAAATCTAAAATATTTTAAATGATTTTTTTAAATGTATACAGTGCCTGGCCAGCGTGGCTCAGTGGTTGAGCATTGCCCTATGAACCAGGAGGTTGCACTTCAATTTCTCGTCAGAACATGTGTCCCGGTTATGGGCTCATCCCCAGTGTAGGGTGTGCAGGAGGCAGCCTTACCAATGATTCTCTCTCATCATTGATATTTCTCTCTCTCTCCCTCTCCTTCCTCTCTGAAATCAATAAAAATATTTTCAAATGTGCATATTGTTTTCTCTGAAGATCAATGTGCTAAATTGAAATTTATTTTCCCTACGGAGGGTTTAATTTTTATTTGTCAGGTCCAACTTTTGCATATGGAAATTTTAAAATGTTCATTGTAATTGCTGTTTTCTCCTATGGGTTGGAGAGGGTCAATGGGGAGGAAAAGGGGGACATCTATAATACTTTCAACAATTAAGATATATTTGCCCAGCCAGTGTGGCTCAGTGCATGAGCGTAGCAGGCGATTGTGGTTGAATTCCTGGTCATGGGCTCCATGCCCAGTGATGGAAGATGAAATCAATATCTTTCTTTCTTTCTTTCTTTCTTTCTTTCTTTCTTTCTTTCTTTCTTTCTTTCTTTCTTTCTCTTTCTTTCTTTCTTTCTTTCTTTCTCTCTCTCTCTCTCTCTCTCTCTCTCTCTCTCTCTCTCTCTCTCTCTCTCTCTCTCTCTCTCTCTCTCTCCCCTAGCCAATTTAGTTCAGTGGATAGAGCATCAGCCTGCAGACTGAAGGGTCCCAGGTTCTATTCTGGCTAAGGGCATGTACCTAGGTTGCAGGCTTGATCCCTGACCCTGGTCCAGGCATGTGTAGGATGCAAACAATCAATGCGTCTCTTTCACATTGACGTTTTTCTGTCTCTCCCCATCCCTTGCACTCTCTCTAAAAATCAGTAGAAAAATATTCTGGGATGAGGATTAACAAAAATAAATAAATAAATTATTGATGGGGCTTCCCAGTAGTAACTCTGGTGAAAAGTATGGTAAGCAGTTTTAAATTATTTTTCAAGATGAGAATACCTATAAGCTGTAACTAAGACGTGTTTATTTAAACATGTACATTCTTTTTAAATTTTTGTTTTTAAAACATGTATATCTTATTTTAATACTATGTACATAGTATTTTCATTCAGAAAGACTTTTTATTAAAGTGACCATATGCAGAAGATTTTTCAGAACAGTCCCCATTTTAAACATTATGTCTCATTTTTCTTATACCAGCAGTATAAGAAAAATTCTTACTCTTCCCAACATGTCCTAAATGTATCTTGATTTGTGACATAAATATATCACAGTGTTTATTGGCACATTTGTGTCACTTTTGAAAAGTCTCAAGGTGAACTTCATCTATGTAGTCCTGAGAGCTATTAAGTGGACTCTAGCAAGCACTCCACAATCCTTCGCAAGGAATTTTACTTTATATAACATACAGAGTAAAACCTTCCTTTTGTATTTTATTTTGGGTGAATGGCACCACCATTCATCCAGTAGAACCTGGGAATCGTGACTCTTCCCCCTCCCTCAGCCTCCTCATCCAAGAAGTCTCCTAATTTTGACCTTAAGTTTGTGGACTCACCATTCATTCTCCACAGTAAGCCAGCGTGGCCTTTTCTGAAAGGGCAAATACTATCTTGCTTTAAAATATTCTTTAGTGACTTCCCATTGCTGTGGCAGAAGTAAACTCAAACGTCTAGAGGGGTAGATAGGAGTCCTAAGTATGTTATTAGTGCGGCAAAATACAATATGGAGAGGTGGCCTGAGGAGACAGAACATTGTAGGCATTCTAATTTTGAAAACTCTGACAAACAAGGCCTATCTGCGGGAAAGTTCCACCCATGGGGTGAGAGTTCTAATCCTTTTTATTAGCCAACAGGGTATAACAAACCTCTTCATTATCTGATCCCTACAAAGCATCCATCCTGCTCTTCAGTTATTCTCAATTACCTGGAGCTCTCCAAAACTGCCAAACACCTTTGCCCAGGTCCCTTCCTCTGTCCAGGATGCCCTACTGGTGAATTTCTACTCACCTTGAAGGCTGAAATGTTACCTCTGGGTATGTTTCCCTGTTGTACTTCTCCTCTGCATTCCAGAACATATAGTTCACACACTATTTAGATACAGAGCTTATCTCACTCCTGTAATTACTAGTTTATATGCCTGTACCATCCAAACACACATTTAGCTCATGGTGAGTATCTAACTTAGCTTGGTATCTCCAGCATCACACACAGTGCCTACAGCACAGGCACTTGGGAAACATTTTCTGGCTGGCTGGCTGGCTGGATGACCTAAAAACTAAATAAAATGTCTGATTTTCATGTGCACAGAGTAGGTATGACTGCCTGAAAAGTATTGCCAGTAGAAGCTACTGCCAGCAATGCCTTAATGAACAGATAAATCTTAGCTATGATTGGCATGCTCATTTATGTGAACAAATGGAGCCAAATAAGACCCATTCTCTCCCCTCCCTAACCACACGGTGATGGTCAAAAGCCTTGGCTTTCCAATAAAACACATACCTGGTACAATCCCAGCTTTGCCACCTACAAGTTTTTAGACCTCAGGCAAGTAACTTACTAATCACTCTCTAAGCATGACCTCCTTGTTTGTAAAATTAGCATAATAGCACTTACTTCATTGGCTATTGTAAGGTGTTAGTGAGATAAATATTTAAAGCATTCATCAGAGTGTCTAGTGTAGAGTAAATACCCAACATATATTGATAATTGTGGTAGGACAGTATTTCAAGATAATTACCTTAATTTTTCTTCCCTCCATTTTCCTCTTTCCTTACCCACCACTCAGAATTCAAGGAGAGAGCCATCTGTTCACTGTCTCAGGGAAGGGATTATAACACGAAAGAAAAAAGGTAAGCTTGTTTCTAACTTTTATTTCTAAAAGTCCTGGAGAGGGTGAGAAGGTTAAAGTACAAAAATATTATGGTCATGCCCTAGTTGGTTTGGCTCAATGGATAGAGCGTCCGCCTGTGGACTGAAGGGTCCCAGGCTCAGTTCTGGCCAATTGCACAAGCCGGGGTTGCAGGCTCAATTCCCAGTAGAGGGAGTTCGGGAGGCAGCCAATCAGTGGTTCTCTCTCATTATTGATGTTTCTGTCTTTCCATCTCCCTTCCTCTCTAAAAATCTATATATATATATTATGGCCATAAAAATAGAGAAGTTTTTCCCCAAGACAGAAACAAAAAACAAGATTAAGGTTGGGGATGAAGGACGGCAGGTCTGCAAATAGGTCTTTGCTTCTAGGAAAGGAGGGAACTTGGGCTTTGCTTCCTGAGCCAAGAGACTAGGAAGGTACAATCCTAGCGAAGAAACACGTGGTGTGTTGAGGGATAAAGGGCATAGACAATCGCACAATAATTTCCATACTCCAGTACCTCATGAGACAGCAGAAGAATTCCTACGTTCCAGGGGTGTCATGTAAGCAAAAGACAATGTTTGGACTTGAACGAGCCATTCTGTATTAGTTGTGTATTGCTCTGTGACATACTGCCATTCCAAAAACGGTTTTAACCCAGCAGCAAGCATTTATTATCTCACTTAGTTTCTGTGGGTAAGGAATCCAGGAACAGCTTAGCCTAGGTGATTCTGGTTCAAGGTCTCTCGAAAGGTTATAGAAAAAATATCAGCCATGGCTGCAGGCATTGGAAAACTTGACTGGGGCTAGAGAATCCACTTCTAAGATGGCTCCCTCTCGGGGCTGGCGAGCTGGTGCTGTCTGTTGGCGGGAGGCCTCAGCTCCTCGCCATGTGGCCCTCCCCTAGAGCTGTCTGAGTCTCCTAGCGGAACGGTGGCTGGCTTCACCCAGAGTGAGATATTCAAGAGAGCAAGTCAGAGGTGGCAATGTCTTTTTTGGCCTGGTCTCAGTAGTCACAAACTGTCACTTTCCCAGGATTCTGTTTGTCACATAGACCAAACCTGGTATCGAATATAATGCTGGAAGAGGCTACCTAATGGTGTGAACATCAGGAGGTCTGGGTGCTGTCTTGGAAGCTGGTTACCACCCAGGACAACTAACTGCGGGGTACAGTAACTGTTTCAGCAGCAAGCAGGAGTGCTTGATTTCTTGAACAAGATGTCAGCACCTGACAACCTGGCAATGTGTAAGGTATGAGAATCTAGCATGATTGAGGGAAGAGGATGCTTAAAGAATTGCTCTTGCCTGGCTGGCATGGCTCAGTGATTGAGCGTCAACCTATGAACCAGCAGATGATAGTTCAATTCCCAGTCAGGGCATGTGCCTGGGGTTGAGAGCTCAATTCCCAGTGGGGGTGTGCAAGAGGCAACTGATCAATGATTCTCTCTCATCATTGATGTTTCTGTCTCTCTCTCCCTCTCCCTTCCTCTCTGAAATCAATAAAGATATATATATATATATATATATATATATATATATATATATATATTAAAATTGTTTTTTTTAAAAAAGGTAAAAACATTTAAATCTTAAAACTTTCAGATAAAATCACATAAAAACACTTCTCTTGGAACACACGCATTCATCAACAAATGTTTATTGAATACCTACTATGTGCTAGGAACTATTCTAAACTCTAGGGATGCTGCTACATTTATAAAGAGGACTAAGCAATGGGGAAACTAGTATAATATACCAGGCTGGAAGGTAAGAAGGCAACTGAGGGCCAACTATGTAGCATATGCAAACAAATGCCATTTTGCTGGATAACTGGACAATTTTTTTTTTCACCAGCACAAATGCACATTTTGCAGCTGTCCTCATGAAGTTTACATATTAGTATGGGAGGAGAGGAGGTAAAGGGTAGAGGTCAGGTTAATAGACAACAGCAAATGAATAAAATATAAAATCTTTCCAGAGAGTAGAAAGTTCTATAAGAGAAATAAAGCAGAGAAGGGACATGAGAAATGCTGCACAATATCAGGGAAAGCCTCAGTGAAAAGGTGGCATTTAAACAAAGAACTGAAGAAAGGGAATGAATCACATAGATCCTCATCAGAAGAGCATTCCAGCACAGGAAGCAAACAGCAACTGAAGACAGAGGTCCAGAGGTGGGCATATGCCTTTAATGGAACAGCAGGAAAGCCAGTGGAGGGAAGTAGGGACTGCAGAGGAGAATAAACAGTAAATAGTAGATTCCATCAGAGAGGTAATCGGACAAGAGGGGTAGTGCTTCTCTAATCTAATAGGTCAATGCTCTCTTTTTATAACAAACTAGAGGCCTGGTGCATGAAAATTCATGCACTGGAGGGGTAGTTCCTCAGCCCAGCCTGCCCCCTCTCACAGTCTGAGAGTCCTTAGGGTGGAAGGCGACCTGGCAATCAGGGAAAGGTGATGCCCCATCATACCTCTGCTGCTGCCACTGTCAGCAGTGCAAGCATGGGCCAGCTCTGGGTACCTTAGTCTCTAGTGGCTCTGGGCCACTGGGAAGCCACTATCAGAGGCTTGCATGCACCTTGTGCCAGCCCTGAGCAGCAGCTAGGGGCTGAGAGGACTGGGGAACTCAGAGGCAGGAGCACAAACTAGCTGGACCAGCCAGGGTCCTACTGGGGCTGAGGGGACTGGGCACCACCATCTTGTGGCTGTGGGTACCACCATCTTTGAGGGTGTGATGGTCAATTAACATATTCCATCTTTATTAGATAGGATAGTTAATACTTGCTTAATAGCCTGAAATTAAACTTACAGATAACTAACCTGTCTACACACCTAACTTCTAAAGAACCAATATGCCAAACCTGTCATATATATGAGAGTAATTTATAATAAAATAATATCTATTTCAATATGAAAATGTGTTCATAAACACTATAAAGACATAATTAAATATTTCATCTTTATGTAGAACCACTGTAAATGTGACAACAAATGCAGACTAATAGAAGAGTATTCTTTTGGAAACTCAAATGCCACAAATGGTGATGTTTACAGAACCTCCAACATGATTTTCCAAAATGGCAAACCTCAGGTAAAATTCTGAACAGAGAACTGTAACAGTGAAAAACTGTAACTCACTTCCCTATTCTTTTGACATTGTTTCTGCAAATACTGACTCTAGCATGTAGCTTGTAGATAAACAGCATGTTTGTATAAGAATTCTAGGAACTAACTTCAGCAGATATACATTCCGACCTTCAGTCATCTCCGTTCCAGGAGATTGCTGACCTTCAAATGTAAAACCAAGATGACGTAGACACAGGATGGTGCACATCAGATCATCTCTTGACCAATTTCCAGGTCTTTATCGGAATGGACTGTGCCGGCCTGCACGTAAAGGACTTTTCAACCCCACCCCTTGATTTTGTCCTACTCTCCCTCCACCTCTTTATAAAAACCTCTGCCTGCACTAAGATATGGAGATGGGATTTTTGACAAGAGTCTCCATCTCCTCGGGGAAGCAGCATTTGAATAAAGCCTTTTTCTTTGTTCACCAGCGTCTGTCTAATGCGTTTGGTTTGGGGGGCAGCTGAACTTGGATTCCGGTTACAGTGCCACCTCCCCTCGATTTACAAGATAGTTGCATTTCTGGAAAATCAGGTGTTGATTAAAACCGTGCAAAAATATTTTGTATTTATATATAAATAGAGTTGGGTTCTAGGCTCAGATCATTATAAACATATTTCTCACCTTCAAGGATGTCCAAAATATTCAAAGGTCATGAAGAAGGCACACAAGGGGACATTTTGTGGGGATGAGAATGTTTTATACCTTCATGGTACATGTGTGTACACATCGGTCAAAACTCATAAAACTGTACACGGATGCATTTTATTTTATATAAATTATCTTGAAATTGATTTAAAAAAAGTTATGTAGAATGAGAGATAATTATTTATAGTGGGAATTTGTGGAATGGGAAGCCACTAGAGTGCTTTGAACAGAAGAATAATAGGATCTGACATGTTTTAAAAAGTCTGTTCTGACCTTTGGGGCAGACGCAGGCCAAGGCCAATGCAGAGAGACCAGTTAGAAGACTAATTATCATAAAAGGCGATGAGAGATGATAGTGGCTAGATCTAGGGGGTAGCAAAGTGATAATCATCAAATGTATCGGAAAAGATGTTTGAAATTCCAAACAAACCCCTTCCACCACCACCCCTAAGAACATGTAGAAAACAGAAGGTGCTAAAAAACTTAGATTCAAAGAAGTAAAGAGTAGTAATTTCCATTATTCTTAACAATATTCATATAACACTCATTCATTATTCAGTGTAACTAAAAACCACTTTGGGGCTCTAGTTGTGTCATTTTTTTAATAATGTTGAATGTGCATGCACTAGTTTGTTTGTTTGTTTGTTTTAATATATTTTATTGATTTTTTACAGAGGGGAAGGGAGAGGGATAGAGAGCTAGAAACGTCGTCAATGAGAGAGAAACATCGACCAGCCGCCTCCTGCACACCCCCTGCTGGGGATGTGCCCGCAACCAATGTACATGTCCCTGACCACAATCGAACCCGGGACCCCCCAGTCCGCAGGCCGACGCTCTATCCACTGAGCCAAACCGGTTTTGGCTAGTTGTGTCATTTTATATCTAATATAGTAAGACATTATTTTCTGATGAAATGTGAAATTCAGCAAAAATGTTTTTTTAAAAACTTTACCTCAGAAAGTATATTTCTTGCCTAAGTAACATATTTTACCTTGGCCATTTCTTTGATAATTCAGATCTTGTAATACCTTAAGCTCAGTGTAAGGAACATTAGTTTGTCACTTGAGAGCCTTTGTAAGTACAGAAATTTAGGAGATTATGCTGGATTTGTTTTAAAACTAGAATTTACTAATATGAATTTTTTAAGATCTGAGATTGCAGATGATTTCTTATGATTTTCCTATACTTTTAAAACTGGAGGGCAGTTAATTGAAGATCTGGATAGTTTACCCCAGGCACACTATAAAGTTTATACTTAATGTTCAAATACTTCCCTTAAAAATATCAGAAAAGTATTTGTGAATGAAATTATTTCTGGGGTTGCTTCAAAACAATCCAGTGCGGAGAGGGAGTATAAGGAATTTAGATGAAACAAGAATGGCCCTATGTTGATAATTGTTGAAGTTGATTAATGAGTAATGGTGATTCACTTCACTATTCTCTTTTATAAATTAAAAATTTTCCATAATAAAAAGATTAAAAAGGGAAGTTATTGTTGAATGGGTGTAGGACTACAAAGGCATCTTGATTCTCTCTGTAATGTTTCGTTACTTAAATAAAATCTAAGGTAAATATGACAAAATACTGGGATTCGAAATAAAACTACACTAAGTGAAAGAGGCCAGACACAAGAGGGCATATTGTTTGGTTCCATTTATGTGAAATATCCAAAATAGGTCAATCCATAGAGACAGAGCAGGCTGGTGGTTGCCAGGAGTTGGGAGGATGGAGGTACAGGGAGCAACTGTTTACTGTGTATGGGCTCTCCTTTTGGAGTCATGGAGATGTTCTAGATTGATAGAGGTGAGGTGGTGGCTGTATAACATTCTGAATGTACCAAATGCCTCTGAATTGTTCATTTTAAAATGGGTAATTTTATGTTATGTCAAGTTCACTTCCAGTTAAAACTAAATCTAAGAAAGGGGAAAATTTAAGGAGTGGTATTTATTGAAAAGGGTCAAATACCACAGAGAAGTAGAGAAGGATGTAAATTACGATGTCATTAGACCTGGCAGGCCCTTTTAGGAGAAGTGTGCCAGTAGCCAGATTGTTATGGGTTGCAATAGACAGCTCTGTGCAATGGCTTAAGGGAGTCTTGAAGCATTTTGTAGGGTAAGGAGAGTCAGTGGAGCCGAAACCGGTTTGGCTCAGTGGATAGAGCGTCGGCCTGTGTACTGAAGGGTCCCGGGTTTGATTTCGGTCAAGGGCATGTAATTTGGTTGCAGGCACATCCCTGGTAGGGGATGTGCAGGAGGCAGCTGGTCGATGTCTCTCTCTCATAGATGTTTCTAGCTCTCTATCTCTCTCTCTTGCTCTCTGTAAAAAACCAATTTAAAAATGTATATATATATGAGAGTCAGTGGAGAGGGAAAGATTGCAGATAGATATAGGAGAGGAGATATTTGTATAGCAAGACTAGAAAGATATAAAAGAGGATACAGAGGGGTTAGCCTCAGAAAGGGTTACAAATATTAACATTGGAGAGAAACAAATAAGTATAGAGATAAGTCTATGATTTCCAAATTTCACTCGGAAAGAGAAGTGACTGAGTTGACACTTGATAACTCCTATTTTCTCTAGGAATGAGGAAGCAGGGGGTAGGGCTTGAGGAGTCACGGGAGTTCACCAGGAATGAATAACAAGGCTGCCTGAGCTGTGAGGGCTTTAGTGGAAATCATAAATATCTTCCCCAGCCCCATTCCACACAAATCCACAAGTGAAAAAGCTAATAGTTCAAAGCACTGTATAATTAATATTGTCCCACAAATTGTTAATCAGAAATAAAATGACTGCATAGTACTATCTGTAGGACACATGATACTGGATTCGTGACTTATTATGAATATACTTAAAATAGTCTTTATGTAATGTGCAACAGAAAGATTAGTCAGGGATAATTGGAGAAAGAGCAGATCGAAATCTATTGAGGAAACATTAAATATCAAACATTCAAATAGGAAAAGGAAATGAAAGATCTCAGGAGATAAGTGACTATTAAGGAAAGATAATAGCAAATATTTCACTAAAATTTTGAAATAATGGAACTACTTAAAAATTGATAAGAAGAGGGTAGATAACAGTTGCCTTGGTGAATTACATAACTATTTCTTTGAGAAAGAAGGAAATAAATGCCTTAAAGTTTACAATAAATTATCCTTAAAGTTTTGTTGTTGTTAACCCTAGCGGGGTAGCACAGTTGATTAGAGTATTGTCCCAAACACCAAAATTACAGGTTCATACAAGAATCAACCAATGAATAAATAAATAAGTGGAACAACAAGTCAATGTTTCTCTTTTTCTCTCAAGAAT
This sequence comes from Pipistrellus kuhlii, assembly GCF_014108245.1. Classification (NCBI taxonomy): domain Eukaryota; kingdom Metazoa; phylum Chordata; class Mammalia; order Chiroptera; family Vespertilionidae; genus Pipistrellus; species Pipistrellus kuhlii. The sequence goes on along the minus strand of NW_023425405.1, from coordinate 48,447,224 downwards.
CAATCAATAAATTTTTTAAGTAACTAGTAGAGCATATTAAAAGGAAATTTAAAAATAAATTTAAAACTTTGTATGCTTATTAGTTGAAACTTAAGAAAAATGAGCAGCTAGCTATTCACAGTAAATGACTTTAAATACATTTTCAACTACAGGATAAACTTGAATATGTCTACAAAATGGACATCTTGAAATGTGATAGTCACTGATGAGGCAAGGTAATTATCTAATAATTCCACCGAATGAAACATATGAAAGTAATGTGCCTTGTGGAATTCATGGCATTAAAATATTTTTTTGCACAATGTGATGATAAGTCTTGGAAATAAAATCTCCCTCTATAGATTTTAGGTCTGAATATCTCCCTAACAATATTGATTATGTTTGACTTGGCTTTATAGTGGCCTACATAGAAGAATGGAAAGTTGTTTCTTTACAGAATAGTGAATGGGATAAAAAGCTAAAATCACATTGGTAGTTTAAATACAGGTGTGTGTTTTTTTTAACTGTGATAAGATATACCTAATATATTTTTTACCATTTTAATATTAAAAAAAAAATCATCAACACCTGAGGGCATACTTAGAGAGAGGGAAGTGGAGAGAGAGAAAAACAACAACAACATTCAACTGGCAACCCTCCAGTGACACTCAACCAATTGAGCCACTACAGCCAGGTAACCATGTTTAAGTACACACAGTTCAGTGACATTAAGTCCATTCACATTGTTGTGCAACCATCACCACTATCCATCTGGAGTACTTTTTTTTTTTTTTAATCATCCCAAGCAATATAACTTATTTACTTATATTGTGGTAAAAATACAAAATTTGCCTTCTTAACTAATTTTACGTATGTAGTCCAACAATGTTAAGTATATTCACATTGTTATGAAACAGATCTCCAGAACTTTTCTATCTTGCAAGACTGAAAACCTATACCCATTAAACAATAACTACGCTTTCTCCCCAGCCCCTGGTAACCACCATTCTACTTTATGTTTCTATGAATTGACTACTTTAGATATCTTGTATAAGTGGAATCACAATTTTATTTTTCTCCAGAAATAACAGACATATATTACTGTGTAAATTTAAGGTGCACAGCATGATGGTGTGACTTATATGTATTATGAAATTATTACCACAATTCAGGGTGCTGCAAAAGGAGGTTTACAGTTATTTGTATGAAAAATAATACAAAAATTAATAATAATAATAATACAAGAATAAACTCTATTTGGTGTACTCAAAACTATAAACCTATTTTTGCCCAAACCTGTAGGTTCAGCTAACATCCATCATCCCAATAAAATAAATAAGAAAAATTTTTTCTCTTCTTATGAGAATTCTTAGAATCTACTCTTTTAAAAACTTCCTTATAAATCATACAGCAATGTTAGCTATAGTCGTCATGATGTACATTACACCTTTAGTACTTATTTATCTTTTAATTAGAAGTTTATTTATACCTTTTGACCTCCTTTCTCCAATTCTGCCTCTTCCTACCCAAGTCTAATATATTTTTCTATGAGTTTCTTTTTTCAGTTTTCACATATAAGTGAGATCATACAGTATTTGTTTTTACCTACAATTTATTTTTAATCTAAAATATTAGCAGTTACTGAATGAAATTGCTTGTTTTCTCCTGGAGCATTTTGATGATAGTTGAGCTTGAGCTCAATCAATAAACTGAATGAATTATATGTGCAATCATGTTTCACAGCCCTTGTTAATGATCCAGTCCTGAATACAGAAACTAAATGTCATCAGGTTGAAGAATCACTAATTAAATGCTCAGGTAGTACTTGACTTTGAAATTATTTTTAAAATATTAATTTTTTTCTTTGAATATTAAATGAAACAGCATAGGGAACATGAGATAGAAAATTTAGAGAAGAGTGTAGATGTAATGACCATATTCTTCTGCAGTTAGTATTTATTATTACACTTTAGCATTTAGCCTTTGTTGTGCAACCCTTAAGTTTTCATTGAGTGGAGAGCCTCATGGGTTTTGGTTCCAGCTTTGCCCTCTGTATGACCTTTGTTAATCTTTTCATTTCCTTAAATTTAGGCATTATTATCCCAACTAAAATTCTAATGCATAAAGGTGGAGATAATACCTGGTCCACCTACTTTAGTTATGAGAATAAACAGAGAGTATCACATGAAAAATCTCTGAAATATTAGCTTGAGAAATACATAGTGCTATAGTTAATCTTTTCCAACCTCCTCTCCATGTTATATACCTTTCTCCTGACGAAAAAGTTGTGTTCCTTTATTCCCCGAGTCCCTATCTATTGAATAACACATTTCAATAATAAACTCACAATTAACAATTGGTCAACAGCTTTTTTTGCTATGACTAGGTCTAGGAATGAGGGAGTAAGGGATACCAAGAATAAACTAGAGAAGAATCTCCCTCCCTTCTTTCTTATTCACTCTCCCATAACTTCCCAGCTAGGAGTCTAATTTGGGAGTATAGAGAGTGCTGAGGGGTGTAGAATGAAATGACAAGTTAATATTAGAAATGTTACGTTGGGAGAATCTCAGATTTGAATCCTCATCTGTAGTTTCACTTAAATTACAACAGGTATAAAAGCATTGTGACTCAGTGGTTTATGCAACAAGCTGGAAACTCAAGACCTGTGGGTTCTGGCCATGAGACTGACATCTGTTTTTTTACAAGTGAACTGGCCAAATTACTTCCCAAGGTTGTTAAAAAAAAAAATAAAAAAAATAAAATAAAAAAAATAGAACTCACAAAGAGTTGTAATGCCATATAAACTGTAAAAAAGGTAGCTTTTATGAGAGAATAGATGTGAAAATACTCCAAAAGTTAAATTCATTCTTTATATAGATATAAAGCATTACTTTTATCTGAGCTCGAGGAGAAAGGGACATTGTGAATATGAAACAGGTGGGTAATTCCGAAACCTCTTTTTGATTATTAGCTTTAAACACCCACTCAAACCTTCACAAAAGATCTAAGAAGAGAGATTTTTGAAAATGGTATTTGGCTTTCTTCTCAGCCCTCGTGTATTTACCCAGAATGCAGGTGATTTGTGTGTAGGGAATGAGCCTAAAAAGAGGCAAGATACAAATACACTAATTCTGAAACACACCTCAAGACAGCACCAGGCAGCTTTCCTAGAAGATGAAACTGAGGCTTAGAGAAGTGAAAAAACTTTCCCGGAATAAGAAATGAAGTGGGTGTTTGAATCGCTCTCACATCAGAGCCCGTGCTCTTTATTATTGCCCTATTTTGTTTCAAGAAAATCAAAATTTATTTGTGGAATAAAAAATGTCAACCAAACCTGTCCTGGAAGTTATGAGGAAGTCAAGCTGTTCCTGGGATTCTCCCCATCTCTGCCATGGCTACATGGGTTACTATCATGACATCTCTACATATCTCTGCATGCCTGCTTAACACTCCTTTCCTGACTAACCAGATTCTTTACACTTTCTACTCTCCCACAAGGCTTCAGCCTGCCAAATCCCCAACTCTACTCCACGGCATTCGGCTTTTGCCCTTGCACCTTAATGACTTACTTTCTCTAGGTGTCCTAGTTCACATTCTAGAGAGAACTGATTGGATCAGATCATGCTTCTACTCTAGGCAATGGATTGCTGGCCAGTCTGCATAGATTGGTTAACTTGGTCAAGTGACCAAACCCTAGGCTGTGGCTAAGGCTGAGCAGGACGGCCAAGTTCCTTGAGAACTGTAGTATAAGTAGGTGCGAATTCTGAAACTAAGCCTGTGCCATTAAAAAAAAAAAAATTGCCAAATAACATCTGTCTTTTTTCTTTTATTTGTATATTTCTATGAAAGATACTGGCATTCTTTTTCTCACCCCTATTCAAAGTCTAAACATGTTTAAAATAAATTGATTTAATTTTGTTGTAAAAGTAACACACACAGTAAAAGTTGTTTCTTTTCTACTAAAGATTTTCAAGGCCCTCCTAGGGGTGACTACAGGTAAGATTTTGAAGTATCCTTCAGAAAAATTCTATGTATGTTCAAGCATTTTATCCATATTCCAATGTACATAAGTGGAAGAATGCCACACACGTATCTAGCTTTCCTCATTTAATAAACAGATCTTATAGCCTCTTCCACAGCAACATTGTTTTTTTTTATTTTTAAAAAGTATAATAGAACTTAATTATATACATGTGATTTTGTTTTTCAACCAGTGTCCTTTTGATAGGCAAGTATGTTGTTTCCACTCTTTCCATTACATATAAGGCTGCAATAAGCATTTATGTTTGTACACAGTAAATATTACCTATAAATTTTTCAGTCAAAGCATGCATAACACACTTATTGACAAATTGTTTCTAAAAATGTTGTGCTCAGTGAATAAAGCATTGGCCTGTGGACTGATCAAGGCCACATACCAATTTCTTTTACCATCTGTGTATGAAGGTCTCCATTTGCCCATACCATGCACTGTTAAAGTCTGTTAAACTTTCCGCCAACCTGGTAATTTCATCTACCTTCCTTCTTGCCCACTAAGTCAGTCACCTTGTTCTGTGATTTCTGTCTCTTTCATGTCTACCTGCATCTTTTTAAAAGCTAATTTTTTTTGGTGGGGGAGGGAAAGGAGGGTTGGTTAATCCTCACCAGAGGATATCTTTCCATTGAGTTTTAGGAAGCGGAAGAGTCAGAGAGAAAAAGAAATATTGATGTGAGAGAGGCACACCAATTGGTTGCCTCCCACATGCAACTGAGGTATGTGGCCTTGATCAGTCCACAGGCCAATGCTTTATTCACTGAGCCAAACTTGCTAGAGCTATCTGCATCTTTCTCTTTTTTTCTTTTAGCCTTGTCAAAACAGGACCACCAAAAATGTTGGTTGCCTCCCACCACCAAAAAAAAAAAAAAAAAAAAAGGGAGATTATCTGTGTCTTTCTAATTGCAGTGTTATGAATTTAGTTTCAGCTTTTATTGCTTCATGTACTGGCCTTCAATATATCTCATATTCTCTTCCCTTAATAATTCACAATCTACCCAAAGGTGACAGATTAATATTTTGCAAATTTTGCTTCTATTCTCAAAAAATTTTGGTGGCTCCCACTGCCAAAAGTAACAACTTCAAATCCTTAGCCAGATATTCAATGTTCACCAGAGTTCAGTCCCAGTCTACTTCTAAACATTGATCTGGGAAATGGGCCTACCACTGATATTCCCTATTTTAACCAAATTCACTGACCAATCTGATCTATAAAAACTGTTTGTAGGTCTATGTCCACGAATCAAATCCTTCACTACTGTCACATTATCACAAGTTTATAGTCCTTAGTGAAAGGCAGAATGGTGTTGTAGTAAGAGCAAAAACGATATGCGTTCTCATGTTTTGGCTCCACTAAGAATATGCTGGGAGACCTTGGGGCAAACCACTTTCTTTGTAAAATGGATGATTAGACTAGGATACTCTCTGATTGCTAGATTTACAAAGATGTACAAAGACAAAGTCCATTCTAACGGAGAAAAGTCTATTCAGTTCAAAGTGTTTCGAATGTCAAGGCAAGAAGACTAACTCCTGTTCAGTTCAGCATACACTGGGCCCCACCATAAGCGTGGTGTTTGTACAGTATTAGGAGGCATTTTGAATCTCAGGCATTCACTCGCCAGGGGTCTAGATCTGCAAAAAACACAAGTCCTTGCACTCAAGAGGCAGTGTCATGTCTCTTGGCTGTAGCCATTCGCAAAAGCAGCAAGGTCTAATTGCCATCAGCAGTCCCAGCAGCTGACAGGACTACAGTTCCCAGCATGCCTCTTCCCACCTCCGCCCCCTCTCGCCCCGCCCCGCCCCGCCCGCCCGCCGGATCTTGTAGTCCCGGCCCAAGGCAGGTGGCGGTGCAGAAGCACCCGAGAAATACGCTTTTCCCACCTAGCCGGCGGGAAGACCGCAAATTCCATCCCTTAGCCCGGCTGACTAGGGTCTGCCCTGCCCTGAGTCGCATTTCCTCCCTCCGCCCAGCTCTCCGCCCAGCCAGAGCTTCCCGGTCGAAACCCGCCCCGGAAGTGGGATCAAGTCGTCCAGACGACGGGCGAGGTCGCCTTTCCAGCCAATCCCAAACCGGCTGGGGCAGGCGGGGCGGGGCCAGGAGGCGGAGCGGGCGGGGGCGGAGCGACGTGGCGTCGTGCTTGGGGGCGGAGCCGAACGAACGCGGGGCCCCGCGTCTGGGTGGCGGCGGCCGGGGGCGCGCCCGTGGGGAGAGGCGGCGGCGGCGGCGGCTGCTCGTGGGGAGGGAGGGGGGAGTAAAAAGGAAGAACCGGGAAAGGGGGGGGGGGGGCGGCGCAGGGCGAGCGGAGAGCCGTGTTCCTGAGGCGGTGGCGGCGTCTCGGACGGAGGAGGCGGCGGCGGAGGGCGGGGAAGGAGGATGGAGCAAGCTGGGGGTTGGGGCTGGCGCTAGCTGCCGCGTCCTGGGGGAGAGAGCGGCGGCTGCTTCTGGAAGTTGTAGGGTCGGTGCCGGGCCGGTGCGGCCGCCGGGAGCGGCGGGGAGGAGGAGGAGGAGGAGGAGGAGGAGGAGGAGGCAGCAGCGGGGGGTTAGCCAGCGGGGGGCCGCGCGGGAGAAGGGCGAGCCGGGGGCAGCGAGCTGGGGAAGACGGAGGAGCGGGCTCTGCGCCGGGCGGGCGGGCGGCGGCGGGGCGGCCAGCAGCCGCCGCAGCCGGGGGGACGCGGGAGGATGGAGCAAGTGGAGATCCTGAGGAAATTCATCCAGAGGGTCCAGGCCATGAAGAGTCCGGACCACAATGGGGAGGACAACTTCGCTCGGGACTTCATGGTGAGTCCTTCCCCTTCCCGCGTTGTGGAGCCTCCACTTCGCCGGCACCGGAGCCTCCCGCCGCCGCCGGGGCCGGGGCCGGGGCCGGGCCGGGCGGCCGGCGCTTTGTGTGCGACGGCGGGGCGGAGAGGCGCGCAGCCAGCCACCCACCCACCCCGGGGCCCGGGGGGTCCCGGAGGCCTCCGCCCCTCGGCCGCCTTCCCCTCCTCCCGCGGCCGCGGCCAGCTCCGCCGGCGCTCGGGGCGCCGAGGGAGAGGCCACCGGGCCGATCTGCAGCCGCCGCCGACCACCTATTGTTTCTGGTGCCGGGGATCGGAGGCGAGTGAGGTCTCTGGTCCCCTCCCCGTCCAACCTGTCCCTCCCGGGAGCACCCAGGCCGGTGTCTGCTTAGGGAGCGGGTCGCGCCTGGTGGGGGAACCGGGGCGTGGAGGCTGGCATTCCTAGGCGGGGTCCCCGGACTCAAGGCTGCGGTCTCATCGGCGGGCGAGGTACGAGTTCCGCGAATGGTTACGTATCTCAACCGCCTGGGAGGGAGGGAGGGAGCGAGAGGATGGTCTCTGAGGGGTCTCGGGGTTTGCCTAATTCCCATGGATCCCTCGGTCCGGGATCTCTGTCTCGGCTCCTGGGAACCTGATCGGAGACAGAATCGGGGTCCGAGTGACTGTAGGTGGAGGGTGTGTGTGTGTGTGTGTGTGTGTGTGTGTGAGTGTGAGTGAGGCTTATCCCGGAGGAAACCTTCAGGCTCCCCAGGGGCTATTGCCGAAGGCGGAGGGGATGTGACTATCACTTCCTATCCGGGGTGGGGGTGGGGAGCTCGGGAACAATAGTCCTGGCGGGGCGGAGGCGACGTTGCGGGCCGGAGCCCGGAGCCGGGAGATAACCTTCGCCGCCTTCCCCCTTTTCCTCCCCCCCCCCCCCCCCCTTTCCGCCTTCTGCTGGTGCTGGCGGGCCGGGAAGGAGGTGAAAAGGCTATAGTTTGTGAAATCGGTCTATAGAAACATCCCGTGGAGGCGTTCAGGTCCGAAGGCGTGGGACCCGAAGTCGACTTCCTACATTGCCGGCCGCAATCCCCCCCACCCCCCCTCTCCGCCTCCCCCCTTATTTTCCTGCCGGACAAACGTTCCTTTAGGGCTGTTTCCCGGCTCAGGAGGCGGTGGTTGCGGCGGCTGCTCCTACGGATGTTGCGCAAGAGCGGGGCGTTGGAAGCCCTGGAGGTCTGGGGCATGGAAAAGGAAGTGGGGCTCGGGGAAGCGGTTCCTGCGTTTAGCCTTGGCGGGATTTGGGAGTGGGAAGTCAGCTAGGGGGAATTGTGCTCCCGAGCAAAGGGCATCCCAAGAATAACCGTTTAACCCCCCTATCTTTTTTTTTTTTTTTTTTTGGATTGTGAAAAGTGTACACAGCTAATGCACAGAACATTAGCGAGCAGCAAACATTGTTTCGTTTTTTGCTTCAAAGGAGTTTTAATTGTTTACAAGGTGCAGGTGAAATGGCTTTTAGTAACTTTCCCACATGTTAAAGAGACTTCGGTCTAGGAAAGCGTTAGCGTTAAGATGAATGAATACCTTATGGATCCACAGTGCTGCTGAGCTTTGTGATTCCCGCCTTTCTAGACCAGTAATAGAGGACAGGAGTAAGGTTTGGTTAATATCTTTGGACGTTGGAAAAATATATTTAAATAACCTATGCTTGTTTTAAGCATTTTTCTCTTAACATTTAGCTTATGTATTTTTTTTAATGTACTTTTTGATCAGAGAAGGGTAAAGAAAAGAGGACTTTTCCCTTAATACCGAGAATTTTGATGGTGATGGTGTCTTTGAATAGTATCAATCCTTGGATGAAGACCCCGTTTTACTATAGCAAAATAGAATAATATATTTGCTTAGAATATTTAAAACACTTAAAACTAGTCTTTTGCAGGCTTATTTTGGTTATGGAAGGATAAGAGGTGAGGTCTTTGGCCACATCTTTGCATGCTAGTTGTCTTGTTATCCCTAGACATATCCTGTCAGGAAGGAGCATTGTCTGGTGATGAGCACCACTAGGACAGGTGCCCAGTCTCTGAATTGTACTGGGAAGTAGCTCTAGGGTTCATGCTTTAGGGATGAGTCAGGAATTCCTATTGAAAATTTCATTTCTCAAGGACTGAACGAGTTTTCCTTTTCCTTCCATAATACCTAGGAATAGGAGGCGATTTTACATTTGAGATTTGATGACTAAGGCCATTATTTTGTAGTGCTTGCTTTTAATTCCCTGACTTGATAAGCAATAGCTATAATTAAATGCTGCTAGTTGGTGCTCCTTTTCCCCTTGTCCGGAAGATTGGAGGGAAACTGTACCTCTGCCATAGAGCGATAATAGTCTATAACATAGAATAGAAGATTAGCTTATTTTAGCATTTTAGAACGGAGCCTTAGATATAATCTGGCTAGTATAATCCTATTCAGTTATAATGTTCATCATTTCCAATCTGGAAATTATCTTCTATAATAATAAAATCGTAATATGCTAATCAGACCGGACATTTCTCCCGGACAACCTTCTGGACGAAGCTGTGGCTGCGTGGCTGTGAGGGAAGCCTGGGTCTTGGGTGTGGAGGGAAGCTGGTGCCGGCAGCTGGGGGAAGGAAGGCCTACTCCTGCACGAATTTCAAACCCCTGGCCTCTAGTAGAATAATAATTAAAATAATGCTCTCCTCTTCGAAAAGCATCTGAACTGTGCTCTTTTGCCCTCGCCGGTTTTACTCAGTGGATAGAGCATTGGCCTGTGGATTGAAGGGTCCCAGGTTCGGTTCTGGCCAAGGGTACATGCCCAGTTTTCGTACTCTGTCCCCAGTGTGTGGTCGGCAGGAGGTAGCCAATCAACGATTCTCTCTCATCATTAATGTTTCTGTCTATCCCTTCCTCTCTAAAATCAATTAAAAATAAATTTGCCCTTTCCATTTTTCTATCCAGCCTTTCTATAGTCCAGCGAATTTTCAACCTTTTTCATCTTGTGGTATATAAACTATTTACTAAAATTCTGCAGCACATCAAAAAATATATATTTTTTGACAAAAATGGTTTAATTTTGATTTCATTCACACCAGATGGCTATTGTTCTGTTGGTGGTTGTCATTTTTAAATTTGACAGTTGAAGGGAAAAGAGGTCAGTGCCCCTGACTAAATAGGTATTCCTTGTCTTAAAAATTTTTGTAGTGCTCTGGTTGAAAATCGCAGCAATAGTCCCATTACCAAAAGGCTATCTTTTTTAATGTTTTAAAAAATAGCTGTATAACATTTTAATTTATGCAAATAGGCTTGAACTATATATACCCTGTTTCCCCGAAAATAAGACAGTGTCTTATATTAATTTTTTCTCCCAAAGTTGCACTAGGTCTTGTTTTCAGGGGATGTCTTATCTTTCCATGTGCTAGGTCTTATTTTCGGAGAAACACGGTACTAGTTTATATCTTACTTTAGACATGGGTTTATAAGTATATGTAGATCAGTATAGTTCCTTTTAAAAATTTTACTAAAGTACAGTTGACAGCAGTAAGTCTATTAATGTTTTCTTTTTTATAAAATACATTTTATTGATTTCAGAATGTAAGTGAGAGGGAGAGAGCAAAACATCGATGATGAGAGAGAAACATTGATCGGCTGCCTGCTGTATGCAGCTCCTGGGATTGCGTCTACAAGTTGGACTCAGCCCCTGATGGGAATCAAACCTGTGACCTCTTGGTTCTTGGGCCAATGAGGCTGGGCTTGTCTGATAATGTTTTCGTGCTTCTCTGTGTCCATACCTCATATGTCATTTTATATTCTTGGTTGTTTTTTTCAACTTAACATTTTGATCATTTGAAAAAAATGGTTTTAAGCTGCTTCATAATATTTCACCTGGCAGCTAATGTTAACCATTTCCTTGTGGTTGAATGTTTAGACCATTTATTTTCTGCTCTTTTTTTTTTAATATATATATTTTATTGATTTTTGTACAGAGAGGAAGGGAGAGAGATAGTCAGAAACATCAATGAGAGAGAGTCATCGATCAGCTGCCTCCTGCATCCCCCCCCACTGGGGATATGCCCGCAACCAAGGTACATGCCCTTGACCGGAATTGAACCCAGAGCCCTTCAGTCCCCAGGCCGATGCTCTATCCATTGAGCCAAACCGGTCCCGGCTATTTTCTGCTCTTACCGTATTTTTCGGACCATAAGACGCACTTTTTCCCCCCCAGAAGTGGGGGAAAAAGTCCCTGCGTCTTATGGTCCAAATATAGCCTACACATATACTTTTAAAAAAAAGTTTTTTTACTTGCCCGGCTCTGTGTGGTCTCTGTGTGCTTGCCCAGCTCTAAAATGGTTCTAAATGCTGCTGTTTACAGGGTTGATTACATGTGTTTATGACTGTGATGTTGGGTTTTAATGCACATAAAATATTTTAGGACACTATTTGTTTCAGAATCTTTTTTTCTTCATTTCCCTTCTCTAAAAACTGGTGCGTCTTATGGTCCGGAGCGTCTTATGGTCCGAAAAATACGGTATATATCATACTTCTGTACTGAACATTTATGCATAAAACTGTATTTTTGGCTGAACCGGGTTTGGCTCAGTGGATAGAGCGTTGGCCTGGGGACTGCCTTCAGGTTCCCAACTCTCTGTACCTCTCCCTTCCTGTCTGTAAAAAAACAACAACAATAAAATATATTCAAAAGTATTAAAAAAAGAACACCAAAAACTTTATTTTGGATTATTGCATAAGATATCTTCTAGTACTGGAAGTAAACATTTAACACACATTTATAAGTAATTTTTTTTAAAAGAAATGTCATTTGTACAACAGTCAGTAATATACAAGTGTTCATACAATTATCTTGATCTTTGATAATTTGATGGTTGGAAATGGTATTTTGTTTTAATTTGAATTTCTTATGTTTTAATTTGACTTTCCTGATGATTAGTGAGGGAAGAAATTTTTCCATCTGTCATTAACTAGTCTTTGAGTTGTCACACCTGTCTTTTACTCCCATCTCTGCCATAGGTTAACTACCTGACTTTGGGCAGGCCACTTAACAGAAAATGAAATGACTGAGTTCTCCCAACTTTAAAAAAAGAAGAATGTACCTCCTTTACGGAGCTGAAGTATGGGACTCATATTTCATTTAACAAATTATTGTGCTAAGGTCTATATGTCTTCATAGTTGAAGATAACTAGAGATAGAAGGAAAGAAGTATTTGGGCTTTTGTTTTTAGTAATTTTCTTTGGCTTTTTAAAGTTTTTTCATGTCTAATCTCAAATAGATTTGTTCTGATCAGAGTAAAGTTTAATGTGCTTTTGATGTGAATTTCAAGGGATGTAGGCTATAAAAATGTTTTTGCAAATAGTAATTCTGAAAGCTGCTCAAAACCAGTTTGCTTGCTTTGTTATGATTAAATAATTATTGTATTGTTTTTATTTTACTACAGAATGTTAGTGATTTTATAAATCATTTTAAGTAGAAAGGAAATTAGCATTTTTCTGTTTAAAAATATATTTTTTTATTGATTTCAAAGAGGAAGGGAGAGGGAGAGATAGAAACATCAATAATGAGAGAGAATAGCCGAAACTGGTTTGGCTCAGTGGATAGAGCGTCAGTCTGCAGACTGAAAGGTCCCAGGTTCGATTCTGGTCAAGGGCATGTACATTGGTTGTGGGCACATCCCCTGTAGGGGGTGTGCAAGAGGCAGCTGGTCGATGTTTCTCTCATCTACGTTTCTAGCTATCTCTCTCCCTTCCTCTCTGTAAAAAATCAATAAAATAAAAAATAAAAAAATGAGAGAGAATAATTAATTGGCTTCTTCCTGCATGCACCCCACTGGGAATTGCCATGCACCCCTGGCATGTGCCTTGACCAGGAATCAAACCGTGATCCCTGGTTTATGCTCAACCATTGAGCAACACTGGCCAGGCAGAAATTAACATTTTCCTACCTACTATATACTAAATGTATATATATTTAAAAATATTTTTATTGATTTCAGAGAGGAAGGGAAAGGGAGAGAGAAAGAAATACCATTGATTGGTTGCCTCCTGCACGCCCCCCACTGAGGATTGAGCCCGCATCCTGAGCATGTGCCCTTGACCAGAAGCAAACCCAGGACCCTTCAGTCTGCAGACTGACACTAGCCACCGAGCCAAACCAGGTAGGGCTGCCAGATATTTTGCAGTCTTTTTTTTAATTCTTTATTGTTGAAAGTATTATATATGTCGTCCCCCCCCCCCCTATTGACCTCTCCCGGGCCCCTCCCACCCCTTAGCACATGCCCTCAGCCCCCTACTGTCTGTCCATTGGTTGTGCTTATATGTATGCATACAAGTCCTTTGGTTGATCTTTTATCCCCCACCCCCGACCCTCCCCTGCCTTCTCTCTGAGGTTTGCCAGTTTGTCTGATGTTTCTATGTCTCTAGATCTATTTTTGTTCATCAGTTTATGTTCATTATATTCTACAAATGAGTGAGATCATGTGATACTTATCTTTCTCTGACTGGCTTATTTTGCTTAGCATAATGCTCTTCAGGTCCATTCATGCTGTTGTGAATGCTAAAAGTTCTTTCTTTTTTACAGCAGCATAGTATTCTATTGTATAGATGTACCAGTTTTTTAATCCCCTCATCTGCTGATGGGCACTTAGGCTGTTTCCAAATTTTAGCTATTGGAAATCGTGCTGCTATGAACACAGGGGCATATATATTCTTTCTGATTGGTGTTTCTGTTTTCTTGGGATACATTCCTAGAAGTGGGATTACTGGGTCAAATGGCAGTTTCATATTTAATTATTTGAGGAAACTCCATACTGTTTTCCACAGTGGCTGCACCAGTCTGCATTCCCGCCAGCAGTATTCGAGGGTTCCTATTTTACAGTCTTTTTTCCTTTTTAATATAATATATTTTATTGATTTTTTTTTTACAAAGAGGAAGGGAGAGGGATAGAGAGTTAGAAACATCGATGAGAGAGAAACATCTATCAGCTGCCTCCTAAACACTCCCCACTGGGAATGTGCCCTCAACCAAGGTATATGCCCTTGACCAGAATTGAACTTGGGACCCTTGAGTCTGCAGGCCTGACGCTCTATCCACTAAGCCAAACCAGTTAGGGCTATTTTACAGTCTTACTGAACAAATCAACAATTTATGAGATAGATAAAACATGTATTCTACAGATGAGGAAACAGTCTGGGAAGTATCTTGCCTCACTTTAAAACCTCTGTTCTTTTATCCAGTTTTTCCAGATTGCATCTGAGGTCCCTAAGGACCTGGCTGGGACTAAGTTAGTGGTGGTGGTGGTGGTGGTGGTGAGGGGGGGGCAAAACAGCATACAGTGAAGGTTTTAAATTTGAAATGTTTAGGGAGGGATAGATAATCGGCTATAAGTAGTGCAACAGTTCTCATACCTTTTGGTCTCAAGAGTCCTTTACAATCTTAAAATTATTGAGGACCCTGAAGAGTTATCTATTTACTACATTAGAGATTACAAGTATTTAAAAAATAATTTACTTTCAAATAGTGATATTAAACCCATTCAATTGTAACTTATATACTATATTTTAATTCAAAAAAATTAGTGTGAAGAATTGTTTTTATATTTTTGTAAATTTATTTAATATCTAGCTTAATAGAAGAGAGTTGGATTCTCATACCTACTATTATACATTCATAATGTTGCAATGTCACATCTCACACATTATCATGTGTCAGTTGCCCTCTGGAAAACTCCACTGTACACACCTAAGAAAATGAAAGTAATAAAAACTTATTACACTAATGTCTGTGCATTCTCTTATTTACAAATGAGCAAACATAACAGTATTATTAGGGAAAGAGTTGATGTCATAGGCTCTCTCCAGTGATCTTGGGTTGGGCATCCCTGAACCATACTTTGAGAACCAGGGAGGTCATAGATGGTATAGGCTAAAGGTAATGCTGAGAAAATTAGGTAGGGGGTCAGATTGTTGCATCTATGATATATTCTATTTTATATATTAGTAATAGTAATTTTTAACAGTTCTACACTGCAATTCTTAGATTCACATGGAAAGTGGGTAGGTGTGTAAAAAATATCGACAGGTTAGTTGCCAACAGTCCAGCAGTATTTCCCCGCCTCCAACTGCCACGACCTCCCTACCCCGTCTCCTTTTCCAGCCTGCTTTACTATAAGCCTTCAATTACATCATTCAGACAGGTTCTGGTAGGAAAGCTGAGTCCCTACTATAGGTCTCTGGAGAACCCCTGCCTTTTTTAAGAAAGGTAACCAGTCATCTGACAGGTTAGTGTTGTAGAAAAGTTGATTCTAATGTCAGTATGAAGGATGAATTAGCAGGTGTAGAGTAGCATTTTGGAAGTTAAACTGGAAGAAGTGAGGTGAGAGTTTGAAGTAAACCTAACTAAAACTAGTGGATCCCTGACCAGTGTGGCTCAGAGCATCGTCCTATGCACCGAAGGATCACAGGTTCGATACTGTATTGGGGCACATAGCCAGATTGAGGCTTCAATCCCTGGTGGGTGGTGCGTATAGAAGGCAACAAATCAATGTTTCTCATGTCGATGTTTCTTTCTCCCCCTCCTTTCCTCTCTGCAGAATCAGTGAAAAGTATATCCTCAGGTGAGAATTTAAGAAAATAAAGTAATGGAATAGAGAGTTTATAGGGGATCTGATAAGGATTAAGAAAGAAATCTCAATGATGGACTAGGTGTTGGTAGTATAGGAGCAAGGAGTATTGTAGTATGACTACCAGGTTTGTAGCTTGGTGTACGGTCACTCAAATTAGAAGATATTTGGTAGGATAAAGAGTAAAGGGGGGGGGGTAACAAGTAGAGGGGATCAAGCAGGACATGATGGAAGGAAGTTAGACATGTTAAAACTGAGAAGCTATACTCTGGTTTCTCTTCAGATCACATAAATCTTTTGCCTTTTACTAAAGATTTCTGTAGAGGAGAACAATTCTGAGTTTATACTCAATTTTTTGAGGCCTGTCTTTGTCAGGGCTAAAAAACAAACAAAAAACACACAACAAAACAAAAACTGAGGCACCTATGACACACCTAATAGATGTGTAGAGCTCAAGAGAGCTGACAGGATGGAGTTACAGATTTGGAAGTCATTGTATAAGCATGTAAGAGACAGTTGAAAACATGGGAGTGAGTGAGCTTATCCAGACAAGTATATAGAATAACCAACTTTAGGTTGAAGAGCGTTAGCATTTAAAGAGCAGTCCCGAAAGGAAGTACCAGTGACTTGACTTCTTAACATACAATGTTTGAGAAGGTATGATCAAAAAAGGAGGGAGGTGAACCCAAAGAATGTCAGATAACCTGAGAGAATTTGACGAAAGAAGTAGTTACCAAAGTCACATAATTCCGGGAGGACTGGTAAGGTGAGATTTAGAAAGTACCCATTTTATTTGCCAAAGAGGAGTGACTTGGTGGCTAGAAAAAGCAGTTTGGGGTTGGGGTATGGGAAGAAGCCAGATTATAGTGGGTTGTGGAGAAAAGTGAAGTGTGTATAAATTCCTTTATTTACTTTAACATTCTGAAAGTAGATGGCAGAAGTTAGAGACTGAAGGGGTACTCCCTTCACTTTAAAAAAATAGGAAAGAATATTTTTCATATATTATCTACATGTATATGCTTTTTTTTTTTAATAAAATGATTACTGTTCAAATACAATTTTTAAAGACAATGACTTGATTAATTCAAACCTCTGAATTTTTTTGTTTGTTTTTAATTTAAAATTTGGATTTGAAATGTTAGAAATGAAGGAAAGACTGAAAGCCTGGTAAGATCTTATAATGCTGCACAGATTTGATAAGTATAACAATTTTTATTAAACTTCAATATTGTAGCTTGTAGGTGTTTTAAAAATCAATAGCAACTCTGTTGAGATGTAATTCACCTAATATAAAATGCATTTATGGAAAGCTTTACAATTTCATAGTTTTTAGTATATTCCCACAATTGTGCAGTTATCACTATAATCAATTTTTATCCCCTCCCTCTCCCCAAAGAAACCCTATACACATTAGCAGTTATTCCTCCCTCCCTCCCTCTCTCCCTCCTTCTTGTCCCTAACCCTGGGCAACCACTAATATATTTTCTACCTCCATAGATTGCTTCTTCTGGACATATGTAAATGGAATCATACAAAATGAGGTGTTTTTTTAAAATATATTTTTTATTGATTTTCCACAGGGAGGAAGGGAGAGGGATAGAGAGCTAGAAACGTCGATGAGAGATAAACATCTACCAGCTGCCTCCTGCACACCCCCTACCAGGGATGTGCCCGCATCCAATGTACATGCCCTTGACCGGAATCAAACCTGGGACCTTTCAGTCCGCAGACCAATGCTCTAACCACTGAGCCAAACCGGTTTTGGCCAGAATGAGGTGTTTTGTGACTTGACTTCTTTACTTAACATACAATGTTTTCAAGGTTCCCCTGTGTTGTAGGGATCAAAAATACTTCATTCCTTTTTTATGGTTGAACTAGAGGCCCAGTGCACAAAATTTGTGCATGGGTAGGGTCCTTAGCGGCTGCCGGTTGCCAGCTGGGGCCTTCCTTTCCCCAGCTACCTGCCACCCTGGCAGGGAGGGGCTGGCTGGGGGGAGGGGCTGCCGATGTTGGCTGGCTGGTTGGTTCTGCCCCCTGGTTGAACTCCGGCTGGGGGGACAATTTGCATATTAGTCTTTTATTGTATAGGATGGCCTGTTCCTAGGGAGAGGAAGCTGGGCATTGCTATGTGAAGTTATTACCTGGCCCCCACAGCCACATTTCCGGGTTGAGCTGGGCTGTGGGCCGCATTTTGCACCATGGGGTCTCAGCGGCATCTGCTGCCATTTGGTCAGCTGCCACTCCAGGTGGTGGCGGGGCCTGTGCCCACTTGTGGGAAGCCGAGTATTGCTTTGTGGACGCCAAGTCTGCAGTGCCATTTCTCTGTAAAGGCCAGTGGGTGTCATGGCAGCTCCTGCGTTGAGCGTCTGCCCTCTGGTGGTCAGTGTGTGTCATAATGACTGGTCATACACTTAGCATTTTATATATATAAGTGTATATATAGATAATGTTATATGGACATTCCACATTTTGTTTATCCACCTATCTTTTGAAGGACATATGAATTGTTCACACTTTAGAATATTTTGTATTCTACATCTTCTAATGTTTCCATTGTACAAAATAAACATCCCATAAAGATCATTGAGTCAAGTATTTTATGAATTAATACTGTGGTGAACATTTGTGTACAAGTATTTGTTAGGATAAATGTTTTTAGTTATTTTGGGTATATACTTAGGAATAGATTTACTGGTTAATATGGTAACTCTAATGTTTAACATTTTGAGGGATTTCCAAACTGTTATCTAAAACTGCTCCACATTTTACATTCCCACCAGGAGAATACACATTTTATATTCCCACCAATTTCTCTACATCTTCACTAGCGCTGTTTCTGTCTGCCTTTTTATTATAGCCATGTAGTGAGTGTGAAGTGGTAATATTGTGGTGGGCTCATAGGTTTGTAAAATACCTCAGTGAGTTTACATATATGGTGCTATATGTCTCAAGTATCTTTCAAAGCCAGAGTGATAGGAAATATTTTCCAGTGTTTGCATTTGAACTAATCTCCTTGCTTTTCCAGTGCTACTGGTTTCGTTAAGATTTTCTTATTCATCCTTTAATGGATGTCCAGCCAAATGTACTTATACTAGAAGCCCAGCACGCAAAATTGTTGTTATGGTGTTGGGCCACTGGGTTTTTATAATATAGATTTAATTAACTTCACAAGGGAAGGGAACTTTTTAAAGTAACTTTCCAGACATTGCTCATTGAAACAGCCACTGAAAATTTACCTCAAGTGTTAATTCTAAAGAATTTCTTATTGCATTTGCTTTTTAGAATATTGCTGGTATTTTTCCTTTAATATTTGACATTTAATTTAGAAAAGGTTTTTGAAAGGTTGAAATAGAAAATAAGACATTAACATTTATATAGATTAATTTTTTTCATGTTAAACACTACCACATTTCTGTAGCACTCAATTAATTAGATTTATAAAAATTTACATTTTTTACTTCCCCAGACTGAAAGCCTCTGAGGTTAGAGATTGGTATTTAATTATCTGTGTCCCCTTTGCTTAATATAGTGCTTGGTATTTAATAGGCATTAATATTAATGGCCAGTGTGTGATCAGAAATTGTAGCTAGCTTAATGCTGTAAGACATTTATTCTGCAGATGTATTCCTCAAATGATCCTGAGGACTTGTATCTTAGATCAGTGTGAAAACTGCTTTTCCACCTTCCGTGAGTACATGTGTGCTTATTAGTACACAACTATGGTTGTATTTTCAATATCCACTGAAAAAGAAAATACAAGATAAAGTGCTAGACTGAATTCAATAAAACTTTTAAATACATATTATTTTATTACCTTCTACATAAATATAGGAAATAGTTCAATACATTTTTTTTCCTGTCCACTGGTGTGCATAAGAATTCAGGGAACCACTTCAAATGACTACTTGTGTATCCCCAACTGTGGGGATGTTATCTTAGAATACTAAATTTAATAAAATGTCCACTTCTAATTTTTTAAAAATACATTTGTTTCAGATAGGAAGGAAGAGGGAAGTAGAGAGAAACATCACTGATAGAGAATCATTGATCAGCTGTCTCCTGTACATCCCCAACTGAGGATCAAGTGCACAACCAACCTGGGCATGTGTCCTTGACTGGAATTGAACCCGGGACCTTTCAGTCCACAAGCTGATGTTTTATCCACTGAGCCAAACCAGCTAGGGCTTAGTTTTTTATTTTAGATTGAATTAATAAAATCCAGATATTATATCACTGGAATTTCTTTAAAAATAGTGTTATTTTGTAACGTGGGAATTTGGGGAGTAGTTATAGAAATAGCTGTTATTTTCCTCTTACCTCATGCAGTCCTAAAATACTGCTTTCAAGTACCCTATTTTTCGGACCATAAGACGCACCAGTTTTTAGAGAAGGGAAATGAAGAAAAAAAGATTCTGAAACAAATAGTGTCCTAAAATATTTTATGTGCATTAAAACCCAACATCACAGTCATAAACACATGTAATCAACCCTGTAAAGTAAACAGCAGCATTTAGAACCATTTTAGAGCCGGGCAAGCACACAGAGACCACACAGAGCTGGGCAAGTAAAAAAACTTTCTTTTTAAAGTATATGTGTAGGCTATATTTGGACCATATGACGCAGGGACTTTTTCCCCCCGCTTCTGGGGGGGAAAAAGTGCGTCTTATGGTCCGAAAAATACGGTATGTAGTAAAGGAGAGACTACTTACTGGTTGAAAAATCAGGAGATTTGAATTTAAGTACCAGTGTTACTGTTCAGTGTTTCTTAAATGTATTCACATAGGACCATATTGGAAACATATGGTTTTGTTTTTATTATTAAAAAATGTGTTAAAAAAAAAACCCCTCAAAGCTCCCTTTGACCATTTAAATAATTGGAATTTTAAATGCTTAAGCCAATTTCAAGCATCAGATCTAAGCTCTGCTCTTTTGAAACTGTAATTGTAAGCCTGTCTCAATTTCTCTTCTTTTTATACCTCTAATTTTGTAAGTTTTGCCCTAGTTTAGCATAGAGGCCAGTAGGATAAAGTCTATACTTATTAGCCTGGCATTCCAGAGCCTTCTTAACATAGTGGTTCACATTACCTTTCCATTGTTAAATTTCTATACTCTGCAGTTTGTATCCTCTCTTACCTTTTGGAATAAGCCATTTCTTGTCCTTGAAGCATACCTACTGAATGAATTAAATCTTGCCAGTCTGTGATTATACGGTTGAACATACTTTTTTCCTTTGGGAAAATTTTTCTTCTATTTTATAGACCAATACTTTGAATTAGAACACTAAAAATTTAGAATGACTTCATCACATACACTGAGAAGTCAGAAGCAAAAATGTAATTCTCACTTTCTGTGATAAATATTTTAGCCCAGTTATCTTAAAGCTCTTTTTCTCCATTGTAAAATTTGATTTTTAATACCATGGGGGAAGATGACTGACGTGTTAAGGCACGTTCAGTGATAACCAGTTCTAAACCTCTAATCTCTTCCAACTAGAATTCCTCGTAGCTTTTTATATTTCCTGTAGTAGTTAAATATTTTCAATTTATGCAGTCAATAGTTGTCTTCCCTCTGAAATTACATAAAATCTTGTTTCCATTTGTACAATATTATAGTATCTGTGAACTAGCTTATGGCAGATATACATAGTTACTCCCTAAAAGTCTTTCATGGAGAATGTAGAGTGTGGATCCTGCTAATTTCAGGCTTTGGGATGTATGCTAATATCTACATTTCCTGTAATGACTGTTTTTAAATGTAACCTACACTTGAAAAGCTATTTAATATTTGAGTAGCTTCCCTGATAGACTCCAGAGGAATGCAGAAACATGCCCTGTTATCTTTTTTTGGATCCTGCCATCAGCCATTCGTACAAAAGGTATTAATTCAATTCCCACTATGGCCTAAGCACAGTGTTTAGAATTGGCAGTTGAAAATATGATAGTCTGTTTACCTGCTCTGAATACACTTTGTGAGAAGCAGCAGGAAATTTTCCTGGGAGCAGTAGATGCCCTCAGGGGGTTGGTAAATCCTTCCGATTTATAATAATACTTTGTGTGTAAGCCCATTGGAGTGGGCTTGGGTGGGGGCAGCATGGAGTAGAAAAATGTTCATAGCTCTTAGGTTCTCAAGGAGACTTGGATTCCAAAAGCCTAGGCTAGTAAAAAGACAGCAAAGTTTGGAGCCATGCAGGAATTAATTTCTACCCTGGCCTTGCTGTGATATAAGCAGTTTATCTGGGAAATTGGGGATATAATATCTATCAAGATAATATGTATGTGAAGCTTCTCACATAGAAGTATGTAGAAGATACTCAATAATAATTCAAGACATCATATTATTCTAATGTAAATGTATTCAAGATTGAAATCATAGTGGTAAAAAAGAGACTAAATCTGCCTGAAAAATCAGACAGTTTCTGCAAAGAGGCCCTATTAGATATTTTCGCCAGTACTTGTTTTTTGTTGATTTATTGATAATAGCCATTCTAGTAGGTGTGAGGTGATATTTTATTGTAGTTTTCATGTGCATCCTCTGATGATAAGTGACGTTGAGCATTTTTTCATTTGTCTATTAGTCATCTGTATGTCCTTTTTGGAGAATTGTCTATTTAGGTCCTTTGCATACATATACATACACATACACATACACATACACATACACATACACATACACATACACATACACATATATAATTGTTTATCTTCCTTTTGTTGAGGTGTATGCGTTCTTTATGTATTTTGGAAGTTAATCCCTTATCAGATATATCACCGGTGAATATGTTCTCCCATACAGTGGTTTCCCTTTTTCATTTTGATAATAATTTCTTTGCTGGCGAGAATTTAGAGAAAAGGGAACCCTAGAACACTGCTGGTGGGAATGCAGACTGGTACAGCCACTGTGGAAAACAGTATGGAGTTTCCTCAAAAAATTAAGAATGGAACTTTCATTTAACCCAGCAATCCCACTTCTGGGAATATATCCTAAAATCCTTCTTAACATAGTGGTTCACATTACCTTTCCATTGTTAAATTCCTATACTCTGCAGTATGTATCCTCTCTTACCTCTCTTATCAATCAGAAAAGATATAGGCACTCCCTATGTTCATAGAAGCCTTACTTACAATAGCTAAGATCTGGAAACAGCCCAAGTGCTCATCAGTAGATGAGTGGATAAAAAAGCAGTGATACATATACATAATGAAATACTATCCTATCTAATAAAGTGGGAATATCCAAATTGACCATCACTCCATCTCAAAAGATGGGGGCATCCAGTCCCCTCCATCCCAATGGAGTCCCCATTCCTTTTAGCTTTCGCTGCAGTGAGGGGCAAACAGGCTCCCACAGAGAGCAGACAGCAGGGCCCTGCTTGCCCTTAGCCACGGCAGTGAGGAGCAAGTAGGCCCCCACAAAGACATACAGCAGGGCCTGGGGTGGCATTGAGAGGCAGGTCTACAAAGAGCAGAGAACCACAGGGAGCGGGCCTAAGCCGTCAGTAGGACATCCCCTAAAGGCTCCCAGATTGGAGAGGGTGCAGTTCGGGATGGGGGAAAACTTTTGAAATAAGTGATTGCTTGACATCATAGAATTTAACATTTCTGCAGTCTGTCAATTGTTTGTCAGAATCTTTTGCCTTATAGTTGAGTGTGGATTGAACATGTTAGTGTCCCACGTCTATTAATATTCTTTAAAAATGCTGGGCATAAATTATTTTAATCACAAGGTGGGATAAAGAGGTGGCTTCATCTCTGCAAACGTCAGTGAAAGCATTTCTGTTCATATGCCTTTAGTATTCTACTAATTATGTGTATTTTGATAAACTGTTCCTTCCAGTGGTTTTAAAGTCTGCTCTATCAATGTAACAACTTAATTGAAACCTAAAATTTTCTGTTGAGAGTACAGCTTAACACTAATTTAGTATGTAAAAGTAAGACAAATAGGTTTCTTTTTGCCTACAGAAGTTGTATAAACATATTAAATGTCACCTATATTTCTTAAACATCAGAGTTGGAGTGAGTCATACATAAAATTATTCTGAGTTTGCTTCATTTAAAAAAGTGAGTAAGTCTGACTTTTCTGGTAAATCCATCCTATTTGAATGGCTATGTGGCTTTATGATCCCTTTCTAAGGGAATTTTCAATAGAGATGAAGAAATGAAGATGGAGGCAAATACGTGCAAAACTGAACACAGTATTATGGGACAAAGTTCCATGAAGATTCTTTTTTGTTGTTATTACAGCTTCTGTATTGTAGTAAAATGTACATAATAAAATTTACCATTTGTAATCATTATTAAGTATACAGTTCAGAGGCATTAAGTACATTGACCTTGTTGTCCAATGTGAATTCTTAGAAGAAGTTTAAGTTTTAAAAATTTGGCTCTCAAAAGAAATTTCAGTGGTACTGTTGATATTTGACTCTGTTGACAAATGAGTTTGCTGACCACTGGGTTAGGAGAAAAAGAAGAGACTAGTCATCCTCATGAAGGTGATAACTAAATCTTACTTTTTAAAAAATATGTTTTTATTGATTTCGGAGAGAGAGAGAGAGAGAGAGATCAATAATGACAGGAATCATTGATTGGGTGCCTCCCGCCCGCCTGCTTGGGGATCAAGCCTGCAACCCAGACGTGTGCCCTGATCAGGAATCAACCGTTACCTGGTTCATGGGTTGACGCTCAACCACTGAGCCACACCAGCTGGGCTTACTTTTTTCTTTTACTGTGTCTGGACCCAGTATGTCAGCAAACTGAGAAAATATAGATTTAAAAAATCTTAATAGTTAATTCATGAGTAGAGCATAGCAATCTAATGTTATAGTGTGTAGCCTAGTATTATAATCTGAGATACTTGTATGGCACCCACAGCCAGCTGGTTCACCTTACTATACTGGATAGGACATTTAATTTCTATGTAAACAACTATACTGGCTTTATTTTCCTTTTTTAAAAGAAATGTGTAATTGTGGTGAAATGCATAAAGCATAAAACTTACCGTCATAATCATTTGTAAGTGTACATTTCCGTATTAAGTACATTCATATTGTTGTACACCCATTCTCTAGAACTCTTCATCTTGAAAAACTGAAACTCCATATCCATTAAAATACTCCCATTTCTCTCCTCTCCTCTGTTCCTGGCAACCACCATTCTATTTTCTATCTCTCTGACTTTGGCTACTCTAGATACTTCATTTAAGTGTGGAGTCATTCGATATTTATCTTTTTGTGGTTGACTTATTTCAATTATCATAATGTTTTCAAGGTCCGTCCATGTTGTAGCATGTATAAGATTTCCCGCCTTTTTAAGGCTGAATAATATTACATTGTATATGTAAACCACAATTATTTTTCCATTTGTCCATCAATGGGCACTTGAGTTGCTTCCACTTCTTGGCTATTATGAATAATGTTGCTATGAACATGAGTGTACACATATCTGTTTTGAGACCTTACTTTCAATTCTTTCAGTACCCAGAAGTAGAATAACTGGGTCATATGATAACTCAAATTTTAATTTTTTTTTTTAGGAACTGACTGTTTTTCATAGTGGCTGCACCATTTTATATTTCCACCAACAGTCCACCAATTTGTCCACATTCTCACCAACCCTTTAAAAAAAAAATAGCCATTGTAATAGGTGCCATGTGCTATTTTGTTGTTTTGGTTTGATTTTCCTTCAGATTAATGATTTTTCCATATGCTTGATGGCATTTATATATCTTTGAAGAAGTATTTACTCAAGTCCTTTGCTCATTTTTTAATTGTATTTTTGTTGTTGTTGAGTTATAATTCTTTATATCATAAAGATTCTACATGTGTGTTTCTACATATCCATCTTTAACACAAAGAGAAACACCAGTTTATGAAAGTTTAACAATCATAATGAAACAATACTGTGATTCACTTTCAAAGTAAACGGTTATCATCATGATGTGATAAGTCACACCACTTATTAATGTGACTTCAAAATTCCATTGTAATTAATTGTTCTTACAATTAGTTAAAATTATTTTTTCCTTCAAGATTATTATACAGATTGCCATACCTTTTGTCTCAGTAAAGTTTCTGCTGGACAAAATACTAGTAAATTCTCTTTAGAGTTTGACCATGGTTTGGAAAGTGGTTACACTGTCATATCTTTTACTGTATTTTCTGGCGTATAAGACGACTTTTGAAACGAAAAAAAGTCAACCGAAAATCAGGGGCAAAGACCAAAATTGTACAAAAATTACCTGCAGATCTTGACGGCAAAATAAATCTTTTCGTTGAAGTGGAGGGTAGTCTTATACAGCGAATATAAGCCTAAACCTATGTTTTAACTGTAAAATTAGGGGGTTGTCTTATACGCCGGAAAATACGGGTATTTAAAATTTTGGCTTATCTCTCTTTCATTGTGTTGTCTTTATCTGGTTTTAGTATTAGGGTGATTCTGGCTTCATAGAATGAACTTGGAAGCTTTCCTTCCTCTTAAATTTTTTGGAATAGTCTGAGGAGGATATTCAGAAATGTAAAAGTTAAAAGCATGATAAGAAGAGAAATTTGCTAAAAGATAAAATCTGAGGAGAGAACACCAATGTTTAGACGCTGGTAAGAAGAGGAACCAGAAAGGACTTATTGGCAGGTGAGAGAAGAATTAAGAGAGCTGTTTCAATGGAATCTAAGAAAGGAGTTAAGCACTCATCAGTGTTTTAAAAATAAAACTATATGATGTGTTTTTGAGATTTAGATGCTGTTTGGAGATTATTGGTAACTTCATAAAGTACTTTCAGAATGTTTTCAGAGGATTCATGGTTAATGGTTCACCAGGAAATGTAAGTTTCTCTTTAAAAGTTTGGTCTGTTGATCACAACTTTGTGGTAGTCTGGTCAAGCAAAAGATCATTTATTTCCATTTAGTGGTAACTATGTATGTATTGAGCTCTCAAACTGCAAAGGTGACTCTTCCTGTGCTATATTTGTTTTGGCAAATATAGATATAAATTCTGCATGCATACTATTAACTTGGGAGGCTTGTTTTATTTTTCAGTTGGACAAGATGATATTAATATGTTAAAGTTGGAAATTAATGTTCTCAATTTTACTGTATGTTTACATATTAAGGAATGAGATTAGTGATAGATTGCTTTGGACTACTTTTTTTTTTTTTTTTTTTTTAATTGATTTCAGAGAGGAAAGTAGAGGAAGAGAGACAGAGAAACATTCAATGATTAGGGGGAAAAAAATCTTTGATCAGCTGACTCCTGCATGCCCCACACTGGGAATAGAGCCTGCAACCTGGCATGTGCCCTGACCAGGAATCGAACTGTTACCTCCTGGCTCATAGTTTGACACTCAACCACGAGCAACACCAGCAGGGCACTTTGGACTACATTTGAGTCTGGTTTTGGAAATGGAGACTGAAGGCTAAAAAGGATTATAGTGCTCTTCTTTTTTTAAATCAAGACTCAAAACCAGATGAAGGGTGGCATAGTTAGGAGCCATAGTTTTAATATCCATATTTTAGAATTTCTGAGCAATTTGCTAGATAGATTTGGAAATTGAAGAACCACTGGTTTCATGAGTTACATGGTTAGAGGATCATTAGATAAAGATGATGAAAAAAGGATGAAAGAAAGAGAAGAGTGATGGCTTTGTGAGTAGGAACAAGTGGAAATAAAATAATCAAACCTGGGAACACTTTTTCTCTTTGGTATTAAATATCATCATTTCACTAAAATTAATATATATGACAAAACATTTTTATTCTCAATTCAAATGGGGTTCTACTTTATTTTCATAATAATATAGCGTGGCAATAAACTTGGGTTACACCTCCTAACTTATTTTGGTCTTAGAAAACACAACAGAAATACTTCCTTTTCCAATCAGAAAACAGGAGGTTTAAGAAAAGGAAAGAAAGCATTTGCTTATTGCCTAGGCTGTTGAAAAAAATCAATTAAACTTGTTGTGAAATTTTTATGTTACTTTTTTCTTTTTAGTTTTTTATGTTTCTCCATACTTGTTTTTAAAAATATAAGTTGTGGATCAAAGTATTATTTAGAAATAATTTCTCTAAATTAAGGTCTAATACTGCACTCATTCAGGGAGGATTATAAAATTACTATGTTAGACCTCTTTTGCTAATGGTTGATGGAATTGAACCCCAACTTCTCTGACTCAACGCAGTACCATTGTGAAGTAGTAATGAAGTGTAAGAGGGGAGAGAAAATAGTTTCTTAAATATACTGGTCAATTCTGATTTGTATCCGTCTTCTTTGAATTGAGCATTACCACCTGAGAAGACCTAAACAGTTTATTGATGCTATTTGTCACAGGTTATGCTGGTACTAGCTGGTATTAATAGAAAAAGAAGATAAGGCCTGCATCTTCAGGGAATTCATGCTCTACCAGGGACACTGTGTGCATATATGAATAATCATTGTACATTGGGATATATCCTATTTTAGAGGCATATTTGAAGAGCTCTGGTTAGAGATGAAGAAGTATTTTTGGAGGAAATGGAAGATGGGGCTGATGGGTGCTAGTACTAGTCTCAGGAAATGTTTCAGCAAGGTGATTTCTGTGTTGAGCTAGAAGAAAGCAAAGAGTTTGCTTGACAGACTACAAGGAAACTAACTGAAGCATTCAAGTCAACATGAACAAAGAAAAAAATTCTTTGTTACCCAAAGTCCCATAAGATGGGCCCCATTTACTTCAAATTATGTTCTTATTTATTTATTTATTAAAATATATTTTATTGATTTTTCACAGAGAGGAAGAGAGAGAGGGATAGAGAGTTAGAAACATCGATGAGAGAGAATCATCTATCAGCTGCCTCTTGCACACCACCTACTGGGGATGTGCCCGCAACCAAGGTACATGCCCTTGACCGGAATCGAACCCGGGACCTTTCAGTCCGCTGGCTGACACTCTATCCACTGAGCCAAACCGGTTTTGGCTATGTTCTTTTTAACATTAGTCCTGTCTTAGCTTCATATTAGAACTCACAACCATGCTTTTCTGCAAAACAATGGCAGGCAAGTTAATCTGTCATGCAGCAGTAGGTAAAGTGTGAGCAAAGATAAAAACAAGAATTTTGAGAGGAGAGTTGCATATTTTGAAATCAGAGGTGAGTGTTGCAATTGCATAGTTGATAGACCCTTTAGTTATTTTAGTTGCTTGTAACATTATTTAGAGGTATGCATATTTTTATATAAATACGTTTTTAAGAACTTAAAAACAGTCAGAGTGTGCTTTTGGTGGAAATTGTACTCTGATTTTACTACTTATTGCTATTACTTTGTATTTGGGTTTTACACGGAATTTATTTTGGTTTAAGTTAGTATTATAGTATTAGATTGAGTGGCTTTTGTGATGTAGGACAATTAAACATTTCAGATATCAAACCAGATGGATTTATTCATTTAACAGTTTTATTGAATGCCAACTATGTGTCAAACCACCCTACCTATTAAAATTCCAGATTGTCTCAATAATTGCCTCAGAAAAATGTCAGAGAATAGCAAAAGCAGCACTATTTTATAGGTTAGTTATTGTTATATTTTGCCTATTGTAATTCTTAGGCTTAACGTAATTCCATTTTTATTTCCCTTTAAGGTACAGTTTAAGATTTGTATATTGTGTACATTTTACTAAAACTATAGTCTTAAGATACTTCCTACTGTTTAAGTGTTTTGACATGGAGGATTTGGGGCAGTATTGTGTGGACTAGTAACAGCATGAGAAGTCTTGAGCTCCAATATTTAATTTATTTATATCCTATCTTATTCCAAAAAGAATTAGCGTTAGCTTAATTTCCATTTTAGCTCTATTTCTTTTGTTGTCCTTTTCTTTTCTTAATTGTCCTGACTTGAAATCTAGCCAATAATTAAATTTAATACTTGTCCCTGTCTAAATGTATTCTGAATTCTATGTCTGTTCAATGACTATGAATAAATTTAGATTTATTTTTTATTTTTTTATTTTTATTTTTTAAATATATTTTATTGATTTTGTACAGAGAGGAAGGGAGAGAGATAGAGGGCTAGAAACATCGATGAAAAAGAGAGTCATCGACCAGCTGCCTCTTGCACACCCCCTACTGGGGATGTGCCCGCAACCAAGGTACATGCCCTTGACCGGAATCGAACCCGGGACCTTTCAGTCCCCAAGCCGACGCTCTATCCATTGAGCCAAACCGGTCTCGGCAAATTTAGATATATTTTAGAGCTGAAGCTAACACAGTTTGTTGATGGATTAGATATCTGAGGTGAGGTGGAGGTAAATGAAGGAATGATTCCTAGCCTTTAGACTTGAATAACTGTTCAATGGTAGTATTATTTGGAGGTTTGTGATGCCCATGAGACACTCAGTGGACAATCCATTAGACATCTGTTTATAGAGATTCAATAAATATCACACAATGTGTGTTCTCATTAGCTTTGGTCATTAGATAAACAGGGAAACTGTTCTACTCTTTTAAAGGACTTAAATCTTTACATGCAAAGGGTATCTTAAAGAAAATAATCATATTGCAAGTGACTTTTTGAGGCCTTTGAGACTCAGATTACTGATTTAGGTTTAGGGGAATAAAACTTTTGTGCTTTAAGAGACAAAGTGAAAATAATTTGTTTGGAACTTTGAAACAGTGAATATTAAACTCAGTTTTTTTTCTGTGTCAAAAATTCTAATATTAGAGACATCTCTGTGACTTGTCTGAGAAGGCTCAAATAATTTTTAAATCTACCCATTTTTAATGTTGAAACATGGGGTTCGGGGTGTAGACTTTTCTTCCTGTGGGTTCTTTTACTCACAAAGTTTGAAGAATAAACTCACAGACAAAAAGGCTTCTTTAATACAAAATGTAGAAGTTTATTGGAAGCAGATAATAAAGTCCTTCTGGGTAGGGGTGTCCTCAGTGTGAAAAGCCTGCTTTCTCTTTCTCTAATGGGAAAATAAAAAAATTCCTTGCCTCATGTCCCTTTGTTTCCAGTTTATATATGCTGCAGTTTTTGTTTGAATCTGACCTTTTGTAATTGGTTCCTTTCCTTATTTTGGGACACACACACACACACACACGTTTTCCTCTTTGGTCATTTTGTTAAATAGAATTAGTTTCAAAGCTCAAAGTCTACGTGGTTTTTCTCACCCCCTTATCTTGCTGGTTGGAGTCAATCTGATTTATCTTATGGTTTTCTCCCAGTTGTGCTGGCAGAGAAAGCCTTATCTTACAGCTCTCCCAGCTGCTCAGGTCAGGGTTACTTTTGGTCTAACTTATGGTCACTTTAATTGCTCAGGCTAGAGATACCCCTGTCTGACCTAGGTTTATGGCTGTTTGATTGCTCAGGCCACAAATGTTTCCATCTGCCTGGACCCCCTTTTCTTGTGGCATTTCTCTCTCTGTACAAGTAAGAAAAGCACCCTGGTGTCTTCCAGTCTCCATCCATGTATTCCTCTCCTGTGGGTCCTCCTCATCCCTAAAACTCTGCAAGCCTTAACCAGTTTGGCTCAGTGGATAGAGCATCGATAGAGCATTGGCCTGTGGACTGAAAGGTCCCAGGTTCAATTCTGGTCAAGGGCATATACCTTGGTTCCGGGCACATCCCCAGTAAGGAGTGTGCAGGAGACAGCTGATTGATGATTCTAACTCTCTATCCCTCCCCCTTCATCTCTGTAAAAATATCAATAAAATATATAAAATATATTTTTTAAAATAAATAAAACCCTGCAAACTTTTCTAATTAAGCTAGCTAACTAACCCTTTCAGTGTCATTTGCATTGGATTACGTACTGGTTTATAAAGTCCAATAACATGGTCCAATATCTGCCTTCAGTTTTGTTTTTTTTAATATAATAAGTCTTTATTATTCAGATTATTACAGGTGTTCCTCTTCTCCCACCCCCCAATAGCTCCCCTCCACCTGATTCCCAACCCCACTGGACTAACAATTCTCAGGGGAAAGGGGGGTCTGAGGGGTTCGGGAAGAGATTGGACAAAAAAATCTTATACCTATGGATGAAGACAGTGGCGGGGGTAAGGGCATGGGGTCGGGTTGGGAATCAGCTGCCTTCAGTTTTATAGTCTGGTGACTGAGATAGACAATTACTGAAATACTTTTTACAAGTGGTAATAGAGTAATCTAGTATTGACTATTCTGCTGGAGGCTAAGGAGTGGTTAAGAAGGGGTGGTTCAAGAAAGGCTTCAGAAAGGAAATAGCACTCTAGCAAGAGTCCTACTATTAACTCATCAACATTAGTAAAAACTGTAAAACTCTTACGTAAAGGGGTGGAGGGGTGCTTGTGGTGTTGGTAATTCTATAGGGCTGAAGCATCAAACTCTAAATAAGAAAGTATTATAAAAA
This sequence comes from Pipistrellus kuhlii, assembly GCF_014108245.1. NCBI lineage: Eukaryota > Metazoa > Chordata > Mammalia > Chiroptera > Vespertilionidae > Pipistrellus > Pipistrellus kuhlii. Next base: position 48,415,469 of record NW_023425405.1, on the reverse strand, counting down.
AAGAAACTAGGAAATTAGGCAGGCAACATTCAAAATACGTTGTATTTAAACTAAGGAATTAGTAGTTTATCTTGAAGATGATAGATCCATTGGAGGATTTATAAGTGTGAGGCTAAAATTAAAACTATCATACTTGTCTTTTATAACAGAAACACTGAGGTTCAAATGAAATTATTTAAGGGGATTTATCTGATTTCCCCCCCAATACTTTCAAAGGTAAAATTAATTGAAAATGTCTTTTTTTACATTTTATTTTTCAATTACAGTTTATATTCAGTATTATTCTATAGCAGTTTCAGATGTACAGCAAAGTGATGTACTTTACAGAGTGGTTGGTCTCTTTAGTTGCTTCAGGTACCATTCTGGCCCTATATAGTTATCTTGATATTATTGATTACTAGAGGCCTGGTGCATGACATTTGTATACTAGTGGGGGGGGGGAGCACCTCAGCCCAGCCTGCACCCTCTCACAGTCTGGGACCCCTTGCGGATGTCTACCTGCTGGCCTTGTGGAGGGATGTAGAAGGGCTCCAGGTCATGTTTGGCCCATCTCACTCCATCCTGATTGATCGAACCCCAGCAGCAAGCTAACCTGCTGGGCAGAGCGTCTGCCCCCTGGTGGTCAGTGCACAGCGAGTGGTTGAGTGGTCTTAGCATATCATTAGCATATTATGCTTTGATTGGTTAAATGGACAACCAGACACTTAGCATATTAGGCTTTTATTATATAGTATGCTGCAATAAGTAACTTTGAATATACATACTTTTCTGTGTGTGCTATTAACTAGACTAGAGGATAAATTTATAGAAGTATAATTCCTGGTCCTGACCAGTTTGGCTCAGTAGATAGAGCGTTGGCTTGCAGACTGAAAGATCCCAGGTTTGATTCTAGTCAAGGACATGTACCTGGGTTGCAGGCACATCCCCAGTGGGAGGTGTGCAGGAGGCAGCTGATTGATGTTTCTCTCTCAATGTTTCTAACTATCTGTCACCCTTCCCCTTTGTAAAAAATCAATAAAATATATATATTTTTAAAAAGTATAATTCCTGGTTTAAAGGGTTATGTTTATTTGTAATTGCCAAATCACCTTTCTAAGTGTTATGCTAAAATGGTCTTTGTTACTAGCATTTAATGAAGTCTTGTTTTCCCGTACCCTCACCAACAGTTCATTTGTTTTTAGAAACAATTCCCACTCTGCTCCCCCAACCCCCACTACACTGAGAACTTTGCCAAAGAAAGCAGCATCATAAATGTGGGGAATTTTTTTTCATCTTAAGGGTGGGAAAAGTGTATTCTTGTTTTAGGCCTCTTACAATTGTGGTGATAAAAGTTTATTAGTTTTTCAAAGAGAACTTAAAGGCTCACTATTTTATATATAAGTGCCTATTTGTAAGAATATTTCAACTGCTGTATGTTAAAGCTATATTATAATAAGAATAAGTTAAGAATCTTGTGAAGTTCTGTGATTTTTTTTTAAAAATGTAGACATAATATTCTTAATTGTTCAAATATCAACATCACAAGTAGCAAAAGTAAAATGATGAAAAAGTTAAATGTTATTAGAGCTGTTTTTCATTACATTTGCATTTAATAATTTGTTGAATAGTAAAACCAGAATACCTTCAATATGTCTTTAAGCCTGGGAGAAAATAGGCTCCTTTGAAATTAAATTTCAGCAGTGTAGTTCAGTAGTGAATTTAAACAATTCACAATGCTGACTTTCAGTGAGTCTGAAAGCAGGAAGTTATTTCTGACATGCAGAAATATTCCAGCTCATAGAACATCCCCTTCTGCCATATGTGGTAAGAATTTGTCACTAACTCACAAACCACTTCTGAAATTCAGTGAATAAGTAGAATTGGTCTTTGTTGGACATTTCCAATTCAGTATGTGAAAGAACTTTGTTTTGTAGTGTCTTATAAGTAATTATTAGCTTATGTTTTAGAACGAGCCTGGCACAATCATTAGTGCTCAAGGTTTAAGATAGAATAAAGAAAATTACACATTATCTTTTAGGCATGGTTTTACTTGTTTTAATTTTAAACCATTTCTTTAATTTGCATTTAGAGTTGATAAACTTATTATATTAGTTTCAGTTGTATACCCCAGGGATTAGGCATTACATAATTTACTAAATAATTATTCTGATAAATTTTGTACCAATCTGATACATAGTTACTAGAATATTATTGATTACTAGAGGTCCGGTGGACAAAATTCATGCATGGGGGTGTGTATCCCTCAGCTCAGCCTGCACTCTCTCCAATCTGGGACTGCTGGCTCCCAGCTGCTCGCCTGCCTGCCTTGCTGATTGCCCCTAACCGCTTTTGCTTGCCAACCTGATCACCCCCTAATCACTCCTCTGCAGGCCTGGGTTCCCCCGCAACTGCCCTTCCCTACAGGTCCAGTCACCCTAACTGCCCTCCCCTGCAGGCTTGATTGCTCCCAATTGCCTTCTCTTGCAGGCCTGGTCCCTCCCAAATGACCTCTTCTGCTGGCCATCTTGTGTCCACATGGGGCAGCCATCTTGTGCGTTGAAGTGACAGTCAATTTGCATATTACTCTTATTTATTAGATAGTATAGAGGCCTGGCACATGGTGGGGGCCAGGTGGTTTTCCCTGAAAGGTGTCCCAGGTCAGGGTGGGGGTTCTCTTGGGGCATGGGTAGCATGGACGAGGGGCCTGTGGTGGTTTGCAGGCCGGCTATGCCCCCCAGCGACCCAAGTGGAGGCCCTGGTATATGGGATTTATTTATCTTCTATAATGGAAACTTTGTAGCCTTGAGTGGAGGCCTGGGTTGGCCAGGGTGTGCGGAAAGCTTGGCTTCCTCCATCACTGGAGGAAACCAAGCCTCCTGCTCACTTCGTGGCCATAGCCGGCTTGGTTGGATTAATTTGCATACTTGCTGGTGGGTGTAGCAGTGTGGTTAATTTGCATATTACTCTTTTATTAGATAGTATAGGATATTCCCTATGTTGTACTTTACATCCCTGTGACTATTTTTTACTACCAATTTGTTGTTTTTTTCAATGTCTCTGAATCTAATTTGTTCATTAGTTTATTTTGTTAACTACCAATTTGTATTTCTTAATCCCTTCACCTTTTCCAACCACCAAAAACCCCCTCCCATTTGGCAACTGTCAAAAATGTTCTCTTGTTATCTCTGTTACTGTTTGTTCCTTTATTTATTTTTTCAGATTTAATTGTTGATAGATATGTACTTACTGCCATTTTATTGTTCATATTTTTAATCTTTTTTTCCTCTTCTTCTTCTTAAAGAAGACCCTTTAACATTTTTTTATTTTTCAAAGCTGGTAAATACGTATTTTTGGAAACATTAATAGCTTCGTGTGGGACGATAGTGGCAGCAGTGGTTAGGCACGGACCTTCCATTTGGTAGCCCTTTTAAACAACGTCATTTTCTAACCATGTACATATTCTATTTTGTTAAAATCACAGTGGAAGGTTTTTGTAAACAATTTCAGTTCTTAAAAATGACACTTGTTTATAAATTCCATAACTCTTACCCAGAGTAGGTTGCAGCTTGAACAAGCAAATCAGACATTAACAGGTAGAGGATCATGTGAATACTATACAGAAATGCCACACATTTAGGCATTTTATAAAAGAAACAACATATTTACAAATGAAATGAGTTTATGCCACACTCTGCGAAGGACTTGGCTGATTCCCAATTTACACCTTTTAAAATTATCACATTTAAAAGAACACAGGAATCTCATCACCAGCATACTGTTTCCTAAATAAGGACACAGAACAGGATCCCTGAACTTCATAGACTACCTAACAACTGAGTTAGATGAATTAATTTCTCTTTAATTCCAAGAAATTCAAAGGAAATACTTAAGATCTCCCAAGTTATATTATTTTCTGTTTTCTGCATTTTTTGAAGATGTTAGATTTACACATCTTGGCATCCTGATTAGGTATTTAAATACCAGAGTTCCATGTAGTGCTCCCATGGCAAGTTTTAATTTCACAGTAATAAAAATGATGTTTTTTGCAGTGTGAAGAGCCTGATTCAATTAAATCAAGTCTTAATGTTTGTCTGATTAGAACCTAGTATCCTTTCAATTAACAGAAAATAAAAAGCATGGACACTGTAGGACACGACATAATAGCAGGAGTATCGAAAGGGTGGTGACATAGCAGTAGAGACTCCCCCAAATTTATTTATTTTAATTAAAAAATTTTTTTTAACAGAGGAAGGGAGAGGAGGAAAAGAGAGAAGGAGAAACATGAGGGATGAGAATCATTGATTCTCTGTATGCCCCCTCACCCCCCACCCCCCATTGGGGATTGAGCCCGCAACCTGGGCATGGGCCCTTAGTGGAATCAAACTGACATTCATGGTTCAGTGCTCAACTACTGAGCCACACTGGCCAGGCAAGAATCCCCCAAATTTAAATAGGAAAAAGCAACCGTCAGGTTTTCATCTAGTGATTTTAGCCAAAACTGGTTTGGCTCAGTGGGTAGAGCGTTGGCCTGCGGACTGAAGGGTTCTGGGTTCTATTCCGGTCAAGGGCATGTACCTTGGTTGTGGGCACATCCCCAGTGGGGGGTATGCAGGAGGCAACTGATTAATGATTCTCATCTATGTTTCTAACTCTCTCTTCCACCCTATGATAAGTCAACAAAATATATATAAAAAAATAGTAATTTTATAGTAAATCTGAATTTGGCAGTGTCCAATGTTAATACAAAACCTGTCTTCCTACTAGAAGCCTTTCAGCAGTAATTCTTACTCTGATCACAGACTGGCCCCGTGGCAAGTCCTCTCTAGAGGAAACTAGAATTCTGCCCAGTGTGTGGTTTCCCACGCCCACCCCACCCCACCAGCCCTGACTGAGCTCTGTCCTATGAGTTCCAGGCAGAGGTCACAGCTGCCCTGTTTCAGGTCTCTTGTTTATTTCTAGCTCCAATGCCTTTGAAAACAGATTTTGGGTCTCCCTCCTTCTCCTTTACTCTTCTCTTGCTTAGTTTTTCCTCTGCCTCTTCCTCCTTTGCTGATGACACCTATTCCTCCAGAGTGACATCAGCATACCTGCTCTGATTGACCAAAAAGCCCTTGATAGTTCCCATCACACAGCAAATGGCAGAGTCTGATCCATGATGAATGTCTGGATGTCATAGTTGGCTGGCATTAGAAAGGCTGCCTTGCCAAAGGCTGGTGATTTCCCCTTCTCGTTCTCTCTGGGGTTTTCTGATTTGGGTGACAAACATGAGAAACTTCCCTTTCTTCATCATTTTAAATATGGTCTTGCGGGCTTGCCTGGGATATCTTGTATGGAAAAGCCACTGGAAACAGCCTTGGTGGGCTTGAAAATTGTGTTCTATTTGGAATATTAGTCACCAGGGCAGGGCAAACAGTGTGAGCCAGGTTGATGGAGTCTCTGATAAGATGCTTGCCTGACAGCTCTTTGGGAGATGGGGGGAGAAAGAGTCCTCATCAAAAGAACAGTGGCCTTGCCAGAACTTTTTTCTGGGAGAGAGAAAGCTGACACACCACCACCACCACCACCACCACCTCAGCTCTTGCCCTGATGCCAGAAAATTCAGTTTCTCCTCATATGTCTCTGGTGTCTTTCAAGTTGTTGCCCCAGCAATGGAGCTCAGAAGGGAGGGAGTCAGTGTAAGTCTGTGCAGACCCTTTAAGAGGAATTGCCTGGGACTCATTGCACCCTCAGTCTCCCTCATTCTAAATTCCTCTGGTTTTTATAGCTGTTCTCTTTCTGGCACTGGAATCCTGGTCTGGGGGGCCTGGTGTAGGGATTTCTGCAGCTGAGATATACCTCATAATTTTTATCTAGCCCATTTTATGTCTCCATCCCTTCTATTAGTCTCCATGGGGCTGCTGCTTTAATTCTCTAGTTGTAGGACTCCAGTCAGCCAGATTTCGGGTGGTTCTGACTGATGGTGGTTTTGTAGTTTGTAATTTTGATGTGGTTGTGGGAGGAGGCAAGTACTGCGCTTACCTACGCTGCCATCAAAAGGAAGTCTCTAGGCATGGTTTTAAAAACCTGGTTTTTGAAACCCCTTATTAAAACAAATATTACTTGAGTAAGTTAAGGACTGAGTTAAATATTCTGATTCAGCTTATTAATGGTTTCTTTAACTAAAATGACTTAGTTACTCTAGTTTGCTTTCTTTCACTGTTACTTTGTGATATTAATCTTATGTTTGCACTTAATAAAAGTCATCCTTGAGGTTAATTATTAAGGGGTGGTGAGATACTGTAAACTTTGGGAAATGAGTTATGAGGAATTGGAGTTAGCAAGATTCAGTGAAGAATTATTTGTAAATCTTTAAAAATTTGAAAATATTAATGTTTTTCTAAACTTGAATTTTTTCTTTTTTTGTATTTTAAGCGATTAAGAAGATTGTCTACCAAATACAGAACAGAAAAGATTTATCCCACAGCCACTGGAGAAAAAGAAGAAAATGTTAAAAAGAACAGATATAAGGACATACTGCCTTGTAAGTTTGAAATGTCTTTCATAGAAATTGAAATGCTAATTAGCAATTTGTAGCCTACACTAGCTTTAGTTTTTCTAATGAGTTTAAGTATTAGTGAGGAAGTAACTAATCTTTCAAGGTACACTACAAGATAACAATTTGATCTAGTACTTCTTGTTTTTCCTTCTGAGTAGTTTTTGTTGTTATTTTTTAATTTTCTAAAGCATCACAATTACTCTGGTACTAATTTTATTTTTATTTTTTAATGTTTTCATTCATTTTAGATAGAGAAAGAGAGGGAGAGAGATAGGAACATCGATGTAAGAGAAATATCAGTTGGCTGCCTCCTGGAGACCTCCTACCAGGGATCAAGCCCACAACCCGGGCATGTGCCCTGACCAGAAATTGAACCAGCGACCTCCCTCTGGGTCTGGGATAGTCAACCACCTGAGACACACCAGCCAGGGCTTAATTTTCTTTTAAAAACTGAAAATCCAAGTAAGAATATCTTTTTGTGGATTCCCTATTCAAAGTTATTTCATTAAAATAAAATAATATAGGCCCAGGCCAAGTAGCTCTGTTGGTTAGAGCTAGAGCATGTTCCTGATGATACACCAAGGTTGCAGGTTTGATCTCCTCCAGTCAGGGCACATATAAGAAGCAACTGATGAATGCATAAATAAGTAGAACAACATATTGATGTCTCTAAGTCAATAAACTAAAAATAAAAGTAAAATAATATAGACAGATACCTTAATAAAACTGTTTGTTTGTTCATTGTCACCTGAGGATATTTTTTCTATTGATTTCCAGAGAGTAGAAGGGAGGTAGGGAGGTAGGGAGAGGGAGTGAGAAAGAGAGAAATATTGATGTGAGAGAAACACATTGATTGGTTGCCTCTCACATGTGCCTATTGATGTTGCACTTTCACATTGATGTGTCTTTCCCTTTCTCTCTCTTCCCCCCCCCCCTCCTTTCCTTCTTCCTCTCCCTCTCTCCAAAAGTCAAACTGTTCTTTAAAAAATAAGAAAAGAACATTTGTTGATTAAACTCTGTTTTGAATACTAACAACTATAGACCTACTTTTACCTCCACTCTATATGATAGCATTATATTCTAGTAATAATAATGTAATTATATTCTTAAACTAGATGCCCCTTGCAGGAAGATTCCTGCTGTGGTCTCCGCTGCCACCTGCTTTCCTCCCTTCTCCAGTGCCCCTCCAGCTTCTCTCCCTTCTCCTCCGCCCTGCCTGCTTCCCTGCCTTCTCAGTCGCCCTGCTTGCTTGCTTCTCCGCAGCTTCGCTTCCTTCTGCAGTGCTTGGCTGTCTTCAGTCTTGGTTCTGGCCTGGATATGCAAATTAATTGCCATCTTGGTAGGGTTAATTTGCATGTTTGCCCTGATTGGCTGGTGGGTATGGCTTGTGGGTGTAGCAGAGGTGCAGTCAATTTGCATGTTTCTCTTTTATTGGAGAGGATAGCATAGTAACCACTCATTAAGCTTTTGGAAAATACACTCCACTTTCCAATTCACCTCAGAATAGTGGATGGTATGGGTTTCTTCTGGATAGTGTTAAGCAAGATAATCCTTTTTTTTTTTTTTTTAATATTTTTATTGATTTCAGCGAGGAAGGGAGAAGGTGAGAGAGAAATGTCAACAATGAGAGAGAATCATTGATTGGCTGCCTCCTGCATGCCCTTTACTAGGGATCGAGCTGGCAACCTGCCGTGTGCCCTTGACCAGAATCAAACCTGTGACCCATCAGTCCACAGGCCAACGCTCTATCCACTGAGCTAAACCGACCAGGACACAAGATAATCTTAAAATACTCCTAACTGTGCTCTGGAATTAATTACATACTCTTAAAAAGATAATTTCTCCACCTTTTTCTATAATTGGGAAAATGAATCTTAAAACAGCTTCAAGGTTTCTGTTTTTATATGTTATGTTTCATTCATTGGTTTTACAAAATATTTTGATCCTATACTGTGCTCTGGGGATACTGTAGAAAGCCAAGTGGCAAAACCTCTTGCCCTTATGAAACTTTATATTCTAGTCATAATGTCAAATAATGAATACAAGTAGTATAGGTTTTCTGTCAAATGGTGACTAGTGCTGTGTTGAGAATAATATAGTAAGAATGAGGAGCATAGAGAAAACTGAGAGCAGAATGGGGAAGCTTTACAATTTTAGAGAAGAGGGGTCAGTTGTGTGTTGTTAAATTGGCCCTTTGAAAAATGAAAGTCCTAATTTTTTTAATTTTTTTGCCATTTCTGTAGTGAATGGATTATTTGCCATAATCACCACAACAAAACTATAAAGTAGATAACTGTAATATGCCACTTTGCAGATGAGAAACTGAGACAGGGAGATTAAATAGCTTGTCACACAGCTAATAAAGTGGATGAGAATTTAAGGCCAGGCAGTTTATATTCAGAACATTGGTGCTCAACTAGGATGATTTTGCCCCTGAAGTGACATTTAGCAAAAAGACATTTTGGTTGTGAAAACTGGTTGTGGAGTAGGCAGGAAGCTACTGGCATCTAGTGGGTGTAGGATGTCTACAATACAGAGGCCAAAGCCTCCCCACAATAGAGAATTATCCAAGGTCAAAATGCCCATACTGCTGAGGTTGATAATCCTTGCCCTAGAACCTGAGCTGGGTGCTATAGTTAGAGTGGCAGTGTATTTTCCTTTAAGTCATAATAAGGTTTGATAAGTCAGTTTCCACTAAGTTTGTAGTTGCTTTAATTTAGAAAATTATATTAAAAGTAATTGTACTTATAGATGTATATTTATTTACTGTTAAAAAAATGTTAAGTTGTCAATTTCTTTTGCATGTTTAGCATGACCAGTGCTTGCCGACACAGTATTTTTTAAAACAGCTTTATTGATAACATTACATGCCATCAAGTTTACCCATTGTAAGTGTAAAAATCAGTGATTTTTACTAAATTTATTGAGTTGTGCAACCATCAAAACAATATAATTTTAGAACATTTTTATCACTCCAATAAGATCACATGCCAATTTGCAATCTTCAGCCATAGGCAACCACTGCTCTGCTTTTTGTCTCTATAGATTTTCCTTTTCTGGAAATTTCATATAAATGTAATTACACAATATGTAGTCTGTGCCTGGCTTTTTCACATCACATGTTTTTTGATTCATCTGTGTTGTAACATACATCAGCAGTTTATTTCTTTTTATTCAATTAATATTCCATTTATACCACATTTTGTTTAACCACTTACCAGTTGAAAGGCATTATGAACAATGCTGTTACAAACATTTCGTACAAATTATCTTCTTTGCTGACAAGTGTCTTGAAACCATTTGTACTTTTTTAAAATTTGATTTTTTATATATTGAGTTATAAAATTTTTAAAAATATATATATATTTTATTGATTTTTTACAGAAAGGAAGAGAGAGCGATAGAGAGTCAGAAACATTGATGAGAGAGAAACATCAGTTAGCTGCCTCTTGCACACCCCCTACTGGGGATGTGCCTGCAACCAAGGTACATGCCGTTGAACGGAATGGAACCTGGGACCTTTCAGTCCGCAGGCCAATGCTCTATCCACTGAGCCAAACTGATTTCGGCAAGTTATAAAAATTCTTTTCATATCTTAGTTACAAGTGGGTTTGTTTTTTTCAGATGTATGATTTGTAAAAATATTTTTTTCTAACATGGTATAAGGTTAGGGTCTAAAATAATTGTGCATGTGGGATTGTTCTAGCACCATGTGTTGAAAATACTGTTTTATCTCCATTGAATTGCCTTGGTAGCTTTGTTAGAAATCATTTGACCCATACATTTAATTCTATTCCATTAATCTATTTTTATTCTTAAACTAGTATCACACTATCTTGATTACTGTACAGTTGTATAATAAAATTTAAGCAAGAAGTGTAATTCCTCCAACTCTGTTCTTATTTTTAAAAATTATTATTATTTTTTGGGGGGGACCTTTGCATCTTAATATAAATTTTAGGATCAGCTTGCCAATTTTTTAAAAATATATTTTATTGAGCTTTTACAGAGAGGAAGAGAGAGGGATAGAAAGCTAGAAACATCCATGAGAGAAAAACATCAATCAGCTGCCTCTTGCACACCCCCTACTGGGAATGTGCCCTCAACCCAGGTACATGCCCTTGACCAGAATCGAACCCCGGGACCTTTCAGTCCGCACACCAACGCTCTATCCACTGAGCCAAACTGGTTTCGGCCAGCTTGTCAATTTTTTGCAAAAATCCCACTAGGAATTTATTGATCAATTTGAGAAAAATTTCATTTGAAGGCATACTGACTGTTGGGGTTTATAAACAGGAACCGTCTCTCATTTATATAGATATTTTCATTTCTTTGAGTAATGTTTTATGATTTTCAGGGTACAAGTCTTGTATTTCTTTTAAAAAACTTCTTTAAGCTATTGTAAATGAATTATTTAAATTTTGTTTTCATGTTCTTTTTTACTAGTACCCTTGAACAGCATGGGTTTGAATTATATGGGCCCACTTATACATGAATTTTTTCAATAACTGACTATTATTTAAGATTTGAAGTTGGGAATCTATGGATGCAGAGGGTTGACTATGCATTGATCTGTGCCATTTTATATAGGGAACTTGAGCATCTGCAGATTTTGGTATTCACAGATTGGGGTGCGGGTCTGGGAATCAATCTCTCACAGATGGCAAGGGATGACTTAAATTTTGGGGAATAAAAAGTTGTAAATGAATTTTCAACTCCATAAAGGGTGGTGGTACTGAGTGTCTAACCCCTACATTGTCTAAAGATCAACTGTATAGAAATACAATTTATATTTGTATATTGACTTTTTAAAAATCTAGTGGCTTTCCTAAACTCATTTATTACTTTAGTAGTTTTCTGTGGATCCTTTATAATTTTTCATGTACAGAATCATGTCATCTGCAAATGATGACCATTTTGCTACTTTTTTTTTCTTTCATTTTTCATTTTGCTACTTTTTAATATGAACCTCTCTTTTGCCCTATTACAGTGGCTAGAACTGCTGGTATAATGTTGACTTAAAGTGGCAAGAGCAGACACCTTGTTTTTGATAAATTAAAGGTAGTGTCATCACTATTCAAAAATCAGTTAGTTTTTTCTTGGAGCTATCTTGAATGTCTGATTTATCTTATACTAGAACATTGAAGCCAATACCAAAATTTAAAAATTTCTAGGTACTCCTTGTGTCAAGAATGACCTATGCTTTGTGTTTTAGAGGGCTGAAACTGAGCTGGCTAGCTTTTAGGAGTGATGGATCAGGGTGTTCTGCCTATCTAATGTTAATTATGGAGATCCTTTTATTTCTTAGACCTGGATTTAGTCTCTGGAGGTTTCTCTTTTCTTTGTAACAATCTTATCTACTTTCTTTTTGTTGCCACAGGTTGTCTTATTTGTTCAAAAAGAAAAAAAAAAGTTGCTGTTTTAAAGAGCTTCTTGGCTAGCCAACATAGATTTTTATCTATTTGGAGTTGAATTCTTAGGAGATTGTAGAGGCAGCCAGCAAAACCATGGGAACAAATAATTATTTTCATTGCTTTGTTATTCTTTACATTCTACTACTCATTTTTATGCTTAATAGGAGTACCAATGAAGAATGTTAAAATGTACATGATGGCCCTAGCCTGTTTGGCTCAGTGGATGGAGCATTGCCTGTGGACCGAAGGGTCCCAGGTTTGATTCCAGTCGGGGGCACATGCCTGGGTTGCAGGCTTGGTCCAACATGCAGAAGTCATACAATCAATCCCTCTCATCATTGATGCTTCTATCTCTTTCTCTCCCTTCCTCTCTGAAATAAATAATATATATTGAATATACATGATGATGTGTTATATAATAAGTAGAATAATATCCTATCTAAATAATAAAACCCTAATATGCAAATCAACCAAATTGCAGAACAACTGGTCTCTAATGTCACACTGACCACCAGGTGGCAGATGTTCAATGCTGGAGCTGCCCCTGGTGCTTAGTGCACTCCTACAGTCTGGCAAATGCAGCTCCTGCCTCCACATCACTAAGGACCCCTCAGTGGACATCCCCTGAGGGGTCCCGGGACTGCGAGAGGGCACAGGCTGGACTAAGGAATGCCCCTCCAGTGCAAAAATGTGCACCGGGCCTCTAGTTAATTTATTAAAAGCCATTTTTGTGCCCCATCTTGAGTTACTAAATTCAACTTGTTGTAGTATGGGACTCAGAGATCTTGTGTTTTAACTTGCTTTCTCCAGCCCCCAGCTGTTGTCTGATTAGAGGTGGATGAAATAAGGCTGGCAAAATGTTAATAGTTATTAAAGCTTGGTAATGGATATATGGGGATCCATTATATTATTATATTTTTGTATATGCATAAAATTTTCCATCAAGGAAATATTTTAAAATTCCCATCTTGCATATAGCAGCCCAGTAGCATCAATCTTGACTGTCATATGGAATCCACTGTTACTATTTGGACTCACAGTCCCCAGAAACATTTACTGAGGGTTCAAGTGGTCACTCAACTATTACACAAACTTTCTGCCTTTGAGATACTTTGAATAGAGGCTGAAAAAGTAATAGATATAGAACATGTATAGTATCATTGTATTTGTGTAGTTTTAAAACTATTTAGGTATGTGCATAAAAATTACTTTTGGAAGGAAAAAAAGAACCTTAATATAGTATCTTTGCTGGGAAAGAGAGAGCCCTGTAATTCAAGGACAGGGGAAGATTGCTTTTCATTTTATATCTTTCTTTAGTATTTAATTTTTTAAAATTATGTACTTTATTTTAGAAATGCACAATTTTATGAAATTTATATTTTTGGACTTTACTGTAAAGATTGTGTTTTTTTTTTAATTCCAAGTAGAGATTAACCTATATATTAAAAACTTAGTAGGCTAAATGTCCAGTCATCCAGTCATCCATTCAACCAATCAAAGCATATATGCTAAGGCTGCTCAACTGCTTGCTATGATGTGCATTGACCATTAAGGGGCAGACCCTCTGACCAGTAGGTTAGCTTGCTGCTGGGGTCTGGCTGATTGGGGCTGAGCAAAATGGGCTGGACACGTCCTGGAGCCCTCCCATGATCTCTCCTTGGCCCCGATCATGCACTGGGGTCCCTTGGCCGGGCCTGCGCCCTCTCGCAATCTGGAACCCCTCAGGATGTCGAAGAGCCGGTTTTGGCCCAATGGCGGAACAGCCAGTCGCTATGATGTGCATTGACGACCAAGGGACAGACACTCAACACAGGAGTGTGCTCCCACAGGAGGAGCACTGCTCAGTCAGAAGCCGGTCTCATGGCTGGCGATTGCATCAGTGGTGGTGGGATCCTCTTCTGCCTCCACAGCAGTCGGACATCCCCTGAGAGTTCCCAGACTGCGAGAGGGCATAGGTCAGGCTGAGGGACCCCTCCTTCCTGAGTGCACGAATTTCGTGCACCAGGCCTCTAGTCTAATAAACAGTATTGGCCAAGTGCAATCAATTCATTCATCTGTCACATTTACTAAATTTTTATACTTTTTGTGAAATATGAAAACTTTTTTTTTCTAATAAGAGTTTTTGCAAATGAGCTTGTGTATTGGTAATTAGTGTTTACCACATATATGCTTGTTAAAAGCTACAGATGTTTAAAACCCAGACTCTTGTCTAGTAAACATGGGATGATACCCAGGAATTTGTATGTTAAAAGAGCTCCTGAGATTATACCGATTGCATCTTTAAAACAGAGCTTTACATTATCAGATTTTTGTTTTTAAAGAATATTTCTGGCCAGTGTGTCTAAGTGGTTATAGCATCAGCCCACACCCCCAAGGATCTTGGGTTTGATTCCAGACCAGGTTGCAGGTTCCATGCCTACTCCTCATTGGGGCACACATGGGAGCTAACCCAATGAATGTCTCTTTCTCACATTGATATTTTTCTCCTCCCTTTCTCCCCTACTCTTTCCCTCTCCCTCCCCTCCTCTCTCTCTAAATATCAATGGGAAAATATCCTTGAGTGAGGATTTAAAAAAAGAAAAAGACTTCTGTCAATATGATGTTAGAAATTATTCTTTTGTACCCAGAGTCAATTTTAATTGTTTTTCAAAGTAAATATTTTTACTTATTCATTTAATCTTATGGTTCATGAGAAAGCACCTGTCTGCCAACAGAACATAATTTGTGAAATATTTTTTCTTGTAGTTGATCACAGCCGAGTTAAGTTGACTCTAAAGACTCCTTCTCAAGATTCAGACTATATCAATGCAAATTTTATTAAGGTATATATTAGCTTTAAATCTTACTCTGCCATATTTAATGTCTTCCTTCATACTAGTTTATTAAATTGTTTTTAAATTGTCGAAACATTATACTAGCAAAAGAAATAAAAATAAAATCACATCCCTAACACATTTTTATGTATTTTGCTTTCTAGTGTCCTTTTTCATAAAGATAGAGTTTTGCCATAGTTTTCTTCTTTTTACCTTAAAGACTTATAAAACGCTTTACCCATCACTAAATCATTTTCTCTGTTGTCCCTTTGAGTTTATATACAAAGATGTATATCGGGTCTAGTAATAATTAATGTCGTTTTAAAACATTCGTTTAAAATCTTGCTTGGCGTTGACTTGTATTGACATAACCTTCAAACACGTGGTATCTACAGAACGTGTGAAGTGCAATTAACAAGTTTTGCTTGAAAAAGTTTGTGTTTGGTTTGGTTTTTGTTGCAAAACTAGGGTTAAGAAGATGGCGGATGAAGAGCATATTCGGCACTGCATGCTTTACGAGTTCCAATTAGGAAGAAAAGCAAGTGAGGCTGCAAAAAACATCTGTAGTGCTCTTGGTCAAGATGCAGTTAGCGCCAGAAAATGCCAGCGTTGGTTTGAGAAATTTCGTGAGGGAAATTTTTCGTTAGATGACAAGAGTGGTCAAGGCCGTGTGTCCAATTTTGATCAAGAAGCTCTTCAAGCTCTTTTGGTGCAAAATCCTCAAATTACCCAACAAGAGCTTGCGACAACTTTAAATTGTTCACAAAAAACAATTTCCAATCAATTGCGTGCACTTGGCAAAGTCCAAAAGTTTGGAAAATGGGTTCCTCATGAGTTGACCAACAACAACCGACAATCAATCAGAGAGTCACAATTTGCAGTTCGCTCCTCTCTCGTCAAAACCATTTGCCGTTTTTAGAGCAAATTGTTACCGGAGATAAAGAATGGGTGCTGTATGTTAATTTGAAAAGGCGGCCTCAATGGTTGGACAAAAATGAGGCTCCGCAGCCCACGCCAAAACCTGACTTGCATGCGAAAAAAGTGATGTTGTGTGTTTGGTGGAATTTTAAAGGAATTCTTCATTATGAACTTTTACCATCTAACCAAACCATTACAAGTGCAGTGTATAGTGCCCAATTGGAAAGGTTAGCCCAAGCTTTAAGAGAAAAAGAACCCGCGCTGATTAATCGGAAGGGCGTAATTCTTCACCACGATAACGCACGACCGCATACTGCAAGAATCACTGCTGAAAAACTGCGCCAGTTGGAATGGGAAGTTCTCCCTCAACCTGCATATTCTCCTGATATTGCCCCTTCCGATTACCATTTGTTTCGTTCTTCGCAAAACTTTCTTCTTGGAAAAAAATTTAATAATGAAGAATGCCTCAAAAATGCATTGACCGAATTTTTTGCATCAAAATCACAAGAATTTTACAACAGAGGGATTAAAATGCTTCCTGAGCGTTGGGCACAAGTAGTAGAAAACAACGGCAACTATATTGTTCATTAAATTTTGTTGTATTGTTTAAATAAATTCGATTTAAAAAAGTATTAGAAAACGACATCAATTATTACTAGACCTAATATAATCATTCCCTATTGTTAAATCACATAGGTTGTTTCAGTTTTTCTTAATGGTAATATTGCAATGAATAGTATTATTCTTTTGAAAAATTTTCTAGGATAAATTGCCTAGGATAAATTACTGGGTAATATTGATTTAAAATTTTAGAATATAAACTTAAATTTAAAACTTTTGGCAGTTGCCACAATTTTAAGTGAGACCCAGAATGTAAGATTAAATATAGTCTTCATATAGTTAACTTTTGATCAAAAGCAGTTAAGTTCATACATGGCTGTCAATAGAGAGATAAATTCAAACTGCTATTTGACTTCTTTATTCCATTAGTTGCTCTGTTTTTGAATCTTTCTAATTAGATGATAGCATAATTTTAGTTATTTTATATTGTGCTTATACAATTTTAATACAGTATTTTGTTGATGAAAAGTATAAGTAGTAAGAGTTACATGGTAAAATTAATATTATGTCAATATCAGAGGCCCAATGCACAAAGATTCATGCAGGAATGGGCCTTCCTTCCCCTGGCTGCCGGCACCGCCTTTGCTCTGCCTGGAGCTGCCTTTCTGCCTTTCCATGCTGCCCAGAGTCCCAGCACGTCTGGGGCGGTGCAGGATGCCTGTGTATGCAAATTAAACGGCCATTTTTGTTGGGTTAATTTGCATACTCCTGATTTCTGGTGGGCATCTCAAAGGTACAGTCAATTTTCATCTTACTTTTATTAGTGTAGATTGAACAGTCAGGGTTTCAAATAAAAACCTATTTTTCCTAACAATTTTATTACAAATCAGAACAACTAGGTTAAACAAAAAACGAATACAAAAGTGGTTAGCTGTTTCAGATATTTTTTTTCATGTTTGTATTATTTTATAAACATTTAATAAAAGTTAAACATTTAACATTTGTTAAAAGTTCTAGTTTTTAATTGCACTTTAATAACACTGAGTTGTGTATGATTCCATTACATGCTGGTTTAGTATTTTAGTTTTATTCTCAGGTTCATTATTAGAAAGGCATGCAATAAATGTTCAAGTTGAATAAATAAAGGTAGCTATGGAAGAATCTAGCTAAGGAAGAATTGTTAGCTAGTTTTAGTTTTGTTTTTGGAATCAAAGGATGTTTTATGTTTTTGCTATAGTTAACTTTGTTGGCTTAAAATTGAGGCTTTTGTTTTTAATTCCTGGTAAACAATAATTTTTAAGTTAGTATAAGGCCAGTTTAATACTAATTCTGTGTACCTTGTCTAATAAATACACAAAAGTAATAGCATTTTTCAAAAAGCTTAAGTGAAATGATTATATCTTGTCATACTTTTATGTACTATAAAAGAAAAATTATTTTAAAATGATTTTAGGTGAAAACAGCAGTATTACTAATAAAATTTGAAACCTTAAAAATTAGGTAAGGAAATATTTTTGGTGATGATAATGAAATTTGCTCTTAACCATTTTAGGGTGTTTATGGGCCAAAAGCATACGTGGCAACCCAAGGTCCTTTAGCAAATACAGTAATAGATTTTTGGAGGATGATATGGGAGTACAATGTTGTAGTAAGTATTTATCTTTCACAATCTATTTTGAGAAGTATTACATGTAGTGACTTAGGATGTTTTACTGAATTAATACTTGGAAGCACTTTTTAGCCATAATAATATCTCAATGATAGCTAATGGGTACTAAAAAGCCAGAAACTGATTCTAGGATGTTGCATTAATTTAGGTAAAAAGAGGGTATGATAATTTTAAATCTTGTACTATGTCAGTAACTAATAAGACAGCTCCTAAATAAGATGAATTGATAGACAGATGGATAGAGGGACAGCTATATGACAAATCAAGTATAGTGAAATATTAAATGCTTGAACGACCCGTCGCTATAACACTCTGTGGCAAGCAAACCACCTGATCTGGGGTAGGGCTGGCTGGCCAACCTCCCACCGCCCCTCCCCCCCCCCCCCAAGCCCCGATCCCAATTGCCCTCTCCCACTCCAATCAAAGTGGGGCAGCTGGCCAACCCCCATCAACCCCTGCCCCTTGCCAGTCCCACATTGAATGCCCTCCTTACCCCAATAGGGGGCGGGGCTGGCCATCCAACCTGCAGCCACTCCCCCCGCCCTGCCCTACCCCAGTTAAGTCCCCCAACCCATCTGCCTGAGGGCCCTCCCCCAGCCAGCTCCATCCTTGATCAGGCCCCCCCACCCCACTCCAATCAGGGGCAAGGCCAGTGGTTATGGCCCCACCCCCAATCAGCCCCCACACCAAATCAGGGGCGGGGGTGGCCGGCCCACTGCCCACAGCCTCTCTCCACGGTCAGCCCCACTCCCTATCGGGTCTCACACCCCAACCAGGGGTGGGGCCCACTGGCCAACCTCCTGCCATCTCTTCATGACAGGCCCAGCCCCGATCAGGGCTGGCCAAACCCCACCCATGCAGATTCGTGCCCTGGGCCTCCAGTTACATTATAAAATGTTGCAGTGGGGAAGCAAATGTAATACTCTTACATTTAAAGATAGTTGAGTGCATTTAACCTTTAGCTAATTTTGCTAAATTCTAAGTCAAATAAATCTACAAGATTCATAAAATTTAATTTGTTGCTATAAAGCCCTTATTTGGAAGGTATGATTATAATCACCTATTTAACTCATACTTTTCATATTAAAACTACTTTTGGCAGGTCAAGTGTACTTTTGCTCAGAGTAAAAAGTAATTCTTGAAATTTATATTTTATTAAAGAGAGAAAGTTGTGATAAATTCTTCCTCTTATCCCACCCCACTTCTTTTTAGATCATTGTAATGGCCTGTCGAGAATTTGAGATGGGAAGGGTATGTATACCTATTAACACTTAAAATAGTAATGGTGTATCTTTTTTGTAACTATTTCTATGGATATATATTCCTGGTCTTTTATTATGTTCTGAGCTCTAGTAGCTAAAGTAGATGCTATTTTTCTTTTTTGTGTTTAAGTATATTTTATTATATAATTAAAATAATAATTTTTTTGTTGCTTACTAATCTTCAAATATGTAATGGTGGTGTAAGTAGAATACTATTTATGGACCAAAGTAGAGAGGTATTTTAAAAGTAGAGAGAAATAAAATGGAGCAATGAAAATGAGCTAAATAAAATAATTCTGATTATTATAAATTTACAACTTGAATATTTTTAGTTTTCTTCCTTCAAATACCACTACATTTTTTATTGCTTATGCTGTCTTCAAAGAAAATCCTTTAATCTGAAATTTTCAATAATGGTGTTTTTGTTCTCTGTATAATTGAAATTAGTTTCAAATTCACTTGGTCTTTTGCATCAACTAATATGTCTTCATTGTCAGAGGTGATAACTTATTTATAAAATAGATATTAAATAAAACTTTGTGTTCTTTTCTATAAATGTAACACAAGTCAAACTTACAAAACAAATTATATAATGATTTGAAGTTTTCTATATACTAATTAGTTCATTAATTAAAGTAAAAATTATTTTGTTGTACAAATTCTTATTCAGATGTTTTTTTCAGTAAAGGGTATGTTGCAAAAGCAGGATAGAACACATGTAAGATGTTATAATTGATAAATCATTGAGTCCTGTGGATGTTGCTCAGAAGTTGAGCATCAGCCTATGAACCAGGAGGTCATGGTTTGATTCTTGGTGAGAGCACATATGCCCAGTTTCGGGCTTGATCCCTAGTAGGGAGTGTGCATGAGACAGCTGATCCTCTTATCATTGATATTTCTCTCTCCCTTCCCCTCTGAAATCAATAAAAATACATTAAAAAAATACTTTGTATTTTAAAAAGTATTCTTTTTTAAAGCTTATTTGAACTAATAGTCTTCGTCATTCCTCCCAACCCCATTTTTAACAGTAGTGGAAGTATTCGGTAATGTTGGACAGAAAATGAATTATTTTCTAAAATTAGAAATTATACCAAGTAGGAAATTGTTAACTTATCTATTTAAGTACTATCAGTATGTAGTTCAATAACATTATTATATATAATCTATTAGGAAATTTAAATTTTACTCCTAACATTTTCTTAAGTTACTGTTAAGGTTTAGGACTTACATCTCTTTTTATTCTCTCTCTCTCTCTCTCTCTCTCTCTCTCTCTCTCTCTTTTTCCTCTCTGAAATCAATAAAAGTATATTTAATTAAAAAAAAAAGAACAATTGGATAAGTATGCACTGTCTTAGCTTCTTGCCTACTCCTGGCAATTTTTCTATTTTCTGGGAAGGAATAACGAGCTAAATACCAGCGCACAAAATATTTATAAAAGTTCAAGAAAAACTATGTCATGGTTTACTTACTAACTTTTGTTTTTGTTTTGACAACAGAAAAAATGTGAACGCTACTGGCCTTTGTATGACGAAGACCCTATAACATTTGCACCATTTAAAATTTCTTGCGTAAGTACTTGTTTATATATATGTATGTTACTTTAATCAGAAAGTTGGCGTGCTAGACTGATGAATAATTAAATTATAATATGGTACAAACCCAGTTTTATATAAATCACACACTCAGTGTTTTCATTGTAAATCTATACTTAATTATCTAAACAAATATTAATAATATTTTTATATTGCTTTAAAATTTAGAAGCTTTTGGAATGACTTCATAAATGTATAAATCACTTGTACCCTATGTTAATACTCTGTTATTCTTTGAATATAATTAATAGTGAGTGTTTATATATGAGTAAATGGAATAACTGTGCTTTGGGTGATCAATTTGAAATCCTTGATGGCTGATATGTAGTTTATCCTGTTAATCTTTCATATCTGTTACTCTCTCCAGAATGTTTGAATTACTTACAAAGATAGGTTTAAGAATTGCCATGCTAGATGTAAAGATTGATCTTTCTGGCAGACAATTTGATAAGATAAAATATATGATTTAATGAGCTCTGGAAATGAATTAAATTGAAATCCTAAAAATAACATAGCACAAATCTGAGAAAATGAATTTAAAAATAAAACAATGAAGAAAAAAATAGTTAAATATAGTCGAGCTTTAAAATAGAAACAATAATTTGCTTTGGGTTTCACATGACCTAAAAGAAGTGTATTTTCTTATTTACTCAATTCAAAAGATCCAGGATTGAGCAAACATGAAAATTCAATAACTAATATTAGTCAAGGTTTTCTGGAGAAAGAGAACCAATACGATGTGTATCTATAAAGGGAAAGAGATTAATTATTTGGAATTGGCTCACATGATATGGAGGCTGGCAGGTCCAAAATCTGCAGGGTGGGTGAGCAAGCTCGAGATCCAGGCGAGCTGATGTTCAATTCTAGTTCAGACAGTTGTTGGAGAACCAGGAAGAACTGATATAGCAGATGAAAGCAGTCTGTTGGAAAATTATCTGTTATTGGGGGGGGGGGGGGCGCGGAGTCTGCTCCTTTTGTTCTATTTAGGCCTTGACTAATTAGATAAGGGTCACCCATACTATAGAGGGCAATCTGCGGTACCTCAAGTCCACTGATCTAAATATTAATCTCACCCAAAACACCCTCATAGAAACACCAAGAATAATTTTTGATCAAATATTAAACATTTGATATTAATCACTCAATGGTCCAGTCAAGTTGACACATAAAATTAACTATCACAATCCTGATCTCAGAATTGCTTGATTTTTACTTTGTTTTTCATGGTTCAATGATAAACAATTTCTATGATTTTACTTGTCATTGGTGAGTTCAAGAAGCCCATAATTTTATGATTTATTTGTACTTACAACTTGTGGATTCTCTGATGCATACCAAAGCTTAGTGCTTCCTAGGTTGATACAGAAAGGACTCAACTTACGTTACACAGTCTCCTTTATAAATACAATGTGTTTTTGTACTGTTAACTATAACTCAGAGTTAACTGCCTGGATATAATATGAAGTCAATACTCTAAAGTTCTGGTTAGAATGAACTGTTTGTTGTGTTAAATATAAGCGTTTTAAAAAAATCATGCTGCATTTCATATTATTTGAAATTAATAAAAATCAATACATACCATATTCTCTACTTCTATGAGGGAACACCCCCCCACCCCCCACCAGGCCAGGAAGTAGTTTACAATATTAATTCCCTGATAGTCCAGTACTGTGCAGTGTGGTTGCATTGACCATTTGCAAATTTTAATGTAGTAACTGTACTTAGTGTTAAAATTCGGGTGAAAATACATAGAGCTTAACATTCAACAACAAAAACAACTTTAAAATTTTCAACATGGTTTATAATATGAAAAACAGATGAATTTTGGGGTGATTTTTCAGTTGAACTAAAAATAGTTACAGAGTTCTTGATGAGGTTTGACTTCATTTGCCAGCCTTTCTCCAGAAAACCTTGACTAATATTAGTTATTGAATTTTCATGTTTGCTCAATCCTGGATCTTTTGAATTGAGTAAATAAGAAAATACACTTCTTTTAGGTCATGTGAAACCCAAAGCAAATTATTGTTTCTATTTTAAAGCTCGACTATATTTAACTATTTTTTTCTTCATTGTTTTATTTTTAAATTCATTTTCTCAGATTTGTGCTATGTTATTTTTAGGATTTCAATTTAATTCATTTCCAGAGCTCATTAAATCATATATTTTATCTTATCAAATTGTCTGCCAGAAAGATCAATCTTTACATCTAGCATGGCAATTCTTAAACCTATCTTTGTACGTAATTCAAACATTCTGGAGAGAGTAACAGATATGAAAGATTAACAGGATAAACTACATATCAGCCATCAAGGATTTCAAATTGATCACCCAAGGGGACCCTGCCTGACCAGCAGTTTCTGATTTTTTGAGGTCAAATAGCTGGAGGATGGCTGCTCTCCCTCTAATTCTTGCTGTAGAAACAAAATTTTTCTTATAAGATTTCAAATTGCAAAATAATTTGGCCTGGCTGATATGGGTCAGTCAGTGGTTGAGTATCAACCTATGAACCAGGTGGTCCAATTCCTAATCAAAGCAGATGCCTGGGTTGCGGTCTCCCCCAGTGTGGGGTATGCAGGAGGCAGCCAGACAGTAATTCTCTCTCATCATTGATGTTCCTATCTCTCCTTCTCTCTCTCCCTTTCTCTCTCTGAAATCAAATATATATATATATATATATATATATATATATATACACATACATACATACACACACACACACACACACACACACACACACAGATATAGCTATATACTTATATTTAAAAGGAAGGTAATTTGTCTTGTGATTATTTCAGACAACTTAGGATTTGTTATCACTGATGTAAACAAAAGTCAAATTTAGAAACAAGTTGGTGAAAGTAACCATAGTAAGTGACTTGATTATTTGACAGTCAGAGTTTGAGACTAAGGAAGGACAGTATCAGGAGCTCTCTTGGTTTGGAATGAGGAGAGTAAAGTGTCCGTGGAAGTGAGAGGAATGGCTAGTAGGAGTTCAGTCATGGATTACAGTTGCTGTATGTAATCCACTTAGACCAGATGTTGGCACACTGTCCTTGGGTCAGTCTAACCACTACCTGTTTAGTAAACAAAGTTTTATTGGATTACAACCAGGCCCATTAATGTACATATTTGCCTATCACAACAGCAAAGTTCAGAGACAGAGACTTTATGGCCTGCAAAGCCAAAAATATTAACTAGTTTTACAGGCAAGAAAAAAATTAAGTCTTGGGCCAATGTTTATATTCATACTCATTTAGATGAAAACAAAAATACTTTTCCCTTATTTGAAAAGTTCAAAGTAAATTAATATGATTTTAAAAATTAAAGCAGAATAATATTGGTGGTTTTTTATTTTTTTTATTTTTTATCAATAAAATAGAATATGCTGCCCTTTACAGTCATTGCCTATGGTTTTAACTACTGAGGTAAAACATAGTTTGCTTAGGGACAAACTGACATAGAGTTTTTATTCTAATACTTTGATAAATGATAGTAAAAGACTTTTAAAGTAGTATTCTCCTTAATCAGAATAACAATTTGGCAGTTTCTGAGAGTATCCTTCCTTATACAGTTGGCATCCAGTTAACTGAGAGTTGAGTGTTAAGTAGGGAAAATAAAGCTTTATGGAAAGATGTAATGGTTGAAGGTGGTGGTAGGTACTAAGAAGTAACATTTTGTGTGTATTATTTCTATTACATGGTTCTGGTGATGTTTGTTATTTTTACTAGGAAATAGAGTTTTAGCTAAGTAAATAGTTAGCAGATACTTCTATTTAAAAGTATATATTCGCCATCCTCTTTCTCTTCAACAAAGCAGTGGAGTAGCGACCCCAACAGACGCAGAGTTGCAGATCTTTGTGAAGACCCTGACTGGCAAGACCATCACTTTTGAGGTTGAGCCCAATGACACCATTGAGATTACCAAAGTAAAATTCAAGACAAGGAGGGGACCCTGCCTGACCAGCAGTTTCTGATTTTTTGAGGTCAAATAGCTGGAGGATGGCTGCTCTCCCTCAGACTACAGTATCCAGAAAAGAGTCTACCCTGGCGTGGTGATTTGTCTGCGTGGTGGCAGCATTGAGTCGTCCCTACGCCAGCTCGCCCAGCAGTACAATTGTGACTTGTTACACCTACCTGCACCCCCGCACTGTCAACTGCCAGAAGTGCGGCCACACCAACAACTAGTATCCCAAGAAGGTTAAACAAGGCCCCTTCACCATCTCTTCAGCCCAGATAATGGCCTTCAACCTCAATCCCATGGCCCTAAGGCCTCAATAAAGTTTCATTTTTGTTGAATGGGGGGGAAAATACACATACACACACACACACACACACACACACAAATAAATAAAACAAGTTCATGGCTTTTAGAATGATTATTTTTATAATTACTAGGTACACCAAGTAATTGTTAATTTTATAGTGAAGACTTTAAATATGAGTTTATTGTTTGTTTTGGTGTGTTCTGTATATGTTTTAATGTTACTAACTCACAAGTGTTTCTCCCTTTATTTAGGAAGCTGAACAAGCAAGACCAGACTACTTCATTAGGACACTCTTACTTGAATTCCAGAATGTAAGTATTTTTCATTTAGAGATAATTTCTAAGGATAATTTTTAAAAAAAGATTATTGTATTGCTTTTTAGAGAGAGAGGAAAGAGGGAGAGAGTAATATCAATGTGAGAGTGAAACATCAATCTGCTTCCTGCACATCCCGTACCGGGTATCTAGCTAGCAACCTGGCCATGTGCCCTGACTGGGAATCAAACCATCAATCTTTCAATTCATGGAATGATGCCCAACCAACTGAGCCACACCGGCCAGAAATCTAGAGATAATTTTTAAAGAGAAGGCATAAATAATAAACTATCTTACATAGTTAAGGAAACTTTTAGTTATGTACATAATGAAGAAAATTAGAGTAGTTTTATTTAGTATCTTGAGCTTTATGCTTATAAAATTAGATAGGAATGAAATATAAATAATAATAAAATAAATAAAGTAAGATAAATTTTAATTTACTTAGAACAGCTCTCCCTAAATTAAGTTTACTGTATTTGGAATAGTTGGTTTCTTTGCTGTAAGTGTGTTCTATTGCATTAGTATATTATAGCATTGTTTAGGTGATTATTACTCACTTTTACAGTTTATAGTATTTTAGAAAGAGACTAACTACCATCAAAGGTTAGTTGTCATTTAGATACATATTGTTTTCACTCAAGGGCCCTTGACTTCAGTTTTTCAGAGCTATCTGGACTGATAATTTGTTTACGGAGAGATTGAAGAAAAAATCCGATGCCATTAGAGAATGCTTATCAACTTCTTCCTCAATTTCTCTATTTTTATTATCTTAATTTTGAAACCATATTATATAATTTAGCTTGATGTGAAGTTCATCATTCTTCCCCATCTAATGCATCTGTAAATGTACTTAAAACTCCTACTTTGCTGTTTATAAGAAAACATGGTACTAGTACTCTTACTCTCCCCATGCTGACTTGACTGATCATGTTCCTTTAGTTGAGTTATTTATTATACTTTTGGTTGCTACTTTTAAATTTATAGTGATAATGATAGGTACTTTATTAAATTTCAATAATGTATCAGGCATTTCAAATAGTGGTTGTCTCCATTGCACATTGATGAAGGACGATATAGTCATTAACAAGTTAACTATCTTACGTAAAGTTATTCCAGTAAATGGCAGAAATAGAAATTGAATACAGTTTTAATCTGGATTCAGAGCAGGTGTTCTTTCAGTTAAACTCTTAGAATAACCATTCTTAAGGTTTTTGCATAGCAGAACTCTTACATTCTTAAAAAATTATTAAAGATTCAAAGATCTTTTGTTTAATGGGTTATATCTTTAAATATTTACTATTTTGGAAATTTAAACAGAAGAAAACTAAAAGGCCTGAATACACAAGCATATATTCTATTAGCTTTCAAAGTGATCACATTATCGTAAGTCAAGTAGTCTTGGGAGACCCTGCTGTACACACATGAGAGAATGAGAGTGAAAAGGCAAATAGAGAATACATTAGTACTATTATGAAAATAGTTTAAAACTCACAGATCCTCTGAAAGTGTCAGGGGTTGGGAGTTCCCTCACACATACTGATCTGAAAGAAGACAAATGAGTTTGGGTTAAACAGGTTCATTTCTGATTTTTGGTTTAAATATTCTATTAGTCTTCTAAAGTAATTGCAGTAGATTCTAACATAGTGTTTATGATATATTGTTCATTCACTTAATGCTCTGGATTAATTAAATAGTATATACAGTGTGATGTTTAAAGAGCATGTTCTGGAGATAAGACTGCCTGAGTTCAGATCCCACATTGGTCACTTGCTATGAAATGTTAAACAGGTTATTTAATCACATCTCGATTTTCTTACCTATAAAATGAGAATAGTATTAACAGTATCTTATGACATATGGCGATTAAGTACTAGGTAGATGGTAAATAGTCAATAAATGTAGACTATCACTAATTTGTTTGTTTTTATTTCTTTGTTTTTAGAGAGAGGGGTAGGTGGGGGGAGAGAGAGTGAGAGATATTGATTGGTTGCCTCCAATACACACTTCGACTGGGGATTAAATCCACAACCCGTGTTTTTTTTTAAATGTAATACTGAATACCATATAACTTCGTTGAAATGGCAGTAAAGTGAGATATGCAGCTTTTCTATATGTTTTAAGGTTTGCAAATGTATTTTTATAATTATTGAATTTTTGTCCTTGAAGGAATCTCGGAGGCTATATCAATTTCATTATGTGAACTGGCCAGACCATGATGTTCCTTCATCATTTGATTCTATTCTGGATATGATAAGCTTAATGAGGAAATACCAAGAACATGAAGATGTGCCTATTTGTATCCATTGCAGGTACAAAATAATTTTCCAAATATTTAAGTACTTTGGAATATAGATGGCCTTATAATATGGGTGATATATTGTATTTTGGAGCCTAATATTTGAATTTCCTTAGGTCATTATATGGATTCACAAATCATAAAAGCTATCTGAATCCTAATGCAACTTTTCTTCCCTTAATCTTTAATTTACATTAGTTTATTTTAGAAGACTTGCATAGTACTTATTTCATAAAATGCTATCAATTTATCTATGAAAGTGACTTGGATATTTACTGGTTAATTAATTCAGTAGTTAAATGGAACACTAAAGTTATTTTCTTATCTAACTGATCTGATTGTAAAGCTTACATTAGTAAAATGGCTGCTTTTTTTTTTTTTTAAGCCAGAAAAGGTGTCTTCTTGATGGAGATGTGACAGTCAATTAACAAGTTGATTAATAAAAAATATATTATGGCCCTGGCCGGTGGCTCAGTGTATTATCCCGTATACCAAAAAGTTCCCAGTTCAATTTCTAGTCAGAGCACATACTTGTAGATTTGATCCCCAGGGTTTGTACAAGAGGCTAGAGATCTGTTTTTTTCTCTTTCACATATCTCCCCACCTCCCACTTCCTCTCTAAAAATCAATAAAAGTGTATCATTGGTGAAGATTTAAAAAAATTTTTCCCCCCCTGTAGTTAATTTAGTTGTTAGTTGACCTTTTAATCAAGTAGTTGACTGGTTACAAAGAAAAAAAGACCTACTTAATTGTAAAATTAAAAGATAAAGCAAATTCTTTGACTTGTTTACAAATTAGTTGAAATTATAAACAGTTTAAACATCCAGTGGCAAAATCTTTGGGCACATCTGTAATTATTTCATAAGGATAGATATCAAAAATAAGTTTTCATTGATTTTAGAGAGAGAGGAAGGTAGAAGGGAGTGAATAACATCAATTATTGTCTCCAGTATGCGCTCCAACCAGTGGCCAGGAACCCAACTGGTGACCTTTCAATGCACTGATGCTCAAACAACTGAGCCATAGTGGCCAGGGCATGAAAGAGATCTAAAAGTGGGATATCTAAGTCAAAGGAATGTGAAATTTTTACTTCTTTTAATGCATACTATTAAATTTATTATCCATAAAGCTGATGTTAATTATAAATATCCTACCACTGTCAGTTTGTGTGCCTATTTCCCCAGAGTTGCCCCAGTACTTTAATACCTGTGATAGGCAAGCTTTTCCTTTTTTATTTTATGTTATTTATGTTCTTTTGTGAATTGCTTGTTTGTGTGCATTGCCAATTTTATAGTAGTAGTCATTTATCTCTTAATTATACACTACAAATTCTTTATATATTGGAGGATGTTAACTTTTCTTTTAATTTAATTTTTTATTGACAGTATTACAGATGTCTTCTTTCTTTTTTTCTTCTAAATATATTTTATTGATTTCTGACAGAGAGGAAGAGAGAGGGATAGAGAGTTAGAAACATTGATGAGAGAGAATCATTGATCAGCTGCCTCTTGCACACCCCCTACTGGGGATGTGCCCGCAACCAAGGTACATGCCCTTGACCGGAATCGAACCCAGGACCTTTCAGTCCGCAGGCCGACACTCTGTCCACTGAGCCAAACCGGTTTCGGCAGGATGTTAACTTTTGATCGTGGTTTTTCATGGTTTTTATTCTGCCTGATTTGCCATATATAAATTCTAAATTATGTACTCAGAGTTGTGACTCTCTTCCTTTATGATTTATGTCTATTGAGATATGCTTAGAAAGTCCTTTCCTAACACAGTAGAGCTTAAAGTTTTGCCTATATTTTTTAGCATTTTATATGTGGGTTTTTTTTTTAACATTTTATTTTTACTCCATCTGTAATTTTTTTTATGATTAAGGTCGGAGGTAAGAATTCACTTTTTGCTCTCCATTGTTAGCTAACTTTCCCTTTATCATTTATTGAGTGGTCTACTCTTTCCCCTTTGGAGAATTCACCATTATGTAATAAATACTTACATATGCTCAGATCCGTTTCTGAACTTTCTGTTGTGCTTCATTTATCTAGTTTCCTGTGTCTCTGTATTTATTACACTTTTAACCATCAAATTTAAAGTATGTATTATTTAGCCTTTGTAATTCTTGACTCTAAAATTCTAGAAATGTTTTAGAAATGTGTGGAATTGACAAATGTATCAATTTAAAATGAATATTCTATTCATTGTTAAGAGCTGTTTTAAAATCATACTAATTTGCTTATAATGTACTTTATCAGAACTTTCTGGATTATGTGTTTAACAAACTACTCATACTTTTGGAATAAATTTATCTCTGCAAGATATTTTGTTAACTAAGGTTTTCTGAGGTAGAATTAGACTTCCACAGTAAAGGCTCCAAGGTATTCTGTGAGTCACTATTGAAAGTTTTTTAAACTTAATAAAAATAAGATCTAAATGCTAATGTTAAGGTGCACTTACAGTATTTTAAGTACTATGAGTAGAATTTTGTCAAATTTCTTTTAAAAAATTTGCTTCTAAATATATCAACATGCTTTTTATTTTACAGTTTATCACAAAAATTAAATTGTATTTTCAAATTTTATATTCATAGTGCAGGCTGTGGAAGAACAGGTGCCATTTGTGCCATAGATTATACGTGGAATTTATTAAAAGCTGGGGTAAGGATATTTTTATATAATATTATATCCAATTGATCTCTTATGATTTTCAAATATAGTGACTAATTGCAGTAAATTACAGCATATGTTTTGTTTTTGTTTTTTAGAAGTAGCTTTGCTATGTATGAAATACAGATTAGCAAAAAGTAATAAATGATGCATTTTACTTGAGATAATACACTGGCAGCAAGGTAAACTTGTCACCCATTTGTTCTATGAATTAATACCTACGTTAGGGATGTAAAATCTGCATTGACTTTTCAAAATATAGAACCCTTGTTGGCCAAACTGTCCAGATTAATATGCTGGTTCTATCATCTACCAGCTGTGTAATCTTGGTCAAATTGCTTAATCTCATTGTGTCTCAATTTCTTGATCTAAAAATAAAAATTATAACAATAATTTATAAGAATTAAGTTAACCATTTTAAAGTTCTTTATATGTGTGGCACATAGCAAGTGCTGTTTACTGTTTGTTTTTATTACTATTGCTGCTATTATTACCACTACTATTATAAAAAAATTGTGTATAGGCCGAAACCGGTTTGGCTCAGTGGATAGAACGTCAGCCTGCGAACTGAAAAAATTGTGTATAGTACTATAGATGATACAGAGATAAATAAAATACAGCTCTTATTATGGATTTGAAAAACACCATACTCCTATTGTACATAAATTTGGTTTATTTGTTGATTCTATAATATGCTGGTTTTCTATGCATTAGTGAAAAGCCTTTAATTCCTCATAGCTTTATGGTTTCCCTGAATATGTCAATCTATATCTTGTATAAAATAGGATTAATAATATTTCATTTCTTTCCTTCTTTACCTTCTATTCTTTTTCTTTCCCTTGTCATTTTGTCAGTTTTCACTTTTGCTAGGGAATATTTAAATTTTAGAGTTTCTGATAAAACCCTCTGGGATTAAGTTTTATTTTTATATTCTTCAAAACTAATCTAATACTCAATTGAAAAAATTTAAGTGAATAAAATTTAGGTAGGAATCTATCATATCCTATATAACAAAAGGCTAATACGCAAATCGACCGAACAGCTGAACAACTGGTAGCTATGACACACACTGACCAGTAGGTGGTAGGCGCTCAATGCAGGAGCTGCCTCCTCGTGGTCAGTGCTCTCCCACATGGTGAGCACTGCTCAGCCAGAAGCCAGACTTACCGCTGGCAAGCACAGGGGCAGTGGCAGGAGCCTCTCCCGCCTCTGCTGCAAGGGGGAAGTAAGGAGCAGTGGTCACAGATTGCAAGAGCCCTGGACTGTGAGAGGATGCAGGCCAGCAAAGAGACCCCTTCCTCAGTGCACGAATGTTGTTTTATATTAGTTTTATATTCTTCAAAACTAATCTAATACTCAATTGGAAAAATTAGTTTTCAATTCGGTGCCTGCATAGGGCGTCTAGTTTTAACATAAAAGTCAGAAATTAAAATTCAGATTGGAAGGGACATTTAGATGAATAGTAGCAAGCAAAATAAACTGTTTCAAAAATTGTGTTGTTGTTTTTTTTAACATAGTCCCCATTTGATTCAGTTTGACTTGACATAAGTATAGTCTTGGGCCATAGGTTAGGACTTGATGTAAAAATCTTTTGATGGGCCCTGGCCAGGTGGCTCAGTTGGTTACATCCGATATGCCAAGGTTTCAGATTTGATATTTGGGCTGGGCACATGCATCAATCAGCTAGTGAATGCATAAATAAGTGAAAGAACAAATCTTTATCTCTTCCATCATAAATTTTTTACAAATTAAAAAAATATTTTTATATATGGAAAGACTCCCAGGTAGTAAATATGGGAATTGTTCTTAACATCTTTTTCACTCCAAAATATTCTTAAGCATTCCTAATTTATAATAGTTTTGCCTCAGAAATGTGCCTGCAATCTGTTTCTACCTGTCTGTCTTTTTTAAATATTGCTTCAGTGTACCTTTACCGAGTTTCTCTTCTTTTCAGAATTCCATCTTCCTTGTTACAAAAGTTGCTTGAGTATAAAGTTTGCTCATGCCAGGGTTGCATATTTCAGTGGTTTTAAGTACATATGTACAAAAGAATTGTCTAGGATAATCAATCTCCAGGGATGTAGTTAAGAGATCTGATTTTTTCCTAGCTCTCTTAGACGGTCCTCATATAGCTAGCCTAGGGAACATTGGGCTGTGGAGTGAGTTTAAACTCTTATTATTTTTATATTAGAGGCCCAGTGCACGGTTCCATGCACTGGTGGGAGGGCATGGCCTGCAGGGATCGGCCCGCTGTGGGAGCGCTGCTCATCCCTGTCAGTTGAGCAGCCCTTCCACAAAGGGAGTGCACTGACCACCAGGGGGGCAGCTCCTACATTGAGCAACTCTTCTCTGGTGGTCAGTGCGTGTCATAGCAACTGGTCAACTGTTCATTCTGGTCATTCAACCATTTGGTCGCTGGGCTTTTATTATATAGGACTAGAGGCTCAGTGCACAAAATTCGTGCACAGGTGAGGAGAGGGTCCCCTCAGCCCAGCCTGAACCCTCTCCAATCCAGGACTACCCTGATATCAGGCCACTGGCTCCTCACTGCTCACTGGCTGCCTGCCAGATTACCCCTTTTTGTCTCCCCTGCCAGGCCGGTCGCCCCATGCAACCTGCTGTTCAGTCATTTGGTCATCCCTCACTAACCCCTGGCCTGGTTGCCCCACATAGCCTGCTGTTCGGCCGTCCATCTTGTTTAGGTCATGACAGCCCTTGGCTTTTACCCTGTTTCCCCGAAAATAAGACAGTGTCTTATATTAATTTTTGCTCCCAAAGATGCGCTAGATCTTATTTTCAGGGGATGTCTTATTTTTCCATGAAGAAGAATACGGTACACATTTATTGTTAAATGAAAATAAAGGAAATTTATTACTGTATATGGTACGCTAGTTGTCAACACAAACCAGACAAACTGAATCCTACAGTATTAAGAATTTATTCATTTATTCAATGACAATCATGTCATCATCTTCTGGAACATCATAACAACAATCCAATTCCTGAATTTCCTGTGACTCCTTTTCTTTCAGAATCAGTGGACCAAATTTCTCATGTTTAGCCTAGGGGGGCCTTATTTTCAGGGGGGATGCCTTATATTTCACTCAGAAGGAAACCTGTAAATAGGTCTTATTTTCGGAGGATGTCTTATTTTTGGGGAAACACGGTACTATATTAGGATAGTATGAGCCCAACTAAATAGCCTATCTTCTCTCCTCTTTTGAATACCTCTCCTTTCAGTCTTAGGCTCACTCTTCACTCCATACACCAATCAGAATTAGTCATAGTATCTTTATTCCCATTGCAGTGTAGTCATGGCTTGGCTGGACATTTTTTGTTGTTCATGTTTCTGGTTCACTAGCTTGACTGTTGAGAGTCAAGATGAGCTTTAGGTTTACAATGCCAAGCAGTTTATGATACAAGGTAGGTGGTATTCAGAATGTTTTCAGTTAGCCAGCATGTGTATAATGTATAAGGTCTATATGATCAAGACTAGTTTACTGTTTTTCTGAAGAGTTATCCAGAGTTCATGTATTATATTCTTTGTCTTAGAAAATACCAGAGGAGTTTAATGTATTCAATTTAATACAAGAAATGAGAACACAGAGGCATTCTGCAGTACAAACTAAGGTATAGTTTTTTTGATTCACTTTGTAAACTATATTTTTAGATTTGCCTTTTGGGGTTTTCAATGTCTTTCCTTTGTTTACCTCTCTCTAACAGGAGCAGTATGAGCTTGTTCATAGAGCTATTGCCCAATTGTTTGAAAAACAGCTACAACAGTATGAAATTCATGGAGTCCAAAAAATTGCTGATGGAGTGGTAGGTGTTGTTGGCCTATTAATTTTAAAAATCCTTTTACCAAGATGTAATGTTTAGCTTTTTAATTGTCATCTGTGTCTTAGCTAACCTGAGACTATCCATGATAGTTATTATTTTTATTTAATCTTGATTTTAACTCCTTTCTTTCCTGTTTCAAACACTCAACTATGAAGGATATTTAATAACTCCAATATAAATTATATAATATTCTAAACAATTCATTAGGAAAGTAGTTCTTAGGTCAAAATTCGTATACTTTTTTTATTGTTTCAAGTATAAATTACTTTTTTAAAAATTGGCTGCATTGTTCCATAAACGCAAAAGTTCCAAACCTGAAGAAAGGCTTAAAGAGTTTATTTGAGCCAAAGCTGAGGGTCAGACTTGAAAGCAAAATTTCATTGCTTTGAGAAAATGTTTTGAAGAATGACCATTTTGGAGTTTATTTATACAGTAGAATCAAAGCATATGTAAATAAGTTGATAGTAAATCCATTGGCAGTAGAAGGAGGCAGGAGAAAGTAAAGCAGGAAATCTCTGGGGTTGGATAAAAAGCAAAACAGAAAGGTACATATTTCTTTTATATTGGTGGGTGCAGGATAGTTAACATTTAATAATAGTTTACAAAGGTATGCAGATATAACAATGAGGACTGTTAGGGGTGTCTTGCCCCAGTACTGGATATTTATTTCTGGAGACTGGGAGAAGAGATCATTGTGACATTTTAAGTATATTTCCTTAGATCACAAAAACAATATATAGGACTTGCTCAAGGTAAAGATCTATCTATCACATAGGCCTATGACCTCACTTCCCATTATAACCTATTGATTTAGGAATTTTTATAATCATAACATCCTGTGTCATTACCTTCAGTTACTGAGCTTGTTGGGCCTGCCCAGTAGCCAGCCCCCCTTTCCCTTCACAGTTCTCTCTCCCCGCTGCCACCCCCACCTAACTAATTGTAAGTTGATTGATTCTACATGAAATTTATTTGTTCTTGGTCATGATAATGTAAAGTTTTATAGTTATTTTATACATGGTTTTTAATTATCAGAATTATAGGGCCATAATTGAGTCCCTTTTTGGCTTGACTTAATTCAATGTTATTTTATCCTTAAAAGATCTTACTGGGGAGAAGGAAGGATTAATATGGCAGAGGCCGATTGGGTGGTTGGTGGAAAAGGTGAAGGGGATTAAGAAATACAGACTGTCACCGTAGCCAGTTTGACTCAATGGATAGAGCATTGGCCTATGGACTGAAGCATCCCGGGTTCGATTCTGGTCAAGGGCATATGCCTGGGTTTTGGGCTTGATCCCCAGTAGGGGCTTGCAGGAAGCAGCCAATCAATGATTCTCATCATTGATGTTTCTATCTGTCCCTCTCTCTTCCTCTCTGAAATCAATTAAAAAAATATATGTATTATAAAAAAGAAAGAAATACAGACTGTCAGTTATAGATAGAGGTCACTAGGATGAAATATACAGTATAGGGAATATAGTCAGTAATATTGTAATACCTGTATGATGCCAAATGGTTACTAGAAATAATTGTGATCACTTTGTAAGGACTATAAATGTCTAACATTATGTTCTATACCTGAAACTTATATGTGTCAACTATCATTTAAAGTTAAATTTTAGCCCTGGTCTAAAAGTAAAACAAAAACAAACACACACAAAACCAATAACAACAAAAAAAAAATTAGCCTTGGCTGGATGGCTCAGTTACTTGGAGCTTTGTCCCATACACCGAAAGGCTGCGGGTTTGATTCCCAATCAGGGCACATACGTAGGTTGTGGGTTTTATCTTGGGTCTGGATGTATATAGGAAGCAACTAAACTATAATATGTCGCTTCACATTAATGTTTCTTTCTCTTCCTCTTCCTCTCTTCCCTTCTTCCCTCCCTCTCCCCCGACCTCCCTCCCTCTTCTCTCTAAAAATCAATTTTAAAAAACAACAGCATATCCTCCTTAGGTGATAATTAAAAATGAAAATGATAATGGTAAATTTTAGTAAAAAATATTTTATTGGATATCGAAAATTTTTTCATATATATTTTAGTTATTTCAGGAAGGAAAAGGAGGAGAGAGACAGAAATATAATACCAAGGATGAGAGAGAATCCTTGATTGGCTGTCTCCTACATGCCCCCTAGTAGGGATCGAGCCCTAAAACTGGGTATGTGCCCTGATCAGGAATCAAACCCGTGACCTGCACATGCTAGGCAGATATCCAAGCTTTTGATCTGATAAAAATATATATTCTTATATTATTCTCCTTTCTGCCTGTTTTTAGCTCTCCTCTTTCCTCTATATAATCACCTTGTCCTTAAAGATTTGGGGCTATTTTTTTTTTTTTTAAGTAAAAAATGTTTTACATTTTTATCATTGAACCCTAAGACAACTATCACATGATAAACCAACTTAATTCCAATAATTGAAGTAAAATGAGGAAATGAGTTGCAAAATTTGTAACTTTTGTTTTCCTCTTTCCATGGTTTTGGCAGTTTCCCAGACTATTTGTTTGAACTTTCTTGGTTTTCTAAATGAGAGATTTGTTATCAAATGCAGCTCTCAATGTGTTAGTATAATCTAATAATAATCCTTGAGTTGTAGGAACTGTATTCTTCCTTTATAAACTGAGTGAAAATTTCAGATTTGTAAAAATTCATTTATGTGACCTCATTCTTATTTCCTTCATTAACAGAGGAATGATTGTATAAATAGGCCTCATACATTGCTATCATATTTTCCCATTAGTTTAACTAAAGCGTGTTATAACCTGTGCTTAATGTAGCCAAATAGTTTATAATATAGAATAGAATGCTAACATATTATTGCAATAATCTTACCTAAATTGGAATTCATGAATATTTCAAAAAGCTAAGTAGATGTGCATTTTTCTTTAAATTTTAATTGAAAAATATACCAATTTCCCCTCCATAAATACAGTATTAATTTCAAAGTTTAAGGTTTTTATACTACAGAAATACGGATGTTTTAAACTCTAATTTCCTTTGTATATAGAAATGAAAAATATCCTAACCATTACTTTTTCATTGAGTTTATTGGGGTGACACTGGTCAATAAAATACTACATGTGCACAGTTTTGTGCAAAATTTTCAAGTACACAATTCCACAACACATGATCTGTACATTGTATTCTGTGTTTACCACCCCAGATCAAGTCTCTTTCCACCTCCATTTATCTCACCATATCCTTTTGCACCTCCCCTTGCCCTAACCATTACATTTTTCTTTTTTAAAAATATATTTTATTGATTTTTTACAGAGAAGGAGAGGGATAGAGAGCTAGAAACATCGACCAGATGCCTCCTGCACACCCCCAACCAGGGATGTGCCCGCAACCAATGTATATGCCCTTGACCGGAATCAAACCTGGGACCTTTCAGTCCGCAGGCTGACGCTCTATCCACTGAGCCAAACCGGTTTCGGCTACATTTTTAATCCTATAGAAACTTTTCAAATTGTTTTTTATTGTACTGTAATCTATATATGAGTCTATTAGTTTCAGATATACAGCATAATGATTGATATTTGTATATATTGTGAAATTATCAAAAAATTAGTCTAGCCCTAGCTGTTTGGCTCAGTGGATAGAGTATCGGGCTGCGGACTAAAGGGTCCTAGGTTCAATTCCTGCCAAGGACACATGCCTGGGTTGCAGGCTCGATTCTCCCCCAGTAGGGGATGTGCAAGAGGCAACCAGTCAATGATTCTCTCTCATCATTGATGTATCTATCTATCTATCTATCTATCTATCTATCTATCTATCTATCTATCTCCCTTTCTGAAATCAATAAAAAATATATTTAAAAAAATAAGTCTAGTTAACATTCATTACCACGCAATTAAAATATTTTTTTCTCTTGTGATAAGGACTTCTAAAGTTTACTCTCTTAAGAACTTTCAGATATACAATACAGATTGTTAGCTATAGTTATCATGTGTACATTATATCCTATGACTTACTTAATCTTCATGCAAGGATGTTTACTGATTTTAGGGAGAGAGATAAACATTGATCTGCAGTGAAATAGGGCTCTATACACTAATGGACACTAACGTAGTAACAGAGGGAGAATAGGACAAGGAATGATTAAAGTGAGTTCTGGGACCTGTTTAATAAATGTACTAGGTAGCAATAGAGGTCCGCAATAGGTTGGGAAGATGAAGGGTATAAGCCTTATTTTGTTGCCTTTTTGCCTCTTCATATTAAGTTTCTAGCATAGTGATGTGTTCAAAAATGTATCTTTGATCTTTATTTCCTTAGGAAATCTGTTATTTTTTGTTTTGGGTTTTGTTTTTGTTTTTGTGCTTAAACCTGGGAAAATCTGTTTCTTATAGTAGTACTTGAAATATGTTGAAATGCTTCTGAACACAATTGATTTTTTAGTAACTGGAGATGGACCGGATTTGATAGCCCCTCAGGCTATAATATGGAATTTATAAGGCCCATTTTGTTACCTGGAAAACTTCGTAATATTTGAAAATTTCAAAAGCCCAGAAACAATTTATTTGAAATATGAGGAAAGAAACTTATTTTTCTCCTAACTTTAATGAAGCATTTTTCCTCTCTTGGCAGAATGTAATAAATACTGAAAATCTAGTCAGCTCCATAGATTCTGACAAACAAGATTCTCCCCCTCCAAAACCACCAAGGACTCGCAGGTATTGTATGTCAAATTTTCTTTGAAAGAACACTTTTATTTTACTATTTTTAAAAAATAAATGCTGACTAATTTCTAAATTTTTTTGTAACTTTCATTAGTCTTTTGTTTAAGATGTAGCATATGTATGACAATTAATTTTTTACTGTACTTGATAAAATTTTAGTAGTATACTGTATAAGAACAGTAAGCATAACCATGTTTTGGTATGTGGTACAGTAAAATTTTAAATATACAAAAGATTACAATTTCTCTTCATGACTATACAGGTAATATGATTGCCAAAAATTATATGCAAATTGAAGAATTTATGTGAAGATGTTTTATAACATTACTAGAAAACATGAATTTATTACTCAGATGTTAGTTTCTGGGGGGATAGCATAGTGATTAGACAATTAGATACTTTTCTATGTGATTCCCTTGATAATTCTAGTACCCACCTAACACCATAAATAGTTATTACTAAGCACATTTATAATAGTTAAACATATACTTTTGTTTTCTTTCTCTCCCATCTCTTTGAGAGTAGCTGATAGGTCAGTGGTTAGTTAATGTGATAGTATGTAAAAGATATAGACAGAGTCAGAAACACTAAGTTTCAATTCTTTTTCAGCCACTTATTAGTTTTGAGGTTTTCAGCTTAAGTATTCTCCTAAGGACTAAATAAAGTTTGTGGAGTTATGATCAAGTTACTGAATTATTTGTATAAGGAAGCACAGTATGAGAAATGTAATAAAACTGAGAATTACTTAAACTGTCTTATCTCAAGCACAATCTGCCCAAACTGATAAATCTTTTCCTCAGAGCAAATTTTCTTTTACAGAGGATTCACCAATTCTTTCCCCTTAAAAGCTTGATAGAAGTTAACTTATGTTGGGTGAGATGACTAGGATTGGGTGTTGGCATTGAGTCTTTATACCTTAATAAGATCATTCCTCTTTAAGAAAGAAAAAGAGCTGAAACCGGTTTGGCTCAATGGATAGAGCGTTGGCTTGGGGACTGAAGGGACCCGGGTTCGATTCCGGTCAAGGGCATGTACCTTGGTTGCGGGCATATCCCCAGTAGGGGGTGTGCAAGGGGCAGCTGATCGATGACTCTCTCTCATCGATGTTTCTAACTCTCTATCTCTCTCCCTTCCTCTCTGTATAAAATCAAAATATATTTAAAAAAGAAAAAAGAAAGAAAAAGATTACAGCTACTCTCAATAACTAAGGCAAAATGTAATAGTTGTTATTGTCTGTAGAATATTTTTCTAAGGAAGATCAAGAAACCTAGAGAGATGGGTTTAAGTTTCAGCATTCAAATGTTCAGTATGTTAAATGTGCATTAACAAAACTTATGGTATCTACTGAAATTAGATTTTTAATCTCCAATGGAAGGTAGTCAGTTAAAAACTGTAAATTGTTAGTTCAACTTCTTTGTTCCATATATGGGAGTCCTAAAAGAAACTGAATTGGCTGTACATTAAATTAAGAAATATTTTGCTACCCTTAATAACTTTTAATTTTTTTTGAGATTGAGCCAATTTAGAGGTTTTCAAGCTGTATACTGACATTCGTGATTTATATGGTTATCTACCTCTAACAAATAATTGTAGCCTCTTCTAATTTTGAAGGAAAAAAAATGAATAGAATAGTCAGCCTTTCTCATATATCTTTCTCATATATCTTCTCACAAGTTTGGCTCCTGTTATTCCTTGGTAAACAAAAAGATAAGTAGTAACAGAAAAATGTTCACTCACCTTATATGGGATTTTATTTGGAGATATATGCTCACACATATAGTTTTTTATATTATTATTATTGTCTAAAGTTTTACATATGTCTCCTTTTTCCCTGATTGACATCCTCCTCCCCCCCCCCCCCCCCCCCCAGCCATTCACATCCTGGGCAAGCCCCCACCACCCCAGTGTCTGTGTTCATTGGCTATGCTAATATGCATGCATACAAGTCCTTTGGTTGCTCTCTAACACATAAGTTTTTTATGTGTGACTTTATATTATATGCTAAGGTAAGGTTCTCATTTTTATTTATTTTTTTAATTCAGGTAGTGAGTCAAATGGCAGAATTTCATTGTGTTCCTTGTGACTTCTAGGTTGAATTGAGTTTTAGAATTCTTATAAACTAGAGGGCTGGTGCACGAAATTTGTGTACTTGGTGGTGGGGAGGGGGGTCAACCTCAGCCCGGCCTGCACTTCTCAGTCTGGGAGCCATTGGACATCCTTAGTGCTGCCACAGAGGTGGAAAAGGCTCACATCACTGCTGCACTCCCAGCATGAGTCCAGCTTCTGGCAGAGTGGCGCTCTCCCAATGGGAGTGCACTTACCACCAGAGGGCAGCTTCTGTGTTGAGCAGGATCAGGGCAAAACTGGCTCTTTGACATCCCCTGAGAGGTCCCAGATTGCAAGAGGGCACAGGCCAGGCCGTGGGATCCCAGCAGTGTATGATCAGGGCTGGGAAGGGACACAGATGTTAGTCAGCTGGGGAGGGACCTGGGGAGAGCTCCAGGGCTTGTCTGGCCTGTCTCAATCAGTCCCAATCGACAGGATACCAGCAGAAGCTAACCTACCAGTCAGAGTGTCTACTCCCTGGTGGTCAGCGCACTCATGGTGAGTGGTTGAGCGCCCTTAGGGTATCATTAGCATATTATGCTTTGAATGTTTGAATGGATGACTGGATGACCGGGCACTTAGCATATTAGGCTTTTATTACATAGAATTGTTAACTGAAAATAAAATCACAAGAGCATAAGATGAATTAAAAATTAAAAATGGTATACTTTGTTTTTCAGTATCGCTTCAGTAAGTAAGTTAACTGGTTATTTAGACTACATGTTTGTTGTGTTAGATTTAATCTGTTATGTAATTATGCTTTATGCATACCTAATACCTAAATCATTATAAGAAAAGTAATTTTATAAGTTCTCATAAAATATAAATTTGAAACAGAAGTTATAGTGTTACTCATTTTTAAATGTAGTCAAAGAAATGTAAATTTTCTTTATTATAAAGTCCGAACTTCTTACTGTGAAATTCTGGGCCTTCATAGGATAGCTTCATTTTATCTCTTTAGCATTATTTTTCAATATTTCTCTGTACTCCATAAGGACCTAAACTATTGTATTCACTGTTGTATCTTCTTCTGGAACTGGTATAATGCTTAGCTTAGCAAGCAGTAGATTCTGAATATTTTGTTTTATTTTTGAAAAGTGAAAAATGCCTTCCTCAGAACAGGTGAAATCAAGAACAATATAAAAAGAATGATGCAAATTGTATTTCTTCACTGGAATTTTTTTGCTTCAGAATATCTAGTGAAAATACAAATGTTGGTTAGTATGGTGGTAAATCAGAATATAGCATGTTTTTATGTGACTGGGCTTATCATTTTTGTGCACACGAACTTGCTGTAAAGTGTTCTAAGCCTTGTTTCAACCAACCTTAAAATAAGGGAGGATAAGAAAAAAGTCTGTCATTATAATTATCAATCAAATTTGAGTAGCCACAAATACCACAAAGTACACAAGGAAACTTGGAGGTGACAGATATGTTTATTACCTTGATTGAAGTAATAGTATCATGGGTGTATAAATATGTTCAAATTCATCATATTATATACATGAAATATGTACAGTTTTTTGTTTATTAGCTATACCTTATTAAAGCAACCTTTTAAAATGTGAGTAGCCAAAAATATATTATTATGTAGATATCAACATCATGCACAGACTTTTTCTAAAAGCATTTCTAATATTATTGGTTAAATAAGGCAGTTTGATCCCTTTCTAAACTTTCTAAAATTATAGTGAAGAAATATAAAAATATGTAAAGATATTTTTTAAAAATTGGAGCAGATATATCATATGAAATGTTGACAAAATATAGGAAAGTGAGGAGCACATTGACCAATGAAAAGGGACCTAACAAAACAAAGTAAGTTAAAACTTGCTGCCTTATAGGTGGGTAAATGAATAAGAAGCAAGATGATTCTCTTCAAAGAATCCCCAGAGAGGCTCAGAAATTAAAGATCTTACTTAAGGCTCTTGTGTAGGATGGCACTGAAAACAAGGGTACTCGAATGTCTCTATAAGAGTATTTAGAACCCCAGATTCCTGTCATCAAATTGAACAGACCGATACTGCTTCTCACATCCTGGGCACACACAGTAGGAGGGATTTACTCTGGAGTGGCTGAACCAGGGAATCTAGATTCAAGGACATCAGGTCCCTCTGATGACGGGGTTGTGCGTCTTACTGAAAACAGGAATCTGCATGCTGAGTAATGAGATCCTCCAACTCCTTCGCTCTTACCCTTTATTTGGCTCCCAGAATAATAGTAGCTGGTTCTGGTGTTGACTGTATCTCTCGAAAAACTACCAGCCCAAAAGAAGAAAGGTACCATCATTGATGATTATGGCCTACCATTATGCAGTGAGATGATCACTAAGCCTCAAGCCCTCCCCCCTTCATTATACATACACATCTTCCAGTCATTTGTAATATTTCTTTTTTTTTTTTCCAGGTGGAATTTAATAGATTAAAATTTTTATGTATACCCCTCCCCCCAGTTAGTTTATATTCAACATCATTCTGCATTAGCCTCAGATGCATAGTGGTTAGATAATGATGCACTTTACAGAGTGAACCAAAGCAGGGAAGATCAGACCTTTGATCCCTTAACTTGAAAGACAGCCCCAAATAAGCAAAAAAAGGGGAAGACAATACATAGTAGAAGAAAGATGGGTTGGGGGGTGGGGGTGGTATTTGTACATTATTTTCATTCATTAGAAAATGCTGATACCATGAAACTGATGGTAAAAGATAAACTATTGGAATTGCAAAAAATTTAAATTAAACAGGCTGGAAGAGAATAAGGAAGTCTTCCATGAATATGAATGAATACAGAGAGAAAATCTGCCAGGCCGGTATGGCTTAGTGGTTGAGCATCAGCTCATGAACCAAGAGGTTTCTCATTTGATTCCCAGTCAGGGCACCTGCCCAGGTTGCAGGCTCGATCTCCAGTAGCAATCTCCAGTAGTAGGAGGCAACTGATTGATGATGCTTCTCGTAGATTTTGCTGTCTCTCTGTCCCTCTCCCTAAAAGTAAACAAATTTTTTTTTTAATTGGAGAGAGAAGATTAAATTAAAGAATCAAACCAGGAGGTCTGTCAAAAAATTAAGTGCACATTTAAAGGAATAGGAATCAAAATTATAAAATCCTGAGAAAATTATTTCTAATCCAGAATTATATACCTTTTCAAAAAAAATCAATACCTTGAAAATTTAATACTTAAATACACAAGGCTTCAAGAAATTTGCCTCTTAAGTATAGTTCTTGAAAAGCAAATATAGAAGGCTGTAACCCTCCAAAATTAGGGAATATATCCAGAAAAAGGAAGGTGGGACCTGGGAAACAGGAGAGAACCTCAGCTCTGAGGTAGCCTCGGGAGGCAGGAGCCCACACTTGAGCAGGAGGCCCAGTTTCTAAGAGGGATGCCTAGGTGAGAGAGGTGTACAGATCTGCAGGGAAGTTAGAAGGCTGAGTTACTGATGATACATAGAAAACCAAGCCATCAGAAACCCACGTCATTTAGTAGGGGAAAACAAGAGCTTATATAAGAAGAGATATAAAGTCATGGTATAATTGTATGCATGTATTACCTTGTTAAACATTAAGTTTTCTTAGTTTGACAAATTATGCTTTTTTGTTCATACAAATT
Source organism: Pipistrellus kuhlii (assembly GCF_014108245.1). Classification (NCBI taxonomy): domain Eukaryota; kingdom Metazoa; phylum Chordata; class Mammalia; order Chiroptera; family Vespertilionidae; genus Pipistrellus; species Pipistrellus kuhlii. The sequence continues at coordinate 48,370,953 of NW_023425405.1, read as the reverse complement.
ATAGACTCTACTGACTTTTAATATTGTAGATTTAACTTCATAATTGTTACCTATCAACTTATTTTACAAAGGACGAACATTCTTACAATAGCCTTTTTATTCATGCTTGTTTTCAGTTGCCTCGTAGAAGGGGATGCTAAGGAAGAAATACTGCAGCCACCAGAGCCTCACCCAGTGCCACCCATTTTGACACCTTCTCCCCCTTCAGCTTTTCCAACAGTCACTACTGTGTGGCAGGACAATGACAGATACCACCCGAAGCCCGTGTTGCACGTGGTTTCATCAGAACAACATTCAACAGACCTCAACAGAAATTATAATAAATCAGCAGAACTTCCAGGGAAAAATGAACCAATTGAACAAATAGATAAAAAATTGGAGCGAAATTTAAGTTTTGAAATTAAGAAGGTCCCTCTCCAAGAGGGGCCAAAAAGTTTTGATGGGAACACACTCTTGAATAGGGGACATGCAATTAAAATTAAATCAGCTTCACCTTGTATAGTTGATAAAATCTCTAAGTCGCAGGAATTGAGTTCAGGGGATCCGAAAGTTGATGATATTTCTCAGAATTCTTGTGTGGACTGCAGTGGAACACTGTCAAATAAAGCTCCAGTTATCCCACCAGAAGAATTACAGAAGAATTCAGACATACCTCCAAGGCCAGACTGCTTGCCTCTTGATGAAGAAGGACATGTAACATGGTCATGTCATGGACCTGAAAATACCTTGCCCAAGCCTGATTCATCTGAAGCAATATCCTCAGATACCCACTGTCAAACAATGAAAACCGTGAGTGTAACACCCAGCCCCACAAAACAAGGCGAAACCCATGATCTTGTGGATCATCATAGCAGTTCCCCTCTATTCAGAGCACCCCTCAGTTTTACTAATCCTCTTCACTCGGATGACTCGGACTCAGATGAAAGGAACTGTGACAGCGCTGTGTCCAAGAATAAAACTAATATTTCAACAGCAAGTGCCACAGTTTCTGCTTCTACTAGTTCTGAAAGTATATCTACAAGGAAAGTATTGCCAATGTCCATTGCTAGGCATGATATAGCAGGAACAATACATTCAGGTGCTGAAAAAGGTAATAATAGTATTTAACACTTAAATATTTTTACTATCTGCCAGTCACTGTGCTAAGCACTTTAGCTGTGTTACTAATTCATTATGTTTTATTCCACACTTGACTCTAAAACAGCAAAATTTTATTATTTCAGACAAGTTTTTTTAAAGTAAGTTTTTATTATCTTAATATGATCACATTGCATTACTGGATTTTGTGTTTTCAAAATGTTTCAATTGTAACTGAAAATTTTTTTCTGTATTATAGCTTTTAGTATTTTACATGAGTCAAAAAATCTGTTAAATAGAAATTATTTAAGACAGATAATTGCTTGAAATAACAGTGGTACAAATATTGTAGAATGGCTTGATTGGCCACTTAATTCCACTCATGTCTATAATAAATACTTAATTGTTATCTTCTTATGCTCTTTTGATTACAAAAATTTTTAAATCTTTCTTCATAAGTTCTTGAAAAAGAAGCTGCTTTCAATCCTGAGTTTAACACAAGAAGCAGTATTGCAGCTACTCAGCGGACTGGGAATTTTAATCCTTTCAGTAGTGAGTGGGATATATCTATATTTAGTCATCCCTGTTCGTATTTAATGAAACAGCCTTATTATTTCAACATAATGCATGTGCTCAGTTCCCAATATGTATTATTGGTTCTTGAAACAATTTGATCTGCTAAAAATAACCTTAAACATACCAAAAAGTTGAGAGCAAATATATAAACATGAAAGCTATTTACTGGTAGATTATCAGTGGTCATTTACTTGACAGTAAACTTTTATAATGACACATACAGGCATATTTATAATGTGCTGGCATAAAAGGTACTGTGAACCTGAAAGATGATTTCCCTTTTCTATTTCTGACCCAACAAATACCACCTTTGTTGTAACTTTATTTTCTCCAACTGAGACATACTGTTTTTTTTTGTGTTTTTTTTTTACCTTGAGAAAGTAATCTGGTATTATAGATGAGACTCTAAGCTAGTTTCCTTAACTTTAGGATTCTCTATATTCTTGCTTCTTCTGTGTTTTATTTTGAAGGATCTTCAGGAGTTAATGGTTACCACAATAAATATTACTTTACCAGTTGGCCATACTTTCAATTTGTTGATATATTTTTCTCCCTCAATTTCAGAGTTTGAAATATAACTACCTTGCTCTAGCTGGTTTGGCTAAGTGGATAGAGCATCAGCCTGCGGATCCAAGAGTCCCGGAGGCAGCCAATCAATGATTCTTTTTCATCATTGATGTTTCTATGTCTCTCTCTCTCTGAAATAAATAAAAATATAAAAAATTAAAAAGAAATATAACTACTAAGTTGTAGCTACTTAAAAAAAAGTGTAGATAAGAAATTTTCATTTGGAGTTTTTTTTTTTTTTTTTTTTTTTCTTTTGGCATATCAGGCATGTGTCTTGGGCCTATGAATTTTTTTCTTTTAACAACTACTAGAAATAGAATTTGTGAGGACAGGAAGAATGCATGATGTGATATGCTCGTTAAACTTACTGCCACGTGTCCAGTCTTTTGGTGATAACAGGAGTCCCTTTAAAATACTGTACAGGATAGTTGAAAGCACTCTATTGTTTAGCAGCTCACTTCTGCTTTATTTTGTTTGTATTTCAAAGCAAAGATAGCTGTACATGTGATATCAGGTTTCTTTTCACCTTTATCTAGCTATGCTATATTAGTTTGGTATTAACTGAAGATTTTTCTGTGCTGTAACATAATATAAGCAGTCCTTTTTTTTCCTTACAGTTGATTTTTAGAGAGAGGAAGGGAGAGAGAAAAAAACATCGATGTGAAAGTGAAACATCTAATGGCTGCCTTCTGAATTGCCCCCAGGAGATTGAACCCACAACCCAGGCATATGCCCTTGACTGGGAATTAAACAAGCAACCGCCTGATGCACAGAATGATATTGAACCAACTGAGCCACACTGGTCAGGGCAGTCCTGTTTTTAATGTTAATTATTTACCTTGTAGTTGAAACATTGGCTCAAGAAGTAGTTTTTCGTTTGTTTTAGAACTTGTTAGGGAATTAAAGAATAATTTTGTTTTGATACCTAAAACAATCTTTGGCGTAAGTTACCACCTGACAAAAAATCCTGGTTATGAATTCTGATTTTAAAACTTATTTTGGTATCCTGAAAGATTTCTGAAACTTGACTACACTAGGCTCCCCCATACAATGTCTGATTTGCAAAAGCCTGTGTAAAGTATGCTGTCTCTGGTTGAATAATCTCTAAAACAAGTTTATAATATAGAAAATTCAATCCAGAGACTCAGGGAGGAACATGTAGTTGAGAAGAAAGGGCCACAGTTATTTAAAAAAAAAAAAAAAAAAAGAGCTTTAAGGGTGAGGGCTGTCATAATTCTTGACAATAATTAAAGTGGTGATAATTTCTTATTTTTCACATTTAAAAACTGGTTCTCTTAGATACTTGAGGTAGTGAGTTTTAGAATCTCACGAAAGATCTTTGTTTAGATAAGTTCATTTTTAATGAGTCAACACTTTAAACAAGTTCATAATTTGTCTAAATCTTATGTATTTAATATAGATGTTGATGTTAGTGAAGATTTACCACCTCCTCTCCCTGAAAGAACTCCTGAATCTTTTGTATTAGCAAGTGAACATAGTGAGTATCTTCTGGTTTTATTAAAATTCTTCATACTCTGCTTTAAACTCTGGGAAACATGGCTGATTTTAATCTAGTTGCTACTGAATTACATAATTAAATTAAAAAACAGGGTTGAATTGATATTGACAACTGTTTTTAATTCCTTGTATGAAAAATACAATTTGGTATCTTTTCATTCATTATGAAAAGACATTGATTGGTTCGCTTGGTGCCAGTTCAGGTATAAACATTAAATTGTGTTGTAGGTGAATATCACTCAGTTGGTGTTGGGGGACACTTTAGGCCAGAAGAGTTACCAGTGAGAACTGGGAAAAGTTCATATTTCAAAGCACTTACTGTATTTTTCTTCCTTCCCCTCCAGAAAGAGTATAGAAACAGCTTTATTCTTAAAAATATTTTAAGAATGTTAAAAACAGTGAAGCCATATACTTCAATACTATTAAATCTAAGTTTGCCAAATTTATAGATTATAGTGAGCTTATAATAAACTCTGATGTACTCCTTAAAATTATTTTAATTATATTTTAAGGAGGGAAACTTAAAGAAATATTCTTAAATTGGTAGAAACAAATTTTTTTATGAAAGTGATAGTTTGTAAAAATCTATAGAATATTTTTATATATTACCTAATGCAAGACATTTCAAGAAGTAAAGATGTTAATTGTAAGATTTTATTTTTCTCAGATACACCTGTAAGATCTGAATGGAGTGAACTTCAAAGTCAGGAAGAATCTGAACAAAAAAAATCTGAAGTGAGTCCTTTTGGTATTAATTCAGCAAGAGTTCAATATTTTTGCTGTTTTGTTTATTTTTTTAGTGTGTGCTCTTTTTATTTTCTTTTTAAATATTTTTTTATTGTTGATAGTATTACCCCCTCCCTTTAGCCCCCTCCTCCGAGTTCCTCCCCTCCCCTCCCTCACCCCCCAGGTCTTCACTACCCTATTATTGCCTGTGTCCTTGGACTATGCATATTAGTTTATAAATTTTTTGGTTTACCTAGTCTCGTCCTCCCAACCCCACATCAAGGTATGTAAGTCTGTTCCATGCCTCCATATTATTAGTTTATAATAACTAGCTTAAGACTATTAAATAAAATTTTTAACAGCATTTCTTGTGCAAAGATTTCAGATGAAATGTGAGATCTGGAGTTTTTACAAGGGCAACATGGCTACATATTATTGTCTCATCACTTCAGAGTGTTATTTTCTCAAGCTACTTTTGAAATTCATAAATTGTGTCATGTTCCAAATCATTCTGGAGGTATAAATGGAACTGCACTTAATAAATATTTTCAGGGTCCTAATACTTTTCTAGACTTTTTTCCTTCCATTATAACAGTAGGTATGAGGTTTCTTTTCACATTCAGGGAATGTATTGGTAGCTCAATATCTTAGCTGTGGAAAAATGTGGTTTTTTTTGTCACCATTAATGTTTTCCTATTTCTCCTATATTTTAATATCACTGAAATTAGGGCAAATCTTAAAATTGATTAAAAACCACTGATACACTTTGTCACGTAAAATAGTGGTAACCCTGTAAAAATGATGGTTTGTTTTACAATCCATGGTATCTTGGCAAACTGCAGAAGTGTGTATATTCCTTTGTGTAATAGATCCTGCATTTTCAGTTTTCATCTAGAAAGAAAAAGGAATTTCCCTTTTACTCCCAATATAAAGTACCACATATTTAAAAATATTAAGCCTACGAACAACATAAGCTGATGAACAAAAATAGATCCAAAGGAAAAAATATTTTAGAATATAATAGAAGTAATCCTGTTATTTGCAGATTTATTTATTTATTTAATATATTTTTTTATTGATTTTGTACAGAGAGGAAGAAAGAGGGATAGAGAGTTAGAAACATCGATGAGAGAGAGTCATCAATCAGCTGCCTCTTGCACACCCCTTACTAGGGATATGCCCACAACCAAGGTACATGCCCTTGACCGGAATTGAACCTGGGACCTTTCAGTCCCCAAGCCGACGCTCTATCCATTGAGCCAAACCGGTTTCGGCTATTTGCAGATTTTTAATATTTTCTACAACTTTAGTGATAATGTACTATGCTAGTACAGTTTTGGTAATATACTTAAAATCATTTTCTTCTTGAAATATTGCTGTTTATTGCATGTAACATATTTAAAATTGTTTTTTGTGGGTTTTTAAAAAATATATTTTTGTTGATTTCAGAGAGTAAGGGAGAGGGAGAGAGATGGAAACATCGATGAGAAAGAACCATGGATCAGCTACCTCCTATACACCTAGTGGGGATCGAGCCTGTGACCCACGCATGTGCCCTTGACAGAATTGAACCCAGGACCCTTTGGTCTGCAGGCCAACGCTCTATCCACTGAGCCAATCCAGCCAGGGCTAAAATAGTTTTTCTTGTTATTAATGTTTATTACATGTAACATTATACTTAAGATGGTTTTTCTTGAAATATTAATGTATTGCTTGTAACATTATTTTTTTAAAATGAATAAAGTTAGTTTATTGGGGAGGGGGGTGTGTTAAGACTAATCGAAAACAACATTGTTTTCCTTTGACACTGATAAAGCTTAATTTCTTGGGATGGATACTTATACAGATTTTTTTTATATTTGTTTGTAAAGTTATTAAATGTCATCCTTACAGGGCTTGATAACCTCTGGAAGTGAAAAATGTGGTAAGTTAGACTTTGTTCATTTTTGCTATAGATTATATAGGTTAATTATCATAAAATAGCATGTCTTGTGGCATATGCTATTTGGTTATGTCTGTACGTGAAAATATGTAGGACACCTAAAACCAGAATTATGTGGTATAATTCTTCCAATTTAATTACTATTCCAGGGATTATTATTGATCTGGAAAATAACAGCATTTATTATTAATAGTTATAGGCTCATAGTAAAGAAACTATTTTAATGTATTTCCCAGTGTATTATTTCCTGTTGGCTATAAAACCACTTAGAATCCAGATCTGTCAATGATCTACATTTAAATAAATGCCCCATAATTAATCTATGTGATTGAATTGGGCCCTAAAAATAGATTGCTTTGGAAATCTTTTTTAGGACTAAATACATTTGTGAAGAGCATAAGATTTTGTAGCTCAACTGAGTGTTATAATGCCAAGTTAAAAATTTTTCCTACCACATTACTTTTTACTATCATGCTAAATAGGTCAAGTTACTGTTAATTCTTATAAATCAGTAACATAGAGCAGCTCATCAAACATCTTAGTCTATGTAATTCCCTCAATTCATCTATCATTTCTGCCTTAATCCTCCATTCTGCTTCAGCTTCTCTCACTGATGTTTGCCTAATGGGGTTCCATATCAGCTATTACTCTATCTACTTTACTGAGGCAACATCCTATCTAATAATAGAGCAATATGCAAATTAACCATCACTCCGCGACAAAATGGCAGCCCCCCATAGTCACAGGATATGCTCCCAGTCATAGCTCCCAGTTCCCTCAGTTCCGTTGCTGGAGTATCCAGCCTGTCCACAGGAGCAGTGAGGCTGGATCTGCCTCAAGGGGGGTTTTTGATCTGCCCCCAGACATGGCAGTCAGAGCCTGGACAGCAGGGTGATGGCAAGGGAAGCCCCAGGCCCAGGCCCGGCAGTCAAAGCCCAGACAGCAGGGCATGGGGTCTTCCTTAGCACAGTGGCAATGGAACACCCCAAGCCCAGAAGTCAGCCCAGGCAGCAGGGCTTGAGGGCTTCCTTAGCAAGGTGGCAGCGGGAACACCCCCAGGCCCCCAGACAGAGCCAGGACAGTAGAGCATGGGGGCTTCCTTAGTGTGTCGGTGTAGGCAAAGCCCCCAGGCCTGGCGGATACAACACTGAGGGCATTGAGGCTTCCTTCACATGGCAGAGGCAGGCAGAGAGCAGGGCATGGGGCTTCATCTCCATGGCTGCAGCAAACCTCCAGGCCTGCAGAGAACCACGGGGAGTGGGCCTAAGCCATCAGTAGGACATCCCCTGAGAGCTCCTGGATTGTAAAGGGTTCAGGTTGGACTGAGGGACCCCTGTGCACTAATTTCATGCACCAGGCCTCTAGTTTTTTCAAATGTATTTTATTGATTTTTCACAGAGAGGAAGGGAGAGGCCAGTTTTGGCCAGGCCTCTAGTTTTATTATAAAACTTATCACACTACTATAATAATTAATGAACTTTTCTGCCTCTTCTAATCGATCGGCAAATTACCACATAGGCATAATCCTGCCATTGGTTTCTTTTCTTGTTCTGCCCTTGATCTAAACTAGTGATTTTTACATTTTGAAAGAGTTGCTTAAAAACAAAGAAACAAAAATCAGTGAAGAATATGTGACAGGATTGTATTGGCTTGCAAAGCCTAAAATACTTATTCTATAGCCTTTTACAGAAAAAGTTTACTGACCCCCTATCTGGACCCTAAGCACCGAAGGACAAGGATCATAAAATTGAAGATCATTGCAAGTGTGACTGGAATGATGCAGGGATGGTATCTAGATTGGATAGAGAAGGGAAAGAAACGGAGGAGTTAATATATATTAAAAGGTCATTTGATTTATACTCCAAGTTTCCAGAAAAGTTTCTTTTTCTTTTTTTAAAATATATTTTTATTGACTTTGTACAGAGAGCAAGGGAGAGAGATAGAGAGTTAGAAACATCGATGAGAGAGAGTCATCGATCAGCTGCCTCCTGCACACCCCCTACTGGGGATATGCCCGCAACCAAGGTACATGCCCTTGGCCGGAATCGAACCCGGGACCCTTCAGTCCCCAAGCCGCCGCTCTATCCATTGAGCCAAACCGGTCTCGGCCAGAAAAGTTTCTTAGCAGAGGTATAGGGATATGATAAAGGTTGTGAAAGAATGGATGAATCATAGCAGCTAATTCCTTTTGTTAACTAATCTTACACATTAATAATTAAGTAATTAAACTAAAATTTAAGTAATGTAAAACTTATTTATAGGAGCAGACAGAAAGTTCATCGGTTTACATATAAAAAGCATTTCAGTTGCAATTATTAGCACAGTATAACTAATTTAAGGAAATACAATATGCCATGATTCAGGTTTATTCAAGTCAGAGCATAAGTACTCACTGCAGATTTCTAGGTTCCTAAAGAACACTTAGTATGATTTCTTGTGCTCACTACCTCATCATTATTTATTTGAGCCTCTAAAATCATGATGTCCCTAAGAGAAAACTTACTCTTTAATTTTTCAAAGTAAACAATTAGAAAATTCTACATAGGATAGGATGCTTCAAATAATGGTGATTAACATAGCTCTATTTTGCATTTTATATCATCCAGCAGGAGGTATTCACTCAGAGACTTGTATAGAATGTCCACCTTCGTCGAGTAACAAGAAAGATCCAATACCAGAAAGTCCAACAAAAGCCTCAGATATTGGTAATTTTATTTATTTAAAATATATTTTATTGATTTTTTTTACAGAGAGGAAGTGAGAGGGATAGAGAATAAACTTCTATGAGAGAGAATCATCGATCAGCTGCCTCTTGCACACCCCCTACTGGGGATGTGCCTGCAACCATGGTACATGCCTTTGACCGGAATCGAACCTGGGACCCTTGAGTCCACAAGCTGATGTTCTATCCACTGAGCCAAACCAGTCTTGGCGATATTGGTAATTATAGAACTTGAATTATGTCATTAATGCTGGCAAAGAATGAGGAAAAAATCATTTGCCATCGTTGCAGGATGTCCTTACGGCAAAGTTTATCAAACATTGTGCTATGATTTATTCAGTTTCTTAAATGAACTAACTACCAAAACAAGTTGGAAGTCGATTTTGTGTTTAGAGTTATGCTTAGTTTAAATTCTTAATTCCCATGTGTAAATTTATTTGTTCAAGAAGATAAGAATGTTTGACATGGTTTATACAGTATAAAAATATTTCTGAACACTGACAATTATTGTGGTGTTTTGATTATAGGTTTTGGTAATCGCTGTGGAAAACCCAAAGGACCAAGAGGTCCACCTTCAGAATGGACATGATTCAGGGAGCCAAAAACCACTTTAAATTATACTGGAAAATTCAAGTGCCACTGAAAGCCAGATTTATAGTATTCCTTCTTTAAAATGTGGGACTAACCGCAGTGTAGGTTGTGACCTCTGCATTTTTTGCCAGGACCATCTACCTGCCTTACTACACTTAGGAAGAAGTATTACATATGGTGTTTTGTTTTTTGTTGTTTTTTTTTTTGTTTTGTTAACTTCAAGTATTATTGCCTTAATGTCTCTTAACCCTGTTACACACTGCTTGTAGAACTGTTAATATAGTAATACTTTTATTATAAATTGAGTTTAAGGACTACTCTTTTGCTAATGTTTTATCATGTATGCATTATTTTGTATATGTACAGGGCAAGTAGGTATATAATTTGATAAAGTTGCAGTCATAAAATATTATTAACAGAAGATGTAAAATTTCTGCATGTCTAAATCTTTGTGTACTTTATTTGTAAATTATTTGCCCTGAAGTTTTAGAAAATAGTTTCTGAATTTTAAAATTGCTGGATTCATGCAGCCAGCATTGCAGGTTATCAGAAATCAAAGATTGTAATAATACATTTTGTAAATTGTAAGCAAAAAGTTATTTTTATATTATATACTGTCTAATTGTCCATCCTAATTGTTCTTGTTTTCATCTAGTCATGGAGATTCAGTAAGTGCCTTGGAACAATATTGAATTCTCTTAGCTTGTGTGTGTTACTTTAATATTTGAACTCAACTGGGATTAGAAGACTATCAAACTACATGTATGTTTCAGGATATTTGACCTGCCATTAAAAATCAATTTTACAGTGCTTACTTGTCTTGGTTTTTCATTCCTCATTCTGAGGAAATTAGACTTAATATCTGCTGGTTCAGTCTTACCTTTTAATCTTTTAATTAAACAGGAGGGAGCATCTGCAAACACATGGCTTTGCAATTGTAATACTTACAATAATTTTTTTTTTTATTTTTATTTTTTTTTATTTTTTTTATTTTTTTTTTTTTTTTTTTTTTTTTTTATTTTTTTTTTTTATTTTTTTTATTTTTTTTTTTTTTACTTTTTTTATTTTTTTTTTTTTTTTTTTTTTTTTTTTTGCCCCCCTCCCTCCCTCCCCCATAGCCCCTCCCTCCCCATACAATAATTTTAATACTTATCCTTGAATCAGCGCTAGGCATTACTGCTTACTAAGATCCTAGTAAAACACCAAACCATTTGTGAGGTTAGAAAAGGGAAACTTTTGTTGGGGGGTTTCTTTCACATTCCTAGACCACAGTTCTCATTCATAAGTACCAACTTTGTTTGAATTGTGACATCATGGATGAAAATTAGTATACATCAGTCCTGGCTAGGTGGCTCAGTTGGCTGGAACATCAACTCATACACCAATAGGTTGTGGGTCAGGGCACACATTTACCGATTTTTACCCCTAATTGGGGTATGTATGTGAAGCAACTGACCTCTCTCTTTCACTCTCTATAAAAGAATCAATGGAAAAATATCCTTGGGTGAGGATTAAGAAAAAAGGTGCAAAGTAGATCTAGTTTTGAATATAAACTGTGCTCAACAGATTTGCAGTAATGTTTCCTCTGCTATTTATTTGTCTTTAAGTTGCACAAATCTTACAAGATGTAAATGGCCAATACTTAGATGGTAAACAATTTAAACAGTTGGCAAGTAGCTATGCTTGGTTAATTCAAAGAGACATGTCTGTTCTAAACTATAACAAATCTGGGCTTTGTTGAATTAGTGGGGCAAGGGAATTCCAAAGATTCCAGTCATTTTATATTTGAGAGAGAACATAGCATGTGTACTGTTACCAAGATCTCATACAGCATTCGTGACAAGAATTCTCCTGCCAGTGTTTCAGCAAGAACATATTACAGATTTATTCCAAAATAGTCAGATATTAAAGTTCTATATTACTCCTTAAAATCAACAATTTTTTACCAGTAATTTTTAATTTTTTTCATAGTTACAATTTTGTTTTGCATTGAGAACTTTAGAGATCCACTCGTAGCAACTTTCAAATATGCAATCCAGTATTATTGCCTATATTCACTATACTGTACATTGTATCCATATGACATTTATTTTAGAACTGGAAGTTTGTACTTTTTCACCCCTTTCATGCATTTTGCCAGTCTCACCCTCAAAATTATGTTTTTCTCATTAAAAATTCAATAGAATTATGTTAAATGAGTACACAAATGTACAGCTGATCTATATATCTGGGGTGTTTCAAATTATGCTTTATAAATTTTTGCTTTATTTACTTACATGTAATCTATTAGAATATTCCCAATACCTTCTTTTTTTAAAAATATATTTTATTGATTTTGTACAGAGAGGGAGAGAGATACAGAGTTAGAAACATTGATGAGAGAGAGTCATCGATCAGCTGCCTCCTGCACACCCCCACTGGGGAAATGCCCGCAACCAAGGCACATGCCCTTGACCGGAATCGAACCCGGGACCCCTCAGTCCCCAAGCCGACGCTCTATCCACTGAGCCAAACTGGTCTCGGTCCAATACCTTTTAAAACTAAAATGTGAAAAAGCATTTAATTTACTGTATTACATGTAAAATTTGAGTTTAGCATTTCTCATTGTATTTAAAGTATGTATATAATAACATGTTATAAATATATAATTGATTTCAGAGAGGAAGGGAGAGGGAGAGAAACATCGATGAGAGGAAATCATTGATCAGCTGCCTCCTGTTTGCAATATATTTTGAAACGTATCAGAAAGTAAATGGATTAATGTATGGAGGGATGCATAGATAGTTACATATGTGACAAAGCAAATATAACAATGTTCATTGTAGAATTCAGGTGACAGGTGTATGGGTTACTGTATCATTTTTTTTAACTGAACATTTATATAATTAAAAAATAATCTCTGCTAGACTTTGAAGATTCATACCTTACAATCCATATTATTGAATTAAAATTCTGTTAAGACAGCATTTAAACTACCTTTCAATAAAATTGTCTTTACTAATAGACATGAATTTTTCTTAACATGGATATTACTTTTTAAAAAAATATATATTTTATTGATTTTGTACAGAGAGGAAGGGAGATAGAGAGTTAGAAACATCAATGAGAGAGAGTCATCAATCAGTTGCCTCTTGCACACCCCCTACTGGGGATATGCCTGCAACCAAGGTACATGCCTTTGACTGGAATCGAACCCGGGTCCCTTCAGTCCCCAAGCCGACGTTCTATCCATTGAGCTAAACCGGTTTCGGCGGATATTACTTTTTAAATGTTTAAGAAGTACTTATGTCTCTATTTAGAAAATTTATTCAACAGGAATGCAAAATAACTAAATGATTTGTTTTAAATAGGGTTTATTTTTCTAGAATATCTAAGTACATACTCATAACTTGTTAACAAGTTAACTAGATTCACCATTTTCAAATCAGAATGGTGGTTGTGTGACAATAATTTTAAAAAATATATATATTTTATTGATTTTTTTACAGAGAGGAAGAGAGAGGGATAGAGAGCCAGAAACATCGATGAGAGAGACACCGATCAGCTGCCTCTTGCACACCCCCTACTGGGGATGTGCCCGCAACCAAGGTACATGCCCTTGATGGGAATCGAACCCGGGACCCTTCAGTCCGCAGGCCGACGCTCTGTCCACTGAGCCAAACCGGTCTCGGCGACAATAATTTTTCTTAAAGGAGATGTCTTGATCAGGGTTTAATGCAGAGGACAAAAGCTACCTTTAAGTAATTTAAGCCAAAGGGAATTTATTACATGGTATATTACAAATGATTGTTAGGGTTGTAAACAGCTTCAGGAATGCCTCACAAATTCATGCTATGGAACTGGACTGCTGCCATGATCAGGAATTCACTCCTGAATGGGGAAGCACCCACCCCCTTCACTATAAAGCACGCCATCAAGAAGGATGCCTCAAGCCCTGGCTGGTGTGGCTCTGTTGGTTAAGCAGGTGCATCCTGGAGGCAACCAAGGGATGGATGTTTCCTCTCACATCAGCGATTCTCCCTCCAATCAATAGAAACATTTTAAAAAGGGATACTGCTCAGTGGTAAAAGTGTAGGCCCACGCACCAAAAGGTCCCAGTTTCTACTCCCAGTCAAGGACACTTCCGCATAATAGATTTTTTTTTTTAGGTATAGCATTTGGCCACTGGAGGGCTTCCAAATGCCATAAAATGCATTAGGAAATAAATTAGTCTATAGTATGTATTGGTAAAGTTCTAGGGAAGGGCTGCATGGAGTATAAATGGCATCAATTGTAGTAAGAGACTCGATCTGAAATCTAGCTGCTTTAATCATAAAAGAAAAATAAATTTTTCTGACCCCCTTCCCCTTCCTCTCAAATGATTTGTGCTATTAAAGGTACCACTTCTTTAGATCAGAAAACTTGATGAAAATCAAGATGCATTTGTGGAGATTAGATGGCATAAAATGTTAATTGTTTACCTTTTTAAAAAAAATGTATATATATTATTAATTTCAGAGAGGAAGGAAAAGGGAGAGAGTGATAGAAACATTAATGATGAGAATCATTGATTGGCTGCCTCCTGCAGACTCCCCACTAGGGATCGAGCCCTCAACCCAGACATGTGCTCTTGACCAGAATCGAACCTGGGACCCTTTAGTCCAGAGATCCACACTCTATGCATTGAGCCAAACCAGCAAGGGCTAAAATTACCTTTTTAAGGTGATAATTTTCTTTGATACTTCCTTGGCCTGTAAGGGCATTTCCTATTCAGCACAAGTTCATCAAGCCATCACACATCTTAAGGACCATTATGAGATGTAAAAAATATATATTGTCTGTACAGGAGAATGAGAGACAAATTAGTTTTCAATTGTGCCTGTATAGAGAGCAAAATAAATAATTTCAAATTTATCAATTTTCCTGTTAGAGATCACAATGGAAGCTTACCTAGGTGAAAATCCAGAAATAGGGAAAATCGATTTAAAAACCATAAAGTCACCTTGTATTTATTTTATACTTACAATGGGTTTGTGGAGAAATTTTATGACATAAGCTATAAAAGGTTAAATGTGCAAGCAATCTTCTGCTACAGTGGGCGCTGCTATCTCACTAAAGAAATGTATGCTATGTAGGCCCACACAAGACTTTCAAACAGGCCGGTGATGACAGCTGTAAAAGTGTGACCTAGAGAAAATACCCCTCCCAAATGAGCATCAGAGGCATTGAATATTGGTGGAAGGTTGTTAACTGAGACCAAATGATTAATCTGCGTCCTAACCGGTTTGGCTCAGTGGATAGCGTAGGGGTGTCGAACTCAATCAGAGAAGGGGCCAAAATCTAAAATCCAGCCTAAATCGCGGGCCGAATGGTTTACTGAACAGTCATAAACTGTCATTGTGATGGAAACGCAGCGGAGTGCAGTGATGACAGCGCGGTGCGGGCCACATTGCAAGGCCTGGCGGGACGGATTTGGCCCACGGGCCTTGTGTTTGACACATATCCGATAGAGCATCGGCCTGCAGACTGAAGGTTCCCAGGTTCGATTCCGATCAAGGACATGTGCCTTGGTTGCCGGCATATCGGGATGGGCAGGGAGCAGCTATTTCTCATCGATGTTTCTGGCTATCACTCTCCCTCTCTGTAAAAAAGTCAATAAAATATATTTTTAAAGAATAATCCATTTGCTCTTTCTCAGAACGCTGTTTCTCTATGTCCTGGTTTCCACCAGTCACTGGTACATTCAGAAAAATAAACATGCAGTGACCAACATTTTTATAAAGGCAAATCTCCTTTTTATATGTCTTTATGACATAAATATGATTATATTTATTTAGATGTCTTTTTTGTGAACAGTGGTGATGAATACATTTTTTTTTTTTTTTTACTGTACTTAAAAATGAAAGAAAAAACTCCCAAGTTGGTCTCCCAAGTTGTTTTGAAAATTTGACAGTCTAAAACTCTTCCAAATTAAGAATCCATAATGAAGCCTGGTTGGCTTGGCTCTGTAGCTGAGTGTCGACTTATGAACTAAGAGGTCATGGTTGATTCCTAGTCAGTGTACATGCCTGGGTTGTGGGCTCAATCCCCAGTAGGGGTCGTGCAGGAGGCAAGTAATTAATGATTCTCATCGTTTCTCTCCTCCTCCCTCTCTGAAATCAATAAAAATATATATTTTAAAAATTCTATAATGCAAAAAAGCAAATAAAATAACATGTCTACAAAGTCATTCTTCCTATATACTAGTAGGTAGTGGACATGAAACTGAACAAGTAGAAAACTATTGATAGGTAGAGAATAGGAATTCTCCTGTTTTCAGCCTTTGAAAGCATCTCAAGTTCTCTCAAGGGATGTATAATAAAATTGATAAAATAGGAAGGTTGTTTCGGGTGATGAAAAAGTTTGGGAGGTGAATGGTAGTGATGGCTGTACAAAAATGTTAATGTACTTGGTGTCGCTAAACTGTACACTTAAAAATGGTTAAAATTGTAAATTCTGTAATGGGTATTTTACCATAATAATAGGACACCTAATGTGGCACAGACAACTAAGACTTCGGAGTATTCATACTTCCTTGTTGAATTATTTGTGTGTGTACATGTACAGATACAAATACCTATTTAGCATTCCAATGTGATTTCCTGAGAAAGGGGTAAAATTATAGCTGGCAGGCAGGGAGTTCTGTGTTTGTCACCACATTGAATTATTGTTTTTCTTAGTTACCTTTTAATAATACACTGAATAATTACTTGTGATCATTTCTTATCAAAATGTGACACACCAATGTATTATTTCACTGAAGGCGCAAGTGCTGAATGAGAGGACATCCAAAAAAAAAAAATGAGTTATTTGAAAGTGAGACTTTCCTAAGCCCTAAGAGTGCCCTTTGTAAAGCCATGCTGCTTTTCACTATCGTTTACCAGACTGGAAATAACCTGAGGGGAGGAGAAGTTGAATAAGAGGTTGTCAAAGATAGGTTAAAGCACTTTTCCAACAACCATATGTACACTGAGTGTTATTGGGAATGTCTATTTTCTCTGTAACTATGAGACAACTCAGAAGTCGGCTTTTTGAATATTTCTTCTTATAGCATGATCAACACTTGGTTTTATATTTTATTATTTGTGTATCTCTTTTCTTTCCTTCCTAGACTGCAGTGTTCTGAAGGGCGTGTGTTGTCCCTCAATCCTTATCGCTTTTAGGATTCCCCATTTCCCCAGTGCCTAAGGTTTAAATTCTGAATGACTAAGGAGCAGTTCCAACAAGTGGGTGCTAATGCTCTTCCTCTGTAGAGCATTGCTGAGATTCTGCTTTTTGGAGCGTTCTTGGTGTTTGCTGATGTCCAAGCATGGTTATCCAGCCTGAAAATCATCTGACATCTTTCCAATAAACTCCCCTTTGCTTAAGTTAGCGGAAATTGCTTGCAAGTGAGCTCTGACAAGCTGAAACAAAGGCAGCCTGCTTATTTCACAGTTTTTGCAGTCTCTCCTGGTATCTAACCATTTGCATCCTTTCCAGCTCATATCACAAAAGTACTCTGAATCATTCAAGCTTTAGTTCTGGAGACCCCCAAGCTCTAAGTTCTTATTTATACCAATTGTTCTTAGAACAATCTTCAAAAGAAAAATATATGAAGGAAATTCTTTTATGGGCTTAACCTTTAATTTTAATAGGCTGCTGAATTGCAACAAACACGTGGAAATACTAGCTAAGACAGCATAGCTGAAACAAAGCCAAGTGCGATCCAATAATTATGGTTGATGCTAAGTTGGATGAGTCTCTATGTTGAAATAAGATAAATACTTTACAGGATTGTAGTAAGACATATGTGTGAAAAAAGAAGAGAAGCGCTTATTTTTTTTGGCATTGGTCAGGCTTCAGTTGGAACAAACTATATTTAATTTTACATGCCATCCTATATAAAGAGAAATAACTTGGAGAATGTTCAGAGGAGAAGAGCAACTGATTAAAGGTCTATGAAATTAGACCTATGAGACACTGTTAAAAGAACTGGGCATGTTCAGTCAAATGCAAGACATTCAGGTAGATGAACAATTAACTACAAGGATGTGAAGAGATGGTTCCCAAGTCTGAGGTTTAAATTAAAGTTAAATCATGGGAGATTAAGAGCACAAAACAAAACAAAAAAACAACAACAGAGCAATGGAAATAGAAACTACCGTATTTTTCAGACCATAAGACGCACTTTTTCCCCCCCAGAAGTGGGGGGAAAAAGTCCCTGCGTCTTATGGTCCAAATATAGCCTACACATATACTTTAAAAAAAAAGTTTTTTTACTTGCCCAGCTCTGTGTGGTCTCTGTGTGCTTGCCCGGCTCTAAAATGGTTCTAAATGCTGCCGTTTACAGGGTTGATTACATGTGTTTATGACTGTGATGTTGGGTTTTAATGCACATAAAATATTTTAGGACACTATTTGTTTCAGAATCTTTTTTTCTTCATTTCCCTTCTCTAAAAACTGGTGCGTCTTATGGTCCGGTGCGTCTTACGGTCTGAAAAATACGGTAAGTGTTGTGAAAACAAACTAAAAGACCTAAAACAAATTGACAAATGGAGCTGTCTATCTCTGGAATTCTGCATATGATTATTAAAACAAACTGTTTTGTACTTAAATAGAAATAACTTAGGAAATAGAAAAAGCATTTGATGGATTGCATTTAAAAAACAGAAATCATCAGATCAAGTATGAAGTATGTTTTTAAGAAAAAAGTATGTATTTGGGTGCCTTCTTTGGACCCAGGTGAGAATAGAAAGTAGCTCTGATAGTGTCTCTGTCTCCTGAATAAGAGTGATTTGTCTGTGTGTGAGAGGGGAGGCAGCATTGTGAGCAGCTTTCCTGGCCTCTTGGGATTCATCAGGAATTCCTTCCGTGAGATAGAAGATTCTTTCCAGGACTGTCCTGAACTATTAAATATTATATCCCTTTTCCCAATGAACATAGTTACCTTTCTGAAGTATATTCTCCTTTGGGCAAAGTATGTAGACAAACATTTATTCTCTAGTTTGCACTTTTTTTTTGTTGTTAATCCTCACAAAAATGGGTATTTTTTCCATTGATTTTTTTAAGAAAGAGTGGAAGGGAAGGAGAGAGAGAGAACTATGTGAGAGAGAGACACAGCGTTTGCACACTGGGGATCAAACCTGCAACCCAAGTATGTGCTCTTGACTGGGACTTGAACCTATAAGCCTTTGGTGCTCCGGCCAATGCTGTAACCACTGAACATACCGACCAAATCTGTAGTTTACACTCTTTACTGCTTAAATGCTGAAGGAGAAAGATGAAACCAGAGTTTGACCACTTTCTTTTACTTTAAAGCTTTCCTATTAGCCTGATAATTTGTTTTTAACTTAGATGCAGATATTCTAACAAAGTGTTCTTGTTTCCTTTCTGTTAGCACCTAAACTCAGCATCCATTTGTTTCCTATGATTCTGATACCAATTACAATATGTGTGTGTCTTCCCCACACCAAGCAATTCTCACCCAACAGCTGGGTGTCCTACAATTCAGCTTAATTCTGACAGTCTACATGGAGACAGCATCAGATTCCAGCAGTTAAAGGGTTCCGTCCTGTAAAACTTTGCACAACTTTAGATCCCATCAAGTTGTTATAAAAAATTGAATATGCAATGCATTCAGATGGCTTAAAGCCAATCGATACAAAAGGTTTGTCCCACTCAGTTCCCCTTCTCAGAGGCAACTAATGCTATCAATTTCCTGTGGATCTATCTTTATAGAGACCTGTTTTAAATTCACTAAAAAGATAAAAGAGCCAAAGATGGACATAGGGGACACTGTTTTCAATGTTATGCCATGAACATATTATTTTATTTTTTAAAATATATTTTATTGATTTTTTTTACAGAGAGGAAGGGAGAAGGACAGAGAGCCAGAAACACCGATGAGAGAGAAACATTGATCAGCTGCCTCTCGCACCCCCCTCCCCCCCCACTGGGGATGTACCTGCAACCAAGGCATATGCCCTCGACTGGAATCGAACCTGGGACCCTTCAGTCCACAGGCCATCGCTCTATCCATTGAGCCAAACCGGTTTTGGCCATGAACATTTTAAATTTCAGCAAATCTACATAAATACATTTTGTTCTATTTTCCACTAGCAAAAAAATGGTCAGGAGATTCGTGTTCACAAAAGATGATACAAACATCTGATTTGTAAGTGAACCCTATAAACAACCATATACCCTTGGTTCTATCCGCTCCTCTGCTGGGTGAAGTTTGAGGCTAATGTGTTCTGTAGGCACACAGAGTTCAGACTGGCACTCATCCTATAGTTTAAGCCTACCTATGTCAGATAACAGCAGCCTTTAAAAATATACAGAAGAAATCATCTCATTCATACAGCATGGCAAAGAATTGAGTCTCAATCATGTGCTTGTTCAATTGCTTGAGCAGATTCAGTTTTTGAGAAAAATGCAAGGCAAAGTAATAACCCGGTCTTGTGGCACCTCTCATTTAATTTCATAGCAAAGTGGAATGAAATTCATCTGATCAAAAATATATACTGAACTGTAAATTTAAAAAAATGTTTTATTTTAAATATCAATATTTACAATAAGAAATTGGCATCCTAAGTATTTAGCTCAGTGAATAGAGTGTCGGCCTGAGGACTGAAGGGTTCTGGGTTCAATTCCAGTCAAGGGCACATACCTTGGTTGCAAGTTCCCCAGTCCTGGCTGGGGCGCATGCCAGGAGACATTCAATCGATTTGAGTCTCTCACACTGATGTTTCTGTCTCTCCCTCCCCCTTCTACTCTCTCTAAAAGTCAATGGAAAAATATCCTCAGGTGAGGATTAACAAACAAACAAAAGAAATTACATTCTCAGTAACTATTTAAATTCATGATGAAAAAATTTAAGATGCCGAATTTAAAATTAGGAAGGTGCACGGTGCTTCAAATTCTCTTGGAGAGTCACAAAAAAAAAAATAATAATAATAATATATATATATATATATATATATATATATATATATTGATTTCAGAGAGGGAGGGAGAGGTGGGATAGAGAAAGAAACATCAATGATGAGAGGGAACCATCCATTGGCTGCTTCCTATATGCCCCACAGTGGGGATGGAGCCCACAACCCTGGCATGTGCCCCAACAGGGAATCAAACCACGGCCTTCTGGTTCATAGTTCACCGCTCAACCACTGAGCCACACCAGCGGGGTGAGACACACACTTTTTGAGGATCACTGTTCTAACCTATGAATACTGTAATTCGAACCATTTCCGCCTCTGCTGGGAACTGAGCCCTTACAGCAGGTGTGCGGAACATCCAGCCCATGGGCCGTATCAGGGTCTCAAAATCATTTGGTCTGGCCTTGCCAAGGCATTAGGGATAAGTTAAGTAAATGTTTGACCAAATATAGCAGGCTAATTAAAAAAAAATAATAGGCTATATAATTTTTAAGTTAATAATTTTGTATGGCCCATGGATGATGTTATATCCAAATGGCTCTGGGCAGAAAAGAAGTTCCCAACCCTTGCTTCAAATGGAAGGGATAATTGATGGGGAAGGTGAGACTGGGGAGGCTGGGCAGAATCAGACCAGAGATGAGTATCTCTGCTTGTGATGTAGCCACAAGATTATCCTCTCCTTGTGACTGGGCCTGGTGCTGCTCTGTCCTTTATTACAACTCACCTCGAGGTCAACAGAGGATGAGGGAGTCTATGAAGTTCTAGGGCCTTCAATTTCCAACTAAATCACACCCACAGGACTGGAGCAGCTCAGTTCTGCATCATGACTGAGAAAGTCAGAACCTCCTGGGGACATCTTTCTCCCTTTTCCCTTCTCTACTGCCTTGGAGCCTATTAGAGTGTACATGGGCAGTGCTATGTTCTGCTGATTTCACTCACACTCAAATTGGGTGTTGAGCACAAAGTAAAGAAATTATTAAGTTGGTCCTCTACAGTTGGGGCATCTGGCGGAAGGGTATTTTCCCGCCCTAGGAAGCTGCACATACATTTTCTCCTCTTGGGGATGTGGGGGAACAGGGATTTGCTTTACAGCAAAGATTCTGAGTTGCTGTTATTTCACTATCTATTTTGAGAGTCAATCTCAAACACTAATGCAACACCATTTCTGGCAGAGAGCCTATTTTTATTTTATCTTTGGAGGGGTTTCTCACACCTTGTTGATTTTAATAACCACCATTCCACAGTAGTGTCTGAGTAAGTCCCTATGCAGTTGGCCATTTCTCAGCAGCCAGGACTTAGATGCAGCAGATTTGTCTGAGGTCTCCGAAGCTTGCTCTGCAGGTACTGTCGGCAGGGATCTTATCTTCAAGTGGTATCTCTTTATAGGGTTGCTGGGCTTGGCCTGGCTGCTTACGGCGTGGCCTGGCTGCTTATGGCTGAAATCTGTTGGCCCTTCTCTCTCTCTTCCGCCTTCTGGAAGTAGTTTTAACTTTAGGAGAGTATTTTTTCCTTGAGGTCATGTGAAATGGTCTTTTTATCTTCTTGTATATCTTCAGAACCTGGTAAGGCAACAAGGTCAGCCTAGAGGGTTTGGGCTGGAAGAAGAAAATGGGGATAGGTAGGAAGGAGGAACTAAGGAGGAGGTTTGTGCCAGGCAGAGGCAGGATTATCTGGGGAGGGTGGCGGGTAGGGGATATAAAAGAGGAGGAGAAAGAGGTTCTTGGGTATGTAGGATCATCTGACCTTGTTATTACGTCTTGATTTAGGTTGAGAGCGGGTCTTCTTCTTCTTCCACCGCCTGGTGCTAGTGGATTTTCGCTCCCATGATTTCTTGGTCACCTTTGCCATGTTTAAGCTCTCAATTTTTTACCCCAGGGGTCCTGTCCTCTGTATATATACCCCTCCCCAGGGCAATGAGGAGTCACACCTCTTTAGCTTTGTTTTGTCATCAGGGCACTCCCCACAGCCAATGGTGGCTATGGGCTGCTCAGACATCACAAAGGATCACTCCTGAGGGGGGAGGGGAAGCTAGGGTGGCCAAGATGCTCTGGTTG
This sequence comes from Pipistrellus kuhlii, assembly GCF_014108245.1. Classification (NCBI taxonomy): domain Eukaryota; kingdom Metazoa; phylum Chordata; class Mammalia; order Chiroptera; family Vespertilionidae; genus Pipistrellus; species Pipistrellus kuhlii. The sequence goes on along the minus strand of NW_023425405.1, from coordinate 48,348,243 downwards.
GAAAAAGTACCCACGAAAGAGACTTCCCATACTGACCTCCCACCCTTCTTCCTCTCCCCATGTTCAATTCTAGTTGTGCACATGGTAGAGAGGGGTGTTTTCACTAAGCCATTCCCCATGGTTCAATCTAGTCTCCTGACATTCACTGTTACCTAATATTATGGCTATCTTATCTACCATCAGCAAGATACAGGTATAGCAGCCTGATCTGAAAAACCTAGGAATTAGAGAATTAGGGGAAAGTGTTTGAGGCATGGTGCCCTTATTTTAAGTTCAGACAAGGCTTTGAAATATCTCAGTCAAGGTAGGCATGTACTAGTATGTGTATATGTGTACTAGGGTTACTCATTCACAAGAAATAGGATTAAAGATATGAAATAAGATAAAAATTTAGGTATCTATGTTTATAGATATCATATCTCAATATCTTTTGGGGATCAGATGGGAATTTTTGGAAGAAAATTTCAAAGTAACAAATTTTAACTTCAAATTTTGGAGACAGAAGACAAGCAGAGACCAGAAGTAGCAGCTCATTTCCAGATGAGAGCTCACTTTTCTCCCCATCTGTACCTGTCCCCACTACAAACAGTGATAAAGACAAACCTATGGAAACAAAAAGTAGATTAATGATTGAGCTGGGCTGGCAGAAGACAAAGAGAAATAGAGATTGCTAATGGATTTGCGGTTTCTTTCTGGGGTGATGAAAATGTTCTAAAATTAGATTGTGGTGACGTTGTGAAACTTTGTAAATATACTAAAAACGACTGCATTATAAAAAAAGAAAAAAGAAAAAGGAATTCCTGGAGCCTGGCTGGTGTGGCTGTTGGCTGAGCATTGTCCCACGAACCAGGAGGTCATGGTTTGATTCCTCTTCAGAGCACATGCCAGACTGTGGCTCGGTCCCCAGTAGGAGGTGTGCAGGAGGCCACAGATGAATGTTTCTCTTTCATTGATGTTTCTATCTTTCCCCCCTTTTCTTTCCTTTCCTTTCCTTTCCCTGAAACCAATAAAAACATACTTTAAAAAATAGCTGAAAACACTGCTGGAGTATGACTCAGTTATATTTAAAATATGATTGTAGCTACAAAGAGAGCAGAAACCAGGCAAGGCAAAAATTATAGACCTTGAATAGAAGCCTGAGGCTATGAAATTTGTAAGACACTACCCTTTACTTTTTCTGCGGGGAATGGTGGCTTTGCCTCCTTTTGTCACTCCTACTGTGCTATAAGTTAAAAAATAAAATAAAGGAGATAAGACTGAATAGACAGTGTAATTGCAATGCATTTAAAAAAACTAACATTAGGATTCAATAAAAATATACCAAAACATTATGTGATTATTTCTATCTTGCTAAAATTTCCTTACTAGTTTGTTTATTGAATGCATATTAAATAAATGTGCAAATAAATAAATGTATTTGTGTTAACGTGGTACAATTACAGATTTTTTACTTTTCTGTTTCCCAATATAAAAAAATATATATATTTTATTGATTTTTTACAGAGAGGAAGGGAGAGTGATAGAGACAAACATCGATGAGAGAGAAACATTAATCAGTTGCCTCCTGCATACCCCCTACTGGGGATGTGCCCGCAACCAAGGTACATGCCCTTGACCGGAATTGAACCTGGGACCTTTCAGTCCACAGGCTGACACTATCCACTGAGTCAAACCAGTTAGGGTCCAAATTTCTTTAACATGTTAGTAAACCTGACTCTAGGAGTTATAATCACTGTTTCTGGTTCAAGTTGGCTGACCAATTGTGCCTAGTTATCTCTTCTTCCCCAAGGAGCTCATTATGATGATGATAAAGGAATTTATTTTCAAAAAGGTATAAAACTAAAACATGAAGAGAATGACAGAGAGCAGCCCATGATTGAGAGAGTCCGCTTCTGGATTACAGAATTGGTGCTGGACTAGGTACTGAACAAAGAGGACAGGGGACAGTGCAGCACAGAATATGGGGAGAGGGGTAATGAGGCCAAAGGGACAGCCACTCCTTTCTGTAGAACCTGGGATATCTCAGGAATGGGAAACACCAGGTCATACCAAGAGTAAGGTATTGAGATGGGTATCCTAGAATTCAAGGGGAAAATCTTGACACTATTTTACCAGTAATATAAGATGGTTTAGGAATGGGGATGGAGGAAATAGGACAGTCATCTGGCTTTTAATTATTTGGTGGTGGTTGTTGTTGTTGTTGTTGTTGTTATTATTATTATTATTATTATTATTATTATTCCAGCACAGGCCTGCCCATCTGGAAGCTGGGATTCTTTTAAGATCTAGGAGAATAATTGTGGCAGTTATGCAGGTGCAGACTGAGTAGCCTCATTATTAAGGATGCAGTGACTGGCAAATCTTAAAACAAAACCTTGCTTCACTTGGGGCACTTTGTCTACTGCTTCACTTTCTCTTGAAACAGATAAAACGATTAAAAGTAGCCCAGGCAGCCCGGCTGGCATGGCTCAGTGGTTGAGCAATGACCTAAGAACCAAGAGGTCACGGTTCAATTCCTGGTCAAAGCACGTGACAAGGTTTTTGTCTCCAACCCTACTGGGGGGCATGCAGGAGGCAGCTGATTAATGATTCTCATTATTGATGTTTCTCTCTCTCTTTCCTCCCCCTATCCTCTCTGAAATCAATTTTTAAAAAAATACATATTTTAAAAACGTAGGCAAGCCATCCCAAATTAAATTAAATTAAATCTTAAAATTCCAACAAAAAGATTGGCCTTACTTGCTGATGTCCTAGTAAAATGGTTTACAATGAGTGGGAATCAGAAGAGGAAATGTTTGGTTAAGTGAAAGAAATACCTTCCTAACAACTAGGGCAATACAAAAGTGGAACAGGCTACTCTGTGAGGTTAGTAAATCATCATTCATTGAGAACTGACATACTAATCAATGTTATAAAACTATCAGACTTGCAGATACACACAAGTCTATTTTTAGTATATGTTGGAAAAAAGTGTTGTCTTCATGTTCCATGAATTATCCGCTGAGCAATCCATAACACTTCTCTCCCAGTCCCTAGACTGGATCAACTCTGCTGGTCACTGCCCATAACTACAGGCAGCCTCCATGAAAAGAAGCTATTCCCTCAGGATAGTGCCAGAGGTTCGAGAGGGGTGAGCATTCTGTAAGAAGAAACATTTTTCTTTTATTTTGTTAATCCTCACTTGAGGATACTCTTCCATTGATTTTTTTTTAGAGTGGAAGGGAGGAGAGACAGATTGGGTTATCAGACCACAGATGTTTATTTGGCTTGCACAGTTTCTTAAGAAACTTCTCATTAAAAAAATCTAGATACTTACAAGTAGAAGATGGAAGACTGGAGGCAGACAGACCCAGTTAGGAAGGGAATCATTGACATAATCCAAGTTGACCTGAGGCCTGAAAGCAAGCAGCAGCAGTGGTAATGGAGAAGAGAAACTGACTAGAAATAGAGAGTGCAGGAACGAGGAGGTGAAGGGAAAAGAGAAGTCAAAGAGGAGTCCCATCCAGATTTGTCACTTGAATTGATAATGTGGATAAGCAATGCAGGAGACTGATACATGGGAGGGTGGGAATGGGTGCTATAAAGTCTGAGGTGTCTGTAGCTATACAGGTGATGACGTCCACTTGGCATCTGGACAAGTCAGGAATCAGGCAGAAGGTCAAGGCAGGAAAGATGGGAACTGTCAGCATTCATGACGTATCAGATGACCCTGTGATGTATAATATCACACAGAAGTATGCAGAGTAAAAAAAAGAGCAGTGACACAGCCCTAAGAATCTCCAATAATTAAATGGAGAGATGCTTACCAGCCTGGATATAGGAGAGAAGGCAGAGGTGGTGACCTGAGGGTGAGGTTTAGCAGCACAGAGATGAAGAGAATCAGAGTGTGAGGAATTGAGGTGCTGGCAAATGTTTAGAACAAATTATGTACCTCAGGTTCCAGGTTGGATAGGGAAGAAAGTATAGAAGGATGAATCAGTGTAGGGTTGCCAGAGTTATCAGGGAAAAAAAGGAACATTCAGTTAAATTAGAATTTCAGATAAAGAATACCTTCCTTTTCTCTCTCTCTCTCTCTCTCTCTCTCTCTCTCTCTCTCTCTCTCTATATATATATATATATATATATAGAATGAATATATATAAAAGGAAGGTATTATATATATATATATATATATATATATATTCCAAATAATATATGGCTCATGTTTACACAAATTTTTTTTTCATTGTTAATCTGAAATTCAAATTTAATTGCGTGTCCTGTATCTTATCTGGCAACCATAATTAGGTGGGAAAAAAAGACCTGGAGTCTAGGAGCTATCTTGAGGTCAAAGGGCAAGAGCATGGTATGGTGTCCAGGAGTGAGAAAGATGAATATTCAAACACTGTATTTTAGAATTTCAGAGATTAAAGAGTAATGAAAAAGATCAAGAAGGATCCATTGGAGTTTGTGGATGAAACTGAATGGAAATGCAGGTCTAAAAAGAACACTGAGGCAAAAATATTAGATGGGCTATTAGCATTTAACTGATGTCAGTTAAAATAATGGCTGGAGGGTAGATGAGCTAAACATAAGCCAACTATCAAAGAAAGGAATCTAGTCTTTTAATAGTTTATTATTTTAAAGAATGTTTTTATTGATTTTAGAGAGAGAGGAAGAGAGAGGGAGAGAGAGAAACATCAATGAGAGAAACATTGATCAGCTGCCTCCTGCATGCCCCCCACTAGGGATCAGTCTGCAACCTGGGTATGTTCCCTTGCTGATAATCAAACTAATGACTTCTTGGTTCATGGGTCAATGTTCAATCAACTGAGTCATAACAGGTCAGGAATCTAGTCTTGATAGGGAAGAGACAGGAGGCTTCTCTAAGAAGTGAGCCTTGGCTTGCACCCGTATCCAAAGGATGTGAGGTCTCACAAGCACCTTATGATCGCCAGGACCAAGGCCAAAGAGTATCCCAAACATGTCATTCTTCTGTGTTTCCTTGCTCAGTAAATGGTATCACTGTACATCAAGTTATGCAAGTTAGAAATATAGGAGTTATTCATGATATCTGCTTCTGTTATGGTCATTACATAATTGTTTGTTATCCAAACAATCATAAAAAGTTTCTCTATCTCTTTCCTCTAATTTTTTTCTTCCCCCTTTTTTCATTTATTATTATCATTTTGGCCCCACCCCCACCCCCCCTTAATTTTAAAGACCTTTTCTTTTGACACGAAAGAGGAAGGGGCTAGATCATGATGGGTCTTATAGTCATATTAAGGATTTTGTTCTTTAGCCTAAGAGCAATGAAAGCCATTGACAGGTCTGAAGCAGGGAAAAGTGATATGATCAGATTTAGGTTTTGAAAAGAGCATTCTGGTCCTAACTGGTTTGGCCCAGTGGATAGAGCATCGGCTTACAGACTGAAGGATCCCAGGTTCGATTCTAGTCAAGGGCACATGCTCGGGTTGCAGATTCGATCCCCCAAAGGTGGCGTGCAGGAGGCAGCTGATCAATGATCTCTCTCATTGATGTTTCTATCTCTTTCTTTCTCTCCCTTCCTATCTGAAATCAATAAAAAGTGGTTAAGAAAAAGAAAAAGTGCATTCTGGGTAAAATAGAGAACAGATTTGAGAAAATTAGAATACTTACAACGAGACCAGGAAAGTCTAGTATAGTCTTCCAGGGGAGATGAAGAGAAGTGGATGGTTTTAGTGCTAGCAGAGATGAAGCCAGTAGGAATTGATGATGGTGGGAATTCTCTCCTAGTTCAATATTGTTAGTAATGATCTAGTTGAAAGGGAATGGCTGAACACATGGAGAGAAGAGATAACTGGGTATGTTTCATAATAGTGCTCCTGTTAGATCTAGATAAGGACCCTCCTTTTATTGCAAAGGGCAAGGTGTCTATGAGGTCACCTGCACTCCTCTTTTTTATATATTTTCATTGATTTCAGAGAGGAAGGAAGAGAGAGAAAATCATTGATCGGCTGGCTGCCTCCTGCACACCCCCTACTGGGGATCAAGCCCTCATCCTGGGCATGTGCCCTTGACTGGAATTGAACCTGAAACCCTTCAATCCCCAGGCCAACACTCTACCCACTGAGCCAAACCAGCTGGGGCGCCCGCACTCCTCTTTTAGACTGGCTAGATCTGAGGCCAGACCTAGTTGTTGATTACACATCACTATTTGCAGGGGGTGAGGAGCGTGGACCTAAGCTTGGACATGTTGATTGCATTCATTTATGATCCCTTTTGGTGTGGCACGTGAAGCAGCTAGGAATGGGAAGAGAATGGGTCAGTCCATCTCTCAAAGTCTGAAAATTTTACCTTCAGGATTATTTAAGCAGATTTGTCAAGGTAGCAAAGTAGAATAGTTTTTATAAAAATAGTTTCTCAGCTTGATTTATAACTTAAATATTTGGACATATGGTATGTGAGCTGCCACAGACTTTCTAGCCCAGGCTCTGCAAATTTAAAACAGTGTAGTGTAAGGAGTAACACAGCACACAGATGACAGTTTATTTTAGCTGGAGCCTTATATAGTCAGATTTCCAGACGTCGGTGTGGGAGATCAGGGGATAAATGGTACAAGTTTACAGGCACTACATTAATGCATATGAGACACTTTTCTATATGTGGAAGGTCAACAATTAAGAAGCTATTTTAATTGTAATGGTTTCAGTGTGATTTTGATAAGTTTCTTGAATACAGAAGGCATAAGTTTAAAGTTTTAAAGGGACCTAAGTGATCATGCAATCAAATTTATTCACTTAACGAAACAGATTCTGATAATCTGAAGCATCCTGACTGTAGTCACAAAGCTAGTCAGCAGCAGATGATTTCCAGCTCCACCCTCTCTGCCCTCTCTTCCACCAAGGCTACTTTTCATGAAGACACCAGCTGCCGGTCAATTCCAGCTACAGTTTCCACTTGCTTTCATTATTATGTATTAATGTAAGTAAATACTTTCATTTTAAAATTTGGAGGCACCTATAAAAACAATTCTATAAACTAGTATTACATTTTTTACTCCAATGTATTCTAAAAAATAGAAAAAACAAATGGTGGGGAGGAGGGCTCAAAAATCCAACTTTATTAAGTCACAAGTAAGTATTGGCAATCCTGGATAGTGACTTTGAACTGTTTTCCAGAAAACTGTAGGCAATTTAGGTCTCCCTTTCTAGGACTAAAAAAAAAACACCTTCGACTGGTCATTTCCTGATTTGACTATTTTATTTTTACAGTCTATTCCTCTGACTTCTGGTCTCATGGGAGACCTTAGAGCTCACTGAAAATCGTGCTCCTACCTAGTGTTGGGTGCAACCTTATGACTGTACACCCATCCCCCCCAAATTCCTTATCTTCTAAACTAGAAACCAAAGCGCACACTTCCAACACGCAGGATGCTGACTGAACGCTAAAACACAATGGAAAAAAAACAACCCACAAACCACCTTGCTTTCCAAACATCTATATTGCTAACGGATTTTTTCATAGCGAGTCTGTGTTACAATAGTTATGATAAAATTAAACTCTTCAAGGATGCAATCACAAAAGTGAGAACATTCCCCCCCCCCCACCCCCTACGGAGACGCTTACCTTTAAGCTCAGAAGTAATCCCAAAGTTCCAGGCTTGCATGTGCAGGAAGTTCTATTTCCCTCAAACTTTCAAGAGTGCACGATCTTTAAGCCGCAGTTAACAAATCTTTTCAAAAAACACCAAGTGACTTTTAGCACCTCCCATCTATCCATCGACTACGGCCAAAACCGAAGTAAAAATGTTCTCCTTTGGAGCCGAGCGTCTGCGAAACCCGGCTTTCTGGGCGCGAAGGGACCCGGAGGAGCCGAGGGAACGACGAAGAGAAAGTGATGTGACCAAGTCATCGAGGCCGAGACTATAGCGCGATCAGGGCCCGGGCCGATTTCGGGGTTCCGGAGTTGGGGGTTCTCCCCGGAAAACTCCCTGCACCCGGAGCTCCCGCCGGCGACCGTGGGAGGAAGCCCCCGCGCCGCTCTCCGGGCAGCGAGACGCGTCCCGCCGAGTGGTGACCTCCAAAGCCGGTCCACTCGGCGACCCCGCCCCCTCGGGTCGAGATTCGCGCCTTTCATAGGCTTTCAGAGGGATCCATCAGGGAGGCTCGCCCAATGACGGGCCAGGCCGGTGGCAGGAGGCCCCGCCCACACAGCCCCTCGCGGCGGGCCCCGCCCCTGCCCCGCGCCCGGAGCCGAGGAGAGTAAATACAACAGGAGCGCAAAATGGCGGAACCGCCGAGCCCAGCGCACGGCGCTGCCGCTGCCGCTGCCGCCGCCGCCGCCACCGCCGCCGCCGTCCCCCCCGTCTCGGGGAAAGAACCGTTTGGCAAGCTGCAGACCGCCTGCCGGGACCCGCCGGGCCCCCTGTCCGCCAAGAAGGTCCGGACCGAGGAGAAGAAGGCGCCGCGGAGACTGAACGGAGAAGGGGGCAGCGGCGGCGGGAACGGCAGGCAGCAGCTGCAGCCGCCGGTGGCGGCTCCTCCGCCTCAGAGCTACGGCAGCCCCGCGCCGTGGAGCTTCGCCGCTCTGGCCGCCGCCGCCGCGCCCTCCCCGTCCGCCGCTCGCAACAGTTTCCCTTTCTCCGCCGGCTCGGCCGTCCCGTCCGCAGCCTCCGCTTCCTCGTCTCAGCCGGCGCCGCGCAAACTGCTGGTGCCCCCGGCGCCGCCCCCGCCGGCCGCCGCCGCCGCCAAGCCGCGCCGGACCAAGGAGAAGCGGGAGAAGGAGAGGCGGCGGCACGGCCTCGGCGGGGCGGGCGAGGCCTGCGGGGCCGCCCGGGAGGAGAACGGGGAGGTGAAGCTGCTGCCGCCGCGAGGTGGGTGCCCGGCGCCGGCGGGGGAGGGGAGGAGAGGGAGGGAGGGGAGGGGAGGGCGCCCCGGCCGCGTGCGCCCGCCCGGTTCCCCGCGGCCGGGGCTGCAGCCCTCCCGGGGACAGGAAATGGAGCCTGCAATTTCGGTCCCGGGGAGGGGTGGGGGGGGGGGTGCGGGGTGCGGGGTGGGAATGGCCGAAACTCGTGTTGTCTGTATCGTGTCTGCCTGTCCGTTACCGCGCCGAAGGGTTTGTGGAGTCCCATCTAGAAGACCCGCCCGCCCTGGAGTGTTGGGCTACGGGGAGAGAGAAAGGGGAGAGGGAAACGGGATCTCCCTGAAGGGTTTGTTGCTTGCAAAAATAATAATAATAATAATAATAATAATAATGACAAAAAAATAAAATAAAAAGCGCCCGATTGATTCTTAAGACTTGATCCCCTGGAATTCATCTTTGTGACCAGGCTCTGGCGCCAGAAAATGCTGTCAGGAAAAAAAAAAAAGGGGGTGTGGAGGGCATTGGCGTCAGCCGGGAGCTACCCGAGGCCCGAGCTTTCCATCCCTATTAGGGAAATGAGGTGGCGTGCGGGGCCCCGGAGGGTGCTGCTGTTTCGTAAGGTACCCCCCTCCCTCCCCTCTTCTTTCCGCTCCATAGGCTGGAGTGTTTGGAGTGTTCCTGTTTGAAATACCATCCTTCAGAAAGCTTTTGCAGCCTTTTTTCCCCCCCTTCTTCTTCCTTTTCTGCAGCGAATGGTACCATCAGGAGCGTTCACGTTTTTGGGGCCAGAGCTAAGTGGCTGCAAAAGTGTGTTAGCATCCGAAAAAGGCAAATCCTTACACGCCTTTTCTCAGACAGTTTTAAAATGTAGCTTAGCCATCTTCTTTTCAGGAAGCATTTCTTTTAAAAAAACAACAACAGAGGGTTCTGCCTATTCAGCTGTTGATACTCAAGGATCTGACAGTGAATGGCACCGCATGGAGACTGGTTGGAAATCGGATCTTTATGTGATCAGAAGCTGAAAGTGCATACCTGTGCGTTGATAACAGAGTAGTGTCAAAGTATTTTTGCTTCGGAAAAGAAAAATGAATTGTCACACAGGGTTGATCTGATGGTAGCTTACATCATGAAGAATTCTCTGTATATTTGAATTAGAATGGCCGTTTTCACCGATTTTAAAAATTCTGTGAATGAGTAGGTAGCAACAGTTACTTCTTTCTTGGTGTCTTTGCCTGTCATAAAGCTTTGACATATAAGCCATCGCCATCTGGTACTCCTGCACAAAGTAAAGATCTCAGCTTTGGAGAATGTTGCTTCTGGGAAAGTAGTTTTTATACTACTTTACGTCTGGAATTTTAGCTGGTTAGTATTTTAAAGCTACTTTGTTTTCTTAATGGTTACATTTATAAGTTATAAGTGCCTGAAGTCTGTGCATTGCTGTGTGTCAACTGTCCTAAAGTTCTTTGAATGAGGAAGTGAATCTGAGTATACCGTTGTCAGTTGTATTAGAATGGCTGAAAATAAGTAAGCATTCTTCAACAATTCTGACTTTAAAATGGCCCTTAAAGTGAAATGGCTGTTAAAAGAAAAAATTTTCTAGACTTTAAAATTACATTTAGAATCCTCTATTTGAAGGCTACAGCTTATCTAATTAAGTCAGAATATAAGCAATGATACCTTTACATTAAGATGTGGGAAAGATGTTTTTCCATGACCTATTGAGTTTTTTTGGATTAGTGACTACATACATATTAACATGTTTAAGATTTTCATTTAAAAAAAATATTTTTTCTTTATTTCAGAGAAGAAGGGAGGAGAGAGAGAGAGAGAAGAAAAAAAAAATCAATGATGAGAGAGAATCACTAATTGGCTGCTTCTTGCACACCACATGCTGAGGATTGAGCCGGCAACCCAGGCATATGCCCTGACCCAGAATTGAACTGTAACCGCTCAAACAGGCAGTTTTTTTTTTTTTTTAACAGAGCTATTTTATTGAGGAAAGAAAACTAAAAATCAAAGAGGATTGCTTTTCAGTATCTTGATGGTAAATTTAATGGTGAAAATATTTCCCTTAATTTGGGAAATGCTTATATCCTTCTATAGCTCTGATATACTGAATTAAGGTGTTGTTTTAATCAATTAAGAAGATTCTTAAGCAACAGTATTATTGAAATAGCAAGATTTCATACATGCATTCAATCCTATATAATAAAACCTAATATTCAAATCAGCCGGACAGCAGAGTGACTGGTCGCTATGATGTGCACTGACCGCCAGAAGGCAGGCACTCATCACAGGAGCTGCCCCTTGGTGGTCAGTGCACTCCCACAGGGGAGCACTGCTCAGCCAGAAGCTGGGCTCATGGCTGGCGAGCCCAGTGGCCTCAGTACTAAGGACCCTTTGCGGATGTCTGCCTGCTGGCTTAGACCTGCTCCTGGACTGCGAGAGGGCATAGGCTGGGCTGGGCCCATGCCCTCACAGTGCATGACAGTTCTCTCTCTCTCTCTCTCTCTCTCTCTCTCTCTCTCTCTCTCTCTCTCTCTATTTCTCACACACACACACACACACTGCACTAATGTTAGGCGCTGGGCCTCTAGTATAGTTATAATTGCAAATATAAAAGTCCTATTATGTAATACAGTTCTTATTTCTCTGGGCTTTTTGTGAAAATCTTAGTGAATGAGTAACCAGGTATTTTATTTTAGATACATATTCCTATTTTTTAGTGTTACCTAACTTGGATAGTTCACCTGGATAGCACGTAAGATAGTTTAGTGAACCCTCTCAGTTATCCCATAGCTCACTAATTGAACAATCTGAATCAGAACCGTAAGTTAGGTATTAAGACACTGAAACAAGGAATAGATCCTTCAAAAAACAAAAATCCAAAAGATTTAGCCTCTCAATTTCATTAAGCAATTAAACTCCTTTATTTTATTAGAACTGTTTTCTTCAAGTCTTTAGTAGGAACTTCATTGGCTACAATTCTAACAAATTATTTGTATTATTGGTAGGGCATTTAGTAAACGTTATTTGAGTCAGAAGCATGATAATTGGTTTTTGTTAACCTCCATAACAAATTAAAAGGGGTCAGTTCAGATACAGGAAGGATCATTGAGAGTTAAGACTGATAAACAAGAGAATTATGAAAGCATAGGCCCCCTTAGTATATGGATTGATGCTTTACCCACCTAAGGCGTCTGTCATAGTATTGCAGCTGTCTTGCATGACAGCCTAAGTTATTAAGTAAAAGTTAAATTTCTTATAAAAAATGTGCAGAACATTTTAAATTTTTTAAACAAAATAACCAGGCTTTGGTGCTTACAGAGGTAATCTGCTGAAGAGTTCACAGCCCATGTAAGATTGAATAACTTACTGAATCAGTAAATGTGGAAGTAAAGGTGGGACATGTACTGAAGGTATCCAACATTCAGAATTATAGTGTAACAAACAACAGAACAAGCGTATTAGATAACAAAATGTCTTATCTTATTCCAGTAACCAACAAAACTTGTAAGATTAGTTCAGGCAGCACATATACTAAAATTGGAACAATACTGAGAAGATTAGCATGGTCCCTGTGCAAGGATGACACACACATTCAAGAACCGTTCCTTTTCTTTATTTTCGGAAAAAAACAACAACAAAACTTACATAGATCATCTAATTTTTGTTAGTTTTTGCTTTGCATTTATTGGCTTTTTTTTTTTTTTTTTTTAGAATGACCATGTGATATATCCCAAGGCAAAACCAGAATATTTTACTGAATTTTTTACTTGAAAGTGTAGTTATAGGATTTAACTTTAAGAAAATAGAGGCTTTTCTTAGAATGGAATAATTGGCGGTAAGTAAATGTTAGTGATTTTAAAGGGATAGATGTTCAAAGGTTTTAAAAACTAGGCTATTCCTCATCTTTCTAATATTGTTATTCCACAATTTTAGGGTAAATTCATATTCAGAGTTTTCATCATTATGACCAAATATTTGTTACTGCAGAGATAGTTTATTATAATTTCATTTTCTTGTGTAACCTTTTGTTTTTAATGCCTAATTTTTTCATTTGCTTAGTTTTGTCTAGAAAAGTCTTTCTGTACCCTTCAGCAGCTTTATAAAATGCTTCTCAGTGTAATTTTCCCCATGGTCATGTCTGTCAGATATACTTACCAGTTCCATTTGTTCTGTTGTTATCCATCCTTTTTGTAGCTGTCCTTCCGGCTTTAGTCTGGATTATTTCCTCTTAGGCCTGCTGCAGAGTTGTCATCTTGGGACTTCCTTTAGCTGACATTCTGGGAATTTCTTTCACTTTAGTTGAGTCCTGTTCTTTTTGATCCTATGCCTTCCTTTTGGTTTATTTCTTCATTTTATTTTTAAAATACTTTTAAATATATATATATTTTATTGATTTCTTACAGAGGGGAAGGAAGAGGGATAGAGTTAGAATCGTTGATCAGCTGCCTCCTGCACGCCCCCTACTGGAGATGGACCCTCAACCAAGGTACATGTCCTTGACTGGAATCGAACCCAGGACCCTTGAGTCCTCAGGCCGACGCTCTATCCACTGAGCCAAACCAGTTTCGGCTACATTTTTTTTTTATTGATTTCAGAGAGGGGGAGACATCAATGATGAGAGAGAATTATCGATCTGCCTCCTGTATGTCCCTCACTGGGGTTTGAGCCCGCAACCTGGGCATTCACCCTTGGCTGGAATTGAACTTGTGACCTCCTGGTTCACAGGTTGATGCTCAAGCACTGAACCACATGGGGCAGGCTCTGCAGCTTTTTTTTTTTTTTAATTTAATTTTTAAATTATAGTTAATGTACAATATTATATTGGTTTCAGGTGTACAGCCCCATGATTAAACATTTATATAACTTAAGTGATAATTCTAATAAATGCAGTGCCCATCTGACACCATATATAGTTATTACAATATTATTGACTATATACTTCATGCTGGACTTTACATCCCTTTGGCTATTCTATGACTACCAGTTTGTATTTCTAATTCCTTCACCTTTTTCACTCATCTCCACAACCCCTCTCCACATATAAGTGAAATCATCTGGCATTTATCTTTCTTTTTAAAAAAATATGTTTTATTGATTTTTATTTTTTTTACAGAGAGGAAGGGAAAGGGATAGAGAGTTAGAAACATCGATCAGCTGCCTCCTGCATACCCCCTACTGGGGATGTGCCCACAACCAAGGTACATGCCCTTGACTGGAATCGAACCTGGGACTTTTCAGTCCACAGGCCGATGCTCCATCCACTGAGCCAAGCTGTCAGGGCTATCTTTCTCTGACTGATTTCACTTAGCATGATTCTCTCTAGGTCAGCGATTTTCAATCTTTTTCATCTTACGACACACACAAACTAATTACTAAAATTCTGTGGCACATCAAAAAATATATTTTTTGCTGATCTGACATAAAAAAGGTATAATTTTGATTCATTCATACAATTGTTATATTGGCTGTTGATGGGTATTGTTATATTGGCTGTTGTCATTTTTTTATTTGGCAGTCTAAGGGAAAAGAGGTCTGTATCCTGATTAAACAGGTAATGCATGTTTTATCCCTGCACACTGGTTGAAAATAGCTATAGGTCCATTCATTTGTTGCAGATTTTATTCTCTCTTATGGCTGAATCATATTCCATTGTATATGTGCATCACTTCTTCTTTATCCATTTATCTATTGATAGACACTTAGGGTTGCTTCCATAACTTGGCTGTTGTAAACAACGTTTCAATAAACATGTCCGATTTAGTGTTGTGGGTTTCTTCTTCAGATAAATATCCAGAAGTGGAGGTCCTTCTTTGCCTCTTTTTATACTCTTTGTTTTAAAGTCTATTTTGTCTAGTATTAATATTGCTACCCCAGCTTTATTTTGTTTTGTTTCCATTTTCATGAAATAAGTTTTTCTATCCCTTTAGTTTCAGTTTATACAAATTTTTGCTCTGAAGTGAGTCTCTTGTATATATAAGGATCTTATCCGTTCAGTTATTCTCTGTCTTTTTTTTCCCCTATTGCAGATATCTCCCATTTTCCCTCACCTGATGTCTTATTTTTAAAATAATAGTTTATTGATTTTTAGAGATATATAGGGAGGGAGGAAAGAGACAGAAAGAGAAACATTAATGTGATAGTGAAATATCAATCTGTTAACTCCTGCTTGCCCACCAATTGGGAATTGAGCCTGCAATCTGGGCATATGCCCTGACTGGGCATCTAATTGGCAGTCCTTTGGTGCACAGGAAGACGCCCAACCAACTGAGTCACCTGTGCTTTTAAAACTCAAAGCAATGCCAAAACCAGTTTGGCTCAGTGGATAGAACCTCAGCCTGAGGACTGAAAGATCCAGGGTTCAATTCCGGTCAAGGGCATGTACCTTGGTTGCAGGCACATCCCCAGTGGGGGGTATGCGGGAGGCAGCTGATCAATGTTTCTCTCTCATCGATGTTTCTAACTCTCCCTCTCTCTTTCTGTAAAATAATAATAATAAAATATATATTTTAAAACTCAAAGCAAGTGAGTTCGAATAAGTCCATGTTCAGGCCCTTTATAGAAATGTCTGGGTCTCCAGGAGCTGTTATCTCACTCAGCCATATCCCTGCTGGTTTTCATAGTCAGAAGTTATGGCTACTTCTCTTCCAGCAATAGCTCTCCTGATGTTTAACTGCCTATGTGGGTATGGAACTAAGTTGTTCCATTTCTCTGCCCCTCTTTCTATTCTCATTGTGTCTTTTTTATATCCTTAGAGGACTTGTGTTCAGTTAGATTTCAGGCATTCTGAATGATGATTGTTTTGTTATTTAGTTGTAATTTTGATGTGGTTGCAAGAGGTTCTGAGTACCGCATTTACCTGCACTTCCATATTGACCAGAACCTCTATTGATGTTTTTGATATAATGACTACATACCTTCAACTTATCTTTCATTGAATTGTTTAACTTTATTTGAACTTGAAGGCATATTCCAAGACCCTTTTTCCTGTGTTATATGATCATGACTAATATGATCCTATTGAGCAACTTAGAAACCTTTGTCACATAAAAATAATGGCTTTTAATAATTTGAACTATTGTCTTTCTGTTTTCTGAATGTGTATATTAGTTATAAATATTTTAAAATTTTGGGATGTGTAAAGGCAGGAGGTATATGTGGAAAATCTCTCTACCTTTTGTTCAATTTTTATATGAACCTAAAACTGCTCTGAGAAAAGTCTACAAATAAGTATACTTATAAACAGGATCTATAAAAACTGTAGGTTGTACCATATTATAGTGTTATTTCCTGAGAAGCTATTTCAATAATATAATATTGTAAAATATTGGTATTTTGCAATTAGAGGTTTATAGTATGCCACGTTCTATATACATACCATTAAAATTTTATAATTGTTTTAAATCTATGTGGTTAGAAGTCAGGATTATGATTAACCTTCAGGGTGTTGCATTGAGACTAGAAGGGAGTGCTGGCAAGTGTGGCTGAGGTGGCTGAGCATTGTCCCATACACCAGAGTCACAAGTTCAGTTTCCTGTTGGGCACGTACCTGGGTTGCAGGTTCACTCGTGCTTGTTGTGTATGTGGGAGGCAACCTATCAATGTTTCTCTCTCACATGGATCATGCGATGTTTCTTGCTTTCCCTCTCCTTTCCTCTTTCTCTTGAATTAATGAAAAACATATCCTTGGGTGAAGATTTAAAAAAAATAAAAGACTAGAAGGGAGTATAGGGTCCCAAGGTGCTTGTTCATTTATTCTGAAAATTTAGCTGTATACTCACATGCTCTTTCTGTATGTATAATATATTATACTTCAGTAAACTTTACAGTTTAATAGTTAGTGATATAAAATTTAGGGTAGTGAGATTAACAGAGGTAACTGGAAAATGAAATTATGAAATTTCAGATGACTTATTCATTTGTGATTTTAAATATATAAGTAGTTTATTTTTTAAAATGTGTAGTTATTTAAAAATATATTTTATTGATTTTACACAGAGAGAAATTGAGAGGGACAGAGAGTTAGAAACGTTGATGAAAGAGAAACATCGACCAGCTGCCTCTTGCACACCCGCAACCAAGGTACATGCCCTTGACCGGAATCGAACCTGGGACCCCTCAGTCTGCAGGCCGACGCTCTATCCACTAAGCCAAACCGTCCCAGCATAAAGTGTGTAGTTATTTAGAAGATAGTAACTTATATATGTGTCTAAGCTCTTTGTAATAACATTGTATGTGTAATACAATTTTAATGACTTTAAGTATCAAAAAGTAAGAGTAGCAAACTAATGTGAAATGTGAAAAGAGCGTATTCTATAATTTATATGTGAACAGATGTTCACCTCTGTAACCAAATTCTTATACTCAGCTATGCATATTAAGTCAGTGAATCCCTGTCCCCTCATCTGCTTTCAGTATTATCACTTTAAGAAAAGCACATTGTTAGTTTGATAAAATAAAAATACCTTAATTTGAATTTTTTGTTATTAATGACTGTACCTTTTAAAGAAGCCTATTAAATACCTTGATTTAATTTGAGAATTAAGTAGTCTACATTTGAGTTAATGATTTTGGTAAGCACTAGTATGTGGCTCTTGAACACTTAACATGGTGCTAGTTTGAATTGAAATGTGTTGTAAGTGTAAAATAAACACTGAATTTTGAAATCTTACTATTAATATAAAAAAATGTAAACTAACACAATATTAATTTTTTAGTATTGGTCCTATTTTGGAATGTTTTAGATATATTGGTTAAATAAAATATATTATTAAAATTAATTTCACCCTTGTAAATTTTTAAATTTACATATGTTGTAAACATTATATTTCTATTGGACAGTATTGATCCAGTAATTTGATCATTTGGTCCTGAATGAGTATAGAAAGGAAAGTAAGGAGGGATTTAAGTAAGGAAGTATGCATATCTGTATATATAAAAGGCTAATATACTAAGTGTCTAACCATCTGACCAGTCGTTATTACGTGCACTGACCACCAGGGCACAGACGCTTAATGCAGGAGCTGCCATGATGCACACAGAGAAATGGCACCACGGACATGGCACCCACAAAGCAACACTCAGCTTCCCCCAAGGGGGACACAGGCCCTGCCACCACCCCAAAGTGACACCCCACTAAATTGCAGCTGACACTGCCGAGACCCCTGTTCAAAATGTGGCCCACAGCCCAGAAACTGTGGGTGCTGGGTAATGATGTCGTGTAGTTATGCCCGGCTTCCTCTCCCTAAGGACAATTACCGTATTTTTCGGACCATAAGACGCTCCGGACCATAAGACGCACCAGTTTTTAGAGAAGGGAAATGAAGAAAAAAAGATTCTGAAACAAATAGTGTCCTAAAATATTTTATGTGCATTAAAACCCAACATCACAGTCATAAACACATGTAATCAACCCTGTAAAGTAAACAGCAGCATTTAGAACCATTTTAGAGCCGGGCAAGCACACAGAGACCACACAGAGCCGGGCAAGTAAAAAAACTTTTTTTTTAAAGTATATGTGTAGGCTATATTTGGACCATAAGACGCATGGACTTTCCCCCCCCACTTCTGGGGGGAAAAAAGTGCGTCTTATGGTCCGAAAAATACGGTAACTTCCTTGCAGTTTGCTTTATAGCCAGGTGCAAACATTTCACTCTTTAACCAAATGTGTTTGAAGTGTTTTCCCTCATCTCGGTGGAATCCTATTTTCTTTTCATTAGCCAGAAAACAGAGATTTAGAAAGCTTATAAACTTGACCTGACTGAAAAGAAGTGGTGGACCTTGAAAATGACTTCAGATTTTCTCACTGCGTAGAATATAGTCAAACACTGCTGCAGTTAAATATTTTACCCTATGTTTTCCCTGTGTGATCTACAATAATGTGCTACATGCTGATATAATAATTGCTATGTTGCTGACAATTACCTGAAAGTGAAGTTGAGGTACTTCCCTGAGCTGGAAAAAGTTTAGCTACATCAGAAAGCAGGTCTAATTAAACAAGTTTATTCTATATCTACCCTGTTTCCCCAAAAATAAGACAGTGTCGTATATTAATTTTTGCTCCCAAAGATGCGCTAGGTCTTATTTTCAGGGGATGTCTTATTTTTCCAAGAAGAAGAAAATGGTACACTTTTATAGTTAAATGAAAATAAAAGAAATTTGTTACCTGTGTACAGTACGGTAGTACGGTAGTTGTCAACACAAACCAGACAAACTGTGAATCCTACAGTATCAAGAATTTACTCATTTATTCAATGACAATCATGTCATCATCTTCTGGAACATCATCATAACAATCCAATTCCTGAATTTCCTGGTGAATTTCTTGTGACTCCATTTCTTTCAGAATGAGTGGACCAAATCTCTCATGTTTAGCCTAGGGGGGCCTTATTTTCAGGGGATGCCTTATATTTCACTCAGAAGGAAACCTATAAGTAGGTCTTATTTTCGGGGAAACACGGTATAAAAGGCTAAGTTGACTAGCACATGCACGATACATATAAAGCTCTCGCTGGTGGCAATTGCACACGGGTGTTTCAATCTGTCATTGTCAATTGTAAATTTGGTTGATACTTCTTATTATAAAGTACAAATAGCGATATTAAAATATTTCTAAATAATTTCCTTTCAATGTGCATGAATTTGTGCACCGGGCCTCTAGTAACTATGTAATTTCTGCTACATTGAAGGTTTCTTGTGGTTTTTGTGTGCTTACATTGTTGCTTTGTAATCAATCTATTGTATGTTTTTTGAGGGCATGGAATATGTCACTATTTTTACATTCTACCCTACTTCTCTTTCGCTGGTTACGCAGGTGTTTGAAAAAATATGAATTAATAGGATATCAAAACTCTTTATATAAAATAAAAGTCTAAGTGACTGTGATGTCCTGACACGCTTGTAACTATGACACGCACTGACCACCAGGGGGCAGGCGCTCAATGCAGAAGCTGCCCACTGGTGGTCATTGTGCTCCCATAGCCAACCTCGCGTGGCCAGCCAACCTCCCGTGGCCCCTTCCCCTGGCCAGCTGACCCTGATCTGCCTCAATGGGTCCTGATTAGGACAGGGCGAGATTGCCCTGATTGGCCCCAATCTCCAACTAGGTTGAGGGACTCCACCGGTGCACAAATTCATGCACGGGGCCTCTAGTAATTTTATAAACTCAAAATTTGAATTACTAGATTATAAACGATAATTTCTAGAGTTTTTATAACTGGGCCACGAGGATGATATGTATTATTTAGTCCATATTCAGTATAGGAAAGGAAATTTTAGAAATTGCACTATAGTTCATTGGAAAAATTCTAAAATAGTTGAAAACATTTCCTTTTTTGTGTTTCAGATAAAATCAAAGACAAAATTAAAGAGAGAGATAAGGAAAAAGAGAGGGAAAAAAAGAAGCATAAAATAATGAATGAGATCAAGAAAGAAAATGGAGAAGTAAAGATGTTGCTGAAAAGTAAGTTTATATTCAGTGAGTCAATGATTGTATTGTATTGTTCAGTATACTTACTGGCTTAGTGATTAAAATAAGACATGTTATTTGTTGCTGAATTTTTCTGAGAATAAATTGGTCAGAAAATGAAAATTTAATGTAATGGTAGGCAGATTGAATTTGTATAGTAAATATGTATTTAGTATATTAGTGGATCATTGAAAAGTATAAAGGGTTAAGGTTCATTAAACTGTTAGGTTCCTTAAATTATTTAAAAATAAGTTATCACATTTTGTGTTTACATTACTAGTCTCATATTTAAATTATCTAAAATAAAAGGCTAAAGCTATTTTTAGCTTGATAGGGATGGTAAAGGAAGTGATCTTACAAATATTTGATGTAATCAGGTCATAGTCAGGGATTTGGAGGGAACCATTTATTCTGAGCTAATTTAGAATAAATCTGAAATATTTCAGGAGAATTTGTGGTAGCATAGGAGTAAAGACTGTTAAATTCACTCAGCAGGGTAAGAAGAAGAATCATTGGCATTTTGTTGCTAGACAGCTAACAATTCTTTAGGTGCTCTATCAAGTTGACAATTTGCAGAGCAAAACATTTTCACTTTAGTTTTATATTGAACTTATATGTTGATAAGCCTTTATATCTACATAAAGGAGAAAAGGCCATAGCACTACATGTGCAATGAAGTAACTGGTTAGTTTATATTATTTCGGATAAGCAGGATTAGATTCTGTATTTTCATTTCCTTCTTTGTCATGTTTCCAGATGTTCTTTGATGGCACTTTATTTGATCTCTGTTTTCTACTTGTAAGAACTTTATTTTCTGTAAAATTATGTTGACTTTGAAGAAACATGTCAGAGGTTAACCTGATGGCTACTTAGTTAATGCTCATTGCCCTTTTGCAATGTATTTTACCTATGTTGTCTAATTAGATTGTAAGCCTTTGAGGCAGGAGTCAAATCTACCACACCAAAGCTATCTGCACAGCGGCTAGTGATTAATGCTGGAAATGTTTACTTAATTTTACCCTAATGGTTTATTCAAATAGTAGTCACTTTTTCTTACCCATTTAAATGTACAGTCATGTAAATTCCTGCCATTCGGTTAAATGTTAGATTTCTAGCATACAATTAATGTTAAATATGTGAATCTAGAGATTACATATGCAAACAAAATTTAAAATAATCTTAAAAATAAAAGTGTTTCTCTGCCCCTCTCCCCCAGTAATATGAAATAGTAACCTTGAGTTTAAAGTAGATAAACAATTTAATTTAGGAGATATTTTGAACTAAGTTAAACTGAAATCTAGTGATGATAAGGGGGGGAAAATTGAGGTGTATTTGGAAAGGAATTGGTGACTTTTGGAGTGACAAGGGGAAAATGTATTTACTGTAAAGTGGGAAAGTTAAGTAATACTGTAGTTACTGCCTTACATGGTTGTAAGTGCCAACAACAGTCTCTGAGCCTCAGATATTTACACTAATAAGAGAGAAAAGGGCTAATTGACCATACCTTCACTAAGCCCACAGCCAATCAGAGCAAGTATGCAAATTAACCCAACAAAGATGGTGGTTAATTTGCATAAGCGGAGGGAGGGAGGAGTGAAGACTGAAGACAGCATAGAAGGAGGACGAAGGGAAAGCAAGGCAGCTGGGGAAGGAAAGCGCAGGCGGGATGGCAGGCGGCGGCAAACCACGGGCAGTGGTGGCAGGAGGGAAAGCAGGGGGTGAGGTGCAAAGATGGCGGGTGGGAAGGTGGGAAGGGAAAGCACTGGTGGCAGTGGGAGGGAAAGTGCAGGGGAGGTCGCTGCGGGAGGGAAAGCGAGGAGGGCGGGGGGCATCGGAGGCGGGAGGAAAAGCGTGCGGTAGGGGGTGGGGCAGGGGCAGCAGGGAAAGCGTGGGGGGGAGGGGGGAGGGGGGGAGGGGGGGAGCCTGTTGGAAGCCCTGTTCTTGCAGGAATCTTACTGCAACGGGCCTCTAGTTTAATATTAATAAATGGATGAGAATCTTGTAAACGTATGAAAGATTAACTCTTGTGATTAAAAAACAACAAACTCCCCTCTCTTCATTTGCTAGTAGACAATTAAATGAATAAAAACTTGATTCATTTTGGGAAACAGTACCTGTCCCATGGTAAGCACCAAGTGTTAGCTGTTGTTATTATATAGCAAAAACAATTTGCCGTGTGTGTGTGTGTGTGTGTGTGTGTGTGTGTGGCCATTTCCCAAGAGAGCCTTCATCAGGGAAAGGTATCCTTTGTCATTGGTGTCCTGGAGCAGCAGCAGAATCGATTTGGTAGGGACAGTATGTATAACTGTGCCCCCCCCCCCCTTTTTTTTTTATGGACTTCAACTTTTTTTTTCTCTCTTGTTTTTTTAAAATATATTTTATTGATTTTCCACAGAGAGGAAGGGAGAAGGATAGAGAGTCAGAAGGATAGAGCATCGACCTGCGGACTGAAGGGTCCCAGGTTCAATTATGGCTGGGGCATGCATGTACATTGGTTGCAGGCACATCCCTGGTAGGGGGTGTGCAAGAGGCAGCTGATCGATGATTCTCTCTCATCGATGTTTCTAACTCTCTGTCCCTCTCTCCCCCTCTGTAAAAAAATCAATAAGATATATCTTTAAAAAAAAAAAAGTAGTTGGAATAGGGGTTAAAGAAGCCAATGTCCAAGGTTAATGGTAGTGTACTAAAGGTCACAGGTAGCTAAATCATCTCAGGAAGAGTGAAAATATTAACAGGTGGAAAAAGCAGTCATTCTCCAAAGATCGAAGGTTGAAAATAGCTAAGCTAATTACTATTACTTTCTTATGTATGATAACAGAGTTATATATATATTGATTCCTATATTAGATATGAAATCAGATTCAATCTTCTTTTTAATTATCATTAAAGTATACTAAAGTTAATGGCAGCAATTAATGCCAGTTAATTTGTGTTCTTAAAGGTTGTTTTGAAATATATATATACACATATGTGTGTGTGTGTGTGTGTGTGTGTGTGTGTATATATATATATATTTATATTTTATTATAACATACAGTTTGTATCTCTGTGTATGGGTTTTTTTCTGTCTCTGTGTGTCTCTTTCTGGCTTTGTATGTGTCTGCATTTTTCTCTGTGTCTGATTCTCTCTCTAGCTCTCTGGTTTGTGGTGCTCTGTGTATGTGTCTCTGGGATCCACTGTGTGCGTGTATTTGTGGACCTGTGGGAGGAGGGTCCCCCATCAACCTTTTACTGTTACACATTTTTGTTGTTGTTAATCCTCACCTGAGGATATTTTTTCATTGATTTTTAGAGAGTGGGAGGAAGGGGGGAAAACAGAGGGAGAAAAACATCAATGTGAGAGAGACACATTGATTGGTTGCCTTCCACACATGCCCCAACCAAGGCCAGGGATTAGCCTGCAACTGAGATATGTGTCCTTGACTGGAGAATTGAACACGGAACCCTTTAGTCAATAGGGCCGATGCTCTACCCACTGAGCAAAACCGGCTAGGGCTACTGTTACACTTCTTGAGGGTCCCAGTTACGTAAACAGCAATTCTATTTTATTAGAAGAAAATTGATACTCAAAATGGTCTTGTTTTAAAGTGTTTAAAAATTTCCTTCATATACATCTATTGCGTTTTGTATGTCATTCCAACAGGAAATGAATAAGAGACTATATAAAATTTTAAAAATTTAGGACACACCAGACTAGCATATAGTTGATTCATGGCTATGATTTAGTTTAGTAGAGGGTGCAGAGTAAAATCGGTAGAGAGAAAAGGGACATGAGGTGATGTCTGGAGGAAACAAGGTGCAAATTTCCAAGAGTCCTCTCCTAGTGGGGAGTCACTCAGGATGCACTTTATTATTCTAGCAGTGAATTGTAACAACACATGTGAAGTTCCTTAGAGACTAAATGCCCAGGGTTTTAATTGGGGGCTGGTAAAAAGTCACCCTCTCTATAGCTTGTATCAGAATTCCAGACTCCCAGAGGGAAAGAGGTATTTGAAATAAACTGCATTGTTTCACAATCAGTTTAGGTACATTGAGTCACTTGTATCAGGGAATGATGGGAACCTTCCCAAAATACAAGTTCTCAGATGCCAGCTAATGGCCAACCTTGCAAGCATGCCATATTAACTCCTTTCTGCACGCTGTGCTCACTTTATTATCTAATTACAGTGTAGTTTGTCATGGGAATTTAATTCCTTGATGTTCAATATAAGAATCTCTTGACTGATTTACTGGTTTGCATTTTTTAGTTTCTGACTTTTATACTATTTTTTCATCCATTCTCATGGCTAGGAAATAACTATTGTGCCTATTTTATTTCAGAGTAACATGTATACTATGAGTAACATGTTAGGCATATATGTAATTATATGAAACTTATTTAAATGAAATTCTGTTTATTTTGACAAGCCATTTAATTTGTCCAATTTTACATGTTTTTCCAGTTTAGTTATTAATTATATACTTAAGTTGTTTTTTAATTGGCTACTCTTTTTTTCCTTGACTCATTTGGATTTGGCTTACATATATGAACCTCTTTTATCTTTCATTTTTATTAACTCCCTGTTTTCCTTTTTCATTATTTCATTATTTCATTTAATTTTTTTCTGAAGATATTAGTCTGAATCTGATGTTTAGTTTATACCAAGAAAGCAAGTATGAATTTGTTAATATATTTCTTAAGTAGTTGCACATAGACTTATTAGGTAATTAATGACTTTAGTGCATTTTATGACTTTATAAACCTATGTAAAAAATAATGTTGACACCTTGTTATTTTTGCTTTGCATGATACCAATTTGGTCTTTATTGCATACTTACGAATTTTTAAAAGTGATAGTTTATTATTAACATTAAACTTTCCCTTTTTAGAATTGCTATTAACTTGAGAGATGTTTTGTTTTCAGGGTTAGGAGTAAGTGGTATTCATATGGTAGAAAACTTTGACTGAAAAGGAGGCAAGGGAAAAACCTATAAACCTCAGGTAGTCTGTTGGTAAGAGAAATCTTTTCATTCATAGATTTATTAAACGTTCATTGATAACAGTCTTCTAGATGCCATGAGGGACACATGATGGGGACAAAAGTATCGGTTCACTTTGAATTTGTATAGAAGTTATTTGTTTCACTCATAGAATGTCCTTCAGGACCTATTAAATACAGTATCCTATAAATGGAAAAAATAACTTTTATGACTATACCACATATATTCATATATGTGGGATATAGAATAACTTAGTATAAATGAGTCCCAAAGATAAACTTAATTTTGAGTTAACTTTGCTTATTATTTATAAAACAGTTCCTAACGCATGGTTTTTTAAGAAACTAAAATATGGAGTTTCATAAAAAATTTTTTCCCGATAGGTGGGAAGGAGAAACCAAAAACAAATGTAGAAGACTTACAAATTAAAAAGGTAAAGAAGAAAAAGAAAAAGAAACACAAAGAGAATGAAAAACGGAAGCATCCAAAAATGTATAGCAAATCTATTCAAACCATCTGCTCAGGATTGCTATCTGATGTTGAAGATCAAGAAGCCAAAGGCATCCTAAATGATAACATAAAGGATTATGGTGGAAAGAATTTGGATACCAAGAACCACAGCTCCAAACTTACAGAGAACAGTGAGCTTCCATTTGTCTCATTAAAGGAGCCACGGGTTCAGAATAATCTCAGAAGGTTGGACACTTTGGAGTTCAGACAACTGATTCATATTGAGCACCAGCCTAATGGAGGTGCATCAGTTATCCATGCCTACAGTAATGAACTCACTCACCTGTCTCCTGTGGAGATGGAGAGGTTTGCAGAAGAGTTTGTGGGTCTAGTATTCAGTGAAAATGAAAACTCTGCAGCTTTCTATGTAATGGGCATTGTTCATGGGGCAGCTGCTTATTTACCTGACTTTTTAGACTACTTTTCATTTAATTTTCCCAATTCACCAGTGAAAATGGAGATTTTGGGAAAGAAGGATATAGAGACAACAACTATGTCCAATTTTCATGCTCAGGTAAGAGGTTTTTAGTGTTTTTTTTGTTTGTTTTTAAAGAAACTTTTAATTATGTTTTAGACAAGTTTCTGTTCTTTGTTTCTCTTTTCACTATAGGTTTGAAATAAAAAGGTAAGACTATATATGAAATGAAACCTCTTGGGAATGTTAATAAAATACATTCTCAATGTGAACATCACAATTTAAATTAGTTTCTACTTACGTTTTTTTTCCTTAAGGTAATTTATGAAATAATTAAGATTCTATTGTTTTCTTTTGCAAGGATTGACCTTGGAAATTAAATGAATTCAGCCATGTATTTTCTAGTCCTAAAACAGTTTTCTTATCTGAAAATCGCCTAAAATTATCTTCTTGGTTTGTGTGACAATGCTTTAAAAGTATTTGTACTGGATCCATCACATAGTAGATGCTGAATAAATTTTGACTATCCTAAATAATTAAGAGGGAATATGTTAATTACCCTCACACCATCACAAAATGGTGGTGCCCACAGGCAATAAGAAGGGAATATGCTAATTGACTGCCCCACCCTCAAAGATGGCAACACCCAAAGGCAATAACAAGGGAATATACTAATTGACTGCCATGCCCTCGAAGATGGTAGTACCCACAGCCACAAGATGGTGGTTCTCAGTCCTCTCAGCCCTGCCTTGGCAGCAGGCCTGGCAGTGGGCCTGGCCACTCTGCATACCTGCCTCCTGAGTCCCCCAGTCCCCACAGCCCCCCAGCTTCCCAGGGTCAGACTGCGGCACAGGCACACCTTGGATGGCAGCTGCCCAGCCATCCAGGGCCGCCAGAGGCTCAGGTAACCAGGGCTGGCAAAGGCTTGCGCTGTCGGCAGTGACAGCAGAAGAAGTGTGATGGGGTAATCCCTTTCCCTGATTGCTGGGTCGCCTCCCACCTCTTAGGGCTCCCAGACAGTGAGAGGGGGCAGGCCAGGCTGAGGGACCTTCCCTGCAGTGCATGAATTTTCATGCACCAGGCCTCTAGTTAAATATATTGTGGAATAAGAGGATCATTAGTTAATTGTGTGATTATGTGAGAAAATTTGCATATATTAAGCTAATTTCTATATCCTTTCCTTCTCTAAGGTGATGATACAAGTTTTTCCCCCAAAATGTATACAGACTTTAGCTGATAGCTGTTGAAATGAAATGAAATTTTCATATACACTGAAAATGAAATTTATTTTAATAAACATTACCTTCATAATCAAAGTCTGTGTATACTTTTTTTGGGGGACACCCCATATATTATTTTAGAAAGCAGAGGCAGAATGAAGTCTGCTGGCTTTTGAAAGAGAATGTGGACCCATTTAAAAGGCCACTGCTGCTCTAGCTAGCCAGTCTGGCTCAGTGGATAGAGCATCAGCCTGCGGACTGAAGGGTCCCAGGTTGGATTCCGGTCAAGAGCATATACCTTTAAAAGGTTTTATATATATAGATAGCCGGGACCGGTTTGGCTCAATGGATAGAGCGTCGGCTTGGGGACTGAAGGGCCCCGGGTTCGATTTCGGTCAAGGGCATGTACCTTGGTTGCAGGCATATCCCCAGTAGGGGGTGTGCAAGAGGCAGCTGATCGATGACACTCATTAATGTTTCTAACTATCTCTCTCCCTTCCTCTCTGTACAAAAATCAATAAAATATATATATTTTTTAAAAAGGTTTTATATATATATATAGATAGTTCAGTTGGATATCTTCTT
Organism: Pipistrellus kuhlii; assembly: GCF_014108245.1. Lineage (NCBI taxonomy): Eukaryota > Metazoa > Chordata > Mammalia > Chiroptera > Vespertilionidae > Pipistrellus > Pipistrellus kuhlii. The sequence goes on along the minus strand of NW_023425405.1, from coordinate 48,320,237 downwards.
TTTGTAAAAGTACCTAGTGTACTCTTTGGCCCATTTTCCAATTGGCTTTTTTTTTTTTCTTTCTACTTGATTTGTTGGGGTTTTTATATATTATTGTGGATAAGAATTGTGTCAGCTACATGTATTGCAAATACTTCCTTTTGCTTGGTAGCTTATTTTTTCACTCTTAAGAATGTCAATTATTAGAAGTTTTTAAATGTAAACTAATTTATAAGGTTTTTCACCCCCATGTATGATTAGTGCTTTTTGTATCCTATTTAAGATATCTTTAACTACCCTAAAGTTATTAATATATTCTCCTAAGATTTTCTGGAAACTGTTATTGTTTTACCTTTCATGTTTAAATCTATATAATTCTTTTGGAATTAATTTTTGTATATGATATGAGATGAAGATCAAGGTTCATATTTTTTCAAAAGGTATTCAGTGGCCTCAACTATTTTCAAAAAAAAATTACTCTCCATTAAAGTGCATTGTTACCTTAGTTATAACTTAATTGATCACATAGGTGTGGGTTTCTGGGCTCACTTTAATTTCATTATTTGGTTTGACTGAATTGGTGTGACTTTATATAACTTTCTTGATATCTAGTAGAATAAGTTTATCAATTTTGCTGGTCTTCAAGATTTTTTTGATTCTTTATATTTCCATAAACTTGACAGCATGTCAGATTCCACAGAGAAATCTGCTGGATATTGATTGTGATTATAGTGAAACTATAGATAAGTTTGGGTAGAATTGATGTCTTCACAATATTGAATCTTCCAGTCTTTTATGATGTTATTTCCCTTCATTTATTTTCTCAATATATTTTGGTTTTCAGCCTACAAACGTTGCACATCTTTTGTTAGGTCTATTTCTAGAAATTTAAGGACTTCATTTTGTTAATCACTTTCTGGAAGCTCAGAACACCTTTTAGACTGATGTTAACATTCATCTTCAGAAATTAAAAATGTATCTTACACTTCATTTCTCTTCCAGTATCCCCCTTCTTCTTATCTATGGCATTATCATGCCTGCTTTTTAGTAGAATCACATAGCGAATCTATATATTTTGATGATGTTTTATGAATTAGCTTACATACTAACATGATAATTTGTCTTCAAAAGAATTGATTGAGCTGAAGCCGGTTTGGCTCAGTGGATAGAGTGTCAGCCTGCGGACTGAAAGGTCCCAGGTTTGATTCTGGTCAAGGGCATGAGCCTTGGTTGCGGGCGCATCCCCAGTGAGGGGTCTGCAGGAGGCAGCTGACCGATGTTTCTCTCTCATCGATGTTTCTAACTCTATCTCTCTCTCCCTCTCTGTAAAAAAATCAATAAAAAATAGTTTTTTTTTTAAAGAATTGGTTGAGCCGAAACTGGTTTGGCTCAGTGGTAGAGTGTCGGTCTGCAGACTAAAAGGTCCCGGGTTCGATTCCGGTCAAGGGCATGTACATTGGTTGCGGGCACATCCCCGGAGGGGGGTGTGCAGGAGGCGGCTGGTCGATGTTTCTCTCTCGACGTTTCTGGCTCTCTATCTCTCTCTTTTCCTCTCTGTAAAAAATCAGTAAAATATATTAAAAAAATAAATAAACAAATAAATTGGTGAGATTAAAAAAAAGAATTGGTTGAGATGATAACATTAATTGAGTTATGTGTATTAGTATTTTAGGGGAAGAGAGTTATCAGTATTGGCTATTAAGTTTCACTTAATATCAGTGATAACAAAGATAAGTTGTGGGTAATAAAGCCAATTCATGTTCCAGTGATTGCTCAGAAATAAAGCTGGATGGTTTGGTCATTGGTGACTTTTCATTAACTAAGTTCAATAGCTTAGGTTTCAGTAGAACCTGTTCTAGTTAATGTATGAGAAGAGAGTGAGTTGATAGAGAAGATTGGGAATCTGACCTTTATTCTTTTCATTTAATTTTATTTGGAAAATATATTTAGCAGTGTCAAAGAAAGAAGTTCATTATAATGGTAATGAGTATATGTAATTAACATTTTTAATAGACAAAATAAAATGTATATAATAATGTTAAAATTTGTATTTTGTATTATTAATTTAATATTGTAACCTTTGCAAATGGTGGAGCTTGAACTGTAAATAAAAACCTATTAATGCCTGGTTGGGGTGTCTCTCTGGTTAAGCATTGACCTATAAACTAGGAGGTCATGGTTCGATTCCTGGTCAGGGCACATGTCTGGGTTGCAGCTCAATCACCAGTAGGGGGCGTTCAGGCAGCCAATCAATGATTCTCTCTCATCATTGATATTTCTATCTTTCTCTCCCTCTCCCTTCCTCTCTGAAATCAATAAAAATATATTTTAAAAAAATAAAAACCCATTAGTTTGAATTTTCAGATAGGTTTCCATAATTTCAGTTTCAGGTTTAGATCAGACCAAAAGAATAAATACTACCAGCATGGCCACTGTACTGTATGACTGCATAAATTGTCTCTGCAGCCATTCACAATAATGTAAATATCATTCCCCAGATTGTTTTACCTGATGGCCCTGACTACCGTAGCTTGTGGAACCTAAACCAAAAATATTCATGTTGGGTTTGTATCCTGAGGAGATTAGTCCCCTTCTCACTCTTTATTTTAAATAATAAAATCAGAGCAATCAAGATAATTTGCCTTAAATTCTTTGGAAACAAAAAGATGACAGGTTATGAGTAATTTCTATGATTTTTATACTATTACTCTGTATGTAGTTTTCAGAAACATTCATTTTGTATCTGTTCAGCCTTTATCCTTGAGACACTAAAAATTAATTTGAGGTTTTTGTGTATATGTACATATGTGTACACACACACACACACACACACACACACACACTCAAAACACTGACCAAGGATCAAAACATCCTGTACTTTGGTTTTCCATCTTCATCTATTATCCTTGCAAGTTGCTTGAAAAGTTTGAAGAACAGGTGGAATTACTATTGTGTCAATAATTCATGTTATTTTTCTAATGGGGTTCTGAGGTGAGTGGTGTAATATCAATCAACTATAATAAAAATCTATTTTAGAATAGAAATGTACATACAGATTTTTGCTGAAAGTTTGTAACCTATCTATATCACTTCTTTTGCTGCAGAAAACAAAAGCCCTCAAAGCTTAATGGTTTAAAATTATTTCTTCAAATTCTTTTTACCTTTGTCAGCTCTGCTGGGTCTTCATAGCTTAATTCACGTGTCTAGTGGTTGGCAGATCAATTTGTCTTAGGAGACCTTACTTAAAAAATTATATAATATATATAAGGAAGGGAGAGAGAGAAATAGAAACATCAGTGATGAGAGAGAATCATTGATTGGCTGCCTTCTGCACCCCCTCACTTGGGATCAAGACCAGGAACCCACGCATGTTCCCTGACTTGGAATCAAACTGGACTAGAACCTTGATTCTCAACCACTGAGCCATGTGGGCTGGGCAGGAGACCTCATTTTGAAATGCCTGGTGTTGGGTGCAGTGTCAACTGGATTGACGATCAGGTTTTTCTCATGATCTAGCAGATTAGCCTGGGCTCATACACATGGTAGTAGTTGTAGGGTTCTAATAGCAGAAAAGATTAAGCTTAAGCTTTTGCGTGTTGTGTTTGCTAATGTCTAATTGGCCAAAGGAGTCACATAGCCAAAACTAGAGTCATTTCTTAATGGTTGGAGTGGCATAGTCATATTACTCAGAAGTAATATGACTATGTTACTTCTGAGTAATATGAAGTATTATACACACACACACACACACTATACATACACACACACACACACACACACACACACACACACACACGGAAATAATTTTGTAATTTTCCACATCCTAGTTTTTCTACCATCTTTGTTTTGTTCAAATATTCATTTATTGTTGATAGAAAGCAAAAAGGCAAGTAAATTGGGAATTTTATCTGTTAAGAAGTACATGACATTTTTCTCTAAATACTGAAATTTCATTCAGTATTTAATCAGCACACAGTCTGAACCCTATAGTAAGACCTGTGAAAATTGAAGCAATTTGATTCTATTTTCCCATCCCCCTCCACCCCCAACTCTTTGAATGTTTTATATTTTATCCTGGTTCTAAGATGTTTGTACCAGATAACAAGCCAGGGTGTTAATTCATGATTAAATTGTTAATATTTTAATAGTGAAACAATTAGTCCTGATCTGATCTGTTAGCCTTGCCTCTCTACAGAATGAGGAGAGAGAAGGAATATTTGTTGAATTCATGCTGTGCTAGGCAAATAAAGTTGATTTGCTGTGCTGTCTTTGAACCATTGCCTGCTTTTGTAGTAAATTTTATTTTGACCAATTGTGCCTGTCCCATCTTTGAATATTATGGCAGGAACTGGCTGATCTAATTGAAAAAGAGAGCCTTTTTCTTTTTCCTATATTGTACGAATTTTAAAATTAGTAATAACATTTTCATTGTTATTTTAGTTGCAGTTATGTGGATATTTAAAAAATAAAGTGTTGATTCAATGTTCCTATTAATATAATACCTATTTTTATTTGAAAAGGTATGCCAGGTGTTATGGGGAATGGCTCCCCCTTCTGGCAAACTCATTTATGTTAGATGTTTGGATTGCCTCCAAAGAATGTTATGAGCTGACCTTGTTTTTTAGAGTAAGAAACTCCCCTCTCTCATCTTCCTTTCTCCACCTCACCCTCACCAAACACTATGAAACCAACCAGAAGACATTGAACCAACAGCCTCTTTTTCCTCCAACCCCTTAAATTTTTGGCTCTATTAACTATCCTACTTTTGGTGCTTACACGAGCTAGAAACATCTGTAACTTATAGGGGAAGAAAGGGAGTTATCAATATTGAATGACTTGTGGATCACTATTAAATTATTCTTTGTAACTTTAACATTTTGGGTATGGCTAAGTGTACTAAAACAACTTTAAGAAAAAAACAGTGTTTAAAGTAAAAACAATTTGTGTAATTCTGGGCCAAATAAGTTATGTTTATTTAGTGTGACTTCTCAGAAATTTTAGTAGCCAATGTGTGTGGTGAACTTCCTAGATAGGAAGAGTTTTCCAAACTTATTTGACTTTAGTATCCTCTTTTCAGGGACTGATACCATATGGAACACATTTAGGGAAACAAATTGTTTCAGTGAGTCATTCTTCATGGTTTTTTAATTATGAATTACCATATTTGTTTCTTCCCTTTTGGCAGCAATTTTTATAAGTTAAATAAGAGAAAGCAATATTAAAGATTAGAGATTTATATTTGGCAATATATTTCCTTTTGGTAAGGTTCTTTTTTCCTTTTTATAACAAGCCAGCCTCAGAATCATAAATTGTTTTTTAAGATTCTTTTATACGAGAAATAATAAACAAGATTTTAGTTTAAACAATTTAATTAAATAGTTCATTACCCATTAACTAAAACTTCTGAGATTTTTTTTTTTTTTATGGACACACTGGCACTGGGTATAAGAAGTCTCCTATTTTCTGCTTTTTTTCTTTTCCCTTTATTACATTTGTAGGAAAAAATAGAAGGGGAAAAGCTAAAAAGCAGTTTTATAATAGTGGTAGTTTTTTTTGGGGGGGTGGGGGAGTTACAGTGACTGTAGAGAGATTTAGATAAAACATCTGTTCAAAAAAAGCACTAATTAAATATAAACTTACTATTTAAATTAAGTGCTTGCAAGTACTATACAAATATCATTACTGTCTTTTATTGTGTCATCTTTTGAGAATGCTATACCTTAATTGGGAGCATGTATGTATACTCCATAACTACATTTCTCTTTTAGGAAGTATACAGAATACATTTTAAAGCAATGAGTTGTTTTCATATTTTGAGGTTAATTTTTTAACTATCAGAAAGCTGATGGGTAGCTTAATTTTTACTGAAGTGAATAGAAATATAGTAAGCTCATGTCCAGTGTCATCAGGGTGTGATGTTTTCAGATAAGTGATTTTTCTAGACAATACAGCATATAATTTTAAGTACTAAGATTTTAATGAAGATAACCTTTTTATTGAGCATATGCAGCTTAATCCTTTATCTTCTGTCTGGGTTTGTCATGATGTCCTATGGAAGCTGTAACTGTGCTTGCCTCTTGCCTCCCTCCCCTTTGTAAATTTGTATTTTTTATTATTTTAAAGATTAGTTAAAATAATGCCAAATGTAGAAACATATGTAATAAGAATACCCTTATAAGAGTCATCGTCTTTGTTGGTATATATTTTTAGAAAGTCTTTCAAACCTTACCTGTTTCCTTCCTCACCCCACTTCTCTTTAATTTTAACTGTTGGATGGATGAGTTTTGGAGAATTGAGCTTTGTAAAAATTTTCCTATATTATACATTAGTTTTACTTTTATTCCATGTAATAGGGGAAACTGTTATTTGTTTTATATATATAGTATTGCAGTAAAATTGTTGCCACTTAAAGTATTTACTTTTTGTGTGAAAACTGGATTATATTTTTGTATTTTGTTTTAGCAGCTTAAGTGCCATTTATATATTTTATTAAGAGGTATATACTTTTTGAATTTGAATGCATTGTTATATGTAATTTTCCATGCTTAAAATATTAAATAATTGGTTCCAATTGATTAGTATATGTTTGAAGTATTAGGTTTTTAAGCTAGAAAGTTTTGAATGGTATATAATTAAAAGTTATATTACAATGTATTTTAATATTTAAATTAGTTTCACAAACTAATATTTTGATGACTTTTATTTAATTTTCAAATTTTAGTTTTAAGTTTAAATATATAAATTCTATTAGATTATCAAGTACTTAACCAAGCCAGACCCTACTTAGCTTATAAAATCAGATGAGATTGAGCACATTTTGGGTGGGATGGCTGTAGACATTCCGTTAGGTTATCAGAGTCATTAGTTGAATGTTTTAGAAGATAATTGCTATTTTGTTTTAAACATGATAGCTAAGTATTAATAGTTTTTTTTTTTTACAAGACCTTGCTTTCTAGTGGAATTTACCTGTTGCTTCACTAGTGGACAAACAGAATGAACTTTATAATTGTAGCACAATTTGGTGTAGACAGGAAAGGGACCTGTACTTTTATTGAGCAAATTATGTATGTAAGTGAATTTTAAATATATATGTATTATCCATGAGGTGAGAAGAATTAACTATAAAGATTCAAATACAATATTTAAGATTATGGAGTCTATGTTATTTTACTTTTTTCCAATATCATTTGAAATATTTATGAATTTTAATAGGACCATACTTTTTAAAAAATTTTCAAAAGATATAGCCTCTTTTTGGGTAACCCCAAAATAGACATGGGGGGACCAAGTTTCTTTTATTTTGTGATAAAATTTTTTATATACAGGTCTGTACTAGACGTGTTTCATTTTATTTTTAAACATTTGTAAACTTGGAAATTAAAGTAGAGGTGTAATTTGTTAGTAATGAATTCTTGTTTTTTGATTGTTTATTGTATCTATCCTTTCTCTTTCCTATATAATAAAAGTCTAATATGCAAGTCAACTTAATGGCAGAACAACTGATCGCTATAATGTGCACTGATCACTAGGGGGCAGATACTCAACACAGGAACTCCCCCCCAGGCCAGCCAAGGCGGGTGCCAGTCATCCCCCCTCCCCCATCACCCCGCCAGTTGCCCCACAGATCAGCCTTGACTAGGGACCATACCCATGCACAAATTTCATGCACCGGGCCTCTACTAGTTTAATAATATTATAGTAAGGTTTTTGTTTTATCTTTTTAAAACTGGGATAGACCCAGGCAAAAGAAGACAATTTTATCTCCCTAAATATGTGGCCACAAAGGCTAATCCAGAAAAATACTTGGGATTTAGTTTAATATTTGTTTATGTATAGATTTTGTTTTACTTAAAAAAGACTTCTTTACTATTTCTAGCATATGAAAAGGCATAGGTCTCTTTTTAGGATTTAAATCTACTTGTGAAAATAATTTACCAGTGATTGTTGAGCTGAAGGCTGTTTTATTTTGGTTGATATTTGAGTAATACCCATTGGCTAACACGCTGCAGGCACCTTTAGTTCCAGTTAGTGGAACTAAAACTCGGAGAATTTAAGTGATTTCTGAAGGTCATATTGCTGGCAGATAGCAAAGGTAGATTTGGGACCTAGGACTCTGGTTCTTAATCTCTAATAGTTTTTCATCAGAGTTAGAATTATAAATTGGATCCTAATTAATATGATAAGTTCTAGGAGGAAAGATCATTCCCTCTGGCCTTTTAGACAAATCAACTACTGGTGATGGTTAAATGTAATGTTTTCATAGTATGTACTTTTGAAAATTTTGATAAAAAAATATGAACCATTTAGAAAAATTTAGCTATATAAATTTTTTAATATAATTACAGTGGCATTGTTAAGTAAATGAACTCATCTATAAAAGAGTGATATGCAAATTGACCATCACTCCAAAACACAGGATGGCCAGCAGAGGAGGGCAGTTGGGAGGGACCACACCTGCAAGGGAGGGTAGTTGGGGATGATCAGGTTGGCAGGATAAGACAGTTAGGGGCAACCAGGCTGTCAGGGGCGTGGTTAGGGGGTGATCAGGCTGGCAGGCAGAAAGTGGTTAGGGGCAATCAGGCAGGCAGGCAAGCAGTTGGGAGCCAGCAGTCCTGGATTATGAGAGGGATTTCTGACTGCCCGGACATCCGGGCCTAAATGCGCAGTCGGACATCCCTCAAGGGGTCCCAGATTGGAGAGGGTGCAGGCTGGGCTAAGGGACACCCCTCCCCCCTGACCATGCACGAATTTCATGCTCAAGGCCACTAGTGTATTATAAGAAGTTATGCTCAGTTGTCTAAAATTATGCCGTTTATCTCAACTGTTTTCGTAAGCTATGTGTAGACGTAGTAAGGGAAGGTAAAATAGCTTGATTTAGTGCAGATGGTTTTTTATTTAATTATTTTTTTTACTGTTTGTAAAGGTTTTTTGTTTTGCTTGCCTCACATTATGTTCTAATATTTTTGGACAATATAATTTAGGTGTTGCACAGTGAGAGCAAATATTATCTTATGTATAACTTTTAATTAATTCAATATCCTTCAGGTAAAAAGAACGTATTCTCATGGTACTTACAGAGCTGGCCCAATGCGACAAATCAGTTTGGTAGGAGCCGTTGATGAAGAAGTGGGAGATTATTTCCCTGAGTTCCTTGATATGTTGGAAGATTCACCGTTTTTAAAGGTAAGAGGAAAAAATAATACCAAGCAATCTAAATTGGGGGTGATACTTTTACGCTACAGTTGGTACAGATGGTGGTTTCATAATTGTAACATTTTTTTTTTTTTTGAATTGGAGGGAAGGAAAAGAAGAGATGAGAAATTAATTTCTAGTGTAGTGTATGTTTATGACTTCTCTGGTACTAATTATTATGGCAAAGCTAAGTCGTGGACCAGAAAATAACACTTGCCTGTTACTGCCACTTTAGGAAATTAGGTTTCATCTGTTTCTTAGCTATAGACTGAATATTAGGGGATTTCAGAAGTACAGGAAGGATGTATAAGTGCTTAGGAAAAGGGAATGGCCATTTGGCATTGTGGAAAACTGGCCTGGGATATTGTACATGTGCCTTTCATTTTTCTTCTTCTGCCCCCACCACCCCCCCCCCTTTTTTTTTTAATACGCTTTTATTGATTTTAGAGAGGAAAGGGGAGAGAGTGAGAGAAACATCAGTGATGAGAAGGAATCACTGATTGGCTGCCTCCTGCACACCCCTTACTGGAGACCAAGTCCACAACTGGGGCATGTGCCCTGACCAGAAATCGAACTGGTGACCTCTGGTTCATGGGTCAATGCTCAACCACTGAGCCGGGCTGCATTTCATTTTTGGCTATACCTAGCTGGATTAGGCAGGCCATTTTTGTGCTTCATTTTCCTCATCCATAAAATAGGCATTTAAAATACATAGCTTAGCCCTAACTGGTTTGATTCAGTGGACAGAGCATCAGCCTGTGGACTGAAGGGTTCCAGGTTCGATTTGGTCAAGGGCACATGCCTGCATTACAGACTTGATCCCCAGTGGGGGATGTCCAGGAGGCAGCTGATCAATGATTCTCATCATTGATGTTTCTCTCTTTCCTTCTCCCTTCCTCTCTGAAATTAAGAAAGACATATTAAAATAAATAAATGAATAAATAAATAAATAAATAAATAAATAAATAGCTTAAGGTCCCTTTAAAGTCTTTAAATGATTTCTAGCTAGAGAAATATCTGAGATAGATTATTTAAATAGTAGTAACTCAAAGGTTAAAATGTGACAAGATTAGTTTATCACAGACAATAGGGTGGTGCAGGGATGGGGACAGGAATGGGCTAGAAGGGGTCAATGGGAGGAAAGGGACAAATGTAATACTTTAACTAAAGATTTTTTTTTTAAATCAGTTTATCACTACTACTGGCACTTAATCTGTTGAACATCTCTTCTTTTTTACTTCTGCTTGCTCAATTTTCTAGTTGTGTGTGTGTATATAAATGTGTGTGTGTATTTATATATACATTTTATATGTACTTTTTATTTCCCTTTCATTTTCTTTTTTATTCTATTGAACTTTATTTCTTTTTTATTTATCCCAATTAGTGATATCATGGAATTTGGTTGCATTTGTTTTCAATGGTATTTTTAAAATACTGTTACTTAAATATTTTTTTGAGATTTTAAATTAAAAACAAATGAGCCAAATGCATTCCTTCTGGAGAAATTTAATTTGACAATTCTCCCCTTTTTGAAAAGGGGTATGGGATGAATGTTGTTTTTTTGTGTGTTTTTTTTAATGCCATTGTCATCATTTCATGGACTCTGTCATTTTTCTCTTTTTTTCCCCAAAGATTTTCTTCTCTGCTTTTCAATCCAATAATCTTTTCAAGCAACTATAAACAAATAAATTTTGGTTTTTCTCTTTGTACTAGGTTTTGATTATAACTAATCAAAGAGGTATCTGTTTATTTTTGTAGGTTCTCATGGAGAATATTTGCTTATTTTGGCAATTTATTAGCATATATATGGTAGAAGAAAGAATAACAAATGAGGAATATAGTGAATCATGTCCGTGACAGAGTTGGGGGAGGAAATCACTCCAAAATAATAATTCTCTTTGTTTGTTTGGAATAGAATTTTTGATGGAAAATTGTGCATATGTAGGAATATATTCAGTATAGGTATATCTTTCAAGGGCATAAGTATAAAAGTATACATGAAAGTTTTCAAGAGGGCAATATTCTTTAATGCATAGTTAAAGATATATTTTGAAAATAATTCATTTTTATATAATTATTTGCCTCTAGTGTACACTGCCATGGGGGACACTATCTAGTCTAAAATTAGAGAGTCGAAAAGATAGTGATGATGGTCCTATCATGTGGGTACGCCCAGGAGAACAAATGATCCCTGTGGCTGATATGCCAAAGTCACCTTTCAAAAGGAAAAGGTATGTTGGATATACAAATTTGTATTGTTGGGGATGGGTATTTGTATGTTTGGGTGTGTGTATGTGTTGAAAATTGGAGGAAGAAGGAGGGGAGGGTTTAGGGCATAACTGGAATGTAAATTTAAAAATGGCTGCATATGCTGATATAATTTTTAAAAATGTACGAAATATAAATAAGACTTGAGAAATGAAGGCAGATGACAATAAATTGTAATTAGAAATGGGAAAAATATCATTTACATTAGAGGCATTATAAACTATTTGGAATAAATTTAATAAATATTTAGAACCCATATTAAGAAAACTAAAACATCTTGTAGAGGATATAAAATAAGATCTAAACAAATGGAAAACAGTACTGTATTTTGGATTGGATAAACATAATATTTCTTTGAAACTTAGCATTTCAATTGGACTAATATTTCTAGAATTGGATAAATTATTTTAAACTTTATAAAGAAGAATAAATAAAGCCAGCAAATAGCCAAGACAGTTGAGAAAGAGAAGATAAGTGAGGGGTCCTTGTGGTGTTATATAATAAAAATTACTATAAAGCTCAAAAAGATCATTAGAATAGGATAGAGTACACAAATAGGTAAAAGTATATTGGGAAAGGGAAGATTTATTCATGCATAATGATGACATAATTGGCAGTCCATGTAAAAGGAGAAGCCATAGCTCTTACTTCATAAAGAAGTTTGATATTTAAACAAGGTAAAAAATAAAAATAATAGAATAAAAGTTTGAAGCCTAGAAGAGACCTTTTTTTTTTAGCAATATAAAAGCATATAATGGCAATAGTAGTGAGAAATTTTGGAACAGATGACTTAAAATTTTCTTTTTCTGAATTATGTGATTACTCAATGCTTGTTGGCAGTTAAGCCTTAGTATATCAATGCAGTGTTTGAGAGCAACTAATCCTTAACATATAAGCCTACCCCCAAGCCTGTTAACTTTCCACAGTAAGCAACATTATCATGTAGCTTTCTGATACCTGTAGAACATTAATTGCAAAGAGCAAAAATATATTATAGAGTCATCAGTATGTTTATGTAAGTATGTAAAAAGACTGTAATGCAGGATTGCACAAAGAGCAGTTATTAAGTAGTAGAGATTGATGGTAAATTAGGGAACTAATGAGGAAGAGACCCGGATAGGCTAGGATGAGAGGAAAAAATTATGGGACAATCTGTATTTGTTTTTGGAAGTAACAAACCCGACAGAAAGATAAGTAAGACAATGATTCCCAATCAAAGAAATTCTTCTCAGCCTTTTCCTCTTCTACTGCAAAATTTGAGAGGGCTTTTACAGTGAGTGAGGCCAAGTAGTCAGCCGCTTGTGTGCATGCAGATTCTAAGTGTGAGCAGTAGAGAAGAGGGCCAATGTAAGAAGGAGCTAATAAGCCATGTGTGTTTTGTGGAAGCCACTTATATGCTTGTTGTTTTCTTGATACTTATTTGTTTTCCTTTCACTAGGATATGAACTTGTACCAGAGTAGGGAACTTATTTTATTCACTGTTGTCTTGTTCACTAGCTTCAGTGCCTAGGTAATACCTGACATATCATAGGTATTCTACAAATATTAATGCATTTTTTAAAGTTACCTCCTTGTTCCAAATATATACATTATGTTAGCCACATGCCCTGTTTGGGGGCATGCTTCCTCAGGTTAGACCCAAACTTCAGGTAAAGATTCAGCATACAGGGAAACCTGGATAAACCACACCATCTGTAATTTAGTGTCTTATCTAAGCTTATGTTGCCTTGAAACTTCCACTTATGGCTCTGGCTGAAGGGTCCAATTGGTTGGAGCATTGTCTGGTACACCAAAAGGTTGTGAGTTCAATTGCAGTCAAGGCACATACCTAGGTTGCTGGTTTGATCTCAGGAGCCTGATTGATGTTTCTCTTTCACATCACTGTTTTCCTCTCTTTTGCTTTCCTCTCCGTTCCTCCCTCTCTCTCAAAATCAATAAAAACATATCCTGAGGTGAGGAATAAAAACAAATAAAAAGAACTTTCACTTATGAAGGGTGTGTTAAGAAAAAGAGTGGATTATATTTGTGTTCTTATTTGTAAGTATTCATTTGAAAAATAAAACTTGATTTTGGAGCAGATGAAGTTTCACTGAATTATGTTATTACTCAATTCTTGTTGGCAGTTAAGCCTTAGTACCGTGTTTCCCTGAAAATAAGACATCCTCTGAAAATAAGACCTAGCACAACTTTGGGAGAAAAAATTAATATAAGACACTGTCTTATTTTCGGGGAAACAGGATACATCAATACAAATATTTGAGGGCAATTAATCCTTAACACATAAGCCTACCCCCGTCTATATAAAATATAAGTGTAATTTTTTTTTTTTTTTTTAAACAGAACTACCAATGAAATAAAAAACCTGCAGTACCTACCTCGAACTAGTGAGCCCCGGGAGATGCTCTTTGAAGACAGGACAAGAGCTCATGCAGATCATATAGGACAAGGTTTTGAACGAAAGACTACAGCTGCAGTTGGAGTGTTGAAGGCTGTGCACTGTGGAGAGTGGTATATATTAACTACTGCTATTTTAATGAAATGTTTTCTTGGGAAGTTTCTTGATCATTCTCCTTTCTGTGGGGGGGAAATTTTATTTTCCCTATAGTTGGATATTGTAACTGCACTGAAACAGATTTTCAATGACTAGAACCTAGTTTTATTTAGTCTTTTGGGTTTAACTGAAGTAATTTTTTCCCAAGTAACTATAGGTGAAAACAGTTAAAACTAAGATTCACTTAGTGCTTACTATATGCCGATTTACAAATGTTCATTTGATTTTTATCAGCTACTTTTAGGCTTATATTGATCATACAAGGAAACTGAGGCTGAGGGCCGTCAAATAAAATTATCATAGTTATATAGTTAATAAATGGTAGATCTGAGACTGATTTCAGATCTGACTCCACACTCTTTTTTTATTTATTTTTTATTGTTTTTTTATAGAGAGGAAGAGAGAGGGACAGAGAGTTAGAAACACTGATCAGCTGCCTCTTGCACACCCACTACTGGGGATGTGTCCGCAACCAAAGTACATGCCCTTGACCGGAATTGAACCTGGGACCCTTGAGTCCGCAAGCCGACGCTCTATCCACTGAGCCAAACCTGTTTCGGCTTGACTCCAGACTCTTATGTTTTCTCTTTATACTATTCTACCTTACTGCTCCCTGCTAAGGTTTAGAATAGTAATAATTTTTACAACTTTCACTTTGAACCTTTCTATAGATTATTTTTTTAAAAATGGATGTCTCTAATATACTTAAGGTATCATTCCATAATTAAGAAAATTTCCATTTACTGATTTAAAAAAAACACATAAAGCAAAGCTATATTGATATTGTAAGATACATTTGCTCTCTTAAGTTTTTGTTTTCAAACAGTTCTGTTTACCCTGCTTCCCCGAAAATAAGACAGTGTCTTATATTAATTTTTTTCCCCAAAGTTGTGCTAGGTCTTATCTTCAGGGGATGTCTTATCTTTCCATGCGCTAGGTCTTATTTTCGGAGGATGTATTATTTTCGGGGAAGCACGGTAGGTATGAAATCTAAATTGGAATATGATATTTTCTCAACAAAGTAGCTAGTACTGAACTAACCCTACGAGATCCTTAAGAAAACAGTATTAATAGTTAATAATCCAATAATAATTGAATTGTGTTTAATTTAAATGTTAATTTTCAAGTATTTGTGATTATTTCCTTATAGCTTCTATGCTCTTCATGTAATCTGGAAAACCTTATAAACGCCTATTTCAAATTAATGAAATTTCTCTTGAATGTTTGGTAAAAAGGATTTAAGAATGGCATTAAGAATTATTTAAAGTAAAATCTAGAGTGTTCAGTAAAGTTAGCTACATATTTACACTTTTTAAAAAATATTATTTTATTTATTTTTTTTACAGAGAGGAAGGGAGAGGGATAAAGAGCTAGAAACGCCGATGAGAAACATCGATCAGCTGCCTCCTGCACACACCCCTATTGGGGATGTGCCCACAACCAATGTACATGCCCCTGACCAGACTCGAACCCGGGACCCTTCAGTCCGTAGACCGACGCTCCATCCACTGAGCCAAACTGGTTTCGGCCATATTTACACTTTCTTTCAAAGATAAATATTCCTGCTTCATGGCCTTAATACTTCGTTAAAAGTTATTGTTGGTATATACTCTCTCCTCCACTATGTATTTGATTTGAGGTTAGGGATTGTGTACTATCCTTCATGGGCCCATCATAGTTCCCAATAACTATCTATTGAATAAAAAAACACTTTTATGACTAGCAGTTTCATAGTATGAAGACTATTGCCAAACTACTATACTAAGTTAGTTGGCCAGATTTGAGAATATGCTTGAGACAGATTTTGGAATGAGATATTGATAGCTTTGAATTTTCCCACTATTGTAAAATACAGTTTGCTTCCTATATTAAAGATTGCAAGAAAATAACTTTGTTGGTATTATAAGAGGGCTTCTTTGCTATGATGCAAACATGGCTTATGATCCCTTTATGATTCCTTGGTGTTGAATTAAACTGTACTAAGGAAGTTGGTATTAACTTTTTCCCCCTTAGTATTTTGAATTCTGCTCTTTTTCTCAAGAAGACATGTCTTTTTCTCATTTGCTTCTTATTTTTTATCCTTTCCCCCTTCTTATATTTTTTAGCATTCCTTATACCTTCACTATTTGCTTATAATTGGTTGCTCTAAATTACCAGAATCTAGCTTCAAATATATACCTCTTTATGTAATGCGTTAAGAACCTTTCAATAGCATACTGCCACTTATTAATCCCCCTCCCCCAGTTTCTGGACATTTGCTAATTATTGTCATACGTTTGTACTTTACATATGCTATAAACCCCCAATATACTACTTTAGCTATAAGGAAACATTCCCAAAGAGATTTTAAAAATGAGAATAAAATACCTTTCATATTTACTATTACTTGTGCTCTACATTCCTTTGACTAGATTTATATTTTCATCTAAGTATCGTTTTCCTTCAGTCTGAAAAAAATTCCTTTAACATTTTCTGTTGAGCTGATCTTCTGGTGACAGATTCTTTCAGCTTTTGTTTGTCTTAAAATGTTTTTATTTCACATTTTGAAAGATATTGTTGATAGCTATAGAATTCTAGATTGACTTTTTAAAAAATATATATATTTTATTGATTTTTCACAGAGAGGAAGACAGAGGGATAGAGAGCTAGAAACATCGATGTGAGAGAATCACCGATCAGCTGCCTCTTGCCACTGGGGATGTGCCCGCAACCAAGGTACATGCCTTTGACCGGAATCGAACCCGGGACCTTTCAGTCCGCAGGCCGACGCTCCATCCACTGAGCCAAACCAGTCCCGGCTAGATTGACTTTTTCTTTGAATATTTAAGATAGTCTGCTGTCTTCTGGTGTGCATTGTCTTTGATGAGAAGTCTGCAATCATCCTCATCCTTCTTTCTTAATATATTGTGATGCATGAGTTTTATATTTTCTCTTTATCACCATTTTTTTTTAAATTGTAATTTGCTTGGTATAATTTTTTTGTTGCATGTAATTTCATAAAAAAAAAAAATTTCCCCCCAGTATTTTTTTTTTTTTTTTTTTTGTGAAGATGTATTTGTACAATCCCAATTAGTTAAAGAATTTGGGCATTTTTCTGGGGTTAAAAGACAAGCAGATAGCCCTAATCGGTTTGGCTCAGTGGATAGAGTGTCACCCTCGGACTGAAGGGCCCCATTCTAGTCAAGGGCACATATCTTGGTTGCAGGCTCGATCCCCAGTACTGATTGGGGTGCGTGCAGAAGCAACCAAACGATGTGTCTCTCTCACATTGATGTTGCTCTCTCTGTCTCTCCCTTCCACTCTCTGTAAATATCAATGGAAAAATATCCTCAGGTGAAATGAATGATAGGTAGGTAGATAGATGGATAGATATTAAAAGAAAATAGAGTGGTAACAGCTTATTATTTTTATTAAGAGTCATTTAGGGGTTTTAAGTATCATTGTAGTTATGTATGTTTTTATTGAAAGAAAATATTCTCTTCCCCCATATTTAACTCTAATTTTTATATATTATTTTCAGCTCTCTCAATTTGAATATATTACTAAGGTTGAAATAATAATGTACTTCATATTTAGAATGAAGTGTGTTTGAAAAAATAGAATCCAAATATAATTAACTCTAACTTTTATATATTATTTTCAGATCTCTCAATTTGAATAATTATTAATATTTCTAAGGTTGAAATATTAACCTTAACTTTAAGACAAAATACTTAGTTTTTATTTACATAATTAACCAGTTCAGATCGTTTTAACTTTTCAAACTGTGGTTACACATAACTATAATAAAATGAGGTGAGTGTTTTGTTTTGTTTTACCTATTTTAGGTTGAAACCCATGGTATTATCCCTTTGTTTAAATATGTAAAGTGGTCTGCTAATTATAATTTAACTTTATTTCTAAAGCAGTAATTTGGTTTTGACTGTGAAAACTATTTTTAATTTGAATTTAATAAGGTCTTAACAGAATGAAACATTAATGGCACATTTTCCCTTATTTCATATTCTTTTTTAGGCTTAATCAACCCAGAATAACCAAAGATGTCATTTGTTTTCATGCTGAAGATTTCTTAGAAGTAGTTCAACGAATGCAGCTAGATTTACATGAACCTCCATTATCCCAGGTATATTTTAAACCATTATTGTCTTCAGCTGAATTTTTATTGTGAAAAAAGACTTATTGCTATTCCTTGTTTCTTTTTTTAGTGTGTCCAGTGGGTTGATGATGCAAAACTTAATCAACTGAGGAGAGAAGGCATTCGATATGCCAGGATTCAGCTGTATGATAATGACATTTATTTTATTCCAAGGAATGTTGTTCATCAGTTCAAGACAGTTTCAGCTGTATGTAGTTTAGCCTGGCACGTTCGGCTCAAGTTATATCACTCAGAGGCGGACACTGCTCACAATACAGATACTCATGAAACGGGCACATCACCAGGTTCTACATCATCAGTTCTTGGACCTCACAGTGATAATAGGATTTGTGCTGTAAGCAAAACCTCTTTGGATTCTATTTTTTCAGACACACTTCATTCTAAATATGAAGCACAGCAGATTAAACATGAACCTGTTGCATCTGTAAGAATCAATGAAAAATCTGTGAATGTTTATGTTTCTGAAGAAACTAGAACACCGAATAATATGGATGGCAAGAATGTTAAAGCAAAATTGGATCATGTTCAATTTACAGAATTTAAGATTGAAGTGGACTCCAAATTTGAAAATAGCAACAAAGATTTAAAGGAGGAATTGTGCCCTGAAAATCTCTTAAGTCTAGTTCATACAAGGCAACATAGTTCAGTACATTCACATCAAAATAGAAAAGATGATGACATTTTGTGCTAAAAATGTACATACCATTTAAAACCTTTTTTAAAAACAACTTAATAATGTAATAAAGATTCATGAATTATGAAAGCAAGCCAAGGACTTGCTCTCAAGTCTGTTACAAAATATAGTTTATGTAGCTTTGTAACATTCCTCAGTGCCTGTCCATAACTGTGAAGTATCCAAGCACTTAGGGCCAGATGCACTGTAAACATTGCAGGTTTAAACAAATGGAGTCCTTAAAACGTCATTTGTGTTGGAGCTGTAGATTTTAGAATAGAGCTGACATTAACATATATAAATATATATATTTTGTAATATGAGCCAGAATTCTTTTTCAACAATTTAAGGCTTTTCCATAGAGCTTATTTATATCAATTTTTTTTTTTCATTTTAAATGTGTCAGCACTGTAGTGTAAATAGCTTTAAGAATTTTTTTAGTGTGATTTATATTGAAATGTGAGCCACTTAATAAAGGTTCATAATAAATATGTTTTCTGTCGGGTGTGCAAAAGACAAACTGATAATTCAGTTAAATCATTTATTTAATCATGTGTCTGTTGGTGTATCCATTTAGAATGGTAAAGGAGTACAAATGTACATATTCAAATCTAGTGAATATTTAAATCCCCACATTGTATAAGCATTTTTTAAACCAAGATTCAGTTATGAAAGCATATTTATATGTGTGTGTATGTATGGGAATATATATATATATATATATCATTTTAATAACTTCTTAAATTGCTGAATAAGATGAATATGTGAAACTTTGTAGCCCTACTCCCAGGAATTCATTTTAAAATATTTATATTCAACATTAAGAAAGCAGTTTAGGTAACAGAAGTAATTTTGTAAAGTTAGGCAAAACAAGTCTGTTAGTGATATCTAACCCTTCTAATTAATGAAGTTTTGTGGCCAGATTACATAACCCTAACATAAATTTTATTTGTAGTATATGGAATGATGCGTTGAGATGATTTTCTTATTAATAGGCGCCTTTGCTATAACTAACAATAGTTGAGTAAAAAATATTTACAGAAAGTTTAATTGTGGCAGTTGAAATCCTTTTACATTTTTCTTGCAAAGCAGGTAGAAAATATGGCAAATATAAAATCTTAAAATAAGGACACGACTCATACAGAGATGTAACTAACAAAATCTGTTCTCTCTTCTTTCTAAGGATCCCTCTGCCTACCTTATCAAGGTAAATAACTTAGAGTACAGTTGACCCTTGAATAACGTAGTTTTGAATTGCACAGGTCAATTGACAAAATTCTGTGTGTAAGTGGATCCATGCAGTTCAAACTTTTGTTCAAGGGTCAACTGCATTTCTTTTTCAAAAGAAGTTCTAAAAAGTAAAATTGTGGTAGGAAACAGGATTGCCAGTGCCTAGCTAAAGATTATTAAAGCAATTGTCTACTGTGATGGATTTCAGCAACTCTGCTTATTACAAATCTATTTTATTTGTCTTTGTTATTTTCCTGGGCTTATACTTTGGTTGATGAGTTTCAACTGGGGTTCTTCGTGCTGCCATTTGGGCTAGAGTTGCTATTCTCATTTTAGTGCTTTTTGCCCCAGCCTCATTTGTGATACCCATAAAACTGTTTATTTTTCTGGTTAGAAAGAAGCCATTTAGAAAGAGGGATTTCATCAGAAAAATATAAACATAGCAATTATATCATTTCTGGCCCCTAGTTGAAAAGAGTAGGCAAATATTGTTGGAAAACTCAATGGTTTGTGGGAAATCAATATATTTACAACATAGGAATTTTCATGGAATAAGGAAGGTATAAATCATGATAATGTAAATAAGGACTTATATATCTTTCTGTCTTATCCTACCCCTCACTTTATTCTTCTCTTCAAGCTAAATTTATGTATTTGCACCCACCATTTTGGAAGACAAAAGTTCATAACAAACCAGTATTGAGAAATAGGGTTATTTTTCTGGTTTTAATTGAAGGGTAATATATTTAACAGGATTTTAAATTCCAATTTTCCAGAAGCATACACATAGATATATAAGATTATACTGTAATGAAATATCTTGGGTATCCCTCAAAATATATGAGCCTTAATTAAATATTTATTTTTTTAAAATATACATTTGATTTCAGAGAGGAAGGGTTAGGGAGATAGATATCAGTGATGATAGAGAATTACTGATTGGCTGACTCCTATATACCTCCTACTGGGGATCTAGCCAGCAACTCGGGCATGTACCCTGCCCAAGAGTCAGACAGACCTCCTAGTTCATAAGTCAACGCTCAACCACTGACCTACACTGGCTGGGCCTTAATGAAACTTTTAATTTAAAGATATATATAACAAAACAGTGGTTTCCTTTTGTTTCCTATACAGCCTAAAGTCAAACTTCTCCATCTTTTGAAA